>NC_090236.1:38446129-39114462 GCF_024489055.1 Chanodichthys erythropterus
AATGTGTTGTTTCTTTGTTAAACCATCTAATTAAGTTGTAAACAAGTGGCTTTAAGAAGGACAGTAAATGTGTCACAAAAACTATTCATGGGAGAATTCAGCTTCTAAAACTGCACACACATACAGTACATACACAAACCCCTGCACACGGGTCTAAGCGGATGACAGGCTCTTGAGACCGTATTGTTGGTTTGAAGGAGTTTGGGAAATTACACTTACTCTCCCAGCTCACGCACACACCAGGGACACCAGTGATCTCCCCAAGGGCGCGGAGAGCGCAGCTGACTGCAGCGAGATGGAGCATTCTGCTCTCTGGACTGAAGAGAGAAAGAGGGAGAGGGAGATGACAGGATGCCAGACATGCTGCTTTAGGAGAGACATGGAAAAACAGCAGGTGGCACTGTGACCTCATGCTCCCAATTCTGCTCTTGCTGACTGCAAGGTCTCAGAAAGAGACACTGTTCTTAAAGTGAACTCTGCCAAATTGTCTTCCTCTGTCAACACGGCTAAAAAAGCTTCACCTCGGCTGCTTAGAACAGAAAAGCACTAAACGGCAGCGATCCAGGATTGTATTGATTTTTGTTTGGCTCAGTGAGTCATAACAATACTATGAATTAATAAACATAATTGTAGAATACAGTGACTAAAGAAATAAGCCTCTCAAGGTTATGAATTACAGTGATTTTACCACCGTTAGTAGCAAAGCAGGGGGATTCTCTCCCTCTCTTTATATACACTCTAAGTTTGGAAACATTACTATTTTTTAATGTTTTTGAACAAAGTCTTTTAAGCTCATTAAGGCTGCATTTATTTCATAATAAATACAGAAAAAACAATAATATTGTGAAATATTATTACAATTTAAAATTATGGTTTTCTATTTTGATATACTTTAAAATATAATTTATTCCTGTGATCAAAGCTGAATTTTCAGCATCATTACTCCAGTCTTCAGAGTCACATGATCCTTCAGAAATCATTCTAATATGCTGATTTATTATCAATGTTGGAAACAGTTGTGCTGCTTAATATTATTTTATAACCCGTGATACTTTTTCAGGATTCATTGATGAATAAAAGGTTAAAAAGAACAGCATTTATTCAAAATATAAATCTTTACTATCACTTTTTATCAATTTAATACATCCGTGCTGAATAAAAGTATTAATTTCTTTCAAAAAAAGAAAGAAAAATAATTACTGACCCCAAACGTTTGAACAATAGTGTACATTGTTACAAAAGATTTGTTTTTAAATAAATGCTGATATTTTTAAACTTTTTATTCATCAATGAATCCTGAAAAAGTATCACAGGTTATAAAATAATATTAAGCAGCACAACTGTTTCCAACATTGATAATAAATCAGCATGTCAGAATGATTTCTGAAGGATCATGTGACTCTGAAGACTGGAGTAATGATGCTGAAAATTCAGCTTTGATCACAGGAATAAATTATATTTTAAAGTATATTCAAATAGAAAACCATAATTTTAAATTGTAAAAGTAATTCGCAATATTATTATTTATTTATTTTTTTCTGTATTTATTATGAAATAAATGCAGCCTTAATGAGCATAAGAAACAGTAAAAAACAGTAATGTTTCCAAACTTTTGACTGGTAGTGTATATATTTGTTAAAATTAACTCTTTCCCTGCCATTGACAGAATTTTCATGCTTTCACTGTTATCTGGTAGAGGGCGCTATTATGCATCTTCTGAAAGAAGTAAGAATCTGAAGAATAGGGTCATGCAGAATAAGACATTAATATGTGCTTAATAAGTACTAATAAACAGCCAATATTCTATTAATATGCATGCTAATAAACAACCAGTTAAAAGACCCTAAAATAAAGTGTTACTAAGTGTTAATAAATGTTAATAATATTTCACAGTATTAATGTTTTTACTGTATGTTTTCATACCAAACTCTTCAAATATATAAATATTCTCAAATCTGATTGGTTGAGAGCCGTGAGATATTCCCCTGGTATCTACACTGGAACCATATATTAGAATGATTAAAATG
This sequence comes from Chanodichthys erythropterus, assembly GCF_024489055.1. Lineage (NCBI taxonomy): Eukaryota > Metazoa > Chordata > Actinopteri > Cypriniformes > Xenocyprididae > Chanodichthys > Chanodichthys erythropterus. The sequence continues at coordinate 38,448,157 of NC_090236.1, forward strand.
ACTTCTGATGAAATATGCTGGCATTAGATGAGACTTTCAGATGGCAGATGGGGCACAGGTGTGGGGTCGACAGCAGGACAGGTCAGGGCTGATTCTGGGCCTGACAGGAGCTAGTGAACCTCAGGATGGGCGTCTCAAGGTGTTGATGCAGAAAATAGATGCCTCTAACATGGAAAGGATTTTGTGCTTCTTGGTTATACAGTCTCAAAAGCAATATATGACAATGTTCAATAAATAATTATGTTAATAATAATCACAACAGACAGTTTATGCAGTTTTAACCATGTTTTGTAGCAATGCAATGTAGAATTCATATATGTCTGTCTGTCTGTGTCATCAGGCACACCTCCTGCTGCCACAGTGGTCATTGTAATGTGCATCGCTGCTCTGGTGGTCATTGTGGTCTTGGGCATCTACCGCATCCACACCACCCACCAGGACGGCTCAAAAGAGGACGAAGAGGGAAGAAAAGACCCGGAGATGGACTGGGACGACTCCAATCTCAACATCACGGTTAATCCCATGGAGGTCAGTATGCGCCTCATTGCTAAAGAGAAATGTCGGGGAAGCAACTTCAATTACCGTTTTTATCATGAAGATGTTCTAAATATAATTCACATGATTCTGTTGTTGGTTCCAGAGCATTGACGGGACTCAGATTGCTGAGGAGGTGAGAGAGGAGGAGCCAGAGGAAGAGGAGGATGAAGACGAAGAGGATGATGAACTGTCAGGAGATCTCTCTAGTGCTGAATCCGAGGACACTGATGAAGAGGAGGAGACTAACATTCTGAAGGGAAAAGTGAATGGAAAGCTGGAGTGGGACCCGTCTACGTTACCCTATTAAAACACACACACAGTCTCTCTCTCACACACACACAGATGCATACACCTTCACACAAGCAAGATTCACACGCAGACATAGACTTGTGCACACACACGTACACGTATATACATGAAACACTCGCATTTAATGCCCTCTCACACTTACAGAAGCCAGAATTTATTGCCTGAAAAGCTGTCACACTTCAACCTGATTTTGACTCTGTCCAACAGCCACAAAAAGCATCCTGTACCGCCATCTGCTGGTCAATATTGGGACGCGCACCCCTCGGTCCAAACGCTGCGAAGCCTCTATGTTCTTCTGTAGTGTATAAGCTGCAGTCTCAGTAGATCCGCAAAAATGAAAGATTAATTGACAATGGAATAAATTGTGAATCAACATCTCTGGGATGTTTTTTTTTCTTTTTTCATGTTTACTGTTTTTTGTGCGTTTTGTGTTGATTAATCAGATTATAATCTAACATCATGATGCTTTCTCCCTTTCTGAAATACTAAACTGTAATATTTGACAGTGTGGCTATGCCTTCACCATTTGTTGTCTTCAGCGTAACGTTTAATATTGCATTGATGTGCAATAGTAAATACCCAAAAGTTGTTTTTTCAATGAAACTATATAATAATGATATTTTCTTCATTTGAAATTTAGAAAAATAGGTTTATTGTACATCCGCAGAGAGATTTTGATTGAGATGTTCTCTTTAAACAAAAGGTATATAATAATTTATGGAAGCTTGTTTCCACTACGGAATAAAAAATCTAAAAATATATATAATTGCGACTTTTTATCTCACATTTTTTTCTCGTAATTGCAAGTTTACATGTTGCAAATCAGGATTGTGGGGTATAACTCACAATTGATAAAAAAAAAAAAAAAAAAAAAGAATTGCAAGTTTATATCTCACAATTCTTTCTTTATTTCTCAGAATTGCGAGTTTATATTTCACAGTTCGGACTTTATAACTCGCTATTGTGAGTTTATCTAACAATTCTAAGAAAAAATCTGAACTGCGGATATAAACTTGCAATTTTGTTAAATAAACTCGCAATTGAGAAAAAAAGTCAGAATTGTGGGATATAAACGTACAATTTTGAGAAATTAAGTTGATATTGCGAAAAAAGTCAGAACTGCAAGTTTATATCTCACAATTCTTTCTTTATTTCTCAGAATTGTGAGATTATATTTCACAGTTCGGACTTTATAACTCGCTATTGTGAGTTTATCTAACAATTCTTAGAAAAAATCTGAACTCTGGATATAAACTTGCAATTTTGTTAAATTAACTCGCAATTGAGAAAAAAAGTCAGAATTGTGGAATATAAGCTTGCAATGGAAGAAAAAGTAAGAATTGCGACTTTATTTCACCAAATTGCAAGTTTCACAAGTATATTTCACAATTTGGATTTTATAATTTACAATTGCAAGTTTATATCTTACAATTTGGAGAGAAAAAAAAGTCAGAATTATGGGATGTAAATTCGCAATTTTGAGAAATAAAGTCGCAATTGTGGAAAAGTCCGAATTGCAAGTTTATATTTTGCAATTCTGACTTTAGAATTTGCAATTGTGAGTTTATATCTTTTTTATATCGAGTTGCCAGAAAAAAAGTTATAATTATGACTTTATAATTATAATTACTTTATAATTATAACTTTTATAAAAAAGTAAATTTTTTACTACACAATTCGGATTTTATAACTTACAATTGCGAGTTAATATCTCACAATTCTGAGAAAAAGGTCCGAATTGCGGGATATAAACTTGCAATTTTGAGAAAGTCGCAATTGCAAAAAAGTCACAATTGTGAGTTTATATCTCACAATTTTTACTTTATTTCTTAGAATTGCAAGTTTGTATTTTGCAATTTGGACTTTAGAATTTGCAATTGTGAGTTTATATATTTTTTTCAAATCTTCAATTGAATTGTGGGTTATAAACTCGCAATTGCAAGAAAAAGTAAGAATTACGGGCTTATATTTTGCAATTTGGATTTTATAACTCACAATTGCAAGTTTATATCTCACAATTTTGAAAAATAAAGTCGCAATTGCAAAAAAAAGTCAGAATTGCATGTTCATATCTTGCTATTTTTACTTTATTTCACAGAATTTCAAGTTTATATTTTGCAATTTGGTCTTTAGAATTTGCAATTGTGAGTTTATATCTTTTTTACATCTTCAATTGCGAGAAAAAAATAATTGTGGGATATAAATTAGCAATTTTATGAAATTAAGTTGCAATTACGAAAAAAAATTCACAATTACAAGTTTATATCTCACAATTTTGAGAGTCGCAATTGCGAAAAAAAAAGTCAGAATTGCACATTCATATCTCACAATTTTTACTTTATTTCTCAAGTTTATATTTTGCAATTTGTATTTTAGAATTTGCAATTGTGAGTTTATGTATTTTATGCATTTTCAATTGCTAGGAAAAAAAAGAATTGTGGGATATAAATTTTCAATTGCAAGTTTATGTCTCACAATTCTGAGAAAAAAAGTCAATTTTGAGAAATTAAGTTGTAATTGCCAAAAAAAGTCAGAATTGCAAGTTTATATTTCAGACTTTAGAATTTGTGTTTATATATTTTTTATCTTGAGTTGCGAGAAAATAGTAAGAATTATGGGATATAACCTCGCAATGGAAAAAAGTCAGAATTGTGAGAGAAAAATTTGCAATTACCTCCCAACCCCCCTATAGAAACAAACTTCCATAGTAATGAAATCAAACTTTATTTTCCCTTTTTCTCGGTGGTAAGATAGGAGGAAGTGTGTCTGTACATTTTTATATGCCTGTCTTCTGTACATAGGGAACAGTAGAGTAGTTGAATGGTGACTCAGACTCCTCACGTCCTCCTGCATCCTCACACAGCCTGTTTGTGTCCACACTTGCTTGCTGAAGAGGAAGGTTCCTCCTCCTCCTCCTCTCTCTCTCTGTCTGTGTTGATCTCTTTCATCGTTCATGGTGTCCTCCTCACCTCACCCGCGGATGGTTTCTCCCTCACTCCACCTCAGATAGATTTGTCTGAGCCTCTGTAGACAAAGGCACTTTTAAACTATTAAAGGAAAGAAAATAGAAGAAAATTGTTCACTGATTTTAGCCTGGGGCTATTTTGGTATATTGTGAAGGTCTTTACTAACCTCCCCGCAGTGTACAGTTCAATTAAATCTTCAGGAAAAGAAAAAAAGAAAAGGGATGTAAGAAAAGTACAAACAAAAGCAAAGTCTTTGTGAAAACTGACAGAGTAAAAGCGTTTAGCAGTGTCACAGAGGTGTTTGTTTTCCTGTAGAGGAGAGTTTAATAGATGACACTTATGTTTCCCCTGAACATGTGCGTTTATGAATATGTGCATTGAGTTTCATGTAATGTCTGTTGCAGTGGTTAGGATTTCTCATCCCATCAGCCAAAACGTGCTTGTGATGTCAGCCTTGTGAGACATCCCGTCCCCCTCCGTCCACCTCCAGACCTTTCATTCCTATATTTCGCTTGTCCTTTTTACCATGTGTGTTATAGAACAGGTACAAAAAAATAAACTTTTAAAAAGATCAACCCTGTAAAATCATGTAAGACTATTCTTTTGTATATGTTTCTCTCCTTTTGTTTTGTAAAGGGTTTTGTTTAACTTCTTTGATGGTCACTGCAGCACTTTCTGTACATTGACCAATAAAGACTTTCCTTAGAATGAGTGAAAGTGTTTCATTTCCGTTCAAATGCTACTTTGTGTATAGTTTGAGGACAAAACTGTATAGCTATATCTATTTGATCATGAAATGAAATACACACATAGGCCTGTGTATACAGGTCTGTCTGAATAGGTCTGCTTGGAGAAGTGTCATGTGACTGTGTGCAACATTGTAGACTTTATGACCAAAAAACTGATTTTAATAGCAGAAATGGACAAATACTCTTCTGAGTTGAGTCTGAAGTCTGCAGTCTTTTAGCCTTGTATTTAATAGCGCTCCATTACGATCGCTGTTGATGAGGAGCGTAATATGATGGATATTCGCAAATTGTTTGTGCATATAGGCACATTACAACATTTATTAAAACTTATTTTATTTTGTAGGTTTTCAATGACTTTTTTTATTTTAAAGAAAGTGACACAGAGCAGCTACACTCCGGTTTAGAAGGGACGACCCAGCACTCGTTAAGACTTTCACAATCAAAATGATTGGATGCATGAAAAAGCTGAGTTTCTAAGCTTAAAATGATATCTGTTTTTGTCAGTGTTTTTCTTAGTAATTTGATTATGATTTTTTCGCAGGGGGTCGTGTGGGCACCACCTAGCTACAAAAAAAAAATAATACTCATATTTTTCAAAACTACCTTGATCAACACAAAATGGGTGTTATTTGAAAGCTTAGAGTCTGAATTTTACAATGAATGTAGCCAATTTCATTAACTCCCAAGTAGTGCTGTACAAGTTTTTGTACGAGAAGCACCCCCAAGAACAAGACCCATATTTAAATAATATATGGATGCTGCATTTTTCACGTTTTTGCTCGTAACTTCATGAAACATGATTGTGGAAAATAGCACATTATTTACAGCAGATTCTCACGATTAAAATTAGTCATAATCCAATGCATCGATCACGAGTTATTCACGGAGTTATGACATAAATCACCACAGGCACACGGATGCTAAGTAAAATCAGATCTAGCATTTTCGCTTATAACTTCATGAAATAACTTTATTTTATAGTTAAAATTGAAGTTTTAATGGGTTTCAATGGGGACATTTTTGTCCTTAAAGGATTAGTTCACTTTCAAATAAACTTTTCCTGATAATTTACTCACCCCCATGTCATCCAAGATGTTCATGTCTTTCTTTCTTCAATCGAAAAGAAATGAAGGTTTTTAATGAAAACATTCCAGGATTATTCTCCTTATAGTGGACTTCAATGGACTCCAAACGGTTGAAGGTCAAAATGACAGTTTCAGTTTCAGTGCAGCTTCAAAGAGCTTTAAACGATACCAGATGAGGAATAAGGGTCTTATCTAGTGAAACAATCTGTCATTTTCTAAAAAAATACAAATGTTTTAGCTTTATATAAACAAATGATCGCCTTCCAAGTGGTTCCGCCAAAACCGCACTTTTGTATTCTTCAAAAAGCTCCTACGCCTTCCCTATTCTACTTACAGAACAAACATTTTTCTGTAAGGAGAAAAATCCTGGAATGTTTTCATCAAAAACCTTCATTTCTTTCAAACATTTTGAACATCTTGGATGACATGGGGTGAGTAAATTATCAGGAAAATTTTATTCGAAAGTGAACTAATCCTTTTAGGTCCAGAGTGGAACTATTTTGTGCATATTCAGTTTGAAGGCAACATCTACTGACTTGTGAAGTTGCTGATTAACTTTCTATAAGACCTTCTTCACAGAGCTGTATCACAAATGATTCAATCAATGAATGATAATTGTGAACCTAATGTGCAAGTTTATTTTATTGAGGAAACATATGGAGAATAAGCGAAAGTTGAATTATGTGTGTAAAAAGTTTATTAACAATGGAGGTATTTAACAAAGGCATGCACATAATAACAAATACAAACTGGATATTGTATACCAAAATGATACTGTGTTGCAAAATGTGCTTATCGTGTAATCATAACATTTCATATTGTTCAGCAGAAATATAAAGGAACCCGCCAGTAATGACAATAATTAAATCTATTGTAAGAGACGATGAAAGCTGAAAGCACAAATTAAGTTTCTTAAAAAAAGTTTATATTTACAAGCAATTCATTTTAATACAACTATCAAAAAAGATAAATTATGACTCAACAAACATTAAGACTTTAGCCTCATAAGATGATGTTCTGTAATGCATTTATAAATCTATAAAATGTCTTTTCATGAATTGAATAAGACCATCAAAGAGAATAAAGTAAATGGCCAACAAATGAAGTGTGGTCATTTACATTATCAAAGACCCATGTATTTTCCCGGAGACGCACATAGACATGATCTGCTTTCTCTAGAGTCAAAGAGATTGAATTGGATCCTGTGTCATAGCGGTCACTCAGAGGATGATTGTAAACAGTTATCATCTGTTGTCCATTTTTAAAGAGTCTTAGACCCATAGCTCTAGATGAGCGGTTATGTCCAGTGATAGTGAAGAAATAGACGCCTTTAACTGGTGCTGTGAAGATACCTGTGCAACAATTAATTATCAAGCATTTTTTTGGTCATTTAATTGCACTGTTTATCTGATATGAAGCTTTCAGAGTTCCATAACACACAGATTCAGGTTCAGTGTAAGAACACACACCAGTGGTTGGGTTGTAAGCTCTTCCTTCATTCACAAACACATCCTGGTAAGCCAGAGTGATCTCAGTGTTGAAAGGTCCAAAGTTTCCAGTGGGTCCAAGTGTGGCGGCAAATGCCACTTTATAATCTGTGAGTATCAGATATCACAATTTCTTAAAAAATAATCATGCAAACCTCTGTAATAACACACGTCAGATCACAAACTATATTTCCTCTTTGTATTGGTTATGTATATGGTCTGTCTGTTTGAATATATTTATTCTAGTTGCTGGCTATAGTTAATGAGAAACTAATTTATTATTGCTTTGCACTGTTCTGCTATGCTTATGACCAACAACCCTGCTAGAAATGTTACATTCCCAGAACATTCTCGTCCTCACTGGTGTTAAGGACACTGTCTAGTAACATTCCCAGAACGTTCACAGACGGTCACGATGTGGAGTTTTAATTGAAAATTTAATTGAAAAAAATTTAATTGAAAATTAGAGCTAAATTGACAAAAAAAAGTGGCTGTTCAAACAAAAACGAATTTTTCTTAAATGTCTTACAAAAAAAGCTATTTACTGGTAATTCCTGGATTAATATTATGAAACCTTTTCTTTAAAATGCAAAACTATTGTAGTAAGTCATTAGCTGACAGCAGCACACGTATGAGCTAATGTAACTGCTGTATCGCTGCATCAGCAACTACACAGTTACTGTAGTGTTTAAATAAAGCGACATGCAGCAGATCATCAGTGTTTCTGGATCATCACTGACTGAAGCACAGGCTCTACTCTCCTGCACAATGATGACCCACAAAACTCAGATAACAGAAACAACATTAAACACAGACTCTCTCTCTCTAGATATCTGCATCTTCACTTATTAGAAACCACTCTGACTTTATTTCTTTCATTCAAATCTTCTTAATGAGATGTTGATGTTTTATCAAAATTTATAAATGTCTCCGTTACAGAGGTAAACGCTTTGAGACGTTTTGACTTTATTTTTTCTCCAATTGTTGTAACTGTGTGTTTCTAAAGCGTTTTTTACCAAAAAATAAATAAAAAATTAAAAATTGTGAGAAAAAAAAAAATCTGATCGAATGGATTTGGTTGCTCATTGTTGATAATTATATCATCATACACTAATCTCTGAATATTGTGTTTCTTTCATGTTGTAGTCCTATGGAAATGCATACAATTCTGTCCTGTTTTGATATTTTTAAAGTTTTTATCATTATGCAGAAATTCATACAACATCATGTACATTAACACAGACGTCAAGATTCTGCGTATGATCCTCGACAATGGTGACAAAATGTTCAGATAAACAGATCAATTCTGAGCATCACAAAACAAGCTACAAAAGTCACAAAAAAAGACTTTTGTTTGTCACCGCATTGTTGAGGATCATACGCTGATTCATGATGTCTGTGTGAGACTAAAAGACACAATTTCTCTTGCTTTATTTGCGATAACAAGCTTGTTTTGGAAACACAGTTAAAACAGCCACAGCTAATCTAATGTTCAAATATCAAGAACCAAGAGCCCATCTAAAGCAAACGCTCACCTCAATAATGGTGATTTCAAACTTTATTATTTTCTATAAAACACACACGCAGAAGGCGACGTTCTCGCGACTTTGCACATCTTTGCCTAAAAGTTCTCAAAAATTGACAAAAATTCTGACATTTTACAGAACATTTGGGACATAAAACGTGCTCTTTTGGTAATGAAAGTGCTGCAGTTTAACTTTAGGGGAACGTTCCAATTTGGTTATTTTATGGTCACATAAGAATGTTACAAAGTGGATATTTGGGACATTAACAGAACGTTGCTTCATAGTCCTCTGTTGGTCATTTAATAACCTTCCTGATATGAGTTTAAGGGGACGTTCTATTTTGGTTATTTTATGGTCGCGCAAAAACGTTACAAAGAGGACATTTGGGAAGCTAACAGAACATCCTATAGTAATAGTCCCCTAAACCGGTGTTTCCCAACCCTGTTCCTGGAGGCACACCAACAGTACACATTTTGAATGTCTCCCTTATCTGAACCATATATTTCTACTAATGAACTGATGAGTTGAATCAGGTGTGTTTGATTAGGAAGATTTGGAAAATGTGTAGTTAGTGTTCCTCCTGAACATCCTGAATGTTCCCTGGAGGTCCACCAAATAACGTCCCCCAACCCTTAAAAGAACTCCACATCGTGACCGTCTCTGAATGTTCTAGGAACGTTACTAGGTGACAGGTTACCCCGCTAGAAATTTAACGTTCCATTGTTATTAAGGACGTTGCCTAGTAACTTTCCCAGAACGTTCAGAGACGGTCACGATGTGGAGTTCTTTTAAGGTTTGGGGAACGTTCAGGATGTTATGGGAACGTTACTAGGCAACGTCCTTAATACCAATGGATGTTCTGGGAATGTTCTGGGAACGTAAAATTTCTAGCGGGGTAACCTGTCACCTAGTAACATTCCTAGAACGTTCAGAGACGGTCACAATGTGGAGCTCTTTTAAGGGTTGGGGGATGTTATTTGGTGGACCTTCAGGGAACATTCAGGACGTTCTGGGAATGTTTAGGGGACTATTACTATAGGACGTTCTGTTACCTTCCCAAATGTCCTCTTTGTAATGTTCTCGCTTGACCATAAAATAACCAAAATAGAACGTCCCCCTAAACTCATATCAGGAACGTTATTAAATGCCCAACAGAGGACCGTGTGGGAACATTCAGTTAATGTCCCAAATGTCCTCTTTGTAACATTCTTTTTTAACCATAAAATAACCAAAATGGAACGTCCCCCTAAAGTCATATAAGGAGACTTGAACTGCAGCACTTTCATTACCAAAACAGGACGTTTTTGGAACGTTCCGAAGGTTCTGAATTTTCGTTACCTTTTGAGAACTTTTAGGGAACGTTGCACAAGGTCCTGAGAACGTTGCCTTCTACGTGGGAAAGATACTCATATAACTTAATTTTTTATGCATCCATAGGAATTGTTTTGCACTGATTTTTAATCTGTAAGTTTGTCACAAGTGAAATGACAGACGGGAGGGTTACCTTTTTTCCTGAGCTGTTCCTCAGCGACCTCCAGTCTGTACTTCAGAGACCTCATAGTGGATCTCAGCTCTGCCAGCTCAGCGTAGATCCCTGGGAGAAAGTGCTGAAACTCTCCAGAAGTCAAAACAGCACTTTCCTCTTCATTCAAATGCTCAGTCCCCTCAGCCTGCACTTCGTTCTCTTCCTGCTGGACCTCAGACAGACAGGCACAGCTGAACAGGAGAAGCAGCAGTGGATACAGAATGGTGCATGACATCTTTACCTGAAGATAATCTATAAGTGAAGAACTGCAGCTGTCAGTGAGGAAATGAATATTATTGTGCTTCTGTTGAATGTTCCTGCACCAGACACTTGCAGTTGTTTTATATGCAAAAATATCTGGATTAATATTTAACTCATGACACATTTTATGAGGAAAGAAAGAAAATAAACATTTGTTTTGCAGATAATCACGTGTAAAACGTGATCCATCTATGAGAAAAACAATTTATATGCCCTGCTGATCAGTTCATATATGACACACAAGATATATGCAATATACTGAAAGATATATGCAATATATGCAATATTAATCTTCGATTAAAACATATTTTAAATGTATCTCTTTATCAAGTCATTGTATCAAAAAACATGACACACGTGTGGAAAAATAACAAAAGACCAAAGGTCAGATTGATTTACAGTAGAATATAAACACTATCAGAGGTTCATCTGGTGCAACTCTTGATAACAGGTGCGTTGATGTTTAAGTCATGACTCATGTAATTGAATGAGGAAAGAAAATATGAAATATAGGCTAGTTTAGTCACGTGAAGAAAATAATCACACCTGCAGGTCTGGTTGGAGTTTCTCTTTACGGCTGTGCCCTGCAGAGGTCACATTTGTTGGCTGCATACGGCATTGAGGTTGCCTCATTTCAGAAAAGTAACCATTATATCCCAAAGTTAGAATTACTTATTTCACTCACTGAAATGCAAATACATTTTTAAACTTTAAACTGTTTTTTTTGTGTGTGTGTGTGTGTGTGTGTGTGTGTGTGTGTTAATTGTTGCAGACCATGTATACTCTTTCATGGAAACAGTATTCCCTGGTGGCAGTGGCCTCTTTCAGCAGGATAATGCTCCTGCCACAAAGCAAAAATGCTTCAGGAATGTTTTGGCATCAAAAAGGGGGACCAACACAATATTAGGAAGGTGGTCATAATGTTATGCTTGATCGGTGTATATATATATATATATACACCGATCAAGCATAACATTATGACCACCTTCCTAATAGTGTGCTGTGGTATCTGCACCAAGATATATATATATGCAAGAAAAAGTATGTGAACCACTTGCAGAATCTGTGAAAATGTGAATAAATTTAATAAAATAAGAGAGATCATACAAAATGCATTATGTTATTTTTTATTTAGTACTGTCCTGAGTAAGATATTTTATTAGTGGAGATATTTCACACTGAGGACAACTGAGGGACTCAAACTCAACTATTAAAAAAGGTTCAAACATTCACTGATGCTCCAGAAGAAAACACGATGCATTAAGAGTCGGGGGTGAAAACTTTTGAATTCAAATATCAAGGTAAATTGTACTTAATTTTTCTTCCGGGAAACATGCAAGTCTCTTCTGTTGCTTCTGAAGGGCAGTACTAAATGAAAAACAATGATATTTAAACAAAATAAGAAAAATTGTGACATCTTCATCTTGTTCAAAAGTTTTCACCCCTCGACTCTTAATGCATCGTGTTTCCTTCTGGAGCATCAGTGAATGTTTGAACCTTTTTTAATAGTTGAGTTTGAGTCCCTCAGTTGTCCTCAGTGTGAAAAGATGAATCTCAAAATCATAGTCACTGCTGGAAAGGGTTCAAATATGCAAAAGATGGTGGAAAAATGATGAATCTGCAGGAGCTGGAGGATTTTTCTGAAGAACAGAGCTCAGTTTAACTGATCAGGACAAACAAGAGACTCATGAACAACCATCACAAAACACAAAAACAGTCATGGATCATCATGGGCCATTTTAATAAATTCAGCTATTGTTTTGTCTTGTGAACTAAATGTAAACATCTTTTATGTAAAATATCTTACTCAGGACAGTACTAAACAAAAAATAACATGCATGTTGTATGATCTCTCAATTTTATTAAAATTATTCACATTTTCACAGATTCTGCAAGGGGTTCGCAAGGGGTGTGTGTGTGTGTGTTACAGAGTGTGGCAAGATGGCGGCAGTTCATAGTTCGCATGCAAGTGAACGCCACAATGTTGTTTGATAAAACTAAACAACCACACCCATTGTAATGCAATAGGTGCAGATAAGATGCTTTGGCAACTTTTATGGACTATGTGTTTGAGTGCAACAATCAAGCTTGCATACAAATAAGCACTACTCACTACATCAGTTGTTCATTGACATAGTGAAAGATGTATATAGAGGCTGTTTATTGAAGTAATCTGTGGAAAACAGCTCACTTACCCAACACCACTTCAGATATGCATTAAAACTGGCTGCCCTTGGAGTGCAATTAATTTTATAATTGCCATCAACCAATGGTTAAAGTGGATGTGTCAATGTGCCCCCCTGATGTGATATCTCCTATTCCAGTGCAGGGTTTATGCAGATGATGTCCAGGTCACTTCTAGAGAAGAAAGTGTAGTTAAAAACATGCTGGCCAGAACAGATTCTTTTCTGAAGATTAAAGACACAAAATGTGCTGTTCTGTATGAGAGGAGGAGTGGAGGGAATAGGTGGTACCGTTCAAAAGCTGATAAATGTCCTGTGTTTACAGTAGCAACAAATCCTATACGTGTATATTCTCTTCATGAGACATACACTTATCTTGGACACAAAATTAATATTGCAGGAGAATGGAAAAAGCAAGTAAACATCATCGTGTCAGAGTATACATCCAGGTTGCACTTGATTGACAAATGTCCACTGCCACAGAACCTGCTTTTGCTGAGTTCAACATGTTCCTGGGTCAACATTTTTGTTGATCCTGGAACAACATTCAAATCAACCAATAAGATTTGAGGAACACGTTTACAGATTATGTCAAGTTTAGGCTTAAAATCATGAATTGGTGCTTCTATATCAGTGTTATTCATCTATCATTTCCCTCAGATTTTTGGGATAACTTATGGATAGGGTTAGGTTTAGGGGTAGGAATAGGGTTAAGACTAAATTTTCAGACTGGGATGTTATTCCAGGATCAACAAAATATGTTGTCCCAGGAACACATCTAACTCCACAAAATCAGGACGTGCGTCCACTGCCACTGTCCGCTGGTTTTGGTGTCAGGTCAGACTGGCCGGACTTGAATGATCTCTGTGTTTGTACTGGAGTATCGCTGGAGTGGGCGACTCTAGGACTGTGAGAGTCTCAGAGGACATTATTATTGACCCCTTCACCTACGTCAGAGCAACAGCCACATACGGTGGTCATAGCCACCCGTTAACATCTACAGGTGCCCAGCGAACTCTTATGAACTTACATCAACATCACCAAAAACAACACTTGGCGCGACTAAAACTTCAGGGAAAACTTGCATGTCTTCCATCTGCTGATCACTCTGTTTCTCATTCATTTCTTAAGAATACAGCACTTAGTGAGGGCATTGTCATTTTCAAAGTAAAAGCTACATTACAAGTTCTTCCTACTAGATTTAATCTGGTTTTCTACAACTCAGGTACCACATTGGCTGCCATGATTACAAGGGAATGTACATAGCACGCCATGACAGAATTGTGGTCCTTATAGTGAAAGATATATCAAATCATTTCTCGTCTTCAGTAATAATGTATAAACATTCCTGTGTAAAACCATACATGTTTCAGTATTGCAATAGTAACTTTGAAACCTTTTCACATCTGTTGGCTAATACACCTGTTGTTGTTGTGATTAATGAGGAGTCTAGAGAAGTGTTCGTTTTGTAGGTTGCACTTTTGACTCCAGTATGGAGGAAGCCTTTATGACTAAGGTAGTTAAATACCAACCACTCCTAAACACTATTTTAGAGATAGGTTATCAGGCCTGATTACTTGTTTTCATATTTGGCAGCTTAGGACATACACACAGGCTGGTAGTAAAGGGGCTTCAACAGCTTGGGATGCTCAAAGAAAAAAGGCTAAGCGGTTAGCAAGGTACTGGGCAGCCGCCTTGTTACTTATACCCATAAAAACTGAGAGTTATGCTTAATATTTTGATGATACTATTGGTCCATGATTTTATACATGTATTTTGACTGCACCTATAATATTTATGTCCCTGTGGATTAGTTCTCTTAAGTGGATTTAAATAAATTGTTAAAATGTGTGTGTAATTCTGAATTTCTCTTTAGAATAAAAAAAAATCCAAGATTCAGTTTAAGGTGTGGGTTAGTTTGTAGTCATTTATAATTACTCCTAGAAGTACATGGTATATTCTCAGTTAAATAGCAAAGTAAGCAGGTTTATAATCACTGCTACTTTCTTCCGGTCACAACTGAGAGATGACAAAGGCAAACTCAGACACCCCAAACCTCTGAGTCCCTGAGGGTGAGCAACTGCATGGATGTTCTGGATCACCGGATGGAGAGTTTAGGTAAAGATTCTGCCAGATCTCACATCTCTGATTCTACCTTAATAGGTCTATTGGCCAACTATGTTGAAGTGTGTGTATGTTCTTTGTTCATAGGCGATAAAAGAATCTCTACAGAAGAAGAGGAAGTGAATCAAGACATTGTTTGAAAGCTATACATCATCTAATGACTTGTAAAGTTTGTTGATTATTAACTTTCTCTAAATCCCTCTGCACAGAGCTTTTCCTGCTGACAGATCACTCAGCCACAATGAATGACAACTGAGAAACTAATGTGCGAGTTTCTTTTATTAAGGAAACATATGGACAATAACCATGTTAAATATCCCTAATGTATATGTAACGGGGCGGGTTTCAGGAACTACAGGTCCCATCAGCCTCGGGTCTATAAAAGGAAGTGATGAGATTTGTTCTTCCACTTCCGCCCTTTTGTTTTTCCGCTGACGATTTATGAATGGAATTTGCGGCAGATCTAAGTCGTAGCTGGTTTACGTGTTGCATGGGGGTGATAGACCAAATGTAAGGATCGCTTGTGCAGTCACATGTCAAATATGGAACATTGAGTGTTGAACACATGATGCATCGTTTAGGAGTACTATGGCTGGATGGTTGCCCGAGTGTCATAAACCTATATAACGGATGGTAGAGGGATGCACGATTACCGTTTATTTTTAGGTTGAATTATTGTTGAGTTGTGTGTTTTTCTTTTTTTTCTGTTGGATGTTGGACCAAGTTGGCTAAGGGAAAACTGAAGTCATATCAAAGACAAAAAGGGACCAACTAGATTATAGTCATTTAACAGTGTTGACTCATTTGTTTCACTTGCATTACCCACGTTAATATTGTTTGTTTTTATTTCTTTTGTTGTAGATTTATTTTTGACCTGACTGTGGCCGTGGGGTTGCCTTCACTGGTGGATAGCAGAGGTGCGGTGGTGTGGTCACTTTATCTTTTTTTCCTCCTAGGTTTGCAGTGGGATTTGCTGTGAGCTTGATTGCAGTGGGAGCACGTTTGTCTGTATGCCATTTCTATCTTCACAATCTAGGTAACCTGTGGCCATCTGTGGGTTTTGTTTATTTTTGTTTTATTTTTTATTTATTTTCTTTGTGGGTAATTGCATTGAAGGTCTGCTGCATCCTTTTAATATGGTAATGTTTTTGTTTTGGTAATTATATTATTTTCTTCTGAATAAAAATGTTGCATTGAAGCGTCACCACCGCCTTCTGCCTGATTACTCCCCTTTTTGGGGTCATGGTATTACAATTGGCGTAGTCGGCAGGGTAGTTTGTGGCGAAGGTGGTCGTGAAGTTTTTTTTTGTTGTTGTTGTTTTGTATGTTTTTGGTAACTGAATAAACGGTAGTCGTGCATGAAGGCGATCATTAGACTCTACATCGTGGGACATCGTCATCTTTCCCTGAACTGTTTTATAAAATTATCTGTTAACAGATATGGAACAAGAACTACTAGACTTGCGGGAGCAGATACGTCTCCTGCAGGCACAAAATGAGCAGCTGATGAGAGAGCATCCCCCATCCAGTAGTACTGCTCCTAACCAACCACATCCTTCTACGAGTAATGCCAATTCTTTATCTCCAGTATCTTTTAGCAGGGTACTTTATGTCCCTCGGGAGAGGAAGTGTCCACGCTTTTATGGAAATATGGACTCCACATTAAGTGTTGAGGACTGGACTGAGGAGGCCAAGGTGTGTATTGAGGGAAGGGGTTGGTCTGATAAAGAAAAGGTGGTGTTTCTGCTTGACCATCTGGGGGGGGGAAGCTAGAATGGAGATAAAACTCCGTCCACCAGCTACTAGGGAAACTCCAGAATCTGTTTTTGATATTTTACGAGACTTGTATGGGGGAAAACAGACATTTGTACAATTACAACAAAGGTTTTATGAACGAAAACAGAAAGAAGGTGAATCATTGACTGAATTTTCCCATGCTTTAATGTCTTTAATGGACTTGATTCTTGTTGGTAATCCAGGCAGTGTTCCAAGTTCTGACAGGGTGCTTCGAGATCAGTTTGTGGAACACGTTCGAGATGTGATGCTAAAACGTGAACTAAAACGACTAGTACGGGAGAAGCCATCTTTTACTCTACTGGAGGTTCGAAGTGAAGCTCTTAGGTGGGTGGAAGAGGGGAATAGAGAAGTAGTTGCTTCGTATGTTCAGCCATGGTGTAATGTTACTCAAGGCAGGGTAGTTGAGCCTGAATCTAAGATTAGATTTCAGGAATCTACAGAGCTAAAAGAGGTGAAAGAGATGTTGAGGCAGCAACAAGTACAAATAAATGAACTTACTCAGCGGCTTGAAAGCTTTATGTCTCAAAAGAATGAGTCTTCGGTCACCTCAACTAGGCAAAATAGTTCACGACGATGCCTTCGCTGTAATCGATTTGGGCATATAGCTAGATATTGTCGACAACCCTGGCCTATAGATGCAAACTCTAGATCACCTCAAGTGACTGTGAATGAGACTTCTGTGGGGGAGCCTGATAGTGTAGTATCCCCTACTGTTTTGAGTCATATTGTGGAGGGGGATAGTGAAGTTTCACAGACACCTGTTTGCCCTACTATTGTACAACGTCTCGTAGGCAAATGTCCTATTGTAACTGCACAGATGGGGAGTAGAGATTTCTTGTTTATTAGATACAGGGTCAATGGTGACCACTGTAACAGAGTCATTTTTTGAGAAGCATTTTCGACAATTGGGAGTAGATACACTTAAAAAATGTAACTGGCTTCAATTAAAAGCAGCCAATGGTCTTGAGATACCTTATGTGGGATACTTTGAAACTGATGTGACTGTGTTGGGGCAAATTCTTTCAAGGCAAGGTATTTTGGTTGTGAAAGACCCTGTTGATACTCTGTTCCATCAGAGGAAAGAGCTGACTCCTGGCCTTTTAGGAATGAATGTGATTGGACAGTGTTATAATGATTTGTTTGAACAACATGGCCCAGCACTATTTTCAGTTCCACAGATCAGGCAGGCAGAATTAGGCTGGAAGGACGCCCTGTTACAGTGCCATCGAGCAGATGAGGCCCCTTCTCCCGGGTTTATTGGTTATGTGAAAGTGCAGTCCCGCTATCCGGTTCAGATTCCAGCCGGGACCATGAGGTTAGTGCCTGCATTGTGCCCTAAGAGCATAAAAAGTTGTACCTCTGTCTTTTTAGAACCTCTGGGTCCCGATGATGGGGGGCTGCCTGCTGGAGTGTTAATCTCACCTGCCTTGTTGCAGTGTATCCAAGGAATAGTTCAGATACCAGTGGTTAATGTTAGCACAGAACCTCTATATTTACCATCAAGAATTAGATTGGGTTGTCTGGCTAGTGCTGAGGTAGTGACAAAATCAGATCAAGATATTTTCTTTGAGGAAGATTTATCATGTGACTCTAATACAGTGATCGTTCAGTGTCAAACTATTACAACAGCCTTGAACATTGACATTCAAGGGTTAGAATTGCAGGGACTTTCAGAGACTGAGAAAGAGGCCGTTAGGAGACTTTTAACAAAATATTCTGATGTTTTTGCTAAGCATGATGGTGACCTGGGGTGTACAACCTTAATTGATCATGAAATCCCGTTAGTAGATAATACACCTGTACGCCAGTGACATCGTAGAATTCCTCCCAGTCAGTTTGAGGAAGTAAAGGCACATATTAGACAGTTGTTGGACAGCCAAGTCATTAGGGAGAGTTGCAGTCCATACGCTTCGCCTATTGTATTGGTGAAGAAGAAGGATGGCTCCCTGAGGATGTGTGTTGATTACCGCCAGCTCAATTCTAGAACTCGCAAGGATGCCTATCCTTTACCAAGAATAGAGGAGTCACTTGATGCCTTGACGGGAGCAAAGTGGTTTTCAACATTGGACTTGGCTAGTGGATATAACCAGGTACCGGTTGCTGAAGTAGATCGCTTTAAGACTGCCTTTTGCACCCCATTTGGGCTCTTTGAATTCAATAGGATGCCCTTTGGGCTGTGCAACGCCCCAAGTACTTTTCAAAGGTTAATGGAGCGAATTTTTGGGGATCAGAGTTTTCAGTCTTTATTGCTCTATTTGGACGATGTTATTGTTTTCTCAGCTACCGTCAAGCAACATCTTCATCGATTAGAGTTGGTGTTAGATCGGCTGAGACAACAGAATTTGAAGATAAAACTCAGTAAATGTTGCTTCTTCCGGCCAGAGGTACGTTATTTGGGGCATGTGGTCTCTTCCACAGGAGTCAGTACAGACCCAGAGAAGATATCTGCTGTTGCTAAGTGGGTTCGTCCACAAAATCTTCAAGAACTTCGATCCTTTCTTGGTTTCGCTAGTTACTATCGGCGGTTTGTTAAAAAATTTTCTTGTATTGCTGGACCCTTGAATACTTTAGTGGCAGAAGTGATCAGGGGACAAAAGAGCAGACGACCAAAGATTGATTTGGGGACCAAATGGACTGACTCATGTGAAAATGCATTTCAAACTCTTAAAACTGCTTTGACCAATGCCCCAGTTCTGGCTTATGCAGATTTCAGTAAGCCCTTTATCCTGGATATTGATGCAAGCCATCAAGGTTTGGGGGCTGTTCTATCTCAAGAACATGAAAGTAAATATCGACCGGTTGCTTTTGCCAGTCGAGGTCTGCGACCATCCGAACGCAATATGCAGAATTACAGCTCAATGAAGTTGGAATTTTTGGCTCTAAAGTGGGCTGTTGCGGAAAAGTTTAGAGAGTATTTGCTTGGTCAGAAGTGCCTGGTGTATACAGACAACAATCCACTCAGTCATTTGCAGACTGCAAAATTGGGGGCATTGGAACAACGATGGGCTAACCAGCTCGCAGACTTCGACTTGGAGATTAAGTATAAGCCTGGACGTTCCAATGTTAATGCTGATGCTTTGTCTAGAAAAACTGCTGCCCCTGTAGCTGAACTGTCTATGACTACTGCTGTGCCAAGGGAATTATATTATCGTGCTCATGACTGTCAGCATGTTGTTTTAAGTGAAACAATTTCTGCTCTCCCTGAACAACCCAGAGAGAATCTTAGCAATTTGCAAGGAGTTGATTCGGTGATTGGCCGTTTCCTTGTTTATTGGGATCGTCAAAAGCCACCAGATGCACAGGAGAGAGCATTGGAGTCATCAGAAGTACTTGAATTGGTACGGCAGTGGGGAAAGCTGGTGAAAATAGAGGGTGTACTGTATCGGCGGTTCTGTCCCCAGGATGAACATCAAGAAATTTGTCAAGTTGTGTTACCAGCGGCTCTCAGGGAAAGGGTCCTTACAAGTCTGCATGATGACCATGGCCATCAAGGGATTGAGCGGACGGCGAGCTTAGTGAGAACCCGGTGTTATTGGCCTGGTATGTTCAAGTTCATTGAAGAATGGTGTAAAAAATGCCAGCGATGCACCCTAGCTAAAGTGGTACGACCAAAAGTACGTAGTTTTATGGGGCACTTGACTGCAGAGAGGCCATTGGATATATTGGCCATTGATTTTACTTTGCTGGAACCTGCATCAAATGGACTTGAAAGTGTACTGGTTATGACTGATGTATTCTCAAAGTTCACACAGGCTATCCCGACAAAGGATCAAACGGCATCGACAGTGGCACGTGTCCTAGTAGAACGTTGGTTCTACTTATTTGGTGTGCCACGACAAATTCATTCGGATCAGGGGCGGTGCTTTGAAAGTAGACTCATTCAAGAGTTATGTAGATTGTATGGCATTTCAAAAACTCGCACTACACCTTATCGACCACAAGGAAATGGCCAATGTGAGCGTTTTAACAGAACGATGCATGATTTGTTGCGTACTCTGCCCCCAGAGGAAAAATGCCATTGGCCAGACCATCTCGCCCAGGTAGTGTACGCGTATAACACCACTGAGCACCAGGCTACTGGGTACTGTCCTTATGTTCTTATGTTTGGACAGGAACCACATTTACCCCTCGACTTCATATTAGGATTGGATAATCATACCCAGAGTGAAGTGGACTGGGTAGTGGACCATAAAGACAATCTTGAACGGATGTTTAATAAGGCTCGAGCCCGCCTTAAGTGTGCCACAGAACACCGTGCCCGACTAAATGATCTTAAGGTGTGCCATGAAAGGTTACAAGAAGGCCAGATGGTGTATCAGAGAGCTCATAACATAAAAGGCAGGAATAAGATCCAAGATGCCTGGGATCCTACTCCTTATAAGGTGGTCCGGTGTCCAGATGGAAATGGAGCAGTGTATTCCATTGCCCCTGTGGATGGAGGAGGTAATCTCAAACATATTCACCGCTGTGAGTTGCGTCCAGCTCATGTTTCCTTGGATGATCCTGGACTTCCGGTTTTAGTGGACCATCAAGCAACCTCTGAGGACAGAGATAGGGGTATGGTTGTTGTGTCCCTACTGCCTGAGTGTACATCTGCTCATGAGAAAGTTGTTAGATCTCAAGAAGATAACATCTATCCAACTATAGTAGAGGAGTGTGACAAAGAACATCAGCCTTCACAACCAGAAGCTGCAGTAAGGCGTACTAAGAGGTCAACAGCTGGATGCCATGCAAATCCATATCGTCTTCCTCGGCCAGCATGTACTAGTGAAGTCCAACTAAGTGGTCAGTTGGCTCTCCCTATGATGAGGTTGTCCAACAATAGGCCCCATGAGATGTTCCGCCCATGGTTGTAGTTTGATGTGATCGACGGGACGTCGATTTAAAACTAGGGGGTAGATTGTAACGGGGCGGGTTTCAGGAACTACAGGTCCCATCAGCCTCGGGTCTATAAAAGGAAGTGATGAGATTTGTTCTTCCACTTCCGCCCTTTTGTTTTTCCGCTGACGATTTATGAATGGAATTTGCGGCAGATCTAAGTCGTAGCTGGTTTACGTGTTGCATGGGGGTGATAGACCAAATGTAAGGATCGCTTGTGCAGTCACATGTCAAATATGGAACATTGAGTGTTGAACACATGATGCATCGTTTAGGAGTACTATGGCTGGATGGTTGCCCGAGTGTCATAAACCAATATAACGGATGGTAGAGGGATGCACGATTACCGTTTATTTTTAGGTTGAATTATTGTTGAGTTGTGTGTTTTTCTTTTTTTTCTGTTGGATGTTGGACCAAGTTGGCTAAGGGAAAACTGAAGTCATATCAAAGACAAAAAGGGACCAACTAGATTATAGTCATTTAACAGTGTTGACTCATTTGTTTCACTTGCATTACCCACGTTAATATTGTTTGTTTTTATTTCTTTTGTTGTAGATTTATTTTTGACCTGACTGTGGCCGTGGGGTTGCCTTCACTGGTGGATAGCAGAGGTGCGGTGGTGTGGTCACTTTATCTTTTTTTCCTCCTAGGTTTGCAGTGGGATTTGCTGTGAGCTTGATTGCAGTGGGAGCACGTTTGTCTGTATGCCATTTCTATCTTCACAATCTAGGTAACCTGTGGCCATCTGTGGGTTTTGTTTATTTTTGTTTTATTTTTTATTTATTTTCTTTGTGGGTAATTGCATTGAAGGTCTGCTGCATCCTTTTAATATGGTAATGTTTTTGTTTTGGTAATTATATTATTTTCTTCTGAATAAAAATGTTGCATTGAAGCGTCACCACCGCCTTCTGCCTGATTACTCCCCTTTTTGGGGTCATGGTATTACATATATATATATAGATAGATAGATAGATAGATAGATAGATAGATAGATAGATAGATAGATCAGGGGCGTTTCCTCCGAGTAGGCAAGGGAGGCAGTGCCTCCTCAAAAAAAAACAGGATGAGAAAAGAATCCGTATTACATATAAAACAACACAAATATTACAAATTATTTTTTAATTTCTTAAGGAACACTGCCAAATAGCGACACCCGCACGTAAAGTTACACAGAGGAGTCATGCTTTACAGTCTATGGAGTCGTGCCTCTCTTTCGTCTCATAGAAAACCATCTAAAGGAATAGTTCACCCAAAAATGAAAATTTGATGTTTATCTGCTTACCCCCAGTGCATCCAAGATGTAGAGGACTTTGTTTCTGCAGTCGAATGCAAATTATGATTTTTAACTGCAACCGCTGCTGTCTGTCAGTCAAATAATAGCAGTGATTGGGAACTTGAACAATAACAGTAAATAAAACTTGCTTAGACAAATCCAAATTAAACCCTGCGGCTCGTGACGACACATTAATGTCCTAAGACACGAAACGATCGGTTTGTGCGAGAAACCGAACATTATTTATATAATTTTTACCTCTAATACACCACTATGTCTAACTTCGTTCAGCTTCCTGTTAGTGAGGTCAAAAAACGCGTTGTGATGACGGAAGTGATGTCTCTCCCATATACTTCAATGAGCGCAAGACATCACTTCCGTTGTCAGAGCGCGATCAGACCTCACTAACAGGAAGCTGAACGAAGTTGGACATAGTGGTGTATTAGAGGTAAAAATTATATAAATACTGTTCGGTTTCTCGCACAAACCGATCGTTTCGTGTCTTAGGACATCAATGTGCCGTCACGAGCCGCAGGGTTTCATTTGGATTTGTCTATGGAAGTTTTTTCAACTCTTATTGTTCAAGTTCCCAATCACTGCTATTGTTTGACTGACAGACGGCAGTGGTTGCAGTTAAAAATCATAATTTGCGTTCGACTGAAGAAAAAAAGTCCTCTACATCTTGGATGCACTGGGGGTAAGCAGATAAACATCAAATTTTCATTTTTGGGTGAACTATCCCTTTAAAATCATCAGACCCCCCGCGTGCGGTGGCTTTTGTGGGGGGTAATTGAGAATGAATGGAGGAAAGTCACGTGAGAAGAGGCAATGTCTCCATCGCGTTATGATTGGATGTAGTGATGGGAAGTTCGGATCATTTTACTGACTCAGACTTTTGAGTCTCGTTCAACAAAATGAACAAATCTTTTTTCGAGTCATTTCGTTCATTTCGTTAATTTTAGCAAAATGTAATTAAAATGTTACGTGTTACTTCCCCAACACATCTACTACTTATGCAAACGTTGATCCCACTACAAACAATACAAAACTACAATGCTATAAGATTCAGAAATGATTAATTCATTCTTTACCTGGGTCTTCAGTTTATGACAAGCTGATTAAGTTCACCTCACCTCTTGTCTGACAAGTCTTCGGGTTTAAGTCATTCCTTAATGACGTGACAGGCAGTCCCATGCTAAACCAATGCATTCTGAGCCGGAAAGACAATTGATTAGTTCTTTTTATGAGTCTTTCGGGTTTTGAGTCGTTCCTTAATCACGTGACAGACCCATACACTACTTCTGACATTTCTGTCACTGTTTTTGTTACTGTTTCTTGAGGATCTGTGGTGTGTTATTATAAATAAATAAAGTCCTGTTATAAATAAAATATTGATTAATTTATCTTTTTGACTGTCTATCTGTAAATAAACACTAGGCTATATAATAATATAATAATCCAAGCCTACACTACAAAGTATTTATAGCCTAGTTTGTTCATTTTTACTCCAATTTTGATTTTGCTGTTATAATAATTGCTTTTCCTAGTCAGACTTGACATAGTAGTCTAATATATGTATAAGAAGATTGCTCAAAAAGGAAATAATGACATAAATTAAAAGCAAATAACATTTTGAATTTGAATTATTAATGTTAGTTTAAGACATCAAGGTTATGATAACTTCAGCTTTAACAGTTGTAACACAAACTCAAACAAAACTGGAGAGTTAACGTTATTTACTAATAAATATAATGTTCTCGCAGCATAGCGTATGGGTCTGTCACGTGATTAAGGAACGACTCAAAAACCCGAAAGACTCATAAAAAGAACTAATCAATTCTCTTTCCGGCTCAGAATGCATTGGTCGCGTATGGGTCTGTCACGTGATTAAGGAACGACTCAAAACCCGAAAGACTCATGAAATGAACTAATCAATTGAATCATCAGGTGAACTACTACTAGCAGTACAGAACCTGTAGAATATTGCACATGCGCGACTGAACGAATCACCCCCCGAGACGACTTGTTCTTCCCGAGTCACATTAAAGATTCGTTCAAAATGAACGAATCGTTCAAGAACGACACATCACTAATTGGATGTAATTGTTTGTGATTGGATATGATTGGTTTGTGCGATAAATCCCGCCTCTTGTTGACGTGCACGCTCCGCGCGTCAGTATGACTGAACAAATGATGGCGTCAATGGGAAGACTAATTGAAAAGTAAGTACACAGATCACCCAGTTAGATATTACTGCTTTATGTCACGTCAAAATCAAACTTGAAATGGACTGAAAGCATGATGTCTGCGTTTTTTTTTTTTTTAGTGCAATCAGCAGTGCAATTCGTGTCTGTGACAGACGGTGTTTAGGGAGCATGACTGATGATCCAAAATATCCTAGGTTGACAATTAAAAAGAAAAACCGCAACACACAAATAAAATATATTGTTTAAATTATTATTGCCTTTAGTTATTATTTTGGAATGAATGTAGAAATGCTTAAAACACTAACTTGATGAGACTGACTTGGTTCTGATAAATATATATATATATATATATATATATATATATATATATATATATATATATATATATATATATATATATATATATAAAAAATGTGCCTCCTCATTTCAGAACACCACCGCACGCCACTGATATATATATATATATATATATAATTTTCCAAAGTTGAATTCTGTGTGTAAAAAGTATCAATACATTAGGGATATTTAACATGTTCAATGGTGTGTATATAATTACAAATACAAATATGTTATTATACACCAAAATAACACTGTGCCTAACTGATATTTTTCAGTAAAAATGTAAAGAAAGTAAGAATCTGTAAGAATCATTTAAAGCTACAACCACAAATTAAATTACTTTATAACATTTACAAACAATTCATTTTAATAAAACTGTCACAGAGATAAAATTACATGAAATATGAATGCACAAACATTTATTTTACTCTTTAGTGAATCAGCACTTGTCTTAAAAACCTGCAGTTAAGACTTGTTGAGAAGAATGATGAACTTCATGACTTTAATAAGACCTCAAAGAAAAAAAAGTAAATGGCCAACAAATGAAGTTAAGTCAGCTTCATTATTAAAGACCCATGTATTGTGTCGGAGACGCACATAGACCTGATCTCCTTTCTCTAGAGTCAAAGAGAATGAATTAGCTGTTGATTCATAGCGGTCACCTAGAGGATGATTAATAACATATACCATCGGTTGTCCATTTTTAGAGAGACTTAGATCCATTAGTCTGTTTGAGCGGTAACGTGCAGAGACAGAGAAGAAATAGACGCCTTTAACTGGTGCTGTGAAGATACCTGTAATGACATATGCAACAATTAACACTGATGCTTTTATGCTCATACAATCACTGTTTATTTCACATGTAGATTTCAGAGTGTGATGTCAAACATTGATGCAGAAACACACACCAGTGGTTGGGTTGTAAGCTCCTCCTTCATTCACAAAGACCTTTTTGTAAACCAGAGTGATATCAGTGTTGAAAGGTCCAAGGTCACCAATGTTTCCAAGTGTGGCGGCAAATGCCACTTTATAATCTACATGAATCAGAATTCACAATTTGTCAAAAACAAACATGAAAACCTCTGTGTAATATATCAGTTACACATCTCAAGATTTTTATTCCAACAGATGATTAGTTAACAATAAACTGAATTATATCTACCAACAGATTTTATTGAATCCATCCATAGTAATTCATTTTGTTTTTGTTTTCCATCTGCAGGTTTGACAAGTGAAATGAGAACAAACAAGGGGGTTACCGTTCCTCCTGAGCTGCTCCAGTTGTTCCTCAGTGTTCTTCAGTTGTTTCTCATTGTCTTCCAGTTTGTTCTTCAGCGAATTCACAGTGGATTTCAGCTCTGTCAGCTCAGAGATGATCGCTGTGAAAAAGTGTTGCTGACACTCACCAGGAGTCAAAACTGCACTTTTTTGTTCCACATTCAAATGCTCAGTCCTTTCAGTCTGCACTGCCTTCTCTTCCTGCTGGACCTCCGACATACAGGCACAGCTGTACAGGAGAAGCAGGAGTGGATACAGAATGGTGCAGGACATCTTTACCTTAAATTTTGCAGTCACACCACTTGAACACTTTCCTATGATGATCTGGCTACTTGATGTGTTAATTACCAGAGTATACAAGAACTGCACTGCAACTGTGAGTGAAAAAAAAAGAATATTACTGGGCTTCTGTTGAAGGTTCCCTACAGCCCTGCACAAGACACTTACAGGTATTTGTTCCGGAAATTCCAGAAAATCCTGATATATTCCTGGTAGGCTGATGTTTAACTAATGACACACATTTTATGAGGAAATATATTTGTTTAACCTGTTAGCCAGCACCCCCGCTTTTGGAAAATCCCAAGAAATGACATACCCAAACTAAAACAGATGCAGTTCATGAACCATAAATAAAAGCATAAATAAGGTCTCATTTGCAGTTTTTTTGTAAAGTCATAATTAATTATTGTCACAATGAAGAAAATAGTTAAAATTGCTTCAGTTTTTTTTTTTTTTTTATGTTATTAGAAATTATTTTTTATGAAATATCTTTATGGAAATAAAAGTGAAGTTGGCCTTGTGGCAATCTAGAAATGCACTGCAGCTGAAGCCACATGTCTGACCATGTTATATTTTAAATCTGAAGATGATAAGTTTAAAACTCTGAGTTTTATTAAATGTTTTTCAAGACCATGTCATGTGATTTTATTTTGAGAAGACTCTAAAATGTTAACTGATGTTTATTGCCACCATCAAGCATCTATTCAAGTGTATTGTCTCGTTTGTTATGTGGTGCTAACTGCCCCATTCAGTTTCAGTCTCCCCTGAACACCTTCACACCTCTCCGGCCTGCTTATAGCTCTAATTATTCTTTTCTTTTGTCTTTATTATAATTACTGATGATGTTCTATTCAAGAAGATTTAATCCATCATTTCTTTCACAAACTTCTCACTTCACCTTATTTGTAACTGTATCTAATGCTCTTCTTAAAAAAAGAAAAAAAAAATCAGTGAGCTTTACGATTCAAAATTATTAATTTGCATTAGCTCAGAACAGGTGCATCTCTGGGCTCGTTAGCATGTTAGCTTAGCACACCAACACACACGACAATTTATAAGATTAAAACCATGTTTTTGCTCCAAACTTACAAGTCACAGATAACCTTCTGTGATGTGGTTTCGGATCAAAAACCAGACAGAAAATATATAATTTTATGCTATTCTGCACAATGGGAATAGCTATCTCAATTAGCATTGCATTATAAATATGATCTATTATTATGAATAGCCGACATGGTGTATGGAACACAGATAAACCACATATCATCACAATCGTGTATTATTTATTTTCAAAAGTGTCTATCTGCATGTTATATCCATGACTATAGCGATCTCTGGAAGCCTCTGTTAGTTCCTGGAATGTCACATGGTATGCCTGTTCTTCACTGAGACATTTGTGGACTAAATGTGCACAGAGCGCCCTCCGGCTGCAGGTATGACTTGAAAACACAGTAGATCAGAGTAATCCAGTGCTCGTAATAAGGACAACAGCGTGTTTTGGGTAAAAATGTTATAAATAAATATTACTCCTCTGTATAGAAAATTTACATAAACGTATAAGAATCCATCAATATTTCTCAAAATGTGCATACTTTTAAGCTAAAAGCCCAGAGGAATGTTATTTGTCAAGTTTTTTTCATGACGATCTCACAAGAGTGTTTTCTTAACGGATGAGGATGAAGCTCATATTTCAATGAAAAGGTACGAATTCCATTTTTCATATTCATAACTCCTGATGCATATTAACAAATAATGGCCACTATACGATATTGAGAGTAAAATAGAGATTAAAAATTGAAGCTTGAGTCTTAGAACTTTTTTAATGATGTATAGTTTGTTAAGGTAATTACATTACATCTAACAGTAAATTTGAGCTAATTTAAACAAGTGTGTATATGACACAAGATATATGCAGTACTGTATGCATCTGATAAAAGAAAAGAGATACATTCTCTGAAAGATAAGACATATTAGGTTTAATAGTTAACCCGAAAATTAAGCTACAAAATGACACTACTTGTTAACTTTAATTTGCCATATTGTAATGAGGCTTCAGCTTCTGATGAAACTCTTGGTATAAAACAGATGCACTGATGATTAAAGACTCAGATCCAACTCAATCTCAACACTACAGCTTCATATTCTTATTAAAATATAAATAAATAGCCTGAACCCTTTGTGCAGGTTTTTAGTGTCATTTGCTTTTTTTATAAGGATAAATCATAATACGAATCAATATTTACATTTGTAGATTTTTGTGTATATTCAATTTGTAATCATCCCCAGTTCACAAGCAT
Organism: Chanodichthys erythropterus; assembly: GCF_024489055.1. Classification (NCBI taxonomy): domain Eukaryota; kingdom Metazoa; phylum Chordata; class Actinopteri; order Cypriniformes; family Xenocyprididae; genus Chanodichthys; species Chanodichthys erythropterus. The sequence continues at coordinate 38,477,257 of NC_090236.1, forward strand.
GTCAACTGACCATTCCACAATAATCTTTATTTATTTTGATCATATGCATACAGTACATGAGCCTTGTCTATGAACTCTCAGGTTTAGGACTAAGGCAAAAACTTATGAATTAGGCTGAATGTGTTGAAGAAGATTAATAAAAATTGCTACAGTAGGCCTACAAGTTAATTTGTCCCATTTATTTACTCTTTCATAAATTCATTCACAGACTAATTTATTCATTATGTAAGTATCATGACAAGTGAAACATGTATTTATATAGATTAAATATTTGCATTGCCTTTATGGTTTTAATTGTACAAACTGATTGATATATATGGTAGAACTATCACTTCTATCACTAAAGATTGATTATAAATAATCTTCCCAATCAGTTTCTACAGAAGAACTCGATGTTGCAACAGAAACTATTGACTCTCTCTTTTCCAGCATTTAGACACAGTTACTCCTTTGTGCTTAAAAAAGATTAAGGAAATTAGTCCAACACTGTGGTACAAGGAGCACACTCAGGCCCTCAAGAGAGCATCCTGAAAAATGGAGCACAGATGGAAGAAAAAAAAAAAACTAGAGGTATTTCAAATTTCATGGAAGGAAAGTTTTATTGCATACCAAAAGGCCTTAAAAACTGCTAGATTTGCTTACTTTTCAACTCTTTTAGAAGAAAACAAACACAACCCTAGATATTTATATGATACAGTGGCTAAATTAATGAGAAAACAGCACAGCAGTGATGACTTTATGAATTTTCTATCAAGAGAATATTATAACCATGCAACCGTCTACTACAGTATCACATCATTCGTTGTTCTATTCGTTGTTGCTATAGTACTACTAAGCTACTAAAAGAGATGCTTCCAGAAGTTGATCCTCTTCTTAATATCAATAATTCATCATTATCATTAAGATACATACCAAAAACTTTTAAGCTGGCTGTTAACCTTCAGGAGGACGGTTTCCCCCTGAAGGTTTCGTGGGGGAACGCAAACATTTGCGAGACAATGCAAAAGCATTGACTTATTATTTTTCCTCCCATCTTAAATTTTTTCCACCACCATGTCCCCTTTGGGGCTCCGTGCTATACAGACCTGGAGTTTGAATATTTAAAGCCAATATTACAATGTTCTTAAAATCTTTTAATGGACAAAATATTCAATGTTACATGTATTCACCATCACTTCAGAAATCAATCAGAAATGGCAAAACTTAAATGTTTCTTGTAATTTAGAAGTGTATCACCAAAGCTATCAAAGAGGAAAAAGTAAATGGCCAGCAAATGTAGAGTAGTGATATGCATTATTATCATGGATCCATGAGTTTTCCCCAAGACGCACATAGACATGATCTCCCTCCTCTAGAGTCAAGATGCCTGAATCAGATGCTGCTTCATAGCATTCACGAAAAGGATAATTGATTTTACTGACCATCTTCTTTCCATTTTTACAGAGATACAGACACATAGGCTTGGATGTATCCCACTGAAACTGAAGAAATATTTCCCTTTAACAGGGGCTGTGAAGATGCCTGTAATAACATAGATAATAATGAACATGTAATGTCCAACATCCTCAGCATGTAGTTTTCAGAGTGTCATATATCAATATTAATACAGGTTCTACATACCAGTGGTTGGGTTGTAAACGTTATCAGTATTCACAAACACATTTTTGAAAACCACTGTGACCTCAGTGTTGAATGGACCGGTGTGTCCTGTGACTCCAAGTGAGGCAGAAAATGCCACTTTATAGTTTTCTGCGCAGAGATTCACAAAAGATTCACACACAAACCAGTGTACAATCCAACAATTTTTTTTTTCATCAATAGGATTTTTTTCACTAATTTCTCATCTGTAAATTGGACATCACTGAATTGAGACCCGACAGGTTACCTTTTCTTCTGAGCTGTTCCAGTTCCTCAGTGACCTCCAGTTTGTTCTTCAGAGAACTCACAGTGGATCTCAGCTCTGCCAGCTCAGAGTGGATACTTGTGAGGCAGATTTGCTGAAACTCACCAGAAGTGGAATCAGCACCTCTTACCTACCTCTTACTCATTCAAATGCCCAGTACTATCAGTCTGTACTTCCTTCTCTTCTTTCTGGACCTCAGGCATACAGGCACAGCTGAACAAGAGAGGCAGCAGTAGATACAGAATGGTGCAGGACATCTTTACCTGTCACAATCGTGTAACCCGGACAGCTGTGGACTGAATGAGTGTGCAAACTGAAGAGGAGACTGTACACTATCCATTTGTCAGTTTGTCAGAAGTATTAACCTGTGACACTGAAGACTGGAGTAATAACTGCTGAAAATTCAGCTTTACAGGAATAAATTACATTCGAAAATATATTCAAATAGAGAACAGTTATTTTAAATTGTAATAATATTTCAGTTACTATTTTTTTACGGTATTTATGAACCAATCAATGCAGCCTTGATGAGCATCTTTAAAAAAAAACACAAAACAAAAACTTATTTATTCCAATCATCCATGTTTGTTAACATGCTCAAACAATTGCAGTTCATTTAGCCAAAATTGACACAAGCAATAGCACAGAAGAGCACATACCAGTGGTTGGATTTTCTTTGCGGGTACATCTTTGTAAATGGTGCGATTTCAGTGTTAAAGCATCAGATGTTTCTTGTATTCACTTGGTGTATTAGATATCTGAGTAGTACAACTATTAAAAAAAATAGAAAGCCAGCGAAAACTGATTTGGTACTTTATACAAGGTGGATTAATGTTTAATTCATAATGAGGAAAGAAAACAACACCATCAAAGGGTTTTAAAGCCTATATTATGATGTTCAAGTATGTAAGATTGGCCTGATTTCCTGACAAAACTGGACTCGTGAACTTTCGCAGAAACAGTAAACCATGTAATAAAACAATAAATCTACACACCTAAATAAACAAGTGTGACGTCTGCCATATGATAGAAACACAAGATGAGATGAATATGCAAACTCATGTCAGACTTTACTCAACAGAAGCTCGCTAAGCAGACATACTAGATTGATTCTGGGCATTCTGGGTGCCTCATACAAAACTCATCCATGGCTCCCAGAATGCACTGCGGTATGAAGCATGTCACCATTGTTGAGATTCATACACTGATTCTTGATGTCTGTGTGTAAGTCAATCTTACGGGAGGTTTGAAGTGTTTAGTGTGCTTCACTTAAATCTTCTGGGATTTCTCGACACACGCTCCGAAGCCTCGGCACAGATCGTAACATCACTATTTTTAATTCAATTTCTTTGACAAGAGCAGCAGGGATGTTCTGAGAACATTTCCAAATAAAGTATGGTTCCCTAAACATTCAGAGAACGTCCTGAATGTTCCCTGAAGGTCCGCCAAATAACGTCCCCCGAACCTTAAAAGAACCCCACATTGTGACCGTCTCTGAACGTTTTGGGAACGTTACACACGTGACCCAATCACAAATATTATTCTCAGGTGGTTCCTGATATTGGCCTTATCAGGCGGCATCCAGCCTCCTCTGGACACTATCATTGGGAACTGTAACATGCTGTGCAGTAACCAGACAAGACTCCAGACAATGTCTTTGATATGCTTTAATCATGGCCGGGAGTAACTCAGACAAATCAAAGATGAGATGACAAAAAGATGACAACAGTTTGTATAGAACAGGTACATGACCAAAGATAGCATGACGATTACACTATTTTTATAATTATAATTATATTATAATAATAATATAATTGGCTCTTCATATATACAATTTAGCAATCTCTCTACTCTCTGTTACAAGCTAAAAGTTAACTTTGAAATTTGATCAGCTTTGAAGTTATAAGGGTTAAATATAATATTCATACAGCAGTCTAGTACTAGTTCCCTCCATCTACATCAGCTGTTTTACCACACTAGCTTTCACCAAATCTTGTCCTTAAAAGCTCTTCTTATTCATATGAAAACACACCAGAATAACATTTTAGTCTTGAAAAAGAAGAAAAAGAAATGTTACTTGTGATTTTGAGCTTCATGAATTTAGCAAGATTGTCAAAGAGGGAAAAGTAAATGACCAACAAATGAATTGTGGTGACTGTAATTATCAAAGACCCATGAAGTCTCCTGGAGACGCACATAAACACGATCTCCTCTCTCTAGAGTCAAAGAGATTGAATTAGCTGTTGATTCATAGCGGTCACCAAAAGGATGATTGAAAGCAATTACCATCTGTTGTTCATTTTTAAACAGTCCTAAATTCAGAACTTTAGATGAGCGGTTATGTCCAGAGAAACTGAAGAAATAGGCTCCTCTTACAGGTGCTGTGAAGATCCCTGCAATAGTACAATTAACAGTGATGTTTTAAATAATTACACTGTTCATTTTGACAAAATGTAGTTTTCAGTGTGATATAAAACACTGACACGGGTTCATTATAAGAACACACACCAGTGGATGGGTTGTAAGCTCCTCCTTCATTCACATAGACATTATTGTAAACCAGAGTGACTGGAGTGTTGAAGGGTCCAAAATCACCATTTGATCCAAGTGTGGCTCCAAATGCCACTTTATATTCTGTGTGAATCAGATCATGTTTTGTAAAAAATAATCAAACACAATAATCACACATATAGTATAATATATATTATAATGCTTATTATTCATTTTGTTGGATGGTTAATATTATACTAAAGCATGTTTTCTGAATACACTTGGTACTTTTGTCAGCAGACTATAAATGTATCACTGATCTCTACTGCAGGACAGAGTGAGGACAGAGTACTGCAGGACACTCTTCAGTGTTTTACAAGTATAGGCTGACAGAAATGATGAGAACAGGCAGGAATATATTACCATTTTTTCTGAGCTGTTGTAGTTGTTCCTCGGTGACCTGCAGTCTGTTCTTCAGAGAACTCACAGTGGATTTCAGCTCTGACAGCTCAGAGTAGATCGCTGTGAGAACATTTGTCTGGACCTCAGACATTCTGGCACAGCTAAAAAAGAGAAGCAGCAGCAGATACAGAATGGTGCAGGACATCTTTACCTACATATCACAATCACATAACCTGAATAGATGTGGACTGAATGAGCAAATTAAACTCAACTGTGCACTATGGAATTGTCAGTTTGTCATAGGCATTAACCTACTGTACCTGAATGATGTGACACTGAAGAATGGCTGCTGAAAATTCAGCTTTGCCATCATAAGGATTAAATTACATTTTAAAGTAGAAAACAGTTATTTTAAACTGTAATAATATTTCAGTTAATATTTTTAAACCAATAAAGTCACATTAGCATTAAACATTTAGAAAAACTGAATTATTCCAAACATTTAAGCAACGTTGTCACATTTACTAACATGCTCAGATAATTGCAGTTCATTTATCCAAAATGTTTTGAGAGTGTCATAAAAACAGAGAACATACCAGTGGTTGGATTTTCTTTGCAGGTATGTCTTTGTAAACCAGTGCGATTTCAGTGTTGAAGCGACTGATGTTTCTTGTATTCACTCTACTTAGTGCAACTGTTACAAGAAGCCAACTGATACTGACTTGATTCTTTATAACAGGTGGATTAATGTTTAATTAAATACAATCAGATGGAGTAAATGTATGTTATTGCCCAACTCTGGACAATAGGCAGGGAGGAAAGTCAAACAGGCTTGGGTCAAAATCCAGATTAGTCCATCAGCAAATAAAATTCATTTGTGAGGTGAGAGTCAAGGTCAGATGAACAGAGAGATCAAACAAGAGGCAGACAGTATCAGAGAAATTCAAACTCATGGCAAAGATCAGGCTGATAGAACAGCAAGAGAGAATACAGAGAGTGAGAGAGAGAATCAACAGTCAACAGCAACACGACTGGGCTGAAGAGAAAATAAAACAACAAAAACAAACAAACAGGGATCCCAAACATAAAGGATTAGTTCACTTTCATATTAAAATTTCCTGATCATTTACAAATCCCCATGTCATGTCCATGTTCTTCTTTCTACAGTTGAAAAGAAATTAAGTTTTTTTATGAAAACATTCCAGGATTATTCTCCTTATAGTGGAATTCAATGGCCTCCAAATGGTTGAATGTCAAAATTACAGTTTCAGTGCAGCTTCAAAGGGCTTTAAACGATACCAGACAATGAATCAGGGTGGAATATAAAATGTATAGGGGTGTGTTTCCCCCAGAGTCTCTGCTAAGAGAACATGTCTGACCCTTGGGTAAATTTGGTAAATGGTAATTTTTTGTTATATAGGCCAGCAATTGTTGTGAGGTTGTCAGAGCAAAAACTAACTAACTTCAGCAGGTAGAGGGCAGCATTTAACTTTGTTTGTAACTAAAGACCATCAGTAAAGACTGGAGGTGTGTTGATCCCTAAATCCCTATAGAGGTCCCTTAAAACAGAAACTCCCACAACAGGGGTCCATAAAGCTGGTGTGGGTAGCCAGGCAAGTTTTAGATTAGTTTGGGCTTTTAGGTACAATGAAAGCATTATGCTATATTTGGTATCATTTCAAAAGTCTCAGTGTGATTTGTAAAAAAATGAAAGCAGCATAGCAGGTTTTATTCTGGGCAAGGGATCTCAAAGGGAAATTGTGTATCAACTGAGAGCAAAGTGACATCTCTGAACAAAGTCACTCCTCCAGTTTTTCGCCAGTCACTTCACAGTAAAGGGATTTTAAAATCAAAATTGCTTGGCTTTTACAGTTGATTATTTATTATAATTAGGGGCCAAGCCCCGAAGGGGCTGTAGCCCCTATTGTAATTGTACGTTTTCCCTTTTATTATTATTATTCTTCCTCCCGAATGGGAGTCTATGGCAGCCCTATCAACGGAACATGAGAAAATTATGAAATTTGGCACAGTTGTAGAGATGCTCATGAATAGTGATTGGACCAAATTTGGAGTCTCTAGAACCAACTCTATAGCGCCACCACCAGTTCAAAATTTCAACATTCTAACGGTTTTAACATTTGAACTGTTTGTCATAGAAAAATTAAATTTAGTTCATCTGATTCGTCTCTTCATGCTGATGCTATTCAACGTCTTACATTAAGTCTCCACCCATTACAGTAGCGGCCATTTTGAAAAGTACAGTATTTGTTTTTTTCGCTTCTCCTCCTTCAAAATTTGTCCAATTTTGTCCAATCTTTGATCAGATTATCTTTGGACTGAGCCGCACAGAAATGACTGAACAGATTTTTTTTATTCATCTTTGTTCAAAGGTTATGATGTCACGAAGTTAACGAGGTCGACCCAAAATTAGTATAGAGGCTGTATCTCGGCCAAACTTTGAGCAATCGAAACAAAAATTGGTACCCTTCATCAGAACCATGGTCTGAGGGTCTATGCCAAACTTGGGAACAGCGCCACCTACAGGTCATGAGATATGAAAAATGGCTATTTTGGCCAATAACTTTTGAACACTTTATTAGAAAATCAAGATCTTGGTGTCTATGGATTCCTTGGATCGTGCCGAATAAGACGATACCGATTCTGTCAATATTGGATGAATCACGTGTCCGCCATTTTGAATTTTGTCATAAATTGCGATATCTTTTAAACAATTTGACATATCTTCACAAAAATTGGTATGTATGACCTTTAGAAGGTCGTGAAGGTACCTGAGAAGTTTCAGCACAGCGCCACCTACTGTTCCACAGATGTAATGATTATTTCAAAAACGCTTATAACTTTTGAAAACACTTTCCAAAATGTGTATGCTTCATGTCATTTTATTCCCTGGCTTATGCCGATTCCGACAATGTATAATTTGTCATTTTCCTTAAATGTACCTGTCTGCCGTATTGAAGTAAATGAAAAACAGTTTTTTCGCTACTCCTCCTACAAATTTTGGTCAATTTTGTCCAAAATCAGCTCAGATGATCTTTGGACCGAGCCGCACAGAAATGACTGAACAGATTTTTGATATTCACTACCATTTCCGAGATATTCATCTCTGAATGTGACCTTGCTTGTGTTTTTTGTCTTATGCTAGTTAGCTTAGCACAGTAATTGCTTAGCATGCTAAACTATTGCTATTCTTTCTAATGTGGTCTTCAGTCAACAGGTTAACCAAAACTTTGTTGGCATTAAATAACTTTGCATACTAATATGGTTAACATGCTATGAAGCTTTTTTTTTTTTTGTGAACTCTTTCTCACACTGAAACCTCTGCTTAGCATACTGATGAACTTGCATGGCTGATTAGCTCAATGTGTTACGCCACGGATCCCGAATGCTCTGCATCGTGGGTTTGAAACTCAGTGTGACACATGCCCAGACCGCATGAGGTACTGTGGCAGGAAAAGATGCAGAACTTGTGTCTGTTCTAGGCATTCTGCCTAAAACTGGTCTAATCTGAAGCTATCACATGCAATTCCTTTATGTCCAAATTCGTAGTTATTCTTCTTCCCCCTGTATGGTAATCAATGAACCATAAGAAGGAAAATTATCAAATTTGGCATGCTTGTAGTGATAGTAATTAAAAGTAATTTGACCAACTTTGGAGTATCTAGGACTAAGTCTATAGCGCCACCACCAGTTCAAATATTCACTTTTTTAAAGGTTATAACTTTTGAACCCTTTGTTCCAGAAAAATGAATGTCAATACAACTGATTCCTCTCTTCATACTGATCACATTCAATATCTTACATTAAGTCTCCACCCAGTACAGTAGTGGCCATTTTGAAAAGTACAGTATTCCGTTTTTTCGCTACTCCTCCTTCAAAATTTGTCCAATTTTGTCCAAACTTTGATCAGGTGATCTTTGGTCTGAGCCGCACAGAAATGACTGAACAGATTTTTTTTATTCATCTTTGTTCAAAAGTTATGATGTCACGAAGTTAACGAGGTTGACCCAGAATTGCTATAGAGGCTGTATCTCGGCCAAACTTTGAGCAATCAAAACTAAAATTGGTACACTTGATCAAGACCATGATCTGAGGTTCCATGCCAAATTTGGGAACAGCGCCACCTACAGGTCATGAGATCTGAAAAATGGCTATTTTGGCCAATAACTTTTGAACACTTTATTAGAAAATCAAGATCTTGGTGTCTATGGATTCCCTGTGCCATGCCGAATCCGAGGATATCAAATTCGTCAACATCGGATGAACCAAGTGTCCGCCATTTTGAATTTTGTCATAAATTGCAATAACTTTTAAACAATTTGACATATCATCACAAAATTTGGTACATATGACCATCAGAGTGTCCTGAAGGTACATGAGAAGTTTCAGCACAGCGCCACCTAGTGTTCCACAGATATAATGATTTTTGCAAAATTGCTTATAACTTTTGAAAACATTATCCAAAATTTGTCTGCTTTATGTAATTTTATTCCCTGGTTTATGCCGATTCCGACAATGTGTCATTTGTCATTTTCCTTAAATGTACCTGTCTGCCATATTGAATTAAATCAAAAACAGTTTTTTCGCTACTCCTCCCACAAATTTTGGTCAATTTTGTCCAAAATCAGCTCAGATGATCTTTGGACCGAGCCGCACAGAAATGACTGAACGGATTTTTGATATTCGCTACCATTCCCGAGATATTCATCTCTGAATGTGACCTTGCTTGTGTTTGTTGTCTTATACTAGTTAGCTTAGCACAGTAATTGCTTAGCATTCTAAACTATTGCTATTCTTTCTAATGTGGTCTTCAGTCAACAGGTTAACCAAAACTTAGTTGGCATTAAATAACTTTGCATACTAATATGGTTAACATGCTATGAAGCTTTTTTTTTTTGTGAACTCTTTCTCACACTGAAACCTCTGCTTAGCATACTGATGAACTTGCATGGCTGATTAGCTCAATGTGTTACGCCACGGATCCCGAATGCTCTGCATCGTGGGTTCGAAACTCAGTGTGACACATGCCCAGACCGCATGAGGTACTGTGGCAGGAAAAGATGCAGAACTTGTGTCTGTTCTAGGCATTCTGCCTAAAACTGGTCTAATCTGAAGCTATCACATGCAATTCCTTTATGTCCAAATTCGTAGTTATTCTTCTTCCCCCTGTATGGTAATCAATGAACCATAAGAAGGAAAATTACCAAATTTGGCATGCTTGTAGTGATAGTAATTAAAAGTAATTTGACCAACTTTGGAGTATCTAGGACTAAGTCTATAGCGCCACCACCAGTTCAAATATTCACTTTTGTAAAGGTTATAACTTTTGAACCCTTTGTTCCAGAAAAATGAATGTCAATACAACTGATTCCTCTCTTCATACTGATCACATTCAATATCTTACATTAAGACTCCACCCAGTACAGTAGTGGCCATTTTGAAAAGTACAGTATTCCATTTTTTCTCTACTCCTCCTACAATTTTTGTCCAATTTTGTCCAAAATCAGCTCAGGTGATCTTTGGACCGAGCCGCACAGAAATGACTGAACGGATTTTTGATATTCGCTACCATTCCCAAGATATTCATCTCTGAATGTGACCTTGCTTGTGATTGTTGTCTTATGCTAGTTAGCTTAGCATGCTAATTGCTTAGCATGCTAACCAGTTGTCATTCTCTTTAATGTGGCTCTTCAGCTATCAAGTTAACCATGAGCTTCATTAGCATTAAGTTAGCTTAGCATGCTAATATGGTTAGCATGCTAAGTAATGCTTTTTTGTAAATTCTTTCTTACACTAAAAGTTCTCTTCCACAGATTGTTGAATGTGCATCCTCAAGTAGCTCAATGTGTAAAGCCAGTTACCTGATGAGCTCTGCACCCCAAGTTAGTGGGTTCGAATCCCAGGTGGAGCGGTTTTATGAAATAGTGTGTTTTGATTCCTTTACTGCCTCTTGGATTAGAAATAAATGCTTTTTGTTTCATGCTGTGTTCATTTTCATCTAAGCTTATGTACATTCTGAGTTCATTTTCGCCCGTAATTCTGAACCAGCTGTTTCATGTTTGTTCATTTTCTGCTGTTTTTCCTCTTCCTGCTCTGTATTGCGCTACAGCATGATGAGCTGCAGAATGATCTAAAGTAGTTATTAAATATAACATTCAGTGCAGTTTTATAAAAATTCTTCATTTTGAGTTCATTTTCACATGAACTAATGAACTTCGGCAGGTGTGCCAACATTCACCTGCACAGTGGTGCAATGAGATGAGGAATGGACACTGGACTCAGAGGTTGTGGGTTCGAATCCCGTGTGGGGTTCCTTTATACAATTGTGTGTAATGAGTCATTTTGATACCTTTTTTTACCCAAATAAGCATTGTACTAATCTTTATTCCTCTTGAATGAGATACAAGTGTTTTTAGTTCATTCCCTGTTCATTCTCTGAACTTCTATTGATTTTCATTTCATTTCCACCTGTCCTTCTGAACCAGCTGTTTTGCATGTACATTCAATTTCTGCTGTTTTTGCTCTTCCTGCTCCGTATTGCGCTACTGCCCCTTCTGGGGCTTGGCCCCGAATTGCTGCTTGCAGCTATATTTATTTTATATTATTGATTGATAATTATACACTTAATCCACAGAGTAATTGTTGTTTAACAATTACCAATTTAAGCTTTTAGTTGAAGTATATATACAGTTAATTTGTAATATAAATAAGCTTTAGCCTCAATATACAAAGCTGTGAACACTTTTAAATTTTAAAACAGTATACTGTTCATCATATATTTATATTTTGCTGTAAATTCAACACAAAATGTACATAACCCTGCAGTAATGCCTATTTTTTGGATAGTGCAGAGAATGAAACATTACAAATTAAAAGTTCATATGAAAGCAACACTACAATAAGGGGGTGTAAAAGTTTGAACAGAATGATCTGTAAAATGTGATGCATCTTATGTAGCTTCTTAAGGGCAGAACTAAATTAAAAAAGACCAATTTACACAATCATAAATAAACAAGCATCATGAATTAATAAGCATTTAGGATATGACAGAAGAACAGTGGGATATTATTGTCATAAAGTTCTGTAAAGTATTTATTTTGGTCATTTTAGTGAATCAAGACTAACACTGAATGTTTTTAAGGTTATATTTAGCTCCTGTGGTTAAGACGTGCTAAAAAGTAGATTGAACTTAATGGAATATATTAAAATTGTGTGGTAGAAATTCCCTCTCTGCACCTGACTTAAGTTACCTCAGTGCCTCTGTGTGTCCCAGACATCTGAGATTGACCCGATCCCAAACCAGGGAACCTGACGTGATTTACGTGACATGTCTATCTACTTCACACCACACGTGACCCCAATCATAAATATTATTCTCAGGTGGTTCCCTCTCTGACAGTGTTCTCTGGACTCTATCATTCAGAAACTGGATCTCCTGCTGCACTGCAGTAACAGACACGACTCCAGACAATGCCTTGCTTTAATCATGGCCAGGAGCATCTCAGACAAATCTAAGAAAACCCACTGGCAAAAAGATGACAACAGTTTGTATAGGACTTTTCTCTAATATAATTGGCTGTTCATATATACAATTTAGCAACCGCTTTCCTGTGTCACAAGCCAAAAGTTAAAATTTGATTGGCTCAGGTTGTTGCTCAAGTTATAAATGTTAAATATAATATTCATACAGCAATACAACATTTTAATCATTATGGATGAGTTCAATCCAAACATTATTATATTTGTAGGTCTGATACTGAAGAGCCTGAAGATTTCTGCTGACAGACTCATCTGAGCTTCTTCCTCCTGTTCACCTTTAAATAAAACTAAACCATCATTTGTCTGAATACTAAAGCAACATTAATTATTCAATATCACGTTTCTAACACACATGCTAACACACATGCTGCTTTATTTCATTGTGAAGTCTGAGTCTCTTCCATCTGTATGAAACACATTTACACATTAATCACACATTTATTTCTCCTCATAGACACAGTAGTGAGACTCTTCTGTGGATCACCTGATGATTTCTGCTCCTCTCATGATGATTTCACAGATTTTAACCATGATGTAAACAATCCACCAGAGGTGTTTGGTGATTGATCATTTACTCTGTAAGGTGAAACAGAAGAGAAAACAATCAGTGTTCAGAGGAACAAAGTGCAAATTATTCACTGTTTTTTGTTTTCACACAAACCCTTTGTTGCAATAAAGATTAATGATAATTTCCTTTCACAAAATCTGAAAGGTTTGTTCACATATCAGAGTAAATGAAGATCTCTTTTATATCACATTGATGTTTCCTCACCTCAGGTCACAGTTTGAGTCTCGTAACACGTCTCTGAGCCGCTTTGAGTCTCTGATCATATTCCATCTCAGATCAAGATCTTTTAAAAACTGCAGTGCTTTTGAGTTAGTCAAAGACTGAGTTAAAGAAGAAACATCTGTAATGCCACAGTCCAGTAGACTAGAAAGACACAAACAGAGGAAGAGAGATTATCTTACAAACAAATCATTAAGGTGAAAATGTTTCACAAATATAATGTGAACTCAGACTCATTGTGAGATATTGAGTATAAAGTGTTTTAGTTTAAACTGTTAAAGTGATTTTAATAATTTTGATTCTTGTATGTGAAGAATGTTACTGACCTCAATCTCTCCAGTTTACAGTGTGAATCCTTCAGTACGTCACATAAGTGCTTCACTGCAGAGTCTCCTAGTTTATTCCCGCTCAGGTCCAGCTCTCTCAGGTGTGACGGGTTTGATTTCAGAGCTGAAGTCAGGATGACACACTGTTTCTCTGTAATACTGCAGTCACTCAGACTGAAGACAGAGAAATAACAATAGTTCACATCTATGATGATCATCTTATTGAAGAGCTTCAGCAGCATTTAGTTTCCAATAGTCTGTTTTGAAACCCAGTTACACTAGTTCTGTGTGCTGGGAAATACTGTTTCTTCTCTTTCAATTCAACGATTTATTTGATCTCTCTATTCCTTATTCTCTGTTGAAAAGGCAGTTTTCTGCATGTACACAATCAGTACATCATATCGAATGCTGGAAATTAAACAATTAATAAAAAGATTAAAAAATAAATAAATAAATAAAGTGACCAGTAGGAAACCCCAGAAATTTCACTGCTATAAAGAATGAAACATAAGCTCTGCTGTCTTAAAATAAATAAACTTCAATCTCACTGTAACTGCTGTACAGTATAATGATACTAACTGTAGTTTCTCCAGCTTGAATTGTGGGTTCATCAGTAGATCACTGAGGTTTTTCACTCCAGAGTCTCCTAGTTCATTCCAGCTCAGGTTCAGCTTTCTCAGGTGTGACGGGTTTGATTTCAGAGCTGAAGTCAGGATGACACACTGTTCCTTGTAGTTGATTTAGTGAAAAGTATCATTAGTCCAGTATAAATGTAACATTTTAGAATAATCTGTTTGTGTATCAGTTTTGTTGTGTTTTATCATCATGGTGTTGCTGTCTGTGTGTGTTCCCTAGTTAGTGTTCTTGGTTGTTAATTAGTTCCTGCAGCTGTTCAGTTTTACCTTGATTCTTGATTTTACAGACTCTGTCTGTGTATTTAAACTCTTAGTTCTGTCTGTTCATTGTTCTGTCGTTTATGTTGAAGTGGTTGTGTTTTATCTCTCCTACATGTTAGATTTGTGATTAAAGACGGTGTTATTGTATTCTCCATCGTCGTGAGCTTCATTACAACCAGCCATTCATGACAATTTGTTACACTGTTTTTTAGTCTGTTCTCACTTCTGTCTTGTTTCACAGCAAAGATTTGTCAGATTTCAGCATATGAAACTATTTTACAGCCACAAAGTTTAAAATGCTTTAAAGTTTAATGCTCTTTTCACTGATACACATACAAACCTGTTAATTAAAACCATTTCTGAATCTTTCTTCAGATGGAGATGCAGCACCACAAATTATGTGACTTGTGCCCTGTTGACTTAAAATAAACTAAACAGTAAATACAGTATAATGATACTAACTGTAGTTTCTCCAGCTTGAATTGTGGGTTCATCAGTAGATCACTGAGGTTTTTCACTCCAGAGTCTCCTAGTCCATTCCAGCTCAGGTTCAGCTCTCTCAGGTGTGACGGGTTTGATTTCAGAGCTGAAGTCAGAGCAGAACAACATTCATCTGTCATATAACAGCAGCTTAACCTACATTAGCAGAGGGAGAGAAAAAAAGTAGAAAATAATGCATGCTGTTGTCATTTTCACAGATCCGCGTTTTTGACGTTTACACAGAGATGATAATAGTATAATTTACTAAATGTGTTTATGTCGGTTGTTTTCAGACACATTGTCGACTCACTAACACTTTACAATAATCTTTCATTTGTTAACATTAACTACATTAGTTAACATGAACCAGTGATGAACAATAATAGTACAGCATTTAATAACCTTAATGTATGTTTCAACATTTACTAATACAGTGAATAATTGTATAAACATCGAAAGATTAGTTCGCTTTCAAATAAAAATTTCCTGATAATTTACTCACCCCTATGTCATCCAAGATGTTCATGTCTTTCTTTCTTCAGTTGAAAGAAATGAAGGTTTTTGATGAAAACATTCCAGGATTTTTCTCCTTGTAGTGGACTTCAATGGCCTCCAGATGGTTGAAGGTCAAAATTACAGTTTCAGTGCAGCTTCAAGGAGAAGGAGAAAAATCCTGGAATGTTTTCATCAAAAACCTTCATTTCTTTTCGACTGAAGAAAGAAAGACATGAACATCTTGGATGACATGGAGGTGAGTAAATTATCAGGAAAATTTTATTTGAAAGCGAACTAATCCTTTAACAGACTAAGGAATAAAATTATTTCCTTAAGAAGAAAATTAAACAGGTTTTGTAAAAGGAAGTTCATTTGAAACGGCACATTCGGACAGGACTAAAATCACTGAGAAGCTCTGGTAATAATTACTTTACCCCACCTCTACATGTACAACTTATCCTGTCTGAATGGAAAATAAAAAACTAATTTCACCAGATCACAAAATACTAAGGTGAAAATGTTTCACAAATATAATGTGAACTCAGAGTCATTGTGAGATATTGAGTATAAAGTGTTTTAGTTTAAACTGTTAAAGTGATTTTAATCATTTTGTTTCTTATATGTGAAGAATGTTACTGACCTCAATCTCTCCAGTTTACAGTGTGAATCCTTCAGTACGTCACACAAGTGCTTCACTCCTGTGTTTCCTAGTTTATTCCAGCTCAGGTCCAGCTCTCTCAGGTGTGATGGGTTTGATTTCAGAGCTGAAGTCAGGATGACACACTGTGTCTCTGTAATTCTGCATTCACTCAGACTGAAGACAGAGAAATAACAATAGTTCACATCTATGATGATCATCTTATTGAAGAGCTTCAGCAGCATTTAGTTTCCAATAGTCTGTTTTGAAACCCAGTTACACTAGTTCTGTGTGCTGAAGATACTGTTTCTTCTCTTTCATTTTTAACTATTTATTTGATCTCTCTATTCTTTATTCTCTGTTGAAAAGACAGATTTCTGCATGCACACAATCAGTATAACGTATCAATATGCTGGAAATTCAACAATTACTAACTAGATAAAAAAAAAAAAATCTTAAAAATGTGATGCTTCACAATTCAGTTTTCAGATCATACAATGCAAATGTAAAAATTGAACCAGATGTTAATTTAAAAAAAAAAAAAAAAAAAAAAAAAAAACATTTTGTGTACTTGTTCAACAAATACTTTTGCTAAATTATGACTTTAGAAACAATCATTTGAATAAATGAAATATAACCTATTTTTCCATTCTTTGTCTTGTAATTTCCCCCGTGGGCTGTACCATTATCACAGGCACTAGACTACTGTCATTTCATTGATTTAACTGTTATATTTACACTGCATCAATGTTTAGGAGTAGTGTAGTAAAAAAAAGCTCAAGAGCAGCAGTGCTTGCTAAGATCCTTCACGTGAATCTAACATGACAGAGAAAAATTGAGTTGAATTTCCCCTTTGGGGATTAATAAAGTAAATCAATCAATCGATCAATCAATAAAAAAGACTACCAAGCAAAAATTTACAAAATAATCAACCATAATTTAAAAAAAAATTTTGTTAGGTTTTTAGCTCTCGTCTCTAATAACATTTTTATACAGTAAAGATGCAGATGTTTTCTCTAGCGGGCATTGTTCGTTACTACGGTAACAGCTTGAGCTTCTGCACCTCACACGATTCTCGTTAGCTTGAAATGCCCTTAAATCCAGCAGTTATTAACTCTGTTCATCACAGTAGAGGCAGTTCGCCGGGGATGAGGCGAATCTGATATATCTATAGTGCTGCAAGTCAAGAGCACTGTGATTTATTTATTTATTTTCAATTATTATATATTTCAATAAATAAATACAAATACCTGGCCACTGATTTGGCACATTGCCCATCTTGTTTATATTTATTTATTGACTAATTCGTTATTACTTTATTTCATTTCATGCCTGTAGTGTACCCAAATAATTTGGGAATTCAACATTGGATAATGAACTGACATAAATCGTATAGTGCTCTTGACTTGCAGCACTATAGCTATATGAAATATTGTAGTCTACAACAAACCAGAGCTAAAAACCTTTTTTTTAATGATGCTTAATGTTTTGTATATTTTCGTTTGGTAGTCTTTTTTTCTTTCATGCTAGATTGATGTGAAGCGATCTGTCCTCCATCTGCTGTCTATCCCACTGAAAATGAACTGGGATCTCGTGATTGTTCTGTACCACGTAAAATGCATCCCCCTAGGTAAATACAAACAAGCTGAGTAATGTGCTAAATCAGCCAGGTCACAGGAATTCAACTTTTCCCAGCTGTTAACGTGACCAATCCGGGACTGCCTTATATTCAGCACAGTTATTAGGCTATATTAATGCAGGTCCCCTTCGAACGAATTGGCATGGACCTCATCGGGCCATTAGAGCGATCAGCGAGAGGGCATCGTTTTGCATTAGTCATTGTGGATTATGCAACACGATATCCAGAAGCAGTGGCTCTCCGCAACATTTCCGCTAAGAGTGTTGCGGACGCCCTCTTCAGTTTAATCTCCCGAGTGGGGATTCCGAAAGAAATCCTCACTGATCAAGGCACGGCGTTTATGTCACGTATGCTACGCGAACTGTACGAATTGTTGGGCATTAAATCGATTCGAACCAGCGTCTTTCACCCACAAACGGACGGGTTGGTCGAACGTTTTAATCGCACGCTTAAATCCATGATTCGTAAGTTCGTTCAAGAAGACGCCAAAAATTGGGATAAATGGTTGGAACCCCTGTTGTTCGCTGTGCGAGAGGTCCCGCAAGCCTCCACTGGGTTTTCCCCCTTCGAGCTTCTCTTTGGGCGCCACCCCCGCGGGGTGTTGGATGTCCTAAGAGAGTCTTGGGAGGACGGACCATCTCAATCGAAAAATGAAATTCAGTATGTGCTGGACTTGAGAACAAAACTCCACACTTTGGGGTGGCTATCTATGGAGAATTTGTTACAAGCCCAGGACAGACAGTGCCGGTTGTATGACAGGGGAACTAATCTGCGTAAATTTACACCGGGAGAGAAAGTACTCGTATTACTCCCCACGACAAGCTCAAATTACTGGCGAAGTGGCAAGGACCGTTTGAGGTCACACGGCGAGTTGGTGATCTCGATTATGACGTAATACGGTCCGACAGGAGAGGGGCACGTCAAATTTATCACCTCAACCTCCTGAAAAAGTGGAGTGAGGCGGAGTCAGTGATGCTGGCGACGGTGATTAGCGGAGAGGATGATCTCGGGCCAGAGGCGAATGTAAAAAAACCCTCTCTCTGGCCCCGGGGGGAGATCACCTTTCGCCCTCACAGCTCACTGATGTTTCCAAATTACAGGCTGAGTTTGCCGACGGGTTTTCTCCCCTACCGGGCCGTACTGACCTCATTCAGCACCACATCGAGACAGAGCCGGGAGTGGTGATTCGCAGCCGGCCGTATAGGTTACCTGAACACAAAAAAAAAGTGGTTTGGGCAGAATTAGAGGCAATGCTTGAAATGGGGGTAATAGAGGAATCCAGCAGTAACTGGGCGAGCCCGATAGTTTTGGTTCCCAAAACGGACGGCTCAGTGCGGTTCTGTGTGGATTATCGCAAGGTGAATGCAGTGTCGAAATTCGACACGTATCCAATGCCGCGTGTGGACGAATTGCTTGACCGGCTTGGTACAGCTTGCTTTTATTCGACACTGGACTTAACGAAAGGGTATTGGCAGATCCCCTTGTCTCCATTATCCAAAGAAAAGACCGCTTTAACGAAGCCGTTTTGATTACACCAATTCGTGACCCTTCCGTTCGGGCTGTTCGGGGCACCGGCTACCTTTCAGCGACTCATGGACAAGATCTTACGGCCCCATGCTGCGTATGTGGCTGCCTATCTGGATGACATTATTATTTTAGTAACGATTGGCAGCGGCATATGCAGCATTTGAGGGCTGTCCTGAGGTCGCTGAGAGGAGCTGGGCTCACGGCCAACCCGAAGAAGTGCGCAATTGGGCGTGTGGAAGTAAGGTATCTGGGCTTCCACTTGGGATATGGACAGGTGCGTCCCCAAATTGATAAGACAGCAGCGGTTGCAACCTGTCCGCGTCCCAAGACCAAAAAGGAGGTCAGACAGTTCCTCGGGCTGGCGGGATATTACAGGAGGTTTGTTCCTAATTATTCGGACCTCACCAGCCCGTTGACTGATCTGACTAAAAAGGATGCACCAGATACGGTCCAGTGGACGGAGCTGTGCCAGCAGGCCTTCACCCAGGTGAAGGCTGCTTTATGTGGCGGGCCGTTACTTCAGGCCGGACGGCTCCCCGTCCTGAGTCGGGCGGTGGGGGTATGTGGCGAGGGGGGCGTGGTTTAACGGGGTCTGCAACAGGAGGGAGTGTTTGGGGATGTGCGGTGATTGAACGGGTTGAATGTGAATCACGAACACCTGTTTCTCGTTCCAGTAATTTCTGTCATATATGTGAATCAACTTACTTTGTTGTGTATTTTCAATATAAAAATGTGTTTTGTGTTTTTATAAACAAAAAATGCTATGTGAAAGTTTGAAACAGAAAACTGTAATTTTCATCTTGCCACTTTCTTGGTAAAGAAAACGGCATTTTACTAAAATTAATCAAAATGGAGTTATAGCGTTTTGGGACCAAACTCTTCATTTATTAATTTATATTTAGACATTATGAATGATAATAATAAAAGTTAATATTATCAGCATCTCAACTCAAGCTCAGTGCTTTACTGTCAGCCCTCAGGGGCTGGTGCCACCTAGAACTCAATGGCACCGTCCGCAAATGATAGTCTGGAGTCCTGCAATGGTTCTTGAGGTCAGAAAAGTATAACAATGTTAAAAGAATGTTGTCTGTGGTATATTTTCACCGCAAAACAACGAGAAATACTACAAATATTGCCACAAATTTTGAGAAAAGCCACTGCAAATTCAGCCATTTTAGGCCGCAAAAAAAAAAAAAAGTCCCATGAAATCCTGAAACTGAACAAAGCATTTCAGTGGGTTTAAACAGATCACAGCAGATTTAGTTCACAAATAACTGACAGTCGCACACTCAGTCAGAGGATCCCACAGTTCAGTTCACTGGAGACTCCCTCCGATTGGATCATTGAATCACTGATTTGTTGACTCGAGAACAGCTGAAATACGATCAGTCTGGTCTTATTTTAAAAGTGACTTTTTTCTGCTTTAAAGATGTTTTCTTTGGATCATTTGACTACTCAAACGAGAATGTAGGTAAGTATTACATAATTAGTTGGTTAATTCATGTTTGTGTTTTTTTGTTTTAATTTTGTTTTAATTTTTTCATGCCTATAATTCTCACAGTCTTGCTCCTCATGTGATCTTTTCATGTGCTCCCCCTGTTCATGTGTCACGTTCTGGAGTGTGTTTCCCAAAGCTAACTATGGTCGCAAGTTCCATCGTTACCAACAGAGTTCAATGGGACTTACGGCCATGGTTCACCAACGATGCTTTCAGGAAACGCATCCCTGATTGGTTCCTTGTTTCACGTGTCTAACCCTAACACTTACAGTATGTGTCCACTGTCACGGGGCAGGTGCAGCAGAGCGAGCATTTTCAATTCATTCCTATGGAAGTCAAACTTTATGCTCACGAGGTGCATTGTGGGATTGTGAAGCTCGACTTCCATAGGAATGAATTGCCCCGCGCCAGTGGTCACCTACCGATAGGCTTGTTCGCCTTGATGCAGCGGCGTAGAGACCAACAAGTGGCTGACTTAAAGCAGTGTATGCCGGTAAGAAATTTTGTCCGACTGGAGACAGCGCCGATGCCATGTGACTGTGACGTATGGCTTCAAGGTGCCGTGAAAGCGATTCGAGATCAGCCGGCTGAGGCAGCCAGCTCAGTTTCTGAAGAGGAGCTGCACGAGCTCTGATGACGACACAGCTGTTTCACGATTGGCCGGATTCACCACATGACAACGATCACGTGTGTTTTGTGTTCCACTAATGCTCACAAATCTCAATTTTTATAACAGTTAAAACTCTTTTCATGTAGTTGTGATGTTATGCTGTGTCATATTTATCAAGATAAAATGTATTAAAAAATGTAGACACCACTACATTGGTATTTAAATAATATATGGTCATGTTGAACTTTATTCTTGTAAAAACTGACGCTGTAAGCAGTACATAAAGTATTGAATGAAAACGTCTCTGAAACATCAGTGTATTAGTCAAATATTGCATTTATTTCACTTTAGCTGTGATAAAGTATGCAAATGCAGTGCGAGCGTCATACGGGAAGCAGAAAGTGTTGACGTGAAGTCTGTTTTCAGCTCCTGTACGCGCCTACTCTCATTGATCGGTTATATCCAGCCGCAGCCGATGTCGAACACACCTCTTGTGTTCATGTTCATTGTGTTCAGCTGTTTCTTGTTTGTTTATTAGTGTCTGTGTGTATGTACTGTATAGTCCTAATGTTACCATTGCTTGTTGTCTGTCTTTGTTCCCTGTAACTGCTGTTGGTTTATGTTCATGTTTCTTAGTCAAGTCTTTCTTTGTTATTTTAATTGTGTTCACATTTATTTGAATAAAGCTGCACTTGTGTTCAGTCAACTTGCCTTCGGTGGATCTTATTACAGGCAGATACTGATCACAGATTTTTGAAATGTACTTGTTCAAAACTTATAGTATAAGCTGCACCAAAATTAGACATTTAACAACTTGTGAAATACAAACATTACAGAAAATTTATAGCAGTTATGAACAATTCTGATGTCACAAATTTGTTTCACACCAGCAATCAGTAAATCATTCAGCAGTCATGTTCAAAAAGAGCATCAGTATATACACACTTATATTTAATTTACACTGAATTAACCTGTGAAAGTTAGGAAAGACATCTCTGTGTTTATAGAGGAGCTGTTTTCTCAATCTATCACTTATTTGAAGAGTTTTCTGAGCTCTGGAAGAAAATCACTTATCTCCCTCTACAGTAACTGAAATAATTATTCACCCATGATCAAACTGTCTTAGTCAAATATTTAAAACTTGATGTCACGTTTCTTCACATTGTTGTGGCTCTGTGTGATGCTGAGAAAAACTGCTCTGACTCAAATACGTGAGGAAATATCAGATACAGTAACATTACAATTAAAATTAATGTAATATTTTTAAAGTCCCTGTAAAGTCGTTTTAAAGTATGTGTTCTGAGTTTGTCACACCGCAGAAAAATGTGCTATTAACCACCCAGCCAAATTTGAATGATTAAAAAAATCTGCAAGTAAATGAAATAAGTTATCAATATCTCGAAAAAATAGGCAGCGCTGTCTGCTTTCAAACGCCGGGGGCGTGTCCGCTGTCGGCGCTGAAACCACGCCCACTCGCGAGAGCATACTCATGCATAAAAAAAAAAAGAATCATTTAGAGGGTTGCAAATTTTAGTACAGTTACTGTGGACTACCTACTAATTATAACATACGCAAACTCAGAAACTTACACTCATTGGTGGGCACGTACTGCCGACTGTTGTCGAGTCGAGTCATTATAACAACCATGTAATATGCATTTGCGTGACGAAGGCATTACTAGCTAAATGTGCAAAGGGCCGTATGACTGTAATGACACTCGAGATTGAGCAAGTGAACCGCTGTAGAGTTAGAGGCGGCGCCACGCTCGGTGCGTCATCGACAGTTATATAGTGTTAGGGGAGGGGCTATGCTCAGGGGTCCAAGTGCGTCATCAGACCCCCATTTTAGCTCCACCCAAAAAATCCTGAGCAGAGACTTGGTGAAAAACTGTTTAACGCTTTAACTTCACAATTAAGCATTACACAATTCACAGTCTTTGAAATGTGTTTCAGCAATACATTTGTAATATTTATAAAGTGTTTAGAAAGAATTCTCAGAATTGACTTTAAAATAACAATACTCACATCAGTGCGTTGAGTCGACAGTGTTTATCCTGCAGTAGAGCAGCGATCTGATTCACTCGTGTGTCTCCTAGTTCATGTTCACTCAGATTCAGCTCTCTCTGGAGTAACGGGTTTTTACCCACAACTCTCTCCAAATACTGACAGGCTTCATCTGCAGCAGCACTCAAAAACCTGCAGAAGAGTCAATTCAGTTCTCAAATAAATGCCTGTTGCATTACAAAAATGACTGATAAGATACAAAAACTTGAAAAAAAAGGGGGGGAAAAAGAAAATAAATTTCTGTCATTATTTACTCACCCTTATGTCGTTCCACATCCATAAGACCTTTGTTCATCTTCAGAACACAAATTAAGATATTTTTGATAAAATCTCCTCCATAGACAGCAATTTAACCACCACTTTCAAGGTCCAGAAAGGTACTAAAGACATTGTTAAAATAGTCCATGTGACTGCAGTAGTTCAACCTTAATTTTATGAAGTGACAAGAATACTTGACAAAATGTCTTAATTTGCATTCTTAAGATGAACGAAGGTCTTATTGGTGTGTCTGAATGACATGAGGGTGAGTAATTAAGTTTAGTGTAGTTTAGAGCTTTATTTATCCCCTAGGGAATTAATTTAGAGTCTCATGGTGCTTCACATATATAATGCATATACATTCAAAAAATCTAAATACATAAAAAAGGGGGAAAAAAAGAAAATATAATAATAATCAGCCAGATTTATTACATAAGCGAATTGCTTCAGGCACAAAAGTAAATTTATAATGCTTTGTAGAACATCTAATTGTCCTTAAACATCGCCCCAAGGGCATCCACTCAAAGTCCAAATGCAATGGATGTGTGCTATCTCCTATTATTTTGTGTGCCATCCTCAGCACTTTCTGTTCATAGTTAGATGTGAGGCTTCGTAAGGAAACTCCTATAATTTTTGTACACATATTCACAATACCTTGCAAATTATTTTTGTTATTGGTAGACAGTGATGAAAACCAACAAATAAAAGAAAAAGACAAAATACTTTCAATTAATGAATTGTAAAATGACCCGAGGATACCTTTCTGTACACTGACAGAATTAAACTTTCTCAGCATAAACAGTCTCTAGTTCGACTTTTTAACAATTGCATCATAATATTGGTCAAACTTCAACTTGTCAAAAAAATCATTTCTTGGTACTTATATTCCTCCACAACATCCACTTATGTACCATTAATGACCACATGTTGAAGCGCCCGTGCTCTTTTACTAAAATTAACAATCATCTCTTTGGTTTTTGACACATTCAGATCTAATTTCTTACTACTACACCAAGAAATAATGACAGAATTTATTTTTATTTTTGGGTGAACTTACCCTTTAATTATTGTTCTAAAGCTCACTAGATCATGATTTTCAGTATGAATACAGAGTGTGAAATTAAGGCCTCAAGATCTTTCTGGTTTTTAAGCAAAAGGTGTGAGAAACATCAGCAGAGAAAACTGGCTTGTGAAACTGCATGTTTGTGAATATCTGTAGACTCATAGACCAGGGGCCTGTACCATTACAGGTAACTTTCAGATTAGTTTTCTCCAATCCTGGGTTTTAGGTACCATGACAGAAACTTGGCTTTTACCGGTGTTCATCGCCATGGTAACTTACACTCCACGGCTAACCTGCTCCGGGGCAGGACGTGTTCTGGATTAGAGATCTCAAACTGAAATTGGACCAATCAGATGTAAGGTATAAGTGACACTGACACACCCAACACAATAAAGTCACTCCCCCAGTTTCTCTTCCTCCAAATTAAAGGTCATTATATAGCAAAAACAAATATTTAATGATGAAATTGTCTGGTTTTAATGATAATTACTATATTTAATGATTTATATGATTTGTGTAATTATATGATCTATATTTTTATTAATATATTACATACACATGCAAGTTTAGTTTAACAGTTGTTATTAAGCATTTAGTTTCAATGAATATTAATATATACAGATCATATTTAATATAAATAAGGTGTATATATACTCTTTAAATATGACTACATGTGACCTTGTATATTTGAGTTTATATCGCTATATATTATCAACTATATAAACTAACATCACAAACTTCACTTGCACTGATAGAGAAAGATAATTTCTTTTATATTATTAAATTCTTCATCTTCAGCAAAAGAGTTTTGAATCACGCCGACTCTTGCAAGAAGTGAAACATTGTTTCTCTCTGTTGCAAGGCATGTGATTGGCTGTTCACCACTGATGTCACGCATTCATATGCACACGCTCCACAAACTCAGGATCAAAGTCTGAGTTGACAGAGAAAGTTGGTGATCAGCATTATGGTAACAACAACAAAACCGAATTGGAGTGGTTTGGTTTTGTCAACTCGAAACTAATCCTATAACGTTGAGTTTGTTCACCTACCATCATGGTACAGGCCCCTGCTGTAGAGAGATACAGAGAACCTGGACTTGATGAAAAACAATTGTGTTCAGAAAACAATTTGACAGAAAGATTATCTAGAATTTTTAATGAGAAGTGTGCACCAAACAAAACTGTGCATGTTAATTGTCAAGGTATACCATACGCCAGAATAGCACATATACTGACCCATAATGTCTATTTGACCTGTAGCTTGAGTCACAACTAAACTGTTGATGGTTATCATCATCATGTCAGAACCTGCAGCATCTGATCTTGATCATTTTGATGCAACAAACAGCTTATTGTAAAAAATAATATATTTGTTATGAATATTTAGCCTGCATATAACTAATCTTGTTAATTATTTCATCCCGTCTCACCTCAGTGTCTTCAGCTGACAGTTTGGATCCTGTAGTAAATCATTGAGCTCCTTCATTCCTGATTGTCCAGGATCATTTCCTGTGAGATCCAGTTCTATCAGGTGTGAAGGGTTTGATCTCAGAGCTGAAGCCAGAGCTTTATAACCTTCTTCTGTTACACTGCAGTTAGAGAGTCTAGAACAGGAATGAAAACATTTAGGCACAGTTTCACAGACATGGCTTAGCCTAAGCCAGGATTAGGCCTTAGTTTAATTAGGATATTTAAATAGCTTTTATAAATGTACACTGAGAAAACAAAACAAAAAAAAAAAAAACATTACTGTTGCGCATCTTGAGACAAAACAATGGCACTGACATATTTTAATAACTTGCTTCGAGTTATAACAGCTCAAACATGCAATTTAGTCTTGAACTAGCTTAAGTCTTGTCTGTGAAACCGGTGGTTAGCTGACTAATCAGTTAAACCTGAACAATATAAATCCTCAAAGTGAATTTTATTTTGTTATTTGTACAAATGTATTAAAAGTTAGTTGCAAAAACTGTCAAGTGAATATGGAGGCAAACAAAAGGAAAAAGAATGAAAGATAATCTCTGCGTATCTCTATGAATTACTACACAGAGGTACACAATAATATAAGAATGATGTTTCTTTCGTCTCTGATAGACCATCTTCTCTTTAATTAAAAAAACAACAACAACAAAAAAACACATTCATTATATCTAGCCAAATTTCATATGTAAGATTCTTCTTATGGTAAAATGCAAATGCCGTTAAGACCGAAATAGTATGAGAAGTAAACATGCACACACTCGCATTGCTAAAGCTCACAGGCGCCATCTTGTGCACAGAGTACATTTTGGTCTTTAACATTAGATCTTTCCTTCTCTTGGAACAAAACGAATGCTTGATGTCAATTCAATATTATTCTTAATGAAAAACACAACAACAATATAATAGTACAATGACAAACTTGCTTATATTAAACATCAAACTTTTATCAACAAAACAAATAGGACTGATGACATGGTATACCTGGTAATAAAAGGTCTTTGGATTTTCCCCTTAATTTAAAACTAATGCTTAGTTTGTGGTTCATTAATATTAATGAAAAGACGTTAACAATAAATTTGCTTATATTAAACACTGGACTTTTGTTAACAAAATTAATTAGATGATATGGTATACCCGCATTTTAACAGATGAAAAAAGACCTGTGGATTTTAAAATAAATGCTTAGTTTGTGGGTCATTTAAAAAAAAAATAAAATCACTTACATTAAACAAAGAAATGCATCTTTTATTAACAAAAGTTCTCTTTAGATTTTGCCTCTGACATCATCTTGTAAGTCACCACATCTCATTCTCGTCATGTGACTATTGGGGCTTGACTTACCTCAGTATCTCCAATTTACAGTTTAAATTCTTCAGCCCAGTGCAGAGCAGCTTCACTCCTGAATCCTGGAGATTATTATGGTTCATGTTCAGCTCTTTCAGATTGGTATCTGATCCAAGAACTGCAGCCAGAGCTGGACAGCTTTTTTTAGTTAAGTTACAATTATTTAACCTACAAGGGAAATAAATAACATCACAGAATTAGATGGAACACATGCATTTTTCTATATATAAATATATATATTTTTTACACAAACAGCATATATACAGTAAAGAGGCTGAGCTAAACTAACATTCCTCTTCAAAAACTAGTATTTCTTGTACATTAATATTTTTTATTCAGTGACAAATTACAAATTTCCTAGACCTATATAAAATTAAACATGTTTGAAAAAAAAAAAAAAAAATTATATATATTATATATATATATATATATATATATATATATATATATATATTAGAGTCCTGCACGGGTCCTGTTTGATAAATCTGCACCCGCCCTACACCCACAATTATTAACAGCACACCCGACCCGATATCCAACAGAAACACTAATTTTAGCCCGCACCCCACCCATTTGACATAAAAACCACAACCCTAACCGCACCCGCATTAAATCTCCTATATCAGGTAAAATATTTTTTTCATGTAGCCTAACACAAGCAATAAATCCCTTTAATTTTTATAAATCTATATAGGCATTATATGTCACTGCATCTAATTAAACATTGCATTAAACAACAGAATGTTTTCAAAAGAATGTTTTAGTAGGGCTATTTAACTGTAAGCTTAAAGCTAGTAAATATTTTATCACATTCACTTAGCATTTAAACACGGTTGTCTCTTCTAAAACTAAGCAATGTTTACCTGTCCGCTGCTGATCTTTTTTGTAGCAGTGTGAAAAATATTCTAAAACTTTTATTCAAAATGTAAGTAGCATATATTAAATACATAAAGCGAGCAAAGCACACTCCCTTTAATAATCACTATAGCTTTCAATCAGATGCCACGCAATCTGTCACCTGATGGAGTTTGGGTTCTTGCCACTGTTGCCTTTGGCTTGCTTAATTGGGGACACTTAATATTCCGTAATTTACTTGACTGCACTGACACTATTGGATGAGACAGTTCATAATTTTATACCGTGTTAAAAGCCTTTCACTATAATTAAAAAAAAAAAAAAAACTCCATTCACATGTACACATATTCTTGCTATGAAATCTTTAATGATTTAAGTAAAGCTAAGATCACTTAAACCTAAGAACCTAAGAAATTGTCTTTGGTATTAATATGTTAATATGTTAATCATTTACTGGATTTAAGTTATTGAGGTTTTCTTGATTATTTATAGTGGTCAACTGATATGGCCAATGGCAATATCTTACAGAGTAAGGTGACCAATGGGTGAAATATCATTAATATAAAAAATACCCATAACAATTGCTTTAATAAAGTATATATTTATTTTACTAATTTAGAAATCATTTCATTTTAACTTGATAAAAAAATATTTGTAGAAAAACCATCTTAAATATGTACATCAAATATGATCCAGGCTTTTCATAAATGTTTATTTGTAAATCCCTCAATCATCAATGTATTGCAGTACACATACAATTAAAACTACAGAATGACTCATAAAAATAAACAAATTTTTCCTTCCTCAAGTATGAGTATGAGCCAATATATAATTCTACGAGTCATCACTATAGAATAATGTAGATAAATGCATTTTCCAGATGAAAGCAAAACAAAACATGTTAAATGACTTACAGAGCTCTTCTGGAGGTTTTGATGACTGCCGATAATCTAATGAGACACACATCTGATTTCTTGAATTTCTGAAGCTCAAACTCCTCCAGCTCTTCCTCTGATGTCAACAACACAAAGACCAAAGCAGACCACTGAGCAGGTGAAAGGTCACCAGATGAGAGACTTCCTTTGCTAAGGTGGGTCTGAATCTCGTTCACCAGAGTTTGGTCGTTCAGTTCATTCAGACAGTAGAACAGATTGATGGATCTCTCTGCAGACAGATTACCTTCTAATTTCTGCTTGATGTACTGAACTATTTCCTTGTTGCTCTGGTCATTGGCGTCTTGCTGTGTCAACAGACCCCGTAAGAGTCGTCGATTGGACTGGACTGACAGACCGAGGAGGAAGCGAAGGAAAAGGTCCAGGTGTCCATTGTCACTCTCGAGCGCCTCGTCCACTGCAGTCTTGAGAAAATCAATCATGGTTTCATTTTTGTTTTCCTGTTCTGTAGACTCATGAACAAACACACTTTTCTTGTTGATGTCTAGAAACAGATGTGCATAAAGGGCTGCAATAAACTCTTGAATGCTCAAGTGAACAAAGCAGTACATGCTACCAAAAATGATCCCTGTTTCCTCCTTAAAGTTCTGGGTACACATGCCTGAGTACACTGATGCCTTATAGACGTCAAAACCACAGGCTTCCAGGTCTGTGTCATAGAAGATCACATTGTTTCTTTGCAGCTCATGAAATGCCAGTTTTCCCAGTGAAATGATGGCATCTTTATCCCAGGAAATATCTTCTGCGTATTCTCCATCATATTTTCGGCGGCTCTGCTGGATCTGAAAGCGGAGAAAGTGTGTGTACATTTGTGTCAGAGTCTTGGGAGTGTCTTTAGTATTTGATTCCTGTAGTGTTTTAGAGATCTCATCAGCCTGATTGTTTTTCACATCATTATTTCTTTTCTCCTCCAGAATGTTCTGGAGAACAGTGGCTGAAATCCAGCAGAAGACTGGGATGTGGCACATGATAAAGAGACTCTTTGATTTTTTAACATGATCAATGATTGTTTTTGCCTGATTCTGATCCGTTAATCTTTTTTTGAAGTACTCTTCCTTTTGTGCATCACTGAATCCTCGTATCTCTGTCAGACGGTCGATACAGTCAGGAGGAATCTTACTGGCAGCTGCTGGTCTGGTGGTGATCCAGATGAGAGCAGAAGGAAGCAGATTTCCCTTCATGAGGTTCATTAGGAGAACATCCAGAGAGGCTGGTGACGATACATCACTCCACGTCTCATTACAATCAAACTTCAGAGGAAGGCGACATTCGTCTAATCCATCAAGGATGAACAGGACTTTGAACTGATTCCTTCTTGTAAGGTTCAGTCCTTTTGTCTCTGGGAAAAAATGAGTTATAAGGTCCATCAAACTTAGTTTTTATTTCTCTTTTAAGTTCAAATCTCTGAATGGAAGAGGAAATATGAAACTGATATCTTGATTTTCTTTTCCTTCAGCCCAGTCCAGAACAAACTTTTGCACAGAGACGGATTTTCCGATGCCAGCGACTCCTTTTGTCAGTACAGTTCGGATCTTCTTGTCTTGTTCAGGAGCTTCAAACAGTTCCCTTTCAGTCGGTCACGTTCGACGTACGTCAGTAGTGACCGACGAATTGGGATATCGCTTAGAGAGCCCTATCATCTTCGTGTAAACTAAAACAAGCCAATGGAATTGGCGTGCGATATTTGCATAATGCGCACCGCCCCCGACAGGTGTATATAAATAGGAAGCGGATGCAATCGCACTCTGTCTTTCGCTTCGGAGCCATTCACTGGTGTCCTGTTTTAGAAGACTCCTTTCTTCGTTTGTTTTATGCTAAAACATTGCCTCAGAAGAGGATTTACAGCGAGCTTTCAGTGCTGGTGAAAGGGCACGTTCAGCGAGGTCGCGAGTCTCCGAGGAGCTGAGCTATAAGCTCGAAAACTGCTGTTTTCACAGCAACACAAAGAGTGTGTGCGTGTGTAGCGATTTGGGCCGGTTCCTCGGTGTGTCAGGGAGTGGTGTACCTGACACATCGCGTCGCTCCCTGGGTGCTTCAGCACGAGTGAGTTGACTTCCCCTTCTAAAAGAGCTTTACAGACGAACCCTGACAGTATGTCATTTCGTCTGTGCGTTAATGGGTGCGGTCGTTCCCTGGTCCCTGCTGATGGGCACAATCGTTGCATCTCGTGTTTGGGCATTCTGCACGCTGAAGCAGCTTTTGTGGATGGTTCATGTTCCCATTGCGGGAACATGACTATCGCGATGCTGAGGTCGAGACTCTCCTTCCTGAAGTCTCAGGAAGCGGGGGTCCCCTCTCCTATGCCGCGTACGACCGTTTTTTCCGGCCCCGGGAACCGGAATGACGGTACGGCGCTGTATAGGAAGGGTGACCTGAGGATTACGGTCAGGGCTTCCCCGCCGAGCGGAAACGCTCCTCGGGCCCCTGCCGCCTCATCAGCACCGCAACCCATCGTGCCACCGTTGGTTTCCGCTGGGCCCTCTACGGACTGTCCAGCCGTTACCTTTGGTGTGCCGGCGGCGGATCGGATGTCGATCGCTGCATCGGAAGGTGAGCCTGAGTCCTCGGGGGAGGATTCGGACGCGCTGCCGCCCGGGACGGTAGCGTTGCCCGAGTCGGATCCCGAGCTCACGGCTGTGCTCTCCCGGGCCGCCTTGTGCGTCGGGCTTGAGTGGAACCCTCCACCCTGTCCCGGCCCATCTCGGTTGGACGATTGGTACTTGGGGGGGGTCGCGCTGGTCAAATCCAGCGTCCCGCCCCAATGCCTTTCTTCCCGGAGGTACACGATGAGGTGACCAGGTCTTGGCAAGCTCCGCATGGGGCTCGTACAGGGCCTGGTCCCTTGTCCGCCTTCACCTCCCTGGACGGTGGGCTAGCCAGGGGGTACGCGAGGATCCCGCCAGTCGAGCGGTCTGTTGCGACGCAGTTGTGTCCAACGGCCGCTGGCTGGCGCGGTGAGCCGCGTCTCCCGTCCCAGGCCTGTGAATTCTCAGCCGGTCTGACTGAGAAAGCTTACAGTGCCTGTGGGCAGGCTGCCTCTGCCCTGCACGCGATGGCCCTTTTGCTGGTCTATCAGGCAAAAGCGCTGTCGCAGATGCCCCAGGAAGGTCCTGACCAACAGCTGCTTGGGGAGCTGCGCGCTGCCACTGACCTTGCCCTCCGGGCAACGAAGGTGACAGCGCGTTCTGTTGGCCAGGCGATGTCTACTCTGGTAGCCCAGCAACGCCACCTCTGGCTGACCTTGGCAGACATGAGGGAGACCGACAAACGTCGGTTCCTGGATTCCCCCGTGTCTCCGGTCGGCCTTTTCGGCGACGCGGTGGAGAGCTGTGCCCAACAG
Organism: Chanodichthys erythropterus; assembly: GCF_024489055.1. Taxonomy (NCBI): domain Eukaryota; kingdom Metazoa; phylum Chordata; class Actinopteri; order Cypriniformes; family Xenocyprididae; genus Chanodichthys; species Chanodichthys erythropterus. Next base: position 38,509,864 of record NC_090236.1, read on the forward strand.
TTCTCCGCTGCACAGAAGCAGGTTGAGGCTATCAGACATGTCATGCCACGGCGGTCCGCTGCTGCCTCCACCCAGCCGCCCGTGGCTCAGCCTCAGCCCGCTCGTCGCCGAGGGCGCCCGCCTGCGTCTTCCTCCGCCCCTGCTAAGTTGGCAAAGCAGCAGCCTACACCAGCCAAACAGCAGGGTGCCGGTCGCAGACGTGGTGCCCAGCCCGTCTCTGCCAACCAGGTGGCAAGCGGTCGGGGTAAACTCGGCCCGGAGACGGGCGACCTGGAGCGGAAGGTTCCTGCCCTTTGGGAGAGTATTCCATCTGCTCTCCCACCCCCGGAGGAGGGCCGGGGGGATTTTGTGGCGGCTGTCCATCTACCGCCGCTGGCTTCCGGAGTCCAGCGGTACCCACTTTGCCACAAAAAGAGCAGTTTCCTCAAACTCCAGGTCACAAGAGGGCGCGTTCGCCAGTGTGCCAGGCCCCGCCTCGCCACTCGCAACCCCCTCCCATTCCGCCAGTAGGCGGCAGTGTGATGGCGCAGACCGCGTCCCTTGCGCCGTCTCCCATTCGCACTGCTGCCTCGCAGAGTCCGACCTCACTCCGGGCCGCTTCCATGCCGTCCGAGTCGGGTCCCTCTCTGCCTTGCTGCCCCACCCCCGGTGCGTCTGTGGTTCAAGATGCTCACGCAGAAGCGCATTTTCGAATGCGTCCGTCCCCGGGATTGGTTTGCAGCAATAGACCTGAAGGACGCGTACTTTCATGTCTCGATTCTGCCTCGACACAGACCCTTCCTCCGGTTTGCGTTCGAGGGTCGGGCATATCAGTACAAAGTCCTACCCTTCGGGCTGGCCCTGTCACCCCGCGTCTTTACGAAGGTTGCGGAGGCGGCCATTGTTCCCCTCAAGGAACAGGGCGTTCGTATTCTCAACTATCTCGACGACTGGCTGATCCTGGCCAGCTCGCGAGAGCAGTTGTGCGAACACAGGGACATGGTTTTAGCTCACCTCAGCCGGTTGGGTCTTCGGGTCAACTGGGATAAGAGCAAACTCGCCCCCGGGCAGAGGATCTCTTATCTCGGTCTCGAGCTAGACTCGGTTGCACGGACTGCGCGTCTCACCGAGGCGCGCGTCCAGTCGGTGTTGAACTGCCTGAGTTCGCTCAAGCGCAGGACAGCGGCTCCACTGAAAGATTTTCAGAGGCTCCTGGGGCATATGGCATCTGCAGCCGCGGTCACGCCGCTCGGATTGCTTCATATGAGACCGCTTCAACACTGGCTCCGCGGCCGGGTCCCGAGATGGGCGTGGCAGTGCGGCACGCTCCGTGTCCCCGTGACACCATGCTGCCGTCGCACCCTTGTCCGGTGGTCGGACCCTTCGTTCCTGCGGGCCGGAGTACCCCTCGAACAAGTGTCCAGGCATGCTGTGGTCTCCACAGATGCCTCTGCCACGGGATGGGGGGGCCACGTACAACGGGCATGCAGTGGCAGGTCTTTGGACGGGGTCTCAGCTGCATTGGCATATCAATTGCCTCGAGTTGCTAGCGGTACGTCTTGCGTTGGCCCGCTTCAAGAAGCTGTTGTCAGGCAAGCACGTTCTAGTCCGCTCAGACAGCACTGCGGCCGTTGCGTACATCAACCGTCAGGGTGGTCTACGCTCCCGTCGCATGTCGCAACTCGCCCGCCATCTCTTGTTGTGGAGTCAGAAGTATCTGAGGTCCCTTCGGGCCACTCATGTCCCAGGTGTGCTCAACCGTGCAGCCGACGAGCTGTCACGGCAGCCTCCACTTGCGGGCGAGTGGCGGCTCCACCCCCAGGCGGTTCAGCTGATTTGGCAGCATTTCGGCGAGGCTCAGGTAGACCTGTTTGCCTCCCCAGAAACTGCCCACTGCCAGTGGTTTTATTCCCTGACCGGCGGCACGCTCGGCACGGATGCCCTGGCACACAGCTGGCCCCCGGGTCTGCTCAAATATGCGTTTCCCCCAGTGAGCCTTCTCGCACAACTCCTGTGCAAGGTCAGGGAGGACGGGGAGCAGGTTCTGTTAGTGGCTCCATACTGGCCCACTCGGACCTGGTTCTCAGACCTCATCCTCCTCGCGACAGCCCCTCCCTGGCCGATTCCTCTGAGGAAGGACCTCCTGACTCAGAGACGGGGCACCCTGTGGCACCCGCGTCCCGATCTATGGAACCTCCACGTGTGGTCCCTGGACGGGATGCGGAGGTTCTGAGTGATCTCCCGCAAGCGGTTGTAGACACCTTCACTTCCGCTAGAGCTCCTTCCACTAGGAATCTCTATCCGTTGAAGTGGAACCTGTTCGTCGAATGGTGCGCCTCTCGCCGAGAGGACCCCCGATCATGTTCGGTCGGATCCGTGCTTTCCTTTCTGCAAGATGGGTTGGAGCGAAGGCTGTCTCCCTCCACCCTCTAGGTGCATGTTGCCGCTATTGCCGCACATCACCATGCAGTTGTAGGTAAGTCCCTGGGGAAACACGATCTGATAATGCATGCTTTTTAGGTCGACGAAACGTGCCTAGAATTCGGGCCCGGTGATTCTCACGTCGTCCTGAGACCCCGGCCTGGATACGTGCCCAAGGTTCCTACCACTCCCTTCAGAGATCAGGTAGTGAACCTGCAAGCGCTGCTCTCGGAGGAGGCAGACCCAGCCCTAGCTTTGCTCTGTCCCGTCCGCGCTCTGCGCGTTTACGTGGACAGAACGCGAAGCTTCAGGACCTCAGATCAGCTCTTCATCTGTTACGGAGGCCAGCAGAAGGGAAAGGCTGTCTCCAAGCAGAGGATGGCCCACTGGATAGTGGATGCCATCGCCTTGGCGTACGAATCCCAGGGCGTGCCTTGCCCGCTCGGGTTGAGAGCCCACTCCACCAGAGGGGTGGCCTCTTCCTGGGCGCTGGCTCATGGCGCCTCGCTGACAGATATCTGTAGAGCTGCGGGCTGGGCGACACCTAACACGTTCGCTAGGTTTTATAGCCTACGTGTAGAGCCGGTATCCTCACGTGTACTCGCATCCACTAGTCGGTAGACGTGTTGTACCCACTCTAAGTGTCGGCTTGCAATGCCATTCCCGCCACTGGCCGGATACGTGCATACTTCTCTCCAGTCGTGTTCCCCGCTTGGCGAACCCTGTCGAGTTCCTCCGCCTCCCCCTTCGGCTCGGACATTGCGGAGTGTCTGATGCCAGGCCTACATCCGTCGCTGACGCTGTCTGTTGGCTGGGGCCCATATGTCGTGACCCCTCTACGTGAGCGGTCCCATATGTGTATTTTCCACGGTTTAAAACTCCCTACGGGCCGAGTCCGTGTCTTTCCCTCAGCAGAGCCAGCTCTGCTGTCACCTGTCAGATGAGTCTCCCCCTAACCAGGTGGAGCCATCCCAGGGACTCCATATGCGTACTGCCCCCCCGGGCCAGTCCATGTGTGTATTTCCCACGTAAACTCCTCCCCCATTGGGTAGGTAGTGGTCTCCGCAGCGTCCCTTACGGGTTCGCTTCCCCAGTGTGTCTAGTTTACTTAGTGGGTAGTGGTTAGACAGCGGTAGACTCTCTCGGTGTAAGCTCGCCCCCTTCACCGCCAGCCGGTGCTATGGGCGGCTGAGCTTGCGCTGGGCACTGGAAGGGGTTTCGTAACTGTGGCGCTTTAGTTGGGATCCCAATTCGTCGGTCACTACTGACGTACGTCGAACGTGACCGACTGAAAGGGAACGTCTCGGTTACGTATGTAACCCTCGTTCCCTGAAGGAGGGAACGGAGACGTACGTCCCGTCGCCACAGTTTCTGTACCCTCACTGTAGTGCGGACACCAGTTGTCTCCTCAGCGAAAAACAGAGTGCGATTGCATCCGCTTCCTATTTATATACACCTGTCGGGGGCGGTGCGCATTATGCAAATATCGCACGCCAATTCCATTGGCTTGTTTTAGTTTACACGAAGATGATAGGGCTCTCTAAGCGATATCCCAATTCGTCGGTCACTACTGACGTACGTCTCCGTTCCCTCCTTCAGGGAACGAGGGTTACATACGTAACCGAGACGATTTGTGCATTTAACCTGAATCTCTTGAGATTCATGACGCCTGGAAGCAACTTCAATCTGTCTGACCTCATGTTCAGTATTGACCTGTTCACTGCCACCCTGAGTGATATAGAGATCTGTGTAGATGTTATTCAGAAGTATGGAGTCACCATGCTTCACCATTCCTTCAAACACACATTGATACTTCTTTAGGCCACATTTTAGCTGAGGATTGAAGATCAGCTCATCTAAACACAGGAACAAAAATAGATAATTTTAGTCTTAATTTATATTTTTTATAGATAGTCTATATTAATAAGTGTCAATCTGACAGATGGTCATGAGTCTCTGACCTTGTAGATCATCAGCAGCTTCATCTTGACTCATCTCTCTCAGGTAATGTAGTGTGAGATCAAGAGCTGCTGCTTTGATACTGCATCTATTCTCATTAAAGTCCTTCACTAAGTTTTCTGTGTTCTCATTTTGTAATATTTTCATAAACTTTTCCAGCTCTTTCTTCAGAAATGTGATTATTTTGCTCTCAAGATCCTACAAACAAAAGTAAGAAAAAAGACAAAATAACAATTTAAACCAAACTGTACATCTACAAGAGGAATACAATTAAATTTCTTTGTTCAATAACATATTGGTTTGCTGTAAATATTTATCATTTATGAAAATGTTTTTCCTACCAGGAAGATTCCCTTTAGATTGTCTTTTAAATTCTTGTTCCTGCGAGTCTGAACGTCAGAGTCTAACATCTCATCTTGAAGCCTGTAATCAAATAAATACAGTAAAATCCTGATTTTCGAGGCAAAATATTACAAAAAGAGAAAGAAAAAAAAGCATTAGCTGTGAATACTCTGATAAATACTTGATCTAAAATTATTTCATGATTGGTATTCACTGATACAACATTATAAAATTTATGCTACCTTAACTCAAACCGTATAATGATTGTAACAGAACATATTAATATAATAAGCATAACCACATGAAAGTAAAATGCTCAAGGCCGCAATTAATTCCTATAAACATTGAGGAATGAACTGAAAATGCTCGCTCTGCTCCAGCTCTGTTATGGATGCCTGTGCACATTTTACTTTCATTGTCAAATTAGCACCAATGAAAAACACAACAACAAAACAGTTCTATGACAAACTTAAATGGTCACTTTTAAATTTCACTTTGAAACCAAATCTTCCGTCATCATCATCTAACTGAACAAAATTATTTTTATTACTATAAAAAAAATCAAAACGACGGTGAAGTCAGTGCCGCGGTGGGCAAGTGTTGGTACCAGTGTTGCAGCTGAAGCCATAATGATTTTAGGCTGCCTAACACTAGAAGTCCCAGAGATTTGTAACCCTCCTTTAGCCAAGTGGATGCTAACTGGCTAGTCTTTTGGCTATCATTAGCATCAATTCATGTGTAAATATGGTCATTACCTGAGCAATCTGCAGGGGGGGGGGTGTGTGTGTGAATGGTTGCTGGTGGCTTGTTTGTATGTGTGGGGGAGGGAGGGCTGCTAAAAGCAGAGAACTTTATTGACCATGGGCCGGTTTCAGAAAGGAGGTTAAGTGAAAACTCTGAGTATGTTAACCCTGAAATGAGGGAGTGCAAGTGATGTTTAAAAAGTTAACTCACTCATTCACACTGCAAAAATGTTTTTTTATACTAAGTATTTTTTTTTATCCTATTTCAAGTTGTTTCCTGGGGGGATCTAAATTAAGTGCATTTTACTTAAGTAAAATGATCAATATCTGCCAATGTGGTAATAAAAATAATCTTAATGCAAACGGAAAGTGTTGGAGTGTCTACCCAGGTGAAAAAAAAAGTGCAGTAAAATACACTTTATTTTAGTACACTTTTACACTTCCATAATGTACAGTGCTCTATTTCCGTGCACTTATTTTGTACTTAATATACTAAAAGCTCTTCTTTAGTACTTCTTAAGATAATCTTAAGAACATCTAAGTGTGCTATTTTGAGACACCATGAATTTGAACTAAAATGTGCTTTTAACATACTATCTCTGTATAGAAAAATGTATTTAGTTACAACTTGTAGTACACTTGAACCCATCTTTCAAACACTTTTAAAAATGGACTTATGATATATTTCAAATATAAGATTAATATATAATGAATATATACAAAATGTATTTATAATATATTGCCAGGCAGTGCCAGGATTGTGAGTAATTGCTGGAATGTACTCACTCACTTTTTAATATTATTTGTAAATATGTGTACAAATGGTTGGTTTCTTTATTTTATTTTGTACTATTTTTATCAATAGATCTCAGCAACAAAGGAAAAAAAAAAACATGTGTGTTGATTTCTCCCTAAGATGGCAAAGTGAAACAAAAGTTTCCTTGAAGTGGCTCAGCATGGCCCCACATTGTTTACATAACAAAAGCAACTGTTCACAGCTGATTAAGGATATTAGCCTAAAGCCTTCCAGCCATTCGGCTGTCCTGCGGGTTTTATAGGTAGAAAAGCCAAATGGCTGCTCTCTGGGACTTCTAGTGCTAAACACGTTATAACATATTGCACATCCTATTTCTATATTCTATAATTAAATCAACTGATCGAGTATTTGAAAATTGTGACACATCCTAACAGTAATGTGTGACCAAAAAATAGAAACATGAAACCTTTTATTAGATGATGGTTTTTCCCCACTGAAGTTTGGTCCTGTACCTTCTTTTGACCAATCACTCTTCAGAGACACAGAGCTGGACACATGTGATCCTGATCTTACACTAATGCCACAAAGAACAGAGAGAAACACTTTAGTAAAGGAGGTTCAACTGTGTCTGAAACACATCCGTGTCTTTATCTAATCCTCCACAGAAATGCACACACTCACACAATTTACAGTTTTATAGTTAATGTTAATTTTATTTTACTGGCTCACATTGGTTTAATGATTTCGTTAAGCTACATGAGTGAGATTAAATATGTTTATGATTTAAAAAAAAAAAATGCTTGACTCTGATTTAAGAGAACATGTCAAGTTTTATTTTTCATTAACAGAAATGGAGAGCAGAAATGTCTGTGTGACAGTTTTTGTTAGCATACTTCAGTTAAATTTAGTGTATAGTTGTTTCCTAATGTCTGTCAATAATTTCATGATCTAAAAATCAAAGTCATGTATTTGGATTAATTCAGTGTGGTCGTTTCTAGAAGGTGATTTACATTTAAAAATGAAGTTGTTCAAAGAATATGCACATTTAAAACAATTCTTAAAGTTTTGTTATTCACAGGGAAAAACAAACTCCAGAAGAGTTAAAAATGATGGTGTGAAACAGACACAGTGTTACCTGTGTTTCTCTGAGAGACTCATCTTAGAGAGAGAGTCCTTTCCTCGCTCCTCTGATCAGCACTGGTTTGAGAAAACAATCAATCGTTCAGCAGGACCTGGAAATGACAAAATTTTACAGAGATGAACAACATGAAATTATGAAGAATGGTGAGTTAGACACAACAGAGAAAACAATGAATAAAATAAAGTGAGTTACAAATATATTGACATGTAAAATAACTGAATGATTAATAATTTCAGATTGTTTAATGAGTTTAACTGACTCATGACTCTAAATATGAATTCACTGGAGAAATGTACACTGTGCTGGAAAACTGAACACAATCTACTATATTCTCTATTTCAGTTTAATATCATTTTACAATCATATTTACTAAACTTTATTAATTGTTGAATTCTTTGTCATTTAATCATTACTTCAAGTTCACAGTAATGGTTGAATTCACTTTAAAATAACTAATTTGAGTAAAAGTCTGAATTATAATGAACAGTATAATTGGGTCACTCTGTTATGCAGTGACTTTTACTGTCTCAATGATTTATTTACTCATATTATTTCTAAAATGACTCACTTATTTTTAAGAAATTGCTTAAATTGTATATTTAGGTCTTCTTTATCACTTAAACAGAGATAATAGATTTTTTTAAAACTATTTTTTAGAATTTTCCTCAATAACCGTGTCCCTGAAGTCATATTCCACCCTGTTAGCATGTACTTTTTACCCTTAAAGTTCCACCCTGTTAGTCTATATTTTGGAGAATGTTTGTCCTATCAAAAAAATTGTAAAAACATATCGGACATAGTTATAAAAGTTCTGTTTATCTGTAGAAGGTTAGCTAGCTTAATGTTGATCACTCAAAGAGCTATGGCTAACTTCGCTCAAATTTTTCAATTTTTGGAAATTCTAATAGAATAAATAGTATTTCATGTAAATAGCAAATTCTATACATATGTATATATTATATTATATAAGTGATTTTTTTTTTAATTTTAACATTAAAATTGTAATAATAACATAAAGATACTGAATAATGAAAATAAACTGCACAGTTCTTTATAGAACTTTATAAAAAAGGCTCTATTCAGCACCAAAAAGGGTTCTACTATTGTTACAAGCCAAAGACCCTAATTTGGTACCATTTAGAACAATTTTTCTTAAGTTATTTTTAAAGTCTAATAAATGTTGAAATTGATCACAGTTATACTGTAATGTGAATATAATGTAAAAAATATAAATTTCAATATTTTCATAGAAACATCAGTACCAGTATTAGTATCAGTGATACTGGCCTTCATTTATACAAAAAAAAAAAAAAAATTAAAAATTAAAAAAAGAGATGCAATTAAACACATATTTAAAATTTACTGTTGTTATTCAAAAAAGGGCATTCTCTAGTCATCTGAGTAGATAATTGTTTTGCCACCATGATTGATTGTGATAAGGAACCACATAGCTATTTTTTGTGTCCCTCCCCCAAAGGAAATCTTGATTTTTTTTTTTTTTTTTTGTAATTGTTTTGAAACAATATTATGTGCAGTTCCACACATTAAAGATGGCAAACATTGCAGGACAATGACAGAAAGCTCATCCACCTGTTAACACTGGCGTTCCACCCTGTTATGCTCCTTTCCACCCTGTTAGACAAGTAATTTTAAGTAATAATTTGACAGCAACGTTAAATATTTGGCATACTTTTGTCTTATTTTGTGAGGTGGGGAGCACTAACAGCATATGTTTTTGAGCAAAAAAAAAAGAAGATTATTTACCATCCTATTGGCAAAAAATGGGCACAAAAAAGTACCTATTCTTAATAATCAAGACATATTCTATTCATCAATAATTGTTTTGTTATTGTTTCAAGAATAAAAAATACTAAGATGGCAAAAGGGACATATACTATCCAAGAAAAGCTCATTATTGTTTAACATTTACATTATTAAAGTGTTGTGATGATGACTATGTATATGTCCCTAACAGGGTGGAATATTTTCATGGCCAGCATCTGAACAATCTACCTATAATTATTATTTTTTGAGTCCCTGAGCTTGACCAATATGTATTCCTAATAAATAAACATGTCAATATTTTGGTAGAATGCTAAAAACATGAAAATCAAACCAACACTTATGAAGCCAAAATGTTAATACCAGGAATGACCCAATTAACAGTCTAAATAACAGTATGAACACTGAAGAACTACTAATCATAATGGCTATATATGAACTGAAATATTCAATTTCAGGGCAATTTAATAATTGCCCTTTGACAAATAATAATAATAATAATAATAATAATAATGATAAAAAACACATTCACGTTAGGTTTCATCTAGGCCTACCTGTTTACTGTAAATCTTTGGTTCAAAATTACTTTCGATTTCGCATCACAAAACAGCCTAAAACTGAAGAGAAAATGAGAGAAAACCTTTAGAATGATACTCGTTTTCAATAACTCTTTCTCAGTAACTCTTTCTTCATGTTTTAACATCTGTGGTCTTCAAAAGATTGTCATTTCTGGAAGATTCTTCGTCTGTTCGGATATCAACAGGTGTTATGGATCATAGCTGGGAACATGCGCGTGCACGCAGAGGGGCGAAATCCAAACGGAAGGGAACATCCCAGTGCTCCACTCCCTTCAAAGAGCAGAGTCCTTGAAGTGGACTTTGGAGGGAGCAGGGCTCTTGTGTGCCATTATGTAGCCGAAGGGAGCAATGAAAGACAACGTAATTTCTTCATTATCTTCAGCTGGGATGTTCCCATGACAACGCAGCACGGTGTCCATCAGCTGATTAGTTCTTACGTCAAAAATTTCGTTTAAACATATTGCTTAAACATAGCTGTCGCAGATAAATTTATATTTAAAATATGTTAGGCCTATATATATATATATATATATATATATATATATATATATATATATATATATATATATATATATATATATAATGTGTGTGTGTGTGTGTGTGTGTGAGTGAGTGTATTTCTCTGTTCTCCACTTTAAAACTTGCCGTCTCATTGGACACAGGACACTGCATTACTCAACACATTTCTAACCTATGAAACTTGTTTAAACATAACATGACAAAAATATGTAAATATATCACGAAAAAAAAAAAAAAACAAAAAAAAAAACGCATGTTTCCCCAATATACTGTTATGCATAATAAAGAACTTTGATTTCGCATTAGGCTGGTTTGAGATGCGCCTAGCCTCGCCTAAAATTCAGCCGAGAGTAGGCTGCTGCAGTGAGGAGAGGAGTGAAAAAGTGCAGGCAAGACGGACAGTTCTCTGTTCTCATAGTGCAGGGGTGTCCAAACTACGGCCCGGCCATGAATTTTAAGCGGCCCGCAGCTTGTCTATTAAAATATATTATGTGTGGCCCGCCATGCATAATTTACAAATCGTGCAGTTTCACAATGTCAACACAGGGCGGCAGTACTAGATTTTAGGCAAGGGAAACATTAACGCACCAAAAGCGGAACGAAACAGCACTGCTTGTGCGCACCGCGCGACTCACGAGCTCACAAATGTGTTTACTTGCTGAGCGTCTCGATCACACGACCACTAAACAGCCGGCGAGAATAAGTGTTCAAGTTCGGCGTAGATCAGATTTAATAACTGATTTAATTCAGTTTAAAGCCAGTTGAAACAGCGCTGACTGAATCAACAACACTAACGGGGAAATCAGGAGAAACATTGATTGAGCCGATCCAGTTAGAATACTTCAACCAACAATTCACCAACGTGAATTTTATCATGGATTTACTGAGGTAACACTAACTGACTGTAACTGTGGTATATTGTCATAAATGTAGGATAATATCTTATTTTATTTCATTTTTAATGTAGACTTGTATTAAATGCCAATAAGGCCACACTATTTTTGTCATAAACTTGGTTTTGTGCATTCGTATTTATATTAAATGTGTTTGTAGACTAAATACCTTAAAGTCATTCTAGATACAATATTTGTACTTTTTACCATGTAGTAAAGTTCCATGTGTGGTTTTACCTGCGGTGATCTAATTAGAGTACTTTTAATTTAAATAAGAATAGAGTTCTAACTCAGTAATATAATATTTAAATTTCACCCTTTAAAAACGAGGTTAAGTTTTATAGATATTGTTTGTGTATTAAATTTGCACCTGTGTCCTGTCTCAAACTACTCTTCTGTCAGCTCAAGCTTTTGTCAAATCTATGTTTTCAAGAAACAAAACATGTAGGCCTAACACACACACACACACACACACACACACTATATATATATATATATATATGTGTGTGTGTGTTCACAACATCGAATCTGGCCCCGCTGTGTTGCTGATTTAAGCCGTTTTAGCATTAAATACTCCTTCCCGTACTAGTCATAAATCAATTTTGACTAGTCATAATTCCAGTTCCAGATATCTCTTCTGCAATTTTGACTCGTCGTAATTGCAATTAAGATATGATGTTATTGTAACTAGTCATTATATGCATTGAATCTACAATGTTAATTTGACTAGTCGTAATATACATTACAGATGTCTACAATGCTTTTATGACTAGTCATATTCTTCCATTGACTTCAATTGGAAAATATTTTCAGATATCTACAAATGAGTTTTGACTAGTAGAAATTGTAATTAGGCTAAATATATCTCCAATTTGATTATGACTAGACTAAACCCAGTTAGAGAGATTTCTAATTTAATCGACACTAGTGTAAATTATAATTTGAGATCTCTAACTGGGTTTTGTAGTCATAATCAAATTGGAGATATATTTAATTCATCGTTTTTTTAAGATATCCAAAAACACATATGTAGATATCTTTAAGTAATTTATTACTAGTCAAATTACAGATATCTATGTAGATATTTTGAACTGGATTTTTGACTAGGCAAAACTTAATTAGAGATATCTTGAATTGGAATTCGCCCTAGTCAAAACTCATTTAAAGATATCTTCAATTTAATTATAGATATCTCAGTCTAGGAGGATCTTTCTTTGGAGATATCTGCATTCAGCTTTGTGACTAGGAAGAATTTCAGTGTAGATATCTTGAATGCACCTTCTGACTAGTCGAAATAATTTTATAGATATCTTAATTGTGTACTCAAACCACCCCTTTGCTAAGCCCCGCCTTTTCTAACCATATTGTCTTCGAGGAGCGAGCCAAAAAATCTCAGAACGGCCTGACCTGGTCTTCATGTAATAAAATTACTGTAAAAGAAACTGTGTATGTTATTAACACTGGAATAGTAACTGCATTATTTGCAAATCACAGGCTTGTTTTGCGTTGTCAATGAACCGTTTTCTAAGGTAATATAGTTGTCAGAGATAGCACCGGAATCATACTATCTCATTAGCCCCATAATAATTTACGTTTATGTTTTCAATTTTGTCGTAATGTTGATAAATTGTAATATCAAAGTGATATATCAGGAAGAAGTTATCTGGTGTAGGCTATTTTTTAGATTTTAAATGTTTAGGGAGGCGGGAAGGAACTCTGGGTGGTGCTGAGGAAATTTAGTTTCACGTCACGCAACAGCGGATTTGACTAGGAGCAAGTACAATTCAGATATCTTAAAATATAATTGTGACTAGTCGAAACGAATAAGAGATATCTCTAATTACCTTTGCGGATAAATGACGTTTCTTTTAAAGATATAAAGTGACATCATTACAGATATCTTAAATGGAGTTTTGACTAGTCAAAATATATTACAGATATCTCAAATCGTATTTCTTACTAGTGCAATTATAATTGCAAATATCTCTAATTGTCATTCTGACTAGTCGAATTATAATTATCACTCATCAAAAACCAATTGTTACTATCTTTAAATATATTTATAGATAGTCAGAACAAAGGTTTAAATGTTAAAATGGCTTTCCATACCCTGGAGTCATATGGATTTTTTTTTTTTAATGGATGGATGCATTATTTTGTCTTCAAAACGCGACATTCATAAACATTATAAAGCTTTTAAATATATCTCAGGTTGTGTTCATCAGAAAGAAGAAAGTCATATACACCTAGGATGGCTTGAGGGTGAGTAAATTATGTGATCATTTTCATTTTTGGGTGAACTATCCCTTTGAGTACAACTGTAAGTATTATCTTTTCAACATCAGTGTATCATATTGTGCTTGAGTGCTGCAGGGTTCGACAGTGCGAGCTTTCACTCACATTTGCGACTAAAAATAGATGTGTTGCTAACTGTATTTAAGAGCATGAGTGCGTTAAAACTTCTTAAATATCTTAAATGGTATAGCAAACATTGTAGAATTTTAAGAGGTTTTCATTTTGGTTATGGAAAAACAGTCATACAGACTAATATGATTATTAAACTTTAAAAGGCGATTATTTAATTAGATAAATGACACTGATGAGAAGCGCATGACAGAAGGAGCGAAGGAGACGCGCTGAATTAAAATGCACATTCACTCTCTGACAGCAGAGGGCGCTGATGGAACAGCAGAAATGTAACTAGTGAAATTGAGCTAATGCATGTTGTACCAAAGTGTATTCAGTTGAGTTATTTTTACGTCTAATAGTATTGGCGCTCACTCAGCTGAATTGTGTTTCTGTTTCACAAAGTATTTTAGTTGTTTTACGAGGAAAACTGAGTTGGCGTTGAACAGTTGTATTCTTATTAATTAATGTTATCAGAGAATAATAACTACTGTATCAAGCTATTGCTCATTATGTTAGCCTACTTATTGCATTGACTAGTGAACTAATGGGACCTTATTGTAAAGTGTTTCTTATTGTTCTTTATGGTTCTTTTGCACTTTAATCTGTTTAAAACATGTTTTGCTTTATGCATTTTTTGTGTATTATTTTATTGTATATTTAAATGTTCAGAGGTTTTTTTTTTTATCATAAGAAAAAAAGTTATTAAACCTGTTTCGAGGACAACACTTTATTCTAACCTAATTCAATACATGAGACTATATAATCTACCATGACAAAAGCTTCATTATAGTTAAATGGAAATTTGATACCGTCACATGCTTATATAGAGTTTAAAGTAGGACTAATTACATAATTATTAAAATCACTTTGAAGCAGATTAAAAACCTTATGTACTTTTTGCATTCTCGTTATAATGTGTTATTAGGCTAAAATACATTTTAAAAATTGGCATTGTGCCCCTAAAATTTTTGATGCACTCCTAAACTTTTCAACTTATGTGCTCCTTGGGAAAATAGTAAATGCCAGACCCTGTGCTGTCATGTGTTCTAATCACAAATACAACAGACTTAGATTGAGTTAAAATTAGCAGTAGTCTTTATAAAGCAAAAACATGAATTGCAAAATCCTTTACGTTTTTATTAACAAAGTCATAATTGATATATAACTCTGTACCACAACATTACTTTCATATTCCTCCAAGAAACAAAAAACAAAAAAAAAAAAAAATATATATATATATATATATATATATATATAATATAATATATATATATATATAATTTTTTTTTTTTTTTTGGTGGCATGTTTGTTTTATAATATTGGACAATCAATCAATACACACAAAAAAACTTTCAAAACAAATTATTTCCATTTGCATTCATTAACATAACCATAACTTTTAACTTATGTGGTGACTCTTGTTTCTGTGATCAAGTGTCATAAGTCGCATATTTAGAAGAAATGAGTAAGAGCTACTCTTGGTTGATGGGGACAATGTGGATGAAGCTGCTTTAACTATTTCAGTCTGTCCAAACTTCAAATAGGAGGGCAGTTCTGAATGAATGACAATACTCAGCAGCTGATAATGTGTCATCCTGGAAGAAGAATCATCAAGTTCCTAACAAGTTCCTCCTCTTTCTTATTTGGACAGACTGCTGGTGGGCTGAAGATGTCGTCTTTCTTATTTGGCGGAATCTAAAGGTTATTGATAATTCAAATGTTTGACCTGATATCAGGCCGTGTGCATGTCACGTTAGAATGACACCATGTCTGAACTTCAAAACAATCATTACAGTGACAATGCTTTAAACACTGATGATGATCACCCGATCTGCTCGGAAAACAGAACTGAAAATAAAAAGAAAGAAGTGGGATACTCCATGTAGTTTTCTCTACAGTCCTCCCAGCTGTGGGACAAAAAATGTCTTCTCACCGCTATAATTTTTTGCTTCTATAGTGGCATTGGATTGTAATGTCACTTTGTTTCCAAGGTCATCAATAATGTCGACAGTCAGGTAAATCTGATACTCTCCCTGGAAAGTAAAATCGCAAAATCTGTTTAACGATAAGATTATAGCATTGAATCTTATTTTTATTTTGTATTATTATTATTTATATAGTATAATACATACACAACACATTTAATTTCTGAAGAATCAAATTAAGATAATACATCGCATTTAAATCGGAGTCGATAAAGCATAATGTTGACTGCTCACCTCAGGACCATTAAACTTTTTCATGTACACTGGAAAAGTCTCATGAAGTGTTTCTGAAACAGGGAAGCAATCTCACTGATATCCAGCTGCATTACCACAATAAGATACTGCAGTAAACACATTCAAACATGTTGTTCCTCCTTTGGTGATGTAACAGATTTTGAAATCCTCACAAGGAACAGATGGCTGTATGTGCTCCAACCACAGCTGACCTTTGTAGTGAACACTACCATGAAAACCAAACTGACTGATTGTGAACACTGAAAAACAAAACAAAAACGAACTTTTACTATTGTTAGTTTCACTCAAAACCACCATTTACCTGAGTTGTTTCTACTAAAAATGAGTATTGTCAGTTTTACGTAATTAGTGTTTGTTCCGTCAACTCAACATTACTGTGTGAAACACACTGGGCACTAAATAACTGTTGTCCATAGTTCCTGCATGCTTTGCAACTAACTGCATTAGGAGAGTAAATTTAGGGATTAAAGTGTTATTTTACAGTAAAGGGAAAGATGTTGTTAGTTTATGTTAGTGTTAATGTTCAGTCATGTTGGACATTTACAGGAGTTTCTGTAATGTTTTTGTATTTTGTGGCTACCATTATGCAGAAGAGTGTCGCCTGTGTTTAGGCTGTGAGCCTCATGTACATGTTTATAGGATGAAATTCCTGCTGTCAAATAAACTGATTGTTCAATAAGGGTATTCTTTTGAGTGCATTTTATAGAGCAAATAGATAATTTAATAAAGTAAATTAAGTCAATAAATGTGTTCAACTTATAAATTCAACATTTATAAATGTAAAGTCCACCTGGAGTCAATAATTGTATCCCATAAAACTCATCTTTAATCACCAAAAGGACATATTTAAACATTTCTTCATGCCTTAAAATAGCTAGAATGTAACTCTACACCCTTGCCTCATTTAATATATGTGGATCAATGAATATGCAAATTAGCCCCGCCTCCACAGCTGCCTTCTAAAATCCTTAGAAATGCTTTGAACATCAGTAGAGAAAGGATTATAGTTTATCATAACATTGTAACATGATATACATAATTCACCTGATATTGCCAAATGTACCTGATTTTTCATATCAATAGAAAAATATCTGGGTTTCTCTTGAGACTCCTTGCTTTGCAGCATAATTAATTATATGCTAAAGCCCGCCCAACATTGACACGATTGGTTACAACATGTTTTTCATGTAGAGAACAAGAGCAGACTGTCTTTGGTTCACTGCAGTTTTAAGAAGAAAATACTCAGAAATGGTGTTGACTGATGGATTTGCACATGGTTTGTCTTAAAGCACATTAAAAACACCACATAGACATATAAACAACATTAAAAACTTGATTTTCACCACAGCTATTTAATTATAGAGAGTAAATTAAACAGGAGGTTGTTCCATATTATGTAATATAATCAACACAAATCTTTTATAAACTTACTTGGGATTACTGTATAAGTTACAGTGAACAAATTCACTCCTAGAGAGCAGGGGGAAGCAGTCATTGACAGGTAATACAACGGTCCTGATTAAAGAGAGAGCATTGAAATAATGAAAAGACATCTCAAATACTGAATGTTGTAATATCATATTTTGTATATTAATAATATGTGGGTTTCAAATGATATTTTTGTATAAACTATGCCATTAGTTTTTCAATCAGTAAGAAATATGATATTATATTATTCAGAAAGGACACATCAAATTAATAAAGTGACATTAAAGACATTCAAAATGTTCTTTTATTATATGAATTTCTATTTCTTTTGAACTTTCTATTCATCAAAGAACAGATTATGGTTTCCACAAAAATATGAAGCAGCACAACTGTTTTCAACTTTGATAATAATAAGAAATGTTTCTTGAGCATCAAATCATCATATCAGAAAGATTTCTGAAGGATCATGTGACACTGAAGACTGGAGGAATGATGCTGAATATGTATCTTTGCATTTTACATTTTACAATTTTTTACAATTATTTTAAATTGTAATATGTCACAATATTGATTTTACTGTATTTTTGATCAAAACAACAGTCTTGGTGATCGTGTGTCTTAAAAGGTTAAAAAACATACACATGTACTGTATGTGTGTGTATATGTGAGTTTTGTGTATGTGTTTTTTATAAAGTATTTGACATTCCACTCACCATCAAAGGTGTACCAGACACTAAGATGATCTGAGGAACATAATAATCTTCTCTCTGCTCTCACAGATGACAGACAAGATAAAGCAATAAACCAGAGGAAAGTTGAAGAGCACAAAAGCACCATATCTGTTTCCTTCATCAACAACACCAGTGGAGAAACTCTGACAGAATGGATATGAACAAGTTTGAAAGCTGGAATTTAAACAGAACAACATTCAAACTAACCATTCTCTAAAATCAGTTCTTGCTTTTAACAATGCTCTGTATTGATGTAAAACACATTTGGTTTGAAAGCCGCCACAGGTTTACTGTTAAGTGCCAGTGGTTATGTGAACAGAGAACTGAAATGAATGAAAGAGATGAAATCATGAAACATGCAGGAATTCAGTGGATCATATGTGACTTTATTTAGTTTTATACGTATTGTATGGCAACACACTGCTGGAACAGTCAAAACTTCTAAAACAAGAATGTGTTCTCATTACTGATCTGTATTAATGCGCCGCTGAAACACTGTACTGTGACTGTGAGGGATGCAGTAAAAGATTAATATGTTCACCTCCTTTGATGATGTCACATATTTTCAGATGTTCACAAGAAACTTCTGGCTGAACGTGATCAAACCGCAGCTGACCTTCGTTGTAAAGAAGAGCATGACACCCCATACGTGTGGTGCTGAACACTGAATGACAAAACAAGAAACATAAATGATTAATAAATGAAATAAAAAATCTAACTTTTTTATTATTATTATTAAATTATTACTATAAATATTAAACAGGATAAGTAGTGAATAGTGAAGTTTAATGTAATATTGCATAATGTAATCAATACAGAGCATTCAACTTTTATAAACTTACTTGGAATTACTGTATATGTTAAACTGTACAAAGTCATCCAGTCACTGACAGGAGAAGAAGAGCAAACCAAATGTCTCTCCGCTGAGGACATACAAGACAATGCCACAAAATGACAAAGAAAAGCTGAAAGGTACAGAAGCACCATTGCTGTTCTCCTTTAATGAAACAAACCAGAGGCAAAATCTCTCTTTAATGGTTTCGTATCATATGTGTATCAGTCTTCAAATCATGATCTAATAACAACAGGACACAATGAACTGCATTACTGTAAAACTTCTCTTTTGCCCTGAACCGTAAATCAGGGTTTTTCTCTCCCAGTACCTGTATTTATGTGAACAAAGAAGTGCTGGTAAACAGAAAGCAGTGAATTCAAAGGGTTTGTGAATTTAAATGGCATTTATTTACACTTTCACAGATGTTTCTGCCTCACAACATACAGTACTAAAATCATATCATGACTTTCCTCAAGTGTCCAGACTAAGACAATTTCTTAATATTATTAAAAAAATAAATAAATAAATATAACATCTCTCCTAAGTCACACACCACAGAAAAGGTTATAAAATAAGAAATAAAATATAATATATTTAACAAGGTTTATACTTAAAACATGAACAGTCTTAATTAATTTAGTGAATTTTGCTGTCAGGTGTGCTAATGTTCAAAAGTTTGGGGTCAGTAAGTTTTTTAAATGTTTTTGAAAGAAATCTCTTATGCTCACCAAAGCTGCATTTATTTGACCAAAAATACAGTAAAAGCATTTTGGTTTCTAACGTAACCTTGGTTCCCTGAGATGGACGGGAATAAGACATTGTACAGTTGCTGACACTGTGGGGAAAGTCTGGGGAAAGCCTGATTGAATCACGTACAGACCAATGGCATCTTAGCGTGCCAAAATGGGCGGGTCCATATAAGCTGCTGCTGAGTGACATTTCATCTTTTGACTGAGGAAAGTGGGCTAGTGACTGCTAAAGGTCCTGATATACTCATGGTGAAGTTCTTTTTCGTTCTTTGCCTGGGGGTAAAAATGAAGTTCGACTGTAAAAATTAATGACTGTTATCCAACATCCAACACCGCCCACATTACTGAGAGCAGCATTTAGATGAATATGAAAAAATGTGCTGTGCTTTCCTCTCAATAACGAAATAAACACACAACAAAAATGAGAAAACAGTAAGACTTTTTATAAAGAAAGCTTAAGAAAAGCATCTGATCATGCCAACATGGATCTGTTTGCACCAGCTCTGCAGTTCAGTACTCCAGTAAAGTCACGTCACGTTATTTATAGTGCTTTATACAATAGACATTTTAAACCCAAAGCTTTACAGTATTAAACATGAAAAACAGTGTCAGTGTTCTTCATAAGTACAACTTCATTTTCCACTATAAAGTGACTCTCCAGTGTGTTCAGCGAACGTCTGACCTCGACAGACTCAGAAGAAATGAAGCAGAGAAGAAAGAGGGCGGAGCCTCAGCACACACCTAACAATTACATAATCAACATTGACCAATGGGAGTCCGAAGGTGTTTACCAGCCAGAGCAAACTCTGAAACTTTCTAGAAAGTTCACTTTGGCAAGCCATTTCAAACTCCTGAAATGAACACAAAACAAATTTAGTTTTGGCCCGATTTTGTTCGAAATGATGTCATATCAGTTCATTCTTAGATTTCGCTTGAAGTATATCAGGGCCTTGAAGGTTTAGTCCACCCAAAACTGAAAATCACCCCATGATTTACTCACCCTCAAGCCATCCTAGGAGTCTATGATTTTCTTCTTTCAGACAAATTCAGAGTTATATTAAATAATGTCCTGCTCTTCCAAGCTTTATAATCACAGAGGATGAGATTTTGAAGCCCAAAAAAGTGCAACTATCCATCAAGATAACCACACGGGTCCAGGGGGTTAATAAAGGCTTTCTGAAGCAAAGCAATGCATTTTTATAAGAAAAACATCCATATTTAAAACTTTAAAAACTAAAATAATTAGCTTCTGACAGACGGCCGTACGCATCGATTTACGGTGAAAGAGTGAACTCTGACCTGACGTGTGACATAATGACGAATGTTGAAATGCAGAGGAGAGAGAAAAACAAAACACCGGTCATGAATTAGAAGTCTAAAATGAGAATTTTTAAACAGAAATGTTGGGAGATTTGGATATAAAAGAAATGAGGAGCTTGAGTTTGTTGCCCAGCCCTGTTTGTTTGAACCGTGACGTCTAAGCTTACGATATTCCTACATCACATCAGAGGGTTTTTTCAGATTTTTCTTTATTTCTTTTAGAAATCTTTGTAACATTATAAATGCTTTATGGCTCGTCCTTTCTCAATAAAAGTATTAATTTCTTAAAATCAAAAAATCTTAAGCCCCTTTCACACAGAGCATTGCATTACATGTATCCTAATGTCACGTGTCTTTACGGGATCTTTACAGGATGTGTGTGAACGCACAGATGCCAGAAAATCACTGACAGTGCGAATGAACCAAAATCAAATGATTCTAGGACAAATCTTGAGACACATTATCCGTGGATTTTCCAGAATCTCTGTGTGAAAGGGGCTTTATTGAACAAACTTTTGAATGGTTTTATACATTTCTCTTGTCTTTCCTGTCTTACTGTTTAACAGGCTTTTCTTGTTCTACAACCCTCCTCGAAACATTGAGACCTGTTCACTGTCTAATACAAGAACTCCAGAGCAAACATTACAGTGACACTCTCATGCATTAACCTGTCGATCGCTGGATCTGCTCAGAAAACAAAACAGAAAATACAGAATGAATTATGACAACAACAACAACAAAAAAAGAGTAAAAGAAAGAAGCTGGATACTCATGTAGTTTACTCTACAGTCCTCCCAGCAGTGGAAAAATATTCTTATTGCCAACATTTTTTGCTTCTATAGTGACATTGAATTGTAATGTCACTTTGTTTCCAAGGTCATCAATAATGTTCACAGTCATGTAAACCTGATATTCTCCCTGGAAAATAAAATAGAAATCTGTTTAACTATAAGATTAAAGCTTTTAATTGTATTTCTTTTTTATATTATTATTTACAACAAATCAAATTGTGTATTTTTACAAAATACAATTAAGTTGGTCAGTGAAAACACTGGAAATATTTTCTTTGTACTTTTGTCAGTTAAATAAAGTTTAAAGATAATTAACAAATCACAGATTCGTGATTGTATTGCATTTCACACAATGTCCCAACTTTTCTGGAAATGGGGTTGTGTATAATATAATATATAGTATATATTTTTTAATACATCTAATTTCTAAAGGATCCTATTAAAATAATACAGTGCATTTAAGATAAAGCATAAAGTTGACTGCTCACCTCAGGGCCATTAAAGTTTTTCACGTAAAATGGAACAGTTTCATGAAGTGTTTCTGAAACAGGGAAGCAATCTCACTGATATCCTGCATCACTACAAGATACTGCAGTAAACATATTCAAACATGTTGTACCTCCTTTGATGATGTAACATATTTTGCAGTCCTCACAAGGAACATAAGGCTGTGTGTGCTCCAACCACAGCTGACCTTTGTAGTAAAAACTACAATGAAAACCAATACGATTGATTGTGAACACTGAAAAACAAAACAAGGCCAGGTCATCAGCTCACATCAAAGTTTTTAAGCTAAATCAATTAAATTATAAAGATTATATTAAACGGGGACTGTTCCATATTATATATAATCAACATAAATATTTAATTAACTTACTTGGGATTACTGTATAAGTTATAGTGTACAAAGACACTCCTTGAGAGCAGGGGGAAGCAGTCATTGACAGGTAATACAACGGTCCTGATTAAAGAGAGAGCATTGAAATAATGAAAAGACACCTCAGATACTGAATGTTGTAATATCTGCTTTTATTACTAATGAGTGGGTTCCCTATCTGTCAGTCACTATGACGTTATGTCGACTGACAAATGGGTCTCTCTTGGATGCCCCAATCGCCTCTGAGGTGTAGAAAAACGACCAATTGAATTTGCCAAGCCACTGACTAGAGTTTTGCTTCAGAGCGAGTGGTTGTTTTGTGAATGAAGCGATCACTCTTCCAGTTCGGCTCTAAAGAAGTTAGCTGAAGCTCTCTTTCTGGTGATTGTCTGCAGGGCCGGCGCAAACTCAACTGCCGTTCACTCTCACAATTAAACACGATCTTTGAAATGCATGTGAAAGACTGGAGGTTTTTGTATATTGATAAACTTGCACTAAAATAAAAGTATGCATTTGGATATTATTATTTTTTTCATTCTGCAACGTAAAAAAAAAAAAAAAAAAAAAAAAAAATCAGCACACAACCACTAACTACAAATGCAAACTCTGTATTATATATTAAGAATATCTCCCGGAAGATTCATGTGAATTCCAGGTGGGCCACTGGTAAATTGGTCCGGCAATAGCCTACCACTTTGACAAAAAGACAGTTTTACCTTACTGGCACATCTGGACTTGGTTATTGAACCTGATGCTCCTCATGACAGCCTCTTCCAGGTGGATTTCCCTGAGGAAGGACCATCTTTTTTCAGGAATGAGGAACCATATGGCACCCGCTTCCAGATCTCTGGAATCTTCTAAATTGGTTTCTGGATGGGACACAGAGGACTGGTGGTGGTAGACACTATCACTCAAGCCAGAGCTCCTTCTACTAGGTGGGCTGGGCGACACCTAACACCTCTGTGAGGTTCTACAACCTCCGGTTTCTTCCTGTGTGTCAGGTACAAGTAGGAAAGTTGGGTGAAGGCTGGTTCGGTGTCTCACTTGCAACACAATTTCTTTCTAAGAAGCGGATGCGAGCGACTTCTTTGGTCTCCATGAGAGTTTCTCAGTTGTTATCCTTCAACAGTCACATGGCGTTGATGCCAGGCCCAGTACTGGAGATGCATGTCTGGTTGGTCAGCCCCTTTACTGGGCTAGTTGCCCCATATGTTGTGATTATATGTGTATTCTTCCACTGTATAGTTTCACGGTTGGTAAACTCTTGTCTTTTCCTTGCTCTGCCCTCTCTGATTTTTCCATTTGTAACACTGTCCCACAGTTCCTCTCTACAGGTAGGATGTGGCCTCTATAGTTTCCTCTCCACCTGGACTAGGTACGCTTTCCCAGCATTATCACACAGGTCATGGCTGAAAAATCGACTGTCTCCATAGAAAGCCCTGTCCCTTCCACCCCACATGGAGGACAAAGATTTTGGGCTTACATGGGGTGCTGGGTAGGTTATGACTTAGAGAGAGCAGTTACAGTTTTCCAGCATCTGCATCGCCAGCACTCATAACACAGTTCAGTGGTTGTGGCTCTGTCCATAGGGAACCCATTTGTCAGTTGACATAACTTTATAGTAACTGACAGAAAGGGATATTCTTGTCACTGTTGTAACCCTTGTTCACTGATCGAGGGAACAGAGACATTAGTCCACAGCCCTGGACTATCCCGCTGAGTGTCTGGGACACCGTCTCGGCTCCAAAGCATAAACCTCATGATAGGGCTGGACAATAATTCAATATCAATATATATCGCGATATAATTTTTTTCGATAACGGTGATATGATTTTTAAACACATTTCCGGTATTTCGATATATACATTACAACATTTCTCACTTACTTGAGGCGCAGCCGTTAGAAAGAGCAGAACGCGATTGGCGTGATGACGTACACCACAGAGACACGCAGCCATCAGCCAGTGCTCAGCGTTAATATGGTTTGTTTAAAATAGCAACATGGAAAACAGACAGAGTTCAGATAATGTATGTTTCAGTCGATGGATGCGCAAAACGTTACAACAACGATAATCAAAAAACAGTCACTCTTTGTAAACTGTTAACAGCTAGTGCCGTTGCCGTATTCTCTAATGCTCTTAAACCTTCAAGAACAAGACGCGTAAGAGAACTCGCACGCGCTGTGAGAAGATTTGTGTGCGCTCATCCGACGCGCGCACACGCTTATTTCAGTCAGCGCGCAAATACTGACTTCTCTTTCAAGTCTTGCGCTTCGGCGGACAAATTCATACAAAAATTAAGTCAACATGCCCGTCTTGGCGAGTATCCTAGCAAACATAGTCGGTTATGTCTTAAGTGAACGTATAACAGTCGAGAAAGACATCGCATGTGTAACATATGTAGCTACTGGATCGTGCATGTCTTAAAGGGAAAAAAATATTCCTGCTGCCTGGTTTTAATGTTAAATCAAACAACAAATAACAAAGAAATCACTCACTGCTCTTGACTGAATAGTTTTTGTAACTTCAATAATGATTCATCTTTATTTATTTTATACAGTAAAGATATGCAGTGTTATTTTATATTTGATTACTTTATCCATTCTGTACCTGAAAACTGCTGTTAGATACCTGAAAACCTGAAAAGCACTGTTTATTTTATTTGAATATTTGCTTTATTGTACTTATTTTTGATGTACTTATTTGCTTGTAGTTTGATCGTTTGTTCTTATTTTCTTTATTTTTATTTGACAGTAGTCTTATTTTTAGGGTCACAGTTTCGGTACGGTTCGGAACTGTACCAAAACCGTGACCCTAAAACCGTGATACGAACCGAACCATGAGCAATTTGAACCATTGCACCCCTAGTGTCATCAACACTCAACAAAGTTCCTGCCCCAGCAATGTGTTTTTGTTGTTTCTCACTGTTTTTTTCTGTTTTTACTGTTCACAATCTTTATCTTGGCTGAAGCACTTTTGTTTTAATCTATATTAAGGATAATAAAATCAGCCTACATTATAATTTAATGTTAAAGATATTAATATTACAAAAGTGAGTGAGTCTTATGTTTATTTTTTATGTTTGTATGAAGGCTACATACAAATAAAAGCTGAACATAAATTTATTTGTACTGTTTTATTTCTTAAATATTATATAGTTTTATAGGAAGAGATTTCATAGATTTGGCAAATTCATTTTTCAGACGTTGTGGCCGTTCTTGGCAATTTTTTTGGGCGCTATTATATAGTTCATATCGATATCGGAATTATATCGTATCGACCGAAATTAAGAATTATATTGTGATATAAATTTTGGCCATATCGTCCAGCCCTACCTCATGAGTGGATGTGTGCCACAATCTTACACCTGTATGTACGGGCGAGTGGCTTGGCATGAGAATTTCACTCGCCAATTTCATTGCCCATTTTTCTAAACATCAGAGGTGATTGGGGCTCCCAAGTGAGACTCATTTATCAGTCGACATAACATCTCTATCAGTGTTACAACTAACCAAGATATTTCCAATTATATATTTTTTTGTATGTACATGATATTGTTCAAAAGTTTGGGGTCAGTATGATTTTTTTTTTTTAAGAAATAAAAACTGATCAAAAGTGAGTCAATACATTTATAATGTTATGCAATATTTCTATTTCAAATGAATGCTGTTCTTTTACATTTTCTAGACCTCAAATAATCCCAAATAAATGTATCAAGGTTTTTACAAAAATATTAAGCAGCACGTCTGTTTTTAACATTGATAATAATAAGAAATGTTTCTTGAAGAGGAAAAAAATCAGCATATTAGAATGATTTCTGAAGGATCATGTGATACTGGAGTAATAATGTTAAAAATGCAGCTTTGCCATCACAGGAAAAAAATACATTTTAAAATATAATAATACAACATAAAACAGTTATTTTAAATTAATGTGTCACAATGTTACTGTTCTTATTAAATTATTGTTCAAAGCAATAAAATCTTGGTAATGATAAGAGACATTAAAAAAATTAAAAAGTTGTACCTGCCCCAGATTTTTGTTTGTTTGTGATTGTGTCATTTTTGCGTATGTTTCATTTTTAAAAATATTTGATATTCCACTTACCATCAAAGGTGTACCAAATACTCAGATGATCTGAGGAACATAATAATCTTCTCTCTGCTCTCACAGATGACAAACAAGATAAAGCAATAAACCAGAGGAAAGTTGAAGAGCACAAAAGCACCATATCTGTTTCCTTCATCAACAACACCAGTGGAAAAACTGAAATTCAGAACAACATTCAAACTAACCATTCTCTAAAATCAGTTCTTGCTTTTAACAATGCTCTGTATTGATGTAAAACACATTTGGTTTGAAAGCCACCACAGGTTTACTGTTAAGTGCCAGTGGTTATGTGAACAGAGAACTGCTGAAAAAAGGAAGTTTAGCCATGAGATGAAATCATGAAACAAGCAGGAATTCAGTGGGAACCGTTTGTGCATGATTTTTAGTTTCACACGTTTCAGCATCACAACATGATGATACTTCAACTAAAAGCTTAAATTGGTTATTGTTAAACAACAATTACTCTGTGGATTAAGTGTATAATTATCAATCAATAATATAAAATAATTATAATAATCAACCGTAAAAGCCAAGCAAATATGTTTTTAAAATTCCTTTACAGTGAAGTGACTTTTAATCTGGAGCAAAACTGGAGGAGTGACTTTGTTGCATCAGAGATGTCTCTTTGCTCTCAGTTGATACACAATTTTCATTTGAGATCTCTTGCCCAGAATAAAACCTGCTACGATGCTTTCATTGTACCTAAAAGCTCAAACTAATCTAACACTTATCTGGCTACCCACAGCAGCTTCATGGACCCCTGTTGTAGGAGTTTATGCTTTAAGGGACCTCTATAGGGATTGAGGGATCAACACACCTCCAGTCTTTACTGATTGTCTTTAGTTACAAACAAAGTTAAATGCTGCCCTCTATCTGCTGAAGTTAGTCATTGCATGTGGTGTATCTAATCGGTAATTTTTTGAGGATGTCTTGAGGATTTAGGAACATGAATGGTAGTATTTGCTCTGACTACCTCACAACAATTGCTGGCCTGTATAACAAAAAATTACCATTTACCAAATTTACCCAAGGGTCAGACATGTTCTCTTAGCAGAGACTCTGGGGGAAACACACCCCGCCCTCAACAGAGAGTTTTGAATCTTTATTATAATATCCAGTATTTCTGTTGTGAAGTTGAGATTTTACAAATCACACTGAGACTTTTGAAATGATACCAAACATGAAAGGGAAAAAACAATGAAATCACAAGAAACATATGTGATTTACAAGCATTTTAGTGAACTTTTGCCATTCTGAGTGGACTTTTGGTGCCCTGAGCCAGTTAGAGAAGGAAAGGGAGAAGGGAGAGGAGGGTTTAGGATGGTGAGCAGAGAAGATTAGATAAGATATATCACATCCCTCTTTTCTCTCGCCAGTATGTTTTGAGTTTCCAGTCTCTTTTGCCATTATTTTGTTAAAGGATTAGTCCACTTTCATATTACATGTTTTTTTTTTTTTGATAATTTACTCACCCCCATGCCATCCAACATGTCAATGTCCTTCTTTCTTAAGTTAAAAAGAAATGAAGGTTTCTGTATTTCCTGAATCTTCCCTATTCAAATTACAGAACGAACGTGGTGCCAGTTCCGTTTTTTCCGTAAGTTGAATAGGGAAGGTGGTGGACATACAGCGTAAGATTGTAAGTGGCGAAAGCACTTGCAATATGATCAATTGTGTTTATAAAGCATATACATTTTTATATCTTTTTGAAAATGATCGATTGTTTCTCTAGATAAGACCCTTATTCCTCGTCTGGTATTGTTTAAAGGTGCCCTAGAACTTTTTAAAAAAAGATGTAATATAAGTCTAAGGTGTCCCCTGAATGTGTCTGTGAAGTTTCAGCTCAAAATACCCCATAGATTTTTTTTAATTAATTTTTTTCACTGCCTATTTTGGGGCATCATTATAAATGAGCCGATTCAGGGCTACTGGCCCTCTCGTGCTCCACGCCCACGGAGCTCGCGCTTGCCTTGAACAGTGCATAAACAAAGCTTACACAGCTAATATAACCCTCAAATGGATCTTTACAAAGTGTTCGTCATGCATGCATTGGATTATGTGAGTATTGTATACTGTTATATTGTTTACATTTGATTCTGAATAAGTTTGAGGCTGTGCTCCGTGGCTAACGGCTAATGCTACACTGTTAGAGAGATTTATAAAGAATGAAGTTGTTTTTATGAATTATACAGACTGCAAGTGTTTAAAAATGAAAATAGCGACGGCTCTTGTCTCTGTGAATACAGTAAGAAACAATGGTAACTTTAACCACACATGCTAACGAAACATTTAGAAAGACAATTTACAAATATCACTAAAAATATCATGATATCATGAATCATGTCAGTTATTATTGCTCCATCTGCCATTTTTTGCTATTGTTCTTGCTTGCTTACCTAGTCTGATGATTCAGCTGTGCACAGATCCAGACATTCTGCCCTTGTCTAATGCCTTTCATAATTTTGGGAACATGGGCTGGCATATGCAAATATTGGGGGCGTACACCCTGACTGTTATGTAACAGTCAGTGTTATGTTGAGATTTATTTGACTATGCCAAGATAAATTAAATTTTTCATTCGAGGGCACCTTTAAAGCCCTTTGAAGCTGCACTGAAACTGTAATTTTAACCTTCAACTGTTTGGAGGCCACTGAAGTCCACTATAAGGAGAATAATCTTGGAATGTTTTCATCAAAAACCTTAATTTCTTTTCGACTGAAGAAGGAAAGACATGAACATCTTGAATGGCATATAAGTCATTTTCAGCTATTGAAGAACTCAGTAAAATTCATAAAATGAGAGCGGTTTTAGCTTTGTAACGGATCGAGGAGATCAGGATGTCTATGCAGTGTTGAATTTGTTTTTCATTTCTTTCAGCGTGTATGCTGTTCGACATTGCAGCGTGCTGATGAGTATCGCTCTTCGGTTAATAAAGAGGTAAGTCATTTTCAAGTCTGTTTATCACATTGATGTCTGTCAAGCTGTAGTGCAACTCAATTTTTGTGTTTTGTTCTCTATAGGCAGCAAAAACCTGGGATCTGCAATGGCCCTGTCAAGTCTGGAGAGTGTTTTTACCGTTTAATGAATTAAATTGTAATAAAAGTTTTTAAATGGACTTCTGAGTGTTGTCATAATTTACGTGACATCTAATAATCAGTAATATAACTGTGTGAAATTTTTTTTACATACAAGCCTTTATATTTCATTATTTTTTAAGCATGTAACAGATTGTAGTTAGTTATATGTTGTGTATATATGCGTATATGTGAATATAAAAACTACCGTAATCAATTATACTGCATAGTAACTTTACAGTATTTTAAAATACAGTGCAAAAACATGAACTGTAATTAATTTTACAGTATAAATATACTGCAAGTTATTATACAGTATGTTGTGAACTACTGTAGTCAGATTTACAGTAATATTACCGTGGAATAAAATACTGAAGCTTGCTGGCTATTTGTTGCCAGTAAGTTACTGTTGATTTTACGTTAAATTTTTTACAGTGTAACTGACAGATAGGGATATTGTTTCCTTGTTAACTGATTGAGGGAACAGAGACATTAGTCCACAGCCCTGGGCTACCCCGCTGAGTGGCTGGGACACCGTCTCGGCTCCAAAGCATAAACCTCATGAGTGGATGTGTGCCACAATCTTACACTTGTATGTACGGGCGAGTGACTTGACGAGAATTTCACTCGCCAATTTCATTGCCCATTTTTGTAAACATCAGAGGTGATTGGGGCTCCCCAGTGAGACTCATTTATCAGTCGACATAACATCTCCATCAGTGTTACAACAGTAACCAAGATATTTCCAATTTTATTTTATTTATTTATTTATTTTTTTGTATGAACATTATTTTGTTCAAAAGTTTGGGGTCAGTATGATTTTTTTTTAAGAAATAAAAACTGATCAAAAGTGATAGTCAAGACATTTATGATTTTACACAATATTTCTATTTCAAATGAATGCTGTTCTTTTACATTTTATAGACCTCAAATAATCCCAAATAAATTTATCAAGGTTTTTACAAAAATATTAAGCAGCACATCTGTTTTTAACATTGATAATAATAAGAAATGTTTCTTGAGCAGGAAAAAAATCAGCATATTAGAATGACTTCTGAAGGATCATGTGATACTGGAGTAATAATGCTAAAAATGCAGCTTTGCCATCACAGTAAAAAAATACATTTTAAAATATAATACAACAGAAAACAGTTATTTTACATTAATGTGTCACAATGTTACTGTTCTTATTACATTATTGTTCAAAGCAATAAAATCTTGGTAATGATAAGAGACATTTAAAAAATTAAAAAGTTGTACTGGCCCCAGATTTTTGTTTGTTTGTGATCGTGTCATTTTTGCGTATGTGTCATTTTTAAAAATATTTGATATTCCACTTACCATCAAAGGTGTACCAGATACTAAGATGTTCTGAAGAACATAATAATCTTCTCTCTGCTCTCACAGATGACATACAAGATAAAGCAATAAACCAGAGGAAAGTTGAAGAGCACAAAAGCACCATATCTGTTTCCTTCATCAACAACACCAGTGGAAAAAACGTCTTGGGTTACGAGTGTAACCCCTGTTCCCTGAGTAAGGGAACGAGACGCTACGTCAATGACGTGATGGGAACCCTCTGCATTTTGTGTTCGTGAAGCACCTCTGTATCCAACCAATGAGAAGATGTGACGTCAGAGGCGGGTGACGTCACGGACCAGGAAACTATAAAGCATACCCAGAAACAGAGAACGCCAGCTTCTGGAATATGTCTGAAGCAAAGCGCTCCAGGTATAAAGGAGGTACGGCAACGCGACGTAGCGTCTCGTTCCCTTACTCAGGGAACAGGGGTTACACTCGTAACCCGAGACGTTCCCTTTCGTGGGAACTATCGACGCTATGTCAATGACATGATGGGAACGCTGTCCCAACTAAGCCGTATCTTCAAGTGCCTGGCTGCTATCTTGCAAGACCAAGGAACCTGGAGTAGAACTTATATTAAGATTATAAAATCTGATGAAAGTGTGCTGGGATGACCATCCAGCTGCACCACATATGTCGTCCAGAGACACTCCTGACAGAAGAGCTTTAGAAGCGGCCATACCTCTTGTAGAATGAGCTCTAACGGCTAAGGGACATGGCTGTCCCACTGCTTTATATGCAAGTGAGATGGCCTCGACCACCCACTTGCTCATCCTCTGCTTGGATGCTGGGCCCCCTCTTCTAGGGGACCCGTAACATACAAATAATTGATCTGTTTTTCTCCACAGGGCAGCTCTGTGGGTGTAGACATCCAGCGCCCTCACAGGGCAAAGCAGATTACGTTTTTCCTGATCCTGATTTTCAAATGGTGGAGGACAGAAAGCCTCCAGTACAATGGGACCTGGGACTCTAGTGGGGACCTTTGGCACGTAGCCCGGTCTAGTATGTAAGAAAGCCTTGATCATACCAGGCTCAAATTCTAAGCATGATGGAGCAACTGACAGTGCTTGCAAATCACCAATCCTTTTCAAGGAAGAAATTGCCAACAGAAAGACTGTTTTTAGTGTTAGAAATTTATCTGACACTTCTTCTATTGGTTCGAAGGGAGCCTCAGCTAACCCTTGGAGCACAATAGATAAGTCCCAGGTCGGAGTTTTTGTGCGCACCGCAGGCCTCAACCTCAGTGCACCACGGAGGAAGCGTATGACTAGGGGGTCTCGACCCACCGAGGAGCCCCCTACAGGGTTATGATAAGCCGAGATGGCTGCAATATATACCTTCAATGTTGAAGGGGTTAAGCCTTCTGAAAATTTTTCCTGAAGGAATTGTAGCACACAGCTAATAGGAGAGTGGACGGGGTCCATATTACGCTGGCCACACCATGTGGCGAACAGTTTCCACTTGTACATATACAGCTTCCTCGTGGAGGGAGCTCTGGATTGAAGGATGGTCTCCACAACCTCGGTTGGGAGACCAGATTCTATGAGCCTTGCCCCCTCAGAGGCCAGGCCCATAGCTTCCACATTTCTGGGCGGGGATGGAGAATCGTGCCGCCTGCTTGAGACAGGAGGTCCTGTCTGAGAGGAAGCTCCATTGGAGAGCCGTGAAGGAGAGATATTAGGTCCGCAAACCATATTCTTGTCGGCCAGTAAGGAGCCACCAGTATTATGTCGGCCCTTTCCTGGCGAACCTTGTCCAGAACTCCCGGGAGCAACGAGACTGGGGGGAATGCGTACAGACGTAGCCTCGGCCACGTCTGTAGCATAGCATCCAGCCCTGGGGGGGCTGGGTGCTCCAGAGAGTACCACAGAGGGCACTGAGTTGACTCCTCTGTGGCAAATAGATCGACTTGAGCTCGTCCGTAGACTTTCCATATCAACTCCACCACCTCGGTGTGGAGTTTCCATTCCCCCGGCCTCGCGCCCTGCCTCGACAGGGCGTCTGCTCCCACATTCAACCGCCCGGGAATATATGCCGCTTTCAGTGAAAGGAGTTTTCCCTGGGCCCACAGGAGGATGCGGCTGACCAAATTGCATAGCAGGTGAGACCGCAAGCCCCCCTGGTGGTTGATATATGAGACCACCGTAGTGTTGTCCGTAGTGTTGTTAGAGCTAGAAACACCGCCATCATCTCCAGCCGATTTATGTGCCAGGAGAGCTGGTGGTCCTCCCAGAGACCCTGAGCTGAGCGACCACTCATGATGGCCCCCCAGCCCGTGAGGGAAGCATCTGTCGTTAGCATTACGCGACGACGAGGAGTTCCCATCATGGGTCCTTGGGACAGGAACCAAGGCTTTTTCCACATGACCAGAGCACGAAGGCATCGCCGCGTGACTTTGATCATGCGAAAAGGATTTCCCCTTGGGGAAAACCCCTTGGTCCTGAGACACCACTGTAAGGGTCTCATGTGCAGAAGGCCAATAGTAATAACGTTGGACGCAGCTGCCATCAGACCCAGCAGTCTCTGAAACTGTTTTACAGTGAGTGACTGGCCTAACTTCACCCCATTCACGGCCCCGAGAATGGCATTCACACGAGCAGGAGTCAATTGCGCCTGCATCGTGGTGGAATCCCAGATTACACCTAGATAATTCGCAACCTGACTCGGGACCAGCACACTCTTTTTGGCATTGAGTCTCAACCCAAGCTTCTTTATGTGTGACAGAACAACATCTCGATGTTGAACTGCTAGTCGCTCTGTTTGAGCTAGTATCAACCAATCGTCGATATAGTTCAGTACGCGGATGCCCTGGAGTCTCAGCGGAGCCAGCGCTGCATCCACACACTTCGTGAACGTGCGGGGTGATAGAGATAGGCCGAAAGGAAGGACCCTGTATTGGTAAGCTTCGCCCCTGAAAGCGAACCTGAGGAACTTCCTGTGAGAAGGATGGATGGATACATGGAAATAGGCGTCTTTCAGATCTATTGCCACAAACCAGTCCTCGGACCTGATGTGTGGGATAATCTGTTTGAGTGTGAGCATTTTGAACTTCAACTTTTTTACAGATCGAT
The DNA here is from genome assembly GCF_024489055.1 of Chanodichthys erythropterus. NCBI lineage: Eukaryota > Metazoa > Chordata > Actinopteri > Cypriniformes > Xenocyprididae > Chanodichthys > Chanodichthys erythropterus. The sequence goes on from NC_090236.1 coordinate 38,543,974, forward strand.
TTAAATCTATGATCGGATGCAACCCTCCATCCTTCTTTGGAACAATGAAGTAGCGGCTGTAAAAGCCTGACATTTTGCTGGGAGGAGGAACCCTCTCTATAGCTCCTTTTTGCAAAAGCGTCGTAACTTCTTGTTCCATCACCAGAGACTGCTCTGGGGCTACCACTGTGTGGAGAACCCCATTGAACTTGGGCGGTCGAGAACCGAACTGAATTCTGTAACCCTGTTGTATCATGAGCAGCACCCATTTCGAAATGTTCGGGAGACGTTTCCATTCTTCCATATATTCTACTAAGGGAACCAGTCTCTCGAGACTGGTCTCTGGTGTTTTTTGAGCACTTGGCTCGTTCATCTGGCGCGGCGCACCGGCAGACAAACGAATCGAGCGCTGACCGATCCCCCTCGGAGGATCGGTGGAGACCGCTGCGCCCTGACGCACGCTGGGTGGCAGGGTTGGCAGGACGGCCCCCTGAGGGCACCGGGGTAGAATGGGCGCCCGAGATGATAATTGAATTACCCCGGAGGGGACTGCCCTCAAAGGTCCCAAATGACTGGCGTCAGGACCTTTTCTTGGAAGCCTTCCGGGAGATAATGACGGTCCTCAGATCCGTCCTACCCCCGGAAGGCTTCGCCTGTGCTGACCGCCCCAGTCCCCAAGCTTTCTGCGGGGGAGCCCGGGTGGCCACACTGGCTTTCTGCTGCGCCCTGTGCGCCGAGGAGCTGGCTATCGGCCGAGACTGCTCCCGCCCAGCAGTCTCGGGGGGATGAGAGCGACGGGGGAGAAGCTTTTGGAACGCCGCTGAGTGTTTGCGTGTCTCCTGAAACCTGTCGACGACAGATGTCACTGCGTCGCTGAACAGGCCAGCAGGAGACAGCGGCGCGTCCATCAGGACGTTTTTATCCTTTTCTTTGATGTCGGATAAATTAAGCCATAGATGCCTCTCCGTGGCCACCAGGGCTGCCATAGAGCGGCCGATTGATTTGGCCGTCTCCTTGGTGGCCCGGAGAGCTAGATCTGTTGCCTTTCTAAGTTCATGAATGGCTTCAAATGATGCTTCCCCACTCTCATCTATTTCCCCCAGCAGGTCGGCTTGGTATGCCTGCAAGATAGACATAGTATGCAGGCATGCCGCCGCTTGACCTGCCGCCGAATAAGCCTTGCCCACTAAGCTGGAGGTTGTTTTTAATGGCTTAGTGGGCAACGTCGGGGTCTTAAGGGACGATGCAGACTCGGGAGAGAGATAGCTCGCGAGCGTCTCTTCCACCCGAGGCATCGCCCCATAGCCGTGGTGTTTCAGCCCCATGATGTTACTGTATAATGATGTTTGGGGGCTGTAAACACGGTATTGAACTGGTCTCTTCCACGACCTCGACACCTCGGTGTGGAGGTCGGGAAAGAACGGCAGACCCCGGCGCTGGGGTAGTGACCGCGCTGGAAGAAATCTTTCATCAAGCTTGCTTTTAGGTTGATTTTCCCTTTTTTCTACGGGCCAGTCTATGTTTAACTTTTCAACTGCCCTGGTCACTACCTCCAAAAGCTCCTCGTGCGCTGGAGATGAGGATGGCGGTCCCTCATCTCCTTCTTCGGCACCCTCCACATCAACCTCCTCGGAGGAAGACATGTTGAGTGCCGGTGAAAGCGCAGCGCGTGCTTCCGCCACCAGAGGAGAGACACTGGGTTCAGCAGGTAAGGGGAGCGATAGGGCAGGACCCGTCTCTCCCCCCTCTGCTAAATCCATTTGTGAACCCCACGAGTGCAGCCTTCGCTGTGCCTCAGCAGCAGCGGGACCGGACCCGCGGGGAACACTCGCCGCGGCGCCCTCCTCAAAGAGCGCCCGGCGTGAACGCAGCACTCTGAGAGTGAGCCGCTCGCAGTGCACACAGACAGCTCCCTCGAGAGCTGCCTGTGCGTGCTCAACTCCCAGGCATTTTACACACATATCGTGTGTATCCCCGTCCGTAATGAAGCGCGGACAGGGAGGAACACACTTAGTAAACTTTTGCTGCTTTTCCGCCATTTATATATATATATTTGTCTTATTTTGTGACTGTGAAACTCTTGTCCTCAGACGAAGAGATAAGTGTATGCAATGTGCAGGGACAAACAACAGTAAATAAGACAGACAAGATACAGATAGCGCTTGCTGAAGACAACAGAAGCTGGCGTTCTCTGTTTCTGGGTATGCTTTATAGTTTCCTGGTCCGTGACGGCACCCGCCTCTGACGTCACATCTTCTCATTGGTTGGATACAGAGGTGCTTCACGAACACAAAATGCAGAGGGTTACCATCACGTCATTGACGTAGCGTCGATAGTTCCCACGAAAGGGAACTGAAATTTACAACAACATTCAAACTAACCATTCTCTAAAATCAGTTCTTGCTTTTAACAATGCTCTGTATTGATGTAAAACACATTTGGTTTGAAAGCCACCACAGGTTTACTGTTAAGTGCCAGTGGTTATGTGAACAGAGAACTGCTGAAAAAAGGAAGTTTAGCCATGAGATGAAATCATGAAACATGCAGGAATTCAGTGGGAACCGTATGTGCATGACTTTTAGTTTCACATGTTTCAGCATCACAAACATGATGACATACATAATAATATATTAAAACAGTCCAATGAAACAACAAAATGGAATTTCCTGTCTCCCAGCTGTTCACATCAGTGTGTTTTCATGAGGATGTACAGTATGGCAACCACACTGCTGGAACAGTCAAAACAAACCAGTGGCAAAAAATCTCTCCTTAATGGTTTCGTATCATATGTGTATCAGTCTTCAAATCATGATCTAATAACAACAGGACACAATGAACTGCATTACTGTAAAACTTCTCTTTTGCTCTGAACCGTAAATCAGGGTTTTTCTCTCCCAGTACCTGTATTTATGTGAACAAAGAAGTGCTGGTAAACAGAAAGTAGTGAATTCAAAGGGTTTGTGTATTTAAATGGCATTTATTTACACTTTCAGAGATGTTTCAGCCTCACAACATACAGTACTAAAATCATATCATGACTTTCCTCAAGCGTCCAGACTAAGAAAATTTCACAGAAAAGGCTATTATAAAATAAGAAATAAAATACAATATATTTTATGAGGTTTATGCTCAAAACATTAACTGTCTTAATAAATAACTATTTAATAATTTGGGCTCAGTAAGATTTTTAAATGTTTTTGAAAGAAAGCTCTTGCTCACCAAAGCTGCATTAAAAACTATGTCATTTGTGAACTATTATTACAATTTTAAAGAACTTTTTCTATGTGAACATATTTTAAAATGTAATTTATTTTCAGCAGCATTACTTCAGTCTTCAGAGTCACATGATCCTTCAGAAATCATTCTAATATGATGATTTGCTGCTCAAGAAACACATTATTTTTATCATGTTGAAAATGGGATTTTCTTGTTCTACAATCCTCCTCGAAAAATTGCATTCTAACTACCAGTACTTTCTATTTGTACAGTAATGTTGAAACATAATGTCAGCCTTCTTTCAACATCATCAACAATGTTCACATCCATGTAAATCTGATATTCTCCCTGGAAATGAAAATAAAATACATGAGACGTTTCATAGCTTCCAAAGGATCATATTTTCATTTGACATGTTTGTATCCAAAGCAACAGTGCATTTCCATTGTTTATACACATGTTCACTGAGAATCGAACACATGATCTTGGTGTTGCCACGCTATACCAGTTCAGCTACAGGAATAACTTATAAAATCTCATTTATCATAGAACAGGTACAACATTAGTCATGAAATCTCACCTGAGGAGCAAAAAAAGTCTTTCTTTTAAAATATAATGGACAGGTTTCATGCAGTGTTTCTGAAACAAAAAAACACTCTAATTAATATCAACAACTTCAGCACTACTATGAAAGAAGTACAGTGCAGTAAATATATATTTTAACATGTATTACCTCCTTTGATGATGTAACAGGCTTTAACATCCTCACAAGGAATATCAGGTTGTGTGTACTCAAACAATAGCTGACCTTTGATGTAAACTCGAGCATGATATCCGACACGAGCAAGTGTGAACACTGAATGACAAATTTGACACAACTGACACAGCCAAATTTGCACAAATGGCATTGCACAGTGTTAATAGCAAGATGAAACATTAAGTTGCATGACACAGATTTTATACATAATGTAATGATTCAGGAGTATTCAGTTTTAATAAACTTACTTGGGATTACTGTATAAGTTATATTGTGCCAGGCCACTTTTGTAGAGCAGGGGGAACCGGTCACTGACAGGTAATACAACGGCCCTGGATAAAGAGAGAGCGTTGGTATTCGAAAAAATAATAAAACAAAATAATAAAATAAGATACGTCACCACAGGTTGCTCTAATACAGAGTCCCTAAAGGGACATGATGATGGGAGAAAATGAGATGAGAGGAAAAATGACATTTCGATGATTTTGCGTTCCCCAAGAAACTTGCATTTGCTCGCAAAACTTTTGTGTTGTAAATAAAATGAGGTGTGAGGAAAAACTAGGTTATATTTCAATGTGGTCCCACTTTATATTTGGTGTCCTTAACTATTATGTACTAACATTTAAATTAATACAATGCTCTTATTGTTTACATACATGTTTTTACATTTTACTTAAATTTAAAAATATATATATATTATTATTATCCACACGTGGCTGCTGGAGGATCTCTATGCTTTTACCTGATCTCTGAGCAGTTTTATACAGACATAATGAGACATTAGTATAATTAAAGGGAATAATAATAGTTAATAGTCAATTATTGGCCTGTTTAGCTGAGCCATAAATGGAACAAACAAAACAAGCCCTCAAAATTGATAAGAACATATTCTAGAGACACTTGATGTTTAATCTTATTAGATGATTAGTTAATTGCATTTTATTTTCAATAAAACATTTGCAATGGTTTTGAAAAAGGTGTTTCATGCATGTTTGGACGGAGTTTTTGTTGTATTTACACTGTTCTGACCAGCAGGGGTCACCAGCGTGTGGCGATTCGAACGCTTTGGAATAGTGAATCATTTGCGAAGCAATTGATCCGAAGCTTTGAAAAGCTTCGATTCTCCCATCACTACATGAAGCTACAACAAACACACACAACACAACCATATACTGGCGATCAAGAACTAATCAGGGTTACTATGGAGACAAACAAGGCAGAAGGCACAGCGACATGCCAACATTTCCCATTAGGAACTCCATACCCTTACGAAAATTAACAATGGTCTTACTATAGTAAAATTGTAGTTTACCATGACTTTTTTGGTGCGAACCACGGTTTAAAAAAAAAACATGGTTCTGATACCATAGTTTTACTACAGTTATATTGTACTAGCTACATTAAAACTGTAGTAAACCATGACTAAATCCGTGGTTCTGATTGGACGTGCCGATATTCGGTAATACGATATATCAGGATAATTAATATACACAATATTGTTATCGTGGGCACTTCAAAATACCTCGAATAATTATTTATAACGAATTATTATTTTTTTATAATACATTTTTCCAAGGAGACAACCTTTGTGATAAATGACCAAATTAGTTGTTTGAAACTTTTCTTTATGTAAACATCTGTGGTTTACATAAATGTTGGAAATCTTCTCTTTTGCTGATAACGATTTGAACCACCAGAGTCATTGAGTAAAAATGTCATATTCACACAGGCTTGAATAGACCAAACTGAATCATTTAGCATTGTTTAAGAAAAAAATATTGAACTCACCTTCATAGCTGTACCAAACACTAACCTGCTCTGAGGAACAGAGCAATCTTCTTTCTGCAGAGGTAGAGGACATACAAGACAAAGCTATTATAATAAAATAAAAGATAAAAACTGAAGTGAACAAAAGCATAACTGTTATGTTTTCCTGAATAAGACCTCTCTGTCTGAAATAACTAACAACAGTTTTTGTTTCTTAAATGAAATGATCAAAGCATTCACACAACTAACTCTGTTTCTGTAAAACATCCCCTTTCCATTGATAGGTCACTGTTTTTCCCCTATAAATAGCACTGAGAATAAGGAACCAGAAGTTGGGCCAAAAGATAAAGGCTGGGAACTGAGACTGAATTGAGTGTTTGCAGATGGTAAATATCCATTTATTTACACTTTTAGACAAGTTTCTACATGACAAATATACTAGATGACATATTGTTCCTGCCAATATTTAATACACATCAACAGTCCATTGAAATGTACACGCTAAACTTCTCCAGTGTTGGTGGACAAGTGAACTTTTATCTGGTTTGTTCAAGTCATCTCATCTGTAAAGGGCCGGTCGTAACCCTTGAGGTGGTTGTAGTCGTGGGGCAGAGCAAAGGCATTGGGTTGATCAGCATTGAGTGTTTCTTGACATAAAAACTAGTGAACATCCTGCTTGGGATAATGACATCAGTCCGATGGAAAACAGTTTGTTTCTCCACTAGAAGGGCGCTGTAGGTGATGACTGTGTCCTTGTGATAGGCCTAATGAAGAAACCTACAATGGCACAAAAAGCCACTTGCAGTGCCGAGCTGTTCACACCAGCGCCTGATTTCATGAGGACATACGACTAAACATACTGCTGGAGTAGGAGAAAAACTTCACAGCTACAAGAAGAGAGCAGATTTAGATCATTAAGTGTAAGAAACTAACATTGATCACTATATCCAGGGCTTGAAATGTACTTTTTTAGGTGAACTAACCCTTTTGAACATTGAGATACAGTAACCACTTGTCAATTAGGTGTAGACATTACATTTTTTAAGACAGAAAATTAAAATTAATTTACATTTTTATATTTAGGGGGATTTTTTGCCCCCTTAAAACAACAGCATGAGTGTGGCAAATATTCCCATTGCTGTGTGAAGCCAGACGAACACTAACTTTTTCTGATGATCTGTTCTTGGATTTTTTTGACAGACGCCGCAACCCATGTAAAATCCCAATCTGATACATTTTATCATGTTGAATTTTCCCACTTCCTCAGATATCAATATTGTTCTCTTTATAATGTTATGTAATATGACAGTCCCAATCATAGTCATTAGTTGTGCATTAATGTTTGAGCTGCATGTGCTGAAGATGAAGATGATCACAGGCACGATTTACTACAGCATTAATTCTTAGCCAGATGCATCCTATCTGAGATCAATCACATATAGATAGGCTTACACAAAATAAACAAATATTACAACTTACATTTGCACAAACAAAAGGCTGTGAATGCACACGCAAAGTTATAGTCATGAAGGTGTAACTCCAGCTGTAAAATGATCCCAAACATAACTCTGGTGCTCTCGCTTCATTTTCCTTGTCGGCTTTACATGTTTTATGGTTGAGCAGCACACATAATAAAAGTTACTACTACTACTACTGATGTCTTAAAGGGATAGTTCACCCCAAAATAACAGTTCTGTCATCAATTATTCACCCTCATGTAGATTCAAACCTGCATGTTTCTTTCTGACTCTTTCATCTGTGGATCATAAAAGAAGATATTTTGAAGAATGTTGGAAACCAATCAGACACTGAAACATTTCTCAAAATATCTTCTCTAGTGTTTCCACAGCAGAAAGTCTTACATGTTTGGAATAATATGACGGTGATTAATGATCATTTACATTTTGCAGGGTTTCTCTAAAATCAAAGTAGCTCACATTTATTTAAGAAGGAAAATCTCTCTGCATCTGCTCATGTAGCTTCAATAATACAAAAGACAAGTGAACTTTTCATACAAAAACAATTGTTCTTAACTTTGAAAGACACACAAATGCTGTTAACTGATAAAATCTGGCTAGAAGAGACTCTATCAACAGAACAAAGACAATATACTGTATATCTGTGCATTAACAGACACATTGATAACTTAATATAAAATAAAACAGAATAACATAGAAAGATAATGTAAATGTTTGAAGTAACATTAGACTTGATATATATCTTTTGATATATTTATGTGCTATACTTGACAATCATGTTTATAATTAGAAACATTTTAATGATTATGGATGAGTTCAATCCAAACATTATTATATTTGTAGGTCTGATACTGAAGAGCCTGAAGATTTCTGCTGACAGACTCATCTGAGCTTCTTCCTCCTGTTCACCTTTAAATAAAACTAAACCTTCATTTGTCTGAATACTAAAGCAACATTAATCATTCAATATCACATGTTTCTGACACACATGCTGCTTTATTTCATTGTAAAGTCTGAGTCTCTTCCATCTGTATGAAACACATTTACACATTAATCACACATTTATTTCTCCTCATAGACACAGTAGTGAGACTCTTCTGTGGATCACCTGATGATTTCTGCTCCTCTCATGATGATTTCACACTATGATATACAGCATCCGTCAGAGGTGTTTGGAGATTGAACTTATTCAGAGACTTCTGGCGATTTAACTCTATCAAGGATGTTTAGTAATTGATTATTTACTCTGTAAGGAGGAACACAAGAGAAAACAATCAGTGTTCAGTGGAACAAAGTGCAATTTAGTTATATTTCAATTACTGTTTTTTGAGTAAAAAGTAGTTACATTAAATTCCTGTAATCAGATTAATTACTGACTTTACATGATCTTGCAGAGAAATTTGTGTTTTAAATATAATACATTTAAATCATGAATCACGTTGATAAGTTTGTTTGTGTTGGTGTGACTCCTATTGAGTGACTGTAAAGAAGAAACTAATGATTGTATGGCGTATGGAATAAACCACAGGGAGCAAATACAAATGATATTCTGAATTAAAACACAATCCTTTAGTTAAAGCCGTGTGTCCTCTAGTTTAAACATGTTTGTAGGGCTCTTATTAAATAACTGAAAGTAAAGTGAGTGTAAAGTAGTGTGACGTGTTGCTTGTCAAAGTAAAAACACACTAGAGACAGAGACATTTCTCATGTGAGGCTGGACGGCTGTGAGCTGAAGCTGAACGCACTGATTTTAGCAGGAGTGCAGCGTTTTCCTACAATCTGAACAAGTCTATTTTCAGGCTGAAATGATTCACTACTGACACAGTTAATAAAGCAGGTGTTGTTGAATAAAGCTGTGACAGTGTGCTTTTGTTCTCTTTCCTCTGTGTTGAACATTTTAATAACTTCACATTTTGTTCTCACACAAACACTTTGTTGCAATAAAGATTAATGATAATTTCCTTTCACCAAAATTGGAAAGGTTTGTTCACATATCAGAGTAAATAAAGATCTTTAATATCAGTGATGTTTCCTCACCTCAGTTTACAGTTTGAGTCTCGTAACACGTCTCTGAGCCGCTTTGAGTCTCTGATCATATTTAAACTCAGATCAAGATCTTTCAAAAACTGCAGTGCTTTTGAGTTAGTCAAAGACTGAGTTAAAGAAGAAACATCTGTAATGCCACAGTCCAGTAGACTAGAAAGACACAAACAGAGGAAGAGAGATTATCTTACAAACAAATCATTAAGGTGAAAATGTTGCACAAATATAATGTGAACTCAGACTCACTGTGAGATATTGAGTAAAAAGTGTTTTAGTTTAAACTGTTAAAGTGATTTTAATAATTTTGATTCTTGTATGTGAAGAATGTTACTGACCTCAATCTCTCCAGTTTACAGTGTGAATCCTTCAGTACGTCACATAAGTGCTTCACTCCAGAGTCTCCTAGTTTATTCCAGCTCAGCTTCAGCTCTCTCAGGTGTGACGGGTTTGATTTCAGAGCTGAAGTCAGGATGACACACTGTTTCTCTGTAATACTGCATCTAATCAGACTGAAGACAGAAAGAGAAAATGACTCAAATCCATGTTCAGTTCATGTGTGAGTTAAATGAATCATGAATAAATGTCATACAGTCACTAATAAACCAGCAAAAACATGGAAACTTAATGATAGAAACGAACAAACCAAGACAGGATCATTTGAGGATACTAGTTACAATTCAAGGGCCAGATTTACTAAACAGGGCTAATTAGCCCATTTCTGCAGGTGATTTACTGACAATGTGCTGACAAACACCGACATAGTCAGATCATTTCAATAATGACCAACTCAATCTACCAAATTAGCGTCTGCTTTAAAACATGCTTTTTTAAGGCTTTAAATGCTGGTAATACCAGTAAATTAATCTCCCTATAATAATACGATCTCTGTTTAAACTCTTAGTTCTCTCTGTTCATTGTTCTGTGTCGTTTATGTAGTGATGGGCAGATTGAGGCTTCGTGAAACAGTGAAACAGTTAAAGGAAATATGCCGTAATGTGTCGAAGCTTCGAAACAACCCGACACCTGCCTCCACAGTGACCCCTAGTGGTCAGAACAGTGTAAATGCAACAAAACTCAGTCCAAACATGCACAAAATTACAAATCTATTGCAAATGTTTTATTGAAAGTAATTTGTAATTAATGATTAGTTAATGATTTGTAATTAACTAATCATCTAATAAGATTAAATATAGAGTGTTTGTATAATATGTGTTCTTTTATCAATTTCCAGGGCTTGTTTTGTTTGTTCCATGATAAACAGGCAAATAAAAGTGATTAATAACTACCATAATTAATTTTAATTATACCAATGTCTCATTAAAACATCTAAACATGTATAAAACTGATCAGAAATCAGGTAAAACTCATAGACACTTGTTCAATGGTTCTCAGTGAATCATGATTCATGGGTTCACAGAGATCATCGCTCGGGTTCACCGGTGAACCATCGGCTGCATCTCATTTCAGAGGCTGTGTCCTCCAGAGGTCACATTTGAAGGCTACATATGTCATTGAGACGGTCTCATTTAAGAAAAGTAACCGTTAGATTGCCAAGAAAGAAAGAAATGACAGTATTTTACACCTCACGAGGAATAACAGTCAATTTTATTACAGTTACTTTTCTGAAATAAGACATCCTTAATGACGTATGCAGCCTTCAAATGTGACTTCCGAAACGAGACGCAACTATTGAAATTTAGAACTGTTTAGAAACGGTTATGATGGAACGAAGCCTCGTTTACTGAAATCATGTGACTTTGGCAGTTTGTTTCGAATCAGTGGTTCAGAGCTTGGGTCAAAAGATTCATAAAGCTTCGAAGCTTCATGAAGCAGTGTTTGAAATCACCCATCAATACCTTTATGTTGAAGTGGTTGTGTTTTATCTCTCCTACATGTCAGATTTGTGATTAAAGACAGTGTTATTGTATTCTCCATCATCATGAGCTTCATTACAACCAGCCATTCATGACAATTTGTTACACTGTTTTTAGTCTGTTCTCACTTCTGTCTCGTTTCACAGCAAAGATTTGTCAGATTCCAGCATATGAAACTATTTTACAGCCACAAAGTTTAAAATGCTCTTTTTACTGATACAAACCCGTTAACTAAAACCTTTTCTGAATCTTTCTTCAGATGGAGATGCAGCGCTACAAAATATGTGACTTGTGCCCTGTTGACTTAAAATAAATAAACTTCAATCACACTGTAACTGCTGTACAGTATAATTATACTAACTGTAGTTTCTGCAGCTTGAATTGTGGGTTCATCAGTAGATCACTGAGGTTTTTCACTCCAGAGTCTCCTAGTTTATTCCTGCTCAGGTTCAGCTCTCTCAGGTGTGACGGGTTTGATTTCAGAGCTGAAGTCAGGATGACACACTGTTTCTCTGTAATACTGCATCCATTCAGACTGAAGACAGAAAGAGAAAATGACTCAAATCCATGTTCAGTTCATGTGTGAGTTAAATGAATCATGAATAAATGTCATACAGTCACTAATAAACCAGCAAAAACATGAAAACTTAATGATAGAAACGAACAAACCAAGACAGGAGCATTTGAGGATACTAGTTACAATCCAAGTCTGGATCCGTCCTCACTCCCAAAAATAAGTGAATTTATCACTCTAGATTAATATATAGGATCAATATAGAAACAATAGAAAAATTAACATTGTTTTGAAATCGGCCCATCTCTATATAAGTCATTATTTAGTTTTTTTTGCACACAAAAACTATTCTCGTCGCTTCATAAAATGATTGTAGAACCACTGTAGTGAGATGGACTTTGTAACGACGTCTTTAGTACCTTTTATGGGTCTTGAGAGAGGAAATGACATTGCTGGCTATGGAGGCCTTTCTGAGCCATCGGATTTCAACAGAAATATCTTAATTTGTGTTCTGAAGATGAACGAAGGTCTTACGGGTGTCGAACGACATGAGGGTGAGTAATTAATGACATTATTTTCATTTTTGGGTGAACTAACCCTTTAAATATGCTATTTTCATTACTTTTTAAAGCACATATTTTGTAATCTGCAGTGAAATACATTTTAACCTACCCAGCCCTGCTGATACACATATAAACCTGTTAACTAAAACCATTTCTGAATCTTTCTTCAGATGGAGATGCAGCGCTACAAATGATGTGACTTGAGCTCTGCCGATTTAAATTAAAATACACGTAAATACAGTATAATGATACTAACTGTAGTTTCTTCAGCTTGAATTGTGGGTTCATCAGTAGATCACTGAGGTTTTTCACTCCAGAGTCTCCTAGTTTATTCCTGCTCAGGTTCAGCTCTCTCAGGTGTGACGGGTTTGATTTCAGAGCTGAAGTCAGAGCAGAACAACCTTCATCTGTCATATTACAGGAGATTAACCTACATTAGCAGAGAGAGAAGAAAATAAGACAGAAGAAAAATCTTTATTCGCTAAAGTCACAAACTTCATAAACAAATAAAACAGACAAAGTGAGATCATCATATTTATTTCACAAGATCTGAAAATACTAAGATGAAAATGTTTCACAAATATAATGTGAACTCAGACTCACTGTGAGATATTGAGTATAAAGTGTTTTAGTTTAAACTGTTAAAGTGATTTTAAGCATTTTGATTCTTGTATGTGAAGAATGTTATTTTTTACAAGTTTATTTTAATAGAGACAGTACAAAAAATATGTATTGCACATCAAGAGTATAGCATGAGTGAACAGATTTCTCATGGTGAAATACGGGACAGGTGAGCAAAGGATGGGCAATATGACCATGATATGAGACATTTTATTTCACAATTTATATTTATTTATATATATATATATATATATATATATATATATATATATATATATATATATATATATATATATATATATATATATATATATATATAATGCTATAACTATTTTGTTATATAAAAATACATTTACAAATTACAAACAATACGACAAATATAATAGAGATGCAGATTAAATAAACTTATTTACCATGTATACATTTATTTAACATCTTTTGTTGTTTGATTAACATTAATGACAAATATTTAATTAGGCTACTGTCCCTTTAAGACAGAATTTATGGATGTAATATTAAATATACTGACACATATCCAGTTTTCACTCAACAGTTTACGTCCACTTAAGCCATAACTGACTGTATTTACATTAGATACTCCACAAGATGGACATTTTGACAACTGTGTGCGCATTTGACCATTCAGGCGCGGATAATTTATTGCGCTCTATCTGGGAGAACTGGGATCACGCGCAAGGCAAGAGAGAGCGCTTCTGTTGTGTGTCATTCAGCGCGATTCTGCCTATCCCACCTTCACTAATGGCAAGTTAATCAGTGGCAAATTGTGATTGTATGTTAATTTTGTTGTACGATGAATTGATTGGGCTGTTCTTGCTTGACAGACACTAGGCTACTCGTTCTATGATCACCCAAAAATACATTTTAGGAAACATGAAATACGGGACAAAACATGATTTTTCTAAATAAGTCGGGACACTTAAAATAGAGCTGAACTATGGGACTGTCCTGAGAAAAACGTGACGTCTGGTCACCCTAAACATGAGCTAATTTGCATCTTGCGTCCCTAGAAAGGTTTTTCTAAAAATAAAAATAAATTAATAATAAAAAAAAAAACTGTCAAAAATTAAATCTATTAGCTAACGTAGCATATCATTTATACACATAAAAATACATACCAAAACAACCTGTACCCTACCTATTTTAAGGACACTTCCAACCCTGGTAACATCAATAACTAGACTCTGAATAACTGCTGTACAGTATAATGATACTAACTGTAGTTTCTCCAGCTTGAATTGTGGGTTCATCAGTAGATCACTGAGGTTTTTCACTCCAGAGTCTCCTAGTTTATTCACACTCAGGTTCAGCTCTCTCAGGTGTGACGGGTTTGATTTCAGAGCTGAAGTCAGGATGACACACTGTTCCTCTGTAATACTGCATCTCCACAGACTGAAGACAGAGAGAGAAAAGACAATGACTCAGATCTATGATGATCAACTAACATGTTTAGCTTCATCCAGCAGACTTTTGCTGACAAATAAACAGGGATATCCAGGTGTAGGTAACATGGAGAAAGACACACATTGTTCATTTAGGGGTCTTTCACACTGGGCTTGTTTGCTGCGGTCCGAGCCCGGTCTCGATTGTTCCCGGTGTCCGGTGGTCTTGTTTCACACTCAAACTGATTCTATCGGACCCTGGTGTGTTTGTGTTCATCTTACGTCACAGACGTGATATTCACATGAACCGCAGCACAGTTCGAGTGCAACCGAACTCAGATCACCTCCTTCAGTCTCGGGTTCGGTACTCCAGTGCGCACCAGGCTTCACATGACAGCTTTCACATTAGCGATTTTTCATGAGAAACACGCCCCGTTTCGAACTAAACTGCTAACAATTCAGTTTCTAAACACCCTGAAGAAATTGAGAAATTTGTTACAAATTTTTATAGGAACCTGAACTCCCCTGATTTTCAACAGTTAATGAAAACAAAATATATTTTAATAACTGTCTCCAAAGAGATTTATCAATTTTAGTTTTCTTATCCAACATTTAAAATTAACTGGTTAAAAAGATGTTTGCTTGGGTCAGATTGTGGTATTTTATTCCTAATAATATATTTAATAGGGTATGTGGTCTTTCTTTTTTGATGAAATGCAATTACTCCACTTTTAAATTACCTGTTAAACTGGCCAGATTTCATCAACAAGCTTTGTTAGCCTGGAAACTGGTCCAGAAAGTGAAGATATTTGTCATTTATTCTTCTCATGTAATGTTTCATCACTTTTCTGGAAAGATTTGAGTTCCTAATGTTTTTCTTAAGTTAATATGAACTGTAATTTAAACATTAAGGATGTTGTTTACTTTTTGGAAAACCAAAACAAATCTTTAGAATCTACTGTTAACTTTCTTATCCTTACAGCAACATTTTATTTTCACAAATAAAGGTTTCTTAAGAAAATACCTACTTTTATAGATTTATTATTTGAAGTTGAACATTTAATCAAATCATTAAGAATAATTAATAACAAAAAATGTAGTTCTGTTTTGAAGAGATATGATGAGATCTTTCATGTACCGCGATTATTACCTGTTTTGGTGTTGTAGTTTTTTTTATCCTCTTTTCTTTCTTTGTTCTGTTCCTTCTTTTCTTTGTTCTTAAAAAGCTATGTAAATGTATCTTTCTCTTTTAACAATCATTGCCAATTTATTTTTTTCTCTTTCATATGTTCAGATGACTTTGGATGTATTGTTGATACATTCTGTGATATAATCTATTTCATTAATGTCATCTATAAATTGTTTGCAATAAAAAAAATGATAAAAAAACAAACCATTTTGTACTTCTGTCCACCTCATCTGTAAGCAAGGAATAAAATTAAGAAATTTATGTTTAATGTTGATTCTGGAATTAAAAAAACTATATATATATATATATATATATATATATATATATATAGGAAAGACATCTGTGATTATAGTGCAGCGTGTTTTTTCAATCTATCATTTATTTGAAGAGTTTTCTAAGCTCTGGAAAAACATTATTATCAGCTACAGTAACATTAAAATAAAAAGTACTGTAATATTTTAAATAAATGAACAATACTCACTTCAGTGTGTTGAGTCGACAGTGTTTATCCTGCAGTAGAGCAGCGATCTGATTCACTCGTGTGTTTCCTAGATCATGATAACTCAGATTCAGCTCTCTCTGGAGTAACGGGTTTTTACCCACAAATCTCTCCACATACTGACAGGCTTCATCTGCAGCAGCACTCAAAAACCTGCAGAAGAGTCAATTCAGTTCTCAAATAAATGTCTGTTGCATTACAAACATCATTGATAAGATAAAAAAAAACTTAATTATTGTTCTAAAGAGAAGCTCTAGTTAGTTATTTAGATGTAACAGGTGTGAGAAACATCAGCACAGTGAAAACTGGCTTGTGAAACTGCATGATTTTGAACATCTGGAGACTCATAGACCTGCTGTAGAGATACAGTGAATCTGGACTTGATGGAAAACAATTTGACTGTAGCTGTAGCTTGTACCACAACTAAACTGTGTTTATGTTTATCATCATCTTGATCATTTTGATGCAACAAATTGTATAACTAAAATAATTATTGTATAACTAAAATAATATATTTGTTATGAATATTTAGCCTGCATATAACTAATCTTATTAATTATTTCATCCCGTCTCACCTCAGTGTCTTCAGCTGACAGTTTGGATCCTGTAGTAAATCACTGAGCTCCTTCACTCCTGATTGTCCAGGATCATTTCCTGTGAGATACAGCTCTATCAGATGTGAAGGGTTTGATCTCAGAGCTGAAGCCAGAGCTTTATAACCTTCTTCTGTTACACTGCAGTTAGAGAGTCTAGAACAGGAATGAAGACATTCAGCTGATTAATCTGAACAATATAAATCCTTAAACTGAATTTTATTTTGTTCTTTGTACAAATGTATTGAAGTTCACATCTCTATATAAGTCATTATTTAGTTTTTTTTGCACACAAAAACTATTCTCGTCGCTTCATAAAATGATTGTAGAACCACTGTAGTGAGATGGACTTTGTAACGACGTCTTTAGTACCTTTTATGGGTCTTGAGAGAGGAAATGACATTGCTGGCTATGGAGGCCTTTCTGAGCCATCGGATTTCAACAGAAATATCTTAATTTGTGTTCTGAAGATGAACGAAGGTCTTACGGGTGTCGAACGACATGAGGGTGAGTAATTAATGACATTATTTTCATTTTTGGGTGAACTAACCCTTTAAATATGCTATTTTCATTACTTTTTAAAGCACATATTTTGTAATCTGCAGTGAAATACATTTTAACCTACCCAGCCCTGCTGATACACATATAAACCTGTTAACTAAAACCATTTCTGAATCTTTCTTCAGATGGAGATGCAGCGCTACAAATGATGTGACTTGAGCTCTGCCGATTTAAATTAAAATACACGTAAATACAGTATAATGATACTAACTGTAGTTTCTTCAGCTTGAATTGTGGGTTCATCAGTAGATCACTGAGGTTTTTCACTCCAGAGTCTCCTAGTTTATTCCTGCTCAGGTTCAGCTCTCTCAGGTGTGACGGGTTTGATTTCAGAGCTGAAGTCAGAGCAGAACAACCTTCATCTGTCATATTACAGGAGATTAACCTACATTAGCAGAGAGAGAAGAAAATAAGACAGAAGAAAAATCTTTATTCGCTAAAGTCACAAACTTCATAAACAAATAAAACAGACAAAGTGAGATCATCATATTTATTTCACAAGATCTGAAAATACTAAGATGAAAATGTTTCACAAATATAATGTGAACTCAGACTCACTGTGAGATATTGAGTATAAAGTGTTTTAGTTTAAACTGTTAAAGTGATTTTAAGCATTTTGATTCTTGTATGTGAAGAATGTTATTTTTTACAAGTTTATTTTAATAGAGACAGTACAAAAAATATGTATTGCACATCAAGAGTATAGCATGAGTGAACAGATTTCTCATGGTGAAATACGGGACAGGTGAGCAAAGGATGGGCAATATGACCATGATATGAGACATTTTATTTCACAATTTATATAATATATATATATATATATATATATATATATATATAATGCTATAACTATTTTGTTATATAAAAATACATTTACAAATTACAAACAATACGACAAATATAATAGAGATGCAGATTAAATAAACTTATTTACCATGTATACATTTATTTAACATCTTTTGTTGTTTGATTAACATTAATGACAAATATTTAATTAGGCTACTGTCCCTTATCTTGTATGTATCTTTCTCTTAACAATCAATGTCAATTTATTTTTTTCTCTTTCATATGTTCAGATGACTTTGGATGTATTGTTGATACATTCTGTGATAAAATCTATTTCATTAATGTCATCTATAAATTGTTTGCAATAAAAAAATAAATAAAATAAAAACATTTCGTACTTCTGTCCACCTCGTCTGTAAGCAAGGAATAAAATTAAGAAATTTATGTTTAATTTAATGTTGATTCTGGAATTTTAAAAAAAAACTAATATATATATATATATATATATAAAATTTATTTTTATTTTTTTAAAATCATTTCAATCAATTGTTTTTTTTTCCTCCCAGCCCTATTACACGTCACCAGCAATCAGTGAGCAAATGATCACATTCAACAATCATGTTCAAAAAGAGCAACTTATATTTAAATTACACAGAATTAACCTGTGAAAGTTAGGAAAGACATCTCTGTGATTATAGAGCAGCATGTTTTTTCAATCTTATCACTTATTTAAAGAGTTTTCTAAGCTCTGGAAAAACATTATTATCAGCTACAGTAACATTACAATTAAAAGTACTGTAATATTTTAAATAAATGAACAATACTCACATCAGTGTGTTGAGTAGACAGTGTTTATCCTGTAGTAGAGCAGCGATCTGATTCACTCATGTGTCTCCTAGTTCATGATGACTCAGTTTCAGCTCTCTCTGGAGTAACGGGTTTTTACCCACAACTCTCTCCACATACTGACAGGCTTCATCTGCAGCAGCACTCAAAAACCTGCAGACGAGTCAATTCAGTTCTCAAATAAATGTCTGTTGCACTACAAACATCATTGATAAGATAATACCAGGGGGCCAGATTACTAATCGTCACTCGCACCTTTTACACAGTCTTACTCAATTTAATTTTTTTATTAAGGGAAATCAATGTATAATTAATGTAATTTGTTTTTAAAGATTTTATGAACTATAAAACTTTTGCAATTAGGCTAATTCAAATGGGAAACATTTCAACAAACTGAACAGTTTTCAGCTGACAAGCAATATTACTCCAACAAGCAAATATAAACATCTCAATTGCATTGGCTGTAAATTTGCAACAAACAAAACGTACAGAAGTCCTATTTTTGATTACAAGCCTAGAGAACCTTCTCAACTAAACTAAAAAGTGCTTATTTTTTAGAAAAAAAATAGTTGTTCCATATGGCATTACCATAATCAACATCCACATGTTACCATGAAAAATACTTTTTTTTAAAAATGTATAAGAACATAATTAAGTGCATACATTTCTGTCATTCATTTGGCAAAAATATTTTGTTGAATGCATTTTAACTTTGAAATCTAAGACCAGTGCAACTCTGGTGTCACATGTGTAGGTTATGTGTATCTTTCATGCTTCTCATTAACTGCTTTTCCACCGTGGGGTCAAACCGTTCTTTGCTTTACCATTCCATTCCGTGCCAATCCTATCTGAGCCGGCCGGTAAGGATATGGTTTTGTTTTCCATTGTGGGGCTGATAATGGAGCTCTTCAGTCGTTGCCTTAGTAACGCAAGAGTTTACAAACAATATGTGATGTAAATAGTGACCGTGTTATGTAGGATGATCAGTTATTTTTTTTTATTGTATGATTAATTTGTGTTCATGTTGCTCAAATATCATGTTTAGCAAGCTACAGAGAAACTGGCAGCCAGACAACAGACAAGTTACTGATCCTGAGTGATGACGTCACTACTCGCATTCTAGCAGCACGGTTTAACGTGGATGGCTAATTCTGGGCCGAGAACGGTTTGTAATCCTGTCATACCATGCCAGGCTCAATTGGAAATACAACCGGAACCGTTTCTTATTATTCCGTTTACCACCGAAGGTGGAAAGCGTATTTTGTGAGCAGTGCAGTGGTATAGTGGCAATTTACAATAAAATCGTTCATTACAGATTTTGTTTCCAAACAAACCAAACATATGGTTGACCCCTTGAACTTGGTAAAAAGATAATCCATTAACCATCCTGATTGAATGGTGAAAGCACGATTTCTATTGTCAATTTTGAATTTATTTTTTGCTAATTTTAGTAAACTTTCACATTTGCGTACAGTTATTAATACAGGGATCGACTGAAAACAACGACCTCTCCTTGGTTGATTTAGTATTAACCCCTTAACTGTCACCGTCCCACAGGTGGGACGTTTGCCATTACATATTTAAAACAGTAATATTCTATACTAAACCTAAACTAATCTTGACAAACTATATATCATTTGAAAGCTTAGAATCTGTAGTTTACATATTTGGTGACTGATATTCAACATAAATTACAGAGGAGCAGTAATTTATCAATTTGCAACAAGCATATTTTCATACTCATAAGGCATGTTCAGACCTTTATTTTGAAATTGTGATGAACATGGAAAATCATTAAAGATTGGTTGAAACATGTTTGTTTTCATGCCAAGAGTTCAAAAGATAACATCCATTCAATTTGAGAAAAAAAAAGGTCTGAAAATGTTTTTAATAGAAAAAAAAAAAACAAATTTATGTTTGTGGCGGCGATCTATAACCTACATACATGTTATTTTTATGTTTATTAGAGGCTGAATTCATATAAAATTCTGCCAAACTTCCCATACTACTTCTATATAAGATGTCTACTTCATAAATTGTATGAAAATAATGGAACTATATGGTTCAGATCACTCAAACCATATATGGAAATGGAGGCGCCTTTATATAGTCACCAATGGAGCTTGGTTGTCATCTAGTGAAAAAGTGTGGTACTGCGCCCAAACAAAATCTTACTGAAAGCTCATTTTTTGAGATATCAACCTGAAATTTGGAACACAACTTGTTCAGATTTTTGGCTTTGATTTCCTAGCAGCTTTAGAGTAAAACTTGTTTTGTAAAATATATATTTTATATAAAATATAAAATATTATATTTTTACATTTTACATTTTCATAAACTTAAACTTCTATAACTTTTTTTCTGTTTCACTTACATAAGTTATTTCACATCTACAATAATCTGCCAAATTTCATCTTTAAAACAAGACCAGCCTTATGTCTATACTCCAAAGTATTCTTGAATTACAACCATTTAAGTTTGGATAGTGCATTTTCTTGTTTAAAAAAAAAAGTGGGGGTCACAGTTAAGGGGTCTGAACACAACCTTACATTACTTGCTTTTTAAATGTCCAGCGGGCCGTATTTAAAGACATTGGGGGCTGTATGTGGTCAGTTGCCAATCCCTGATCTAAGTGCATGGTCTAAAGCTCACGGCACAAATGCACTTAGGGCATGACAGGAAAAATGGTAGACAGGAAAATTGGTCGGCGCCTCTGGCGCATGGTCTAAAAGGGTTGTCCCTAGTCTCCTAATGAGTAAAGGGTGTGTTTTGGGCATAACGTGCAATAGACCAATCAGAGTCTCATCTCCCATTCCATTTAAAAGCCAGCTGTGTTCGCGCCATGACAGATTCACTATTTACATGGCAGAATTTGCAAGCAGAAAAACTAAATGCTTTTCTAGCAAGGAAACGGATCTGCTCATGTGTGTGAGCAGAACATCTAGCCTACGGGACAAGCAGGATTCCACCAATGCATTGTTATTTTTATGCACACAATAATAATCTTTTACATTGTAATAATTTTATTTTTCATATTTGGCATGCTTGTGTGCTGCTGTGCATCCCTGTGTGTGTGTGTGTGTGTGTGTGTGTGTGTGTGTGTGTGTGTGTGTGTGTGTGTGTGTGTGTGTGTGTGTGTGTGTGTGTGTGTGTGTGTAACAAGCAGAGTGTTAATCAAAAACCTGCAGAAGAGTCAATTCAGTTCTCAACTAAATGTCTGTTGCATTACAAAAATGATGAGATAAAAATCTTAATTGTTCTAAAGAGAAGCTCTAGTTAGTTATTTAGATGTAACGGGTGTGAGAAACATCAGCACAGTGAAACCTGGCTGTTAAACTGCATCTTTGTGAACATCTGGAGACTCATAGATCTGCTGTAGAGATACAGTGAATGTGGGCTTGATGGAAAACAATTTGACTGTAGCTGTAGCTTGTACCACAACTAAACTGTGTTTATGGTTATCATCATCTTGATCATTTTGATGCAACAAATTGTATAACTAAAATAATTATTGTATAACTAAAATAATATATTTGTTATGAATATTAAGCCTGCATATAACTAATCTTATTAATGATTTTATCCCGTCTCACCTCAGTGTCTTCAGCTGACAGTTTGGATCCTGTAGTAAATCACTGAGCTCCTTCACTCCTGATTGTCCAGGATCATTTCCTGTGAGATCCAGCTCTATCAGGTGTGAAGGGTTTGATCTCAGAGCTGAAGCCAGAGCTTTATAACCTTCTTCTGTTACACTGCAGTTAGAGAGTCTAGAACAGGAATGAAAACATTCAGATGGTTAATCTGAACAACATAAATCCTTAAAGTGAATTTTATTTTGTTCTTTGTACAAATGTATTGAAAGTTAATTGCAAAAACTGACAACTGAATATAGAGGCAAAAAACAGGAGAAAGAATGAAAGATAATCTGTGTATCTCAATGAATTACCATACAGAGGTACACAATAATATTAGAATGATCTCTCTAATAGATCACCATCTTCTCTTTAATTAAAAAACAACAACATTTTAATTAGACTGAAAGAGTATGAGCGGAAGTAAACATGCTCACACTCGCATCGCTCACAGGCAGCATCTTGTGCACCAAGAACATTTTTTACTTTAACATTAGGGGCCCTATTTTGATGATCTAAATCAGGGATGGGCAACTTCGATAGTGACAAGCCCATCATTTTTTCTCCTTAATACCAGGGGGCCAGATTACTAATCATCACTCGCACCATTTACATCAGGATCAACCGGAAATAGCGACTTCTCCTCGATTAATTTAGTATTAATATCATGATCTGAATGCTAACTTTACATTACTTGCTTTTTAAATGTCCAGCGGGCCGTATTTAAAGACATTGCGGGCCATATGTGGCCCGTGGGCCGCCAGTTGCCCATCCCTGATCTAAGTGCATGGTCTAAAGCAAGTGCACTTAGGGCATGTCCGAATCCAATTTAATTTAATTTCTAAACGCTTTTCTAGCAAGGAAAAGGATCTACTTTTGCGCTAGGTTAAAACACACGAGCAGATCATCTAGCCTACAGGACAAGCAGGATTCTACCAAAGCATTTTTATTTTTATGCACACAATAATAATCTTTTACATTATAATCCTTTTATTTTTAATATTTGACATGTCTGCTGTGTTACACACCTTGTGCACTCGCCTGTAAAATCCAATAAGTGAACCATACTGAAAAAAAGCACACTGTAAAATCCAATTTTTTTTTTTTAAGGCAATCGGTTTGCATGGTTTTAACAAGTAAACTGGATTGCCTTTCACTCTCAGAAAACAAAGTACATAATTATACCTTTAGCGGTACAATGGTACAAAGGTACAAATTTTTACCCTTGTGATTTGTACCTTAAGACACCAGTTTTGTACCTTTGGTGACAATTTTGTAATTTTGTATTTAACAGTACAAAAATTTACCCTTCAAAAAGGGTACAAAATTGGCTTTGACAGCATACAATCGTTGACTATAATGAGATATATATATATATTATATATATATATATTATATATATATATATTTTATATATAATATATATAATATATATATATATAAAATATATATATAAAATATATATATATATAATATATATAATATGTAATATAATATATATATAATATATATATAATATATATAAATATATATAAATATATATAAATATATATAAATATATATATATATATATATATATATATATATATTACACACACATGCTGAATTAAAATCAGAATTTATTAAATCCTTTTCATTTTCACATTTTAAAACATTTCATTTTAAACACATTTTTAAACATTCCATATGAGTCCATCTTGCCGGGTGTTAAAAAGTAACACTGAAGTAGTGTTAAAGTTAATGAGATAATTGATTGATGATTGAGTGATGATTGACAATTAGTGGTGACACCTGATGATAATAAGCAGAATTGCTGAAGAAACAACAAGAGAAAAAGAGAGAGACACAACAACTACAACTGACTGTTTTTTTTCTCTCCCAGTACCTGTATTTATGTGAACAAAGAAGTGCTGGTAAACAGAAAGTAGTGAATTCAAAGGGTTTGTGTATTTAAATGGCATTTATTTACACTTTCACAGACGTTTCAGCCTCACAACAAAGTACTAAAATCATATCTTGACTTTCCTCAAGTGTCCAGACTAAGACAATTTCTTGATATTATTAAAAACAAATCAAATAGAAAATATAACATCTCTCCTAAGTCACACACCACAGAAAACATTATAAAATAAGAAATACAATATAATATATTTAAAACAGCTGTCTTAATAAATTTTCTTAATTTTTCTGTCAGGTGTGCTACACTCTCAGAAAATAAAGTACATAATTGTACCTTTAGGGGTACAATGGCTTGTCACTCGGGCTGTACCCTCAAGGGTACAAATTTGTACCCTTGTGATTTGTACCTTAAGTGACCAGTTTTGTACCTTTATTTAACAGTACAAAAATTGACCCTTCAAAATGCGGACAAAATTGGCTTTGACAGCGTACAATCATTGACTATAATGAGATATATATATTTTACACACACACACTGCATTAAAATCAAACCGTTCTTGAGAATCAGATGCTGATTCTTGATGTCTGTGTGTGTTTAAACAGTGAAGCTTCAGTGCATAAAGTATTATTCTTAAAAAAAAAAGTCATACTATTGTTGGATCTCAAGCTGTAAAGTCACAGGACTACAATCATTAATACTAAAGCTACACATCAAGCACAGTCAGAGATTTAGACTCTAAACAACATCAGGCCATCACATGATGATTATATCATCATCAAATTATATTGTGACAATAACAAATGTGCTTTACAAACACAAAGTTGGAGCAGCCAGAGAACAATTAATAACAAAAAGTAAAGAGTCAAGAGCCCAACTAAAGCAAACACTGACCTCTTTCATGGTGGCTTGAACTGAAACATTCCATAAAACATTAACACCTTTTTCTCTCTTTCCTTCAATGATTCTGCTTATTAACATCAGGTGTCACCATTAATTGTCAATCATCACTCAATCATCAATCAATTATCTCATTAACTTTAACACTGTTTCAGTGTTACTTTTTAACACCCGGCAAGATGGACTCATATGGAATATTTAAAATGAAATGTTGTAAAATGTGAAAATGAAAAGGATTTAATAAATTCTGATTTTAATTCAGTGTGTGTGTTTGTGTGTGTGTGTGTAAAATATATATATCTCATTATAGTCAACGATTGTACGCTGTCAAAGCCAATTTTGCACCCTTTTTGAAGGGTCAATTTTTGTACTGTTAAATAAAGGTACAAAATTGGTCGCTTAAGCCTTAAGGTACAAATCACAAGGGTACAGCCCCAGTGACAAGCCATTGTACCCCTAAAGGTACAATTATGTACTTTATTTTCTGAGAGTGTATGCAGAAAACATCACCTTAGCACAGCTTGCATAAATAAGTTAGGATTACTCACAAAGTGTATTTTACTTTAAATGATTTAGTTGTTTAAAATAGTAATTCTGAGTAGTCTATACTAAGACAAGTACATCTAAAGTAAATGATTAAGTATACAATACAAATTTGTTTTAAGTTACTGGAACTCTCTTGTAAGTGTACAATACTAGACAGGCACTTGTTAGTTCTACATACTATTCCTATTTCACCTTACTTGGTTTTTTCAAGGCAATCGGTTTGCATGCTTTTTTTTAAAGTAAGGTTTACTTATTGGATTTTACAGTGTAAAGCGCATATTACTAACGCACTTGTTAATTAAAAAAAAAATATTGTGCCATTGACTTTAGACCAGAATTCAGTTGGTCAATGGTTCAGTCTTTCAGTTAGATCTCGTTGTCAGACCAGCATGTCCATGGGGCACAAATGCATTTGCTATTTAAACAATGTGGCACAGGACGTGAAAATGATAACTGCGTCTGGCTTAAACTAACAAAAAACAACTGCGTCACACATTCCGCCAGGTGTATGATAGGACCATAGAACTTTCCTTTGCTTGGAACAAAACCAATGCTAAATGTCAATTCAATATTACTCTTAAAGGTGGAGTAAGCAGAATTTCCAAAACATTGTTTGGAAGTTAGTCGGGCCGACACCAACAACAAACATGTAACCAATCAGCATTAGGGGGCGTATGATGGTCGAGGAGATTTGAAAAAATAAATAAAAAAACAACAAATAAAAAAACAACAACTGCAGAACGAGAGATGGGACACAATACAAAAGAGCTGAAAAGAAGATCACTGAAATGAAGGTTTATGACTGGGCAAGCGCTTTAGGACCCGCGTATATATTAGAAAAGCTTTCCAGTGCCAGAGAGGTCTGAAGCAAGGCCTGAAAACAGACTAACAATGAACACTTAATTTGTATTTACTCGTGTACTGTATGTTAATTTTTTTGTGCTTTCATGTCGTTCGTTCATCAACTGCACTTTACTTTTCGTGAAGCATTTTATCGCATGTCAGCTGTGATAAACAGACATCCACTCGCATTGTGTGCGTAACAGTGGCCAGATGTGAGAGTTTTGCAGTTTTATTACTGCACACTGACGACCGCTAGAGAATGCAGTGTTTAGTTAGTGTTTAGTTAGTTATTGTTAGAGCACTCGCCTTCCCTGCCAGCAGTGATCAGGCCAGAGCTATAGATCGACTCGGAGCAGGATGGTTCGGATTGGAGTGTGCGTTTTGGAGGCGGAGCAATGAAAAGAGGGGTGGGCTTGTTTGAGTTTATTTCAAATATCAACAATGTCCAACAGCATTTTTCAAAATCTAATTATCCCACCTTTAATGTAAAACACATCAACAATATAATATTATTACAGTGACAAACTCGCTTATATTAAACATCTATCTTTTATCAATAAAACAATAGGACTGATGACATGGTATACCCGTGTTATAACAAATAAATGAAAGGTCTTTGGAATTTCCCCTTAATTCAAAGTGAATGCTTTGTTTGTGGTTTATTAATATTAACGAAAACAACAAATACAAAAAAGTACAATGACAAATTAATTCATATTAAACATTGGACTTTTATTAACAAAATGAATAAGCTGGATGATATGGTATACCCACGCTTAAAAGATCTTTGGATTTTAAAAACGAAATACTTATTAATACTTTTTTTGTGGTTCGTTATTTTTAATGAAAACACAACAACAATAAAACAAAGACAAACTCACTTACATTAAACAAAGAAATGCAACTTTTATTAACAAAAGTTCTCTTGCAATTTTGCCTCTGATATCGTCTTGTCAGTAATCGCACCACACTTTCGTCATGTGACTCGTGTGGCTCAACTTACCTCAGTATCTTCAATTTACACTTTAAATTGTTCAGTCCAGTGCAGAGCAGCTTCACTCCTGAATCATGCAGATTATTATTGTTCATGTTCAGCTCTTTCAGATTGGTATCTGATCCAAGAACTGCAGCCAGAGCTGAACAGCTTTTGTCTGTTAAGTTACAATCATTTAACCTACAAGAGAAATAAATCACATTACAGAATAAGATGGAACACATACATTTTTCTACAGTATATATAAATATTAAAGCTGCTTACTTTAACTTTTTTTAATTTGCAATAAATTTACAAAAAATATATAATGAGCAAGTACAGCATGAATCCATTTTCCAAAGTGAAACAGTTTTCAAGGTGTACAGTAGTGATTATCTCCAATCACTACTTTACACCTATAATAAGTGTTTATATTCTGATTATATTAGACTGGTTCGTGTCGTACCACCACAGAGTAGCACAGTATTTGTGTGACACGTCATAGACATGAAATCACCTTTATTTCTATAGTGCTTTTTTACAATGCAGATTGTGCCAAAGCAGCTTTACAGTGATAACAAGAAAATAATTTTGGCAGCACAACAGCTCTAGAAGTAAATGGTGTCATTGACCAGCTTAAGTAAGTCCAGTATTGATTCATTCATTCATTGTAAAAATCATTAATTATTCATTTGGATCATTTAAATATATCCAGCGGCACAAGAGAAAACAGTGATGTCATCGTCCAGCTCTGTTCAGTTCGCATACAATGGTGTCAATGCAGGCAGATCAAAACATTGTTGAATATCAAGTGTCCCCAAATAAGCAAGCCAGAGCTGACAGTGGCAAGGAACCCAAACTCCATCAGGTGACAAAAATGGAGGAAAAAAAAAAAACCTTGGGAGAAACCAAGCTCAGTCGGGGGGCCAGTTCTCCTCTGGGTCATAAGTCAGATTGAGATTGGAACAGTCAAAATGAGGAATAGCTCCAGCTACGATGTTCACACGCAGTTCTGTTTAACAACCACTAGAGCGCCAAAAGTTATGGACTGCAGCTTTATATATATTTTCCATTATTTATTTTTTTTAACATAAACAGCATATATAGAGTGAATGTAAACATTACTCTTCAAAAATTAGAATTTGTACTTTAGTATTTTTTATTTAGTGACAACTGTCCTAGATAAAATGAAGCATATTTGAGAAAAAAAAAAAAGTATATACATTAGGGCTTGGTGGTTTTTCTGATTTTTTCGATTAATTCGAATTTATGTTTTGCCTTGATTTTATTATTTTTGTAATCAAGAAATCACGATTTTGAATAAAAATGTTAGCAAGCGTTCAATTAGACATGTTGACAATACAGCAATGATAACTGCATTAGGAGGAGAAGAAAATTATCCGACCCCAGGATGGCGCCGGCGTGCCTGATTAACCGCTCTCATGTGATGCTTTATGAATGTAGAACACATCACTGTTCTTAAAACTGTTTTGTTTTATACATTTTTGCAATATTACTTGAAACTGTCTTTACTAACTGATAAAAGACTATTTATTAGGTGCACTGAAAGTAATAATATTAATATACATAATCTGTGCACGAGGTAGGGCCTTAAAAACTTCAGCCAATCGTTTATGCGATCATCGTGTAAACGATTGGCCCTCTGGCTTGTCAATCACTGCCGTGACGTTCCTTGTGAGAGACGAGCGCGGCTGCGCGCTGCAGTAACTTTCCACACTCCACAGGCGCCGCATCCAATGTTATTGTCAGGGGGCTGTTCTTACGCATGCGCTCATTACAAAAACTCAGTAACAGTCTTTGGATTCTCAGTCGACGAAAAAATCCTCTCTATCACCTTTAAGCGGCTGTTCATTCAGAAATGCGAGACACTGCAAAAGACACGGGAGACAAGTGCAACATCTAAACATGTCCGCCAACATAAAAACATTAGGACAAATAGCGCAATGCAAAAACCTGTAAACCGGTTTGATATTTCATGTTTGCATGATGATGACAGGCTGAAAGCTGCTGCTGTTTTCTGTTTTTACAATGCAATTGCTATTAATAATAGCCTATTACTGGTGTTATTTATTGATATTACTTTTTGGCTAAGAAATATTTAGCATTTTCTTATTTTATATTATTTCTGAGTATATAGGATGTGTTTAAGCTAAGTTTGTACAACATTTGTCTTCATATTTCAGGCATATTTTTGCAAAGATATTTAACAAATTGTTTTACACTTGAAATGGAACTTTTTTAAACCAGATTGTTAATAAAGAGAATGTTACTTAAATCATATTGTAGTTAAGTTTTTAAGGTGACTAGTTAAACAGTTAAAAAAAAAAAAATCAAAATCAAATCGTGAATCAGTCAATCACTCAGAAAAATCAAGATTTTATTTTTTTGCCATATCGCCCAGCCTTAATATATATTATATGTTTTAAGACTTACTAGCTTTTTATGGCTTTATAGCCGAGCCTGGTTCCTCCAAGATTTTTCTCTATTTCTGTCACCTGATGGAGTTTGGGTTCTTGCCACTGTTGTCTTTGGCTTGCTTAGTTTGGACACTTAATATTCAACAACATTATTGACTTGACTGAAAACTATTAGATGAGACAGTTCTATAATTCAAAACATGCTATGAAATCTTTAATGATTTAAGTAAAGCTAAGATTACTTACATCTAAGAACCTAAGAAAGTGTATTAGTTATTAATATTTCAAGAATAACATTTATTGTATTAAAGTAATTTAGGTTTTCTTGATTATTCATAGTGGTCAAACAATGGCCGATGCAGGGTGGACATACTAATTTAAAGATAGTAAAAACACATCCAAAACAATTGTTGAAATGAAATTAACATTTATTTTACTTAATATTAACTAAATTATAAAATATCAAATTGGGAGAACAGAGTACCAACTGATAATATAAAGTATATGTACTTTATTTAGCATATTATATAAAAAATCTCATTGTCAACCTTTTTTTAACCCTTCAAAATTTCATCTTTTTGGCAATATAACATCTGCACCATTTTTTTTTTCTTTTTTCAGTTTAAGCCTCTGAATAAAATGTATGTAGCCTATGTTCCCTTCCTCAAGTATGAGTATGAGCCAATATATAATTCTATGTAAGTCATAAAAGTGTTTATGATAGAAAAAATATATGCATTTTTAACATTTTTAAATATATTTTTATATTTTGTCTAAAGGTTTGATAAACTGTTTCCATTCAAATTTAGTTTGCTTTTTCAGACTATTATTTCATATGTCACGCTTTATAGGGTTAAGTTCATGTTCATGATAGGGAATCACTATAGAGTAATGTAGATAAATGCATTTTTCAGATGAGAGCAAAACATGACAAAACATGTTAAATGACTTACAGAGCTCTTCTGGAGGTTTTGATGACTGCTGATAATCTAATGAGACACTCGTCTGATTTCTTGAATTTCTGAAGCTCAAACTCCTCCAGCTCTTTCTCTGATGTCAACAACACAAAGACCAAAGCAGACCACTGGGCAGGTGAAAGGTCACCAGATGAGAGACTTCCTTTGCTAAGGTGGGTCTGAATCTCCTTCACCAGAGTTTGGTCGTTCAGTTCATTCAGACAGTAGAACAGATTGATGGATCTCTCTGCAGACAGATTATCTTCTAATTTCTGCTTGATGTACTGAACTATTTCCTTGTTGCTCTGGTCATTGTCGTCTTGTTGTGTCAACAGACCCCGTAAGAGTCGCCGATTGGACTGGACTGACAGACCGAGGAGGAAGCGAAGGAAAAGGTCCAGGTGTCCATTGTCACTCTCGAGCGCCTCGTCCACTGCAGTCTTGAGAAAATCAATCATGGATTCATTTTTGTTTTTCTGTTCTGTAGACTCATGAACAAACACACTTTTCTTGTTGATGTCTAGAAACAGATGTGCATAAAGGGCTGCAATAAACTCTTGAATGCTCAAGTGAACAAAGCAGTACATGGTACCAAGAATGATCCCTGTTTCCTTCTTAAAGATCTGGGTACACATGCCTGAATACACTGATGCCTTATAGACGTCAATACCACAGGCTTCCAGGTCTGTGTCATAGAAGATCACGTTGTTTCTCTCCAGCTGATGAAATGCCAGTTTCCCCAGTGAAAGGATGGCATCGTTATCCCAGGAAACATCTGCTGCATATTCTCCATCATACTTTCGGTGGCTCTGCTGGATCTGAAAGCGGAGAAAGTGTGTGTACATTTGTGTCAGAGTCTTGGGAGTGTCTTCAGTGTTTGATTCCTGTAGTGTTTTAGAGATCTCATCAGCCTGATTGTTTTCCACATCATTATTTCTTTTCTCCTCCAGAATGTTCTGGAGAACAGTGGCTGAAATCCAGCAGAAGACTGGGATGTGGCACATGATAAAGAGACTCTTTGATTTTTTAACATGATCAATGATTGTTTTGGCCTGATTCTGATCTGTGAATCTTTTTTTGAAGTACTCTTCCTTTTGAGCGTCACTGAATCCTCGTATCTCTGTCAGCCGGTCGATACAGTCAGGAGGAATCTTACTGGCAGCTGCTGGTCTGGTGGTGATCCAGATGAGAGCAGAAGGAAGCAGATTTCCCTTCATGAGGTTCGTTAGGAGAACATCCAGAGAGGCTGGTGATGATACATCACTCCACATCTCATTACAATCAAACTTCAGAGGAAGGCGACATTCGTCCAATCCATCAAGGATGAACACGACTTTGAATTGATTCCTTCTTGTAAGGTTCAGTCCTTTTGTCTCTGGGAAAAAATGAGTTATAAGGTCCATCAAACTTAGTTTTTCTTTCTCCTTTAAGTTCATCTCTCTGAATGGAAGAGGAAATATGAAACTGATATCTTGATTTTCTTTTCCTTCAGCCCAGTCCAGAACAAACTTTTGCACAGAGACTGATTTTCCGATGCCAGCGACTCCTTTTGTCAGTACAGTTCGGATCTCCTCGTCTTGTTCAGGAGCTTCAAACAAATTTGTGCATTTAACCTGAATCTCTTGAGATTCATGTCGCCTGGAAGCAACTTCAATCTGTCTGACCTCATGTTCAGTATTGACCTGTTCACTGCCACCCTGAGTGATATAGAGATCTGTGTAGATGTTATTCAGAAGTATGGATTCACCATGCTTCGCCATTCCTTCAAACACACGTTGATACTTCTTCTTTAGGCCAAATTTTAGCTGAGGATTGAAGAGCAGTTCAACTAAACACAGGAACAAAAATAGGTAGTTTTAGTCTTAATTTATAGTTTTATAGATGGTCTACATCAGTGGTTCCCAACCACGATCCTGGAGGCCCACCAACACTGCACATTTTCTATTTCTCCTTTGTCTGAC
This sequence comes from Chanodichthys erythropterus, assembly GCF_024489055.1. NCBI lineage: Eukaryota > Metazoa > Chordata > Actinopteri > Cypriniformes > Xenocyprididae > Chanodichthys > Chanodichthys erythropterus. The sequence continues at coordinate 38,576,806 of NC_090236.1, forward strand.
AGACCCATTTCTGGTCTTGGAGTCTCTGTTAATGAGCTGATGACCTGATTCAGGTGTGTTTGATTAAGGAGATATGGAAAACATGCAGTGTTGGTGGGCCTCCAGGATCGTGGCTGGGAACCACTGATCTACATTAATAAGTGTCAATCTGACAGATGGTCATGAGTCTCTGACCTTCTAGAGCATCAGCAGCTTCATCTTGCTTCATCTCTCTCAGGTAATGTAGTGTGAGATCAAGAGCTGCTGCTTTGATAATGCATCTATTCTCATTAAAGTCCTTCACAAAGTTTTCTCTGTTCTCATTTAGTAATATTTTCTTAAACTTTTCCAGCTCTTCCTTCAGAAATCTTATTATTTTGCTCTCAAGATCCTACAAACAAAAACAAGAAAAAAAAAAAACAGTACAACAATTTAAACTAAATTGTACATCTACATTTGGTCAACGCTATTCATTTAATAACAAAATATCTGTAAAAAGAAAAACAAAACAGACTAATACCTTGTCTACACCAGACTTGACTTTTTCGCATCAGGCTCAGCATGTCTACACTGAACACGACAAACCGACCGTTTCAAAGCACTTGGACTACATCAGAAATAGAACGGGGAATCTGTTTACTGTCGGGAATTTGTCGCGTCACGCCGCATCCAGTGTAGACAATATCACTGATTATAACGGGTTCTATTATCTTTTGACGCGTCACGTCGCTCGCGTCCGGTGTAGACACAGTGTATTTTTAACAAATAAAAAAATATGTGCTTAAAAGGAAAAATAAGTGACTAAGAGAAATTCAATTAAATTTCTATTTTCAATAACATTTTTATATATGATAATACAATAACATGTTTGTTATAAATATTAAACATTTATGAAAATGTGTTTTCCTACCTGGAAGATCCCCAGGAGATTGTCTTTGAAATTCTTGTGGTTCTTTTGAGTCTGAACGTCTGAGTCTAATGTCTCATATTGAAGCCTGTAATCAAATAAATACAATAAAATACTGATTTTCCAGGCAAAACATTACAGAAAGAGAAATAAAACATTAGCTGTGAATACTCTGATAAATATTTGATCTAAAATGTTTCATGATTGGTATTCAAAATTATCCCACAGATACACACTTCCGGTGTGAGAACGCTGGCGCACTACTGCTGCCGCTTCACGCTGGTGCTTGTTCGTCTGTCTGTTTGACTGTCTGCCGATACGTTTTTATTTTTGGATTCGTTTCTACTGAATTCAACAGATCTGGATTACTTTCTGGATTACTTTCTTTACTTAAAAAGTTTTGAACGACTGACCTGGCATTCTCACGATCCTGTCACACTGATCGGCTACGAGCCCTCTCCATTCCTACTCACATCCTTCCCGACATCTGGCAAGGTGAGTCTCCACTCTCTTTGTCATTTGTGGTGTAAGTCCTCGGTATGGTTGGGTAGCCTTCCCTTCTGTGGATTGTGATTTGGTTCGGTTCTGGCTAACGTAGTTAAACCGACAGTTGATATATGGGTCTGCTGAATACTTCTATGAGTGAATGCCTGCGCAAACTGCTGCCGCTGCTCTCTGACGGCTTCATCTATTTTATTCTGTTGTTTGATTACTGATTTCTCTGGTCGTTTTAACAAACTGCACCTGAGGACTGTTTTTCCCAAATAGAAAACTTTTCAGTAATTCTGACTGGGCTGACGGTTTGATCACGGCCTTTGGTGTCGCTTACTTCTCAAGGAGCTATCCAGGAATTTGTTTGCAACAATGTGGGTCAGCCTACTTCTCTTGTGGATTATATTTTATTTCATATACCATCCAGTGACATCGATACTTCAATATACAGCGGCAGAACTTTTCTCACTGCGATTTTGTGTCAACGAACCTCCGCTGACCCTTAAGTCTCACCAGGATATTAAATACTATCCTCGGCAGAAGTAGAAGAACCGGCTTTACTGACAAAATGTGCGTGACAATCACATGCGATATATCCCCCAGCCCTACTATCCCTACAACAAAGTGATTGTCTGGTTACTTTTAAATCACGTCTTAAAACCTGCTTATTTAAATTAGCTTTCTCTGACCAGTTTTAAATATTGTATGTTAGCTGTTGCTTTGTTTGTATTGTGTCTCGATTTGTTTTATGACTACCATTTTACTGTACGGTGTCCTTGAGTGTTTTGAAAGGCGCCTTTAAATAAAGTGTATTATTTATTATTATTATTATTATTATTATTATTATTGACTGATACAACTTTTTAACACAGTCAACGTGTGACCAAAAATTAGAAACATAAAATACCTTTTATTAGATGATGGTTTTTCCCCACTGAAGTTTGGTGGTACTCCATCTTTTGACCGGTCACTCTTCAGAGACACAGAGCTGGACACATGTGATCCTGATCTTACACTAATGAAACAAAGAACGGAGAGAAAAACACTTTACTACAGGAGATACTTTAGTCTATTTGAAAAGGTTTAATTTTGCAATTAAATGCAGTATAACTGTGTATTTGTCCATTTATGACTACAGTTGGATGGATATATACATGTTTAGTTTCATGCTCTATTTTCCATAGTGAATTTATGCCTCCTTGTGGCTGCCTGTGTAATTGTGTTACTGGAATGAGTTTCATAAGGATCCCAGGAATTGAGTTTTATTGTGACTTATTGCAATAAAACTCAATTCCTGGGATCCTTATGAAACTCATTCCAGTAACACAATTACACAGGCAGCCGCAAGGAGGCATAAATTCACTATGGAAAATAGAGCATGAAAAATAAAAAATTGAGTTTTATTGTGACTTATTGCCCCTCCTCGAACCGTCACCTTAACGTGGTGGAGGGGTTTGAGTGCCCGAATTATCCTAGGAGCTATGTTGTCGGGGGCTATATGCCCCTGGTAGGGTCACCCAAGGCAAACAGGTCCTAGGTGACAGGTCAGACTAAGAATGGTTCAAAAAAAAAAAGCCCCTTATGAAAAGATTTCCACCAAGATCAGTTACGTCGCCCGGTATGGCGCAACCGGGGCCCCACCCTGGAGCCAGGCCCGGGGTTGGGGCTCGCATGCGAGCGCCTGGTGGCCGGGTCTTACCCCACGGGGCCCGGTCGGGCTCAGCCCGAAGCAGCGACGTGGGGTCGACCTCCCGTGGGCCCACCACCTCCGGGAGGGATCGTAAGGGGCCGGTGCATTGTGGATTGGGCAGCAGTCGAAGGCGGGGGCCTCAGCGACCCAATCCCCGGACACGGAATCTTGTGCTAGGGACATGGAATGTCACCTCGCTGGGGGGGAAGGAGCCTGAGCTTGTGCGGGAGGCTGAGAGGTACCGACTAGAGATAGTTGGGCTCACCTCCACGCACAGTTTGGGCTCTGGAACCCAACTCCTCGAGAGAGGCTGGACTCTCCACTACTCTGGAGTTGCCCGCAGTGAGAGGCGGCGGGCTGGTGTGGGCTTGCTCATAGCCCCCCAGCTTAGCCGAAATGTGTTGGAGTTTACCCCGGTGAACGAGAGGTTCGCTTCCCTGCGCCTTCGGGCTGGGGATAGGTCTCCCACTGTAATTTGTGCCTATGGGCCGAATTGCAGTGCAGAGTACCCGGCCTTCTTGGAGTCTCTGGGAGGGGTGCTAGAAAGTGCTCTGACTGGGGACTCCGTCGTTCTACTGGGGGATTTCAACGCTTACGTGGGCAATGACAGTGACACATGGAGGGGAGTGATTGGGAGGAATGGCCCCCCTGATCTGAACTCGAGTGGTGTTCTGTTATTGGACTTCTGTGCTAGTCATGGCTTGTCCATAACGAACACCATGTTCAAGCATAAGGGTGTCCATCAGTGCACATGGCACCAGGACACCCTAGGCCGGAGATCGATGATCGACTTTGTGGTTGTTTCATCGGACCTCCGGCCGTATGTCTTGGACACTCGGGTGAAGAGAGGGGCGGAGCTGTCAACTGATCACCACCTGGTGGTGAGTTGGATCCGATGGCGAGGGAGGAGGCTGGACAGACTCGGCAGACCCAAACGTGTTGTGAGGGTCTGCTGGGAACGTTTGGCCGAGCCCCCTGTCAGAGAGGTCTTCAACTCCCACCTCCGGCAGAGCTTCGATCGGATCCCGAGGGAGGTTGGAGACATGGAGTCCGAGTGGACAATGTTCTCAGCCTCCATTGTAGGAGCTGTGGCCGTAAGGTCTCCGGGGCCTGTCGTGGCGGCAATCCCCGAACCCGGTGGTGGACACCGGAAGTAAGGGATGCCGTCAAGCTGAAGAAGGAGTCCTATCGAGCCTGGCTGGCTTGTGGGACTCCTGAGGCAGCTGACGGGTACCGGCAGGCCAAGCGGACTGCAGCCCGGATGGTTGTGGAGGCAAAAACTCGGGTCTGGGAGGAGTTTGGTGAGGCCATGGAGAAAGACTATCGGTCGGCCTCGAGGAGATTCTGGCAAACCATCCGGCGCCTCAGGAAGGGGAAGCAGTGCCCTGCCAACACTGTTTACAGTGGAAGTGGGCAGCTGTTGACCTCAACTGGGGATATCGTCGGACGGTGGAAGGAATACTTCGAGGATCTCCTCAACCCCAGCGACACGTCTTCCTCTGAGGAAGCTGAGGCCGAGGGCTCAGAGGTGGACCCGTCCATCACCCAAGCTGAAGTCACCGAGGTAGTTCAGAAGCTTCTCGGTGGCAAGGCACCGGGGGTGGATGAGATCCGCCCTGAGTACCTTAAGTCTCTGGATGTTGCAGGGCTGTCTTGGTTGACACGCCTCTGCAACATCGCGTGGCGGTTGGGGACAGTGCCCATGGACTGGCGGACCGGGGTGGTAATCCCTCTTTATAAGAAGGGGGATCGGAGGGTGTGTTCCAACTACAGGGGGATCACACTCCTCAGCCTCCCTGGAAAAGTCTATGCCAGGGTACTGGAGAGGAGAATTCGGCCGATAGTCGAACATCGGATCCAGGAGGAACAATGCGGTTTTCGTCCCGGTCGTGGAACACTGGACCAGTTCTATACCCTCTTCAGGGTGTTGGAGGGTTCATGGGAGTTTGCCCAACCAGTCCACATGTGCTTTGTGGATATGGAGAAGGCATTCGACCGTGTCCCTCGTGGCACTCTGTGGGGGGTGCTCTGGGAGTATGGGGTCCGGGGCCCCTTGCTAAGGGCTGTCCGGTCCCTGTACGACCAGAGCAGGAGCTTGGTTTGCATTGCCGGCAGTAAGTCAGGCCTGTTCACGGTGCGTGTTGGACTCCGGCAGGGCTGCCCTTTGTCACCGGTCCTGTTCATTGTTTTTATGGACAGGATTTCTAGGCGCAGCCAGGGGCCGGAGGGAGTCCGGTTTGGGGACCATAGGATTTCGACACTGCTTTTTGCAGATGATGTTGTCCTGTTGGCTCCATCAAACCAGGACCTTCAGCGCGCACTGGGATGGTTTGCAGCCGAGTGTGAACTGGCTGGGATGAGAATCAGCACCTCCAAGTCCGAGGCCATGGTTCTGAGCCGGAAAAGGGTGGCTTGCCCCCTTCAGGTTGGTGGAGTAGTCCTGCCTCAAGTGGAGGAGTTTAAGTATCTTGGGGTCTTGTTCACGAGTGAGGGAAGGACGGAGCGGGAGATTGACAGGCGGATCGGTGCAGCTTCTGCAGTAATGCGGTCGATGTACCGGTCCGTCGTGGTGAAGAAGGAGCTGAGCCGTGAGGCGAAGCTCTCGATTTACCGGTCAATCTATGTTTCAACTCTCACCTATGGTCATGAGCTTTGGGTCATGACCGAAAGAATGAGATCCCTGATACAGGCGGTCGAAATGAGCTTCCTCCGTAGGGTGGCTGGGCGCTCCCTTAAAGATAGGGTGAGGAGCTCTGTCACTCGGGAGGAGCTCGGAGTAGAGCCGCTGCTCCTCCACATCGAGAGGAGCCAGCTGAGGTGGCTCAGGCATCTGTTCCGGATGCCTCCTGGACGCCTCCCTGGGGAGGTGTTCCGGGCATGTCCCACCGGGAGGAGGCCCCGGGGAAGACCTAGGACACGCTGGAGGGACTATGTCTCTCGGCTGGCCTGGGAACGCCTCGGGATTCCCCCGGAAGAGCTGGAGGAAGTGTCTGGGGAGAGGGAAGTCTGGGTGTCTCTGCTTAGAATGCTGCCCCCGCGACCCGGCCCCGGATAAAGCGGAAGAAAATGGATGGATGGATGGATGTGACTTATTGTTTTATTCAGTTTTATTCAATCACATACACCACTGTGACAAATAATGCAACTCTATAATGTAAACACACAAATTACCTTTTATTAGATGATGGTTTTTCCCCACTGAACTTTGGTGGTTCTCCATCTTTTGACTGATCACTCTTCAGAGACACAGAGCTGGACACATGTGATCCTGATCTTACACTAATGACAGAACAGAGATAAAATCACTTTAAATACTTCAATGTCTATCAATGATTTTATTATCTAAAAGCCAAAGTCATGGATTAATTCAGTGTGGTCGCGTCTAGAAGGAAATTAACAAATTATTAACTGTGATATTGTCTATAGAGTCCTGTGACAAACAAGAGTTTTATAGACAATGTCAGAGTTCATTAGAAGTTCAAAATTGAGGTTTAAAGAAATTACAAAATAATAATAATAAAACACTGATTCAAGTTTTGTTATTCACAGGAAAAACAAACTCCAGTAGAGTTTAAAATGATGGTGTGAAACAGATGCAGTGTTACCTGTGTTTCTCTGAGAGACTCATCTTAGAGAGAGAGTCCTTTCCTCGCTCCTCTGATCAGCACTGGTTTGAGAAAACAATCAATCGTTCAGCAGGACCTGGAAATGACAAGATTTTACAGAGATGAACAACATGAAAATAATGAAGAATGATGAGTTAGACACAACAGCAAAAACAATGAATAAAATAAAGTGAGTTACAAATATATTGTCATGTAAAATAACTGAATGATCTTAATAATTTCAGATTGTTTAATGAGTTTAACTGGCTCATTCAATTGAATACTAGCAGTTTTTTGTTCTTTGACAAAAAATAATAAAACAAAATGTCTGGTTCAAAAATACTTTCGATTTCGCATCACAAAAACAACAGCCTAAAACGGAACTGGGAGCAAACCTTCAGAAACATATTCGTTTTCAATAACTCTTACTCTGTAACCCTTTCTTAATGTTTTAACATCCGTGGTTGTCAAAGATTCTTCAAAGATTGTCAAAGATTCTTCGTCTGTTCGGATATCAATTGGTGTTATGGATCATAACTGGTGATCATAAAATGCGCGTGCACGCAGATGTTTACCTTGATTTCCGACAGATTCGTCACATGCGATATTTCACGGATCATAGATTTAAAAACGCGTGTTTCACCAGTTGTAAACATTGTTATGCATAATAAATTGCTTTGAATTCGCAGCGTCTGTTTGTGTATTCGATGCCTTTTTCAGGAAGTGTAGCCTGCTCGTGTCACGCTCACTAACCGCACACACGCACGCACGCACGCACACACACACACACACACACACACACACACACAACATCTGAATTTAAAAAAATGACCCAGTTCAAAAGTTTATACCCTTTTAATACTGTGTTTTAATACTGATTTTTAATACTGTGTGGTGTTACCTGGATGACGACTTTTTTTTTTTCTTTCTTTTTTTTTTTTTTTTTAGATGGTTGTTCATGAATCTGATCAGTTAAACTCCCCAACGTTCTTCAGAAAAATCCAACAGGTCCTGCAGATTCTCCAGCATCTTTTGCATATTTGAACCAACAAAGACCAACAATGATCCAAGACATAGTGGATACTTCATGGATGCAGTAATTAAAGCTGGCTGTCCTGCATCCATGAAGTATCCACTAAGTCTTGGATCATTGTTGGTTCAAATAGAAGACACATGTATTACTTGGATATATCGATATTGATATACACTGTGTGTGTGTGTGTGTACAGTGGCGCCTGCAGCTGTACGGCTGTACGCACTGTGCGTACCTTGAGAGGGCGCTAATAGACCTTTTTCACAAGAATCGGAAATCACGTGACGCAGGGTAAAGTTAGTTCCGCTATGCGTCTACGGCTATTACATTGATATGCTCTTTTCTCAAATATCGCTTCTTACCTTTTCTGTTTTGTCTGTTTTCCAAATAGCTTTTGTATAATCTACAAATAAATTATTTTCTACTTGTTTGTAGCTTATACAGCCACTCAGACCGTTGATCGAATTTACCGGAAGATGGATTTATATCACCAGCTGTCATACAGCAAAGGCTATGCAGCTACGCATTCAGCAATTTCCCAGATCGTATTACGTACTACGAACATTTATATAATTTATTAATTAAAAAAATTAACTCCCAATATATACTTTAATGTGGGATATAAAGTCGTGAGATACATAATATTGTCGTGAGTTTAATAGCTACGTTTTAAAAAATATATAGCATGTCTCATATGGCATCACATCCCACATTCAAGCATATGTTATCATTAATCCTGATCGATTAAAATGATTAAACTAAGACATAATTTCCAAAACCACACTGTACACAACTATCAGTCTTTGCATGTTGCAATAGCACAACAATGCTGCGCATAATACACACTTTAAGATGATGACGACAGGAAAATGAGTGAGAGATGACTGAAGTGTTTATATCCAGAAATATCATGGTGCGAGCAGTCCTGCTTCACGAATCAGAGGATCAGGCTTGTGTGATAAGGGATCTACCAGTCGATCATTTCCCCAGCACGTCGCTAAAAACACTCTATACATCTCATTATGTGCATATGTAACGGTGTGTAAAAGTGTTAAATTAATGCATAAATGGGGACAGCGCCATCTGTCTGCTACGTGATGGCATATAGCACGTGAAATAGGGACCACCCACAGCAGAGATAATGAGACATGCTGTGGGTAAGTCGCACATTTTCAACAGCTGGAGATTTATAAGTTAAAATGATTAAAAACACATAACTAACTGCTTTATTGCTGATTTATACTGCAATGAACTTCTTATACAACTGCTGATATATGTTTGGCATCGAATGTGTTGTTTTATGTTGAGTTATTTTTAGTTTGTAATACGAGGCCTACTCGTGATTAATTTGTGCATTGTCTTTGTTTTATGTAGAAGTGATTTTAATTCTCTGTGCTGTTTCCTTTATTTCTACGTGTTCCCCATTGTGCAGGTATGTTGTAAGATGTGTTGTTTTAATGTTTAATGTATTAATTAATAGTTCAAATGGAATTATATAAATTCGCCGCTAGGTGGGGATGTTTACCCTTCAAATCCAATTTAATTGAATTGAATTGTTCAGTTTTTCATTTATTTGTGATAAATTCATTGAAAAGTCTATTGAAGTTGTCAAATTGAAAATTGTTAACACTATACGATCACAATGCATAAAGATTTAATTGATTTAAAAAGATTAAGAAAAAGAAAGAACTGTTTTAAATAAACAGCAGAGATAATGAGACATGCTGTGGAAGTGATTTTAATTCTCCGTGCTGTTTCCTTTATTTCTACGTGTTCCCCATTGTGCAGACCACCCAGGCAAGACCGTCACATTGGTGCCGTGAAGTTGTGATGCCGCTGTGTTGCTTTGGGTCACGTCTTCAAGCAAGTTGTTAAAGATTGCTGTGTTGCTGCATTCTGGAAGGATCCTTCATCGTTTCGAAAGCTCATCATCGGTTCACAGCCTTTCCATAAGGGACTCCTTGCTTTATCCTTTTTCAATTTGTTGGACTTTTCACTCTGATCATTTAATTTTGAGTTTGTTTATTTGTGTATGTACACTTGTAGCACATTTTAATGCCCATAATGAGTGACAGCAATAGATATTTGCCTGATCAATTCACTCCTAGTCCAGTGGGCAGAGGCAGAGGGGTTTTAGGTGTACCAATTCCCTTTTCAGTGGACAGCCCCAATACTGGCAATAGTGATAGTAGACCTGGCATTACCAGAAGGGTGTGCACTGCGTGCGCAGAGTGTGATGTATCGGGCATGCAGTCAAATGTCATTCATAAACCTAGTGAAGTGATCACGTCAACACCTAATGTTGAACATAGTGTACCTGATATGTTAGGACAAATGAGTTCAATTGTCCATCAGATTGGTCAACAATTAGCAGACAACATTATATCTCATCTTAGTCCTTATAGCACTGACACCCCAAATAGACAAAACCCAGACAATAAGGCTACAAGCTCTTCAAGCATTGCAAATTTGTCACAAAACCAAGTAATTCAGCACAGAAAAGTCAAGGAGCCAGCTTCATTCAGAGGAGATGATTCTGACACAATTGAAATTGAAGAATGGGAAGATCTGATGAGGACATTTGTCAAGAAGAACAACATGAGTGCCGAAGAACATGTAGAAGAAATCCTTGTACACCTGCGTGGTAAAGCAAAAGATGTAGTCAAATTCTGGATCAGGAACTGTGACTCCTCGACTACTGTCTGTCCAAATTCTGTCTACAGCCTGTTGCGTAAACATTTTAGTTGCAACCACTACTCGCCTGTCCCTCTTGCTGATTTTTACACTACCTTGCCAGAGGAGGATGAGAATCCATATGACTACTGGCTGAGACTCAACAAAGCAGCAGATGTCGCTTCAGAATGCCTGCGAGAGCGAGGTAAAACACTTGACAAGCCCAGCGTGGAAATAGTGCACATGTTTATCAGACACTGCCCGAGTAAAGATTTGGCCTTAACCTTCAGGTCCAAACCAATTGACAAGTGGTCAGCACATGAAGTACAGGCCGTACTTAATGATTACCAGTCTGATTTATCTTTCAAAGCTACAAGTACAGTGCATCGCAGCCAAAGTGAAAGAGTTTCAGTCAACAAGATTGATGTTAACACAGTTCCGGTGCCTGCTCCCACGGTGTGCGAACAACAACAAAAAAGCACAGATTTCTCTGCTCTTGAGAAGGTCATTGACATGCTTGAGAAAGTCCTGCTGACCAATACTAACCGACCTCAGTCTCATCCTAAATACCAGCCTTTTAACAGACTTCCTAGGATTGAAGGTTTGGATGCTTTGCCGTGTGCTATCTGCGATGATGCTGCTCACTCCGCCTTAACGCATTGCCGTGAGCACAGACTGTGTTTTCAGTGTCAGTCTCCAGGTCACTCCAGACGTTTCTGCCCTAGGAGAAGACGACAAGCATCTCAGCCCACACAGGAAAACTAACAGGTCTGTGCGTAAGGGAGGTTAGTACAGACCAGATTGATAACCCTCCCATCTTTGACACACAAGATTATGAGTCCGTATATGAGCAGTACAAACCCAGTGTCTCACCTGATAAAACTGCTGTATTTCAAGGAATACAACGAGTCCCCAGAGCTGATTCATTATTTTACACAACTGTGTCTGTTGAAAATGGCCCATCTTTCACTGCATTACTCGACAGTGGTTCAATGGCCTGCACTCTCAGCGAGGCAGCTGAAGCAAGATTGTTCGAGAGCCTTTCTAAGTTGCCAAAATGTCCCGCCGATGATGTTGTGATCATTGGATGTGGTGGTCATCGAGTCACACCAACAGCAATGTATGATCTGTCTGTCTGTGTTTATGGATGTAAAATGATGATACCAGTGCTGATCGTTCCAGGCCAGACAGATGAGATGATCTTGGGCAGTAACGCCATCAAAAGCCTGCTGACTCTCCTAAAGAATACAGATGACTATTGGAAATTGGTCTCACTACCAAGTGGTAATGAAGAAAGTGAGAGTTTGGAGTTCATTTCATTACTGTCTAACACACAGAGATGGAGAGGCGATCACATACCTGGAAAAGTAGGTACTGTTAAGCTCAAGCACAGTGTGACGCTTCAACCACAGAGTGAACATCTTGTATGGGGCAAGCTTCCTGTCAGCACTGCATTGTCTGTGGGTAGTACAGTGCTTGTGGAGCCTACCCAATCCAAATGCAGCCCTAAGCAGATCATGGTAGGCCGAGTCATTACACCTTTATGGGGCGATGGTTGGATACCTGTTAAAGTTATAAATCCCACTAACAGTGTGTTGACATTAAGAAGAAATGCAAAGATTGCAGATGTTTCTCCATGCGTTGCTGTGGAAGATCTTCCAGAAAGTGAGTACATTAAGTCTCAAGTTCAACACTTTCAACATGAGTATGGTCCCCAGGAATCTGAGGATGAGATGGTGCGAACCTTGAATGACTTAGGATTGAGAGACCTAGATCTGACAGCGTGTGAAGTGTCTTCCTCTTGGAAGACAAAATTACTCCATCTTATCAAGAAATATGAGTCCATATTTTCAAGGAACAAGATGGATTGTGGTGAAGCCAAAGATTTTGTACATCGGATCCGTTTAGTGGATGACAAACCCTTTCGTCTCCCCTACCGTCGTGTACCTCCAGGCCATTATGAGAAACTGAGAGTAGCGTTGGATGAAATGGAAGTGAAGGGCATTATCAGAAAATCAAATAGTGAGTATGCTTCTCCTCTTGTCCTGGTGTGGAAAAAGAATGGTGATCTGAGGATCTGTACAGACTTTCGTTGGTTGAACGCCAGAACAGTAAAAGACGCCCATCCTCTACCACACCAGTCGGACGCCTTAGCTGCTCTTGGAGGGAATGCTTTCTTCTCGACTATGGACCTTACCTCAGGTTTCTATAATGTTCCTTTGCATGAAGACGATAGGAAATACACTGCTTTCTCGTCTCCTTTTGGATTACACGAATATAACAGGATGCCGCAGGGCCTCTGCAATAGCCCAGCTACATTCATGCGTATGATGATGTCGATCTTTGGTGACAAGAATTTCACCAGTTTATTGTGCTACCTTGATGATCTCATGGTCTTTGCTCCCAACGAACAGGTTGCCCTTGAAAGGCTGGAGATGGTGTTCTCAAGACTCAAGGCCCACAATCTCAAGCTTTCCCCTAAAAAATGCCATTTCTTGAGAAAGTCAGTCAAGTTTCTTGGTCATGTAATTTGTGAAGATGGTGTTAAAACTGACCCTGGGAAAATAAAGGCCATTACAGATGTTAAAGCAGTTGATTTGATGGACTCTGATGGAATCACTCCATGCCATAGAAAAATCAGATCATTCTTAGGTATGGTACTATACTATCAACATTTTATAGAGAGATGTTCTGCCAAAGCAAAGCCTCTGTTCGATCTTATCTCCAAAACAGACACAAAACGCTCTAGAGGCAGAAGGAGGAAGCTCAACTCGAAAGCTGTGTGCGTCAAACTCTCACCTACTGACTGGACGGACAAATGTCAGAAAGCATTTGACATTTTGAAAGAGGATCTTCTCTCGAGCGTGACGCTGGCTCACCCAAACTTCGAACACGACTTCATACTAGCTGTAGATGCCTCATTTGATGGATTGGGTGCTGTTCTTTCCCAGATCCCAGCGGGTGGCACTCTGGCCAGGCCAGTTGCATTTGCTAGCAAGACGTTATCACGTTCTCAGATGAATTACCCAGCTCACAGGCTAGAATTTCTCGCACTTAAGTGGGCGATATGTGACAAGTTCCATTATTGGTTGAAGGGGCGTCATTTTATAGCTTGGACGGATAATAATCCCCTCACTTACATACTCACCAAGCCAAGACTAGATGCTTGTGAGCAACGCTGGGTTGCTAAGCTAGCTTCCTTCAGCTTCGACCTGAAATATGTGCCCGGTTCTAAGAACGTAGTCGCAGACGCGTTGAGCAGGGAACCTTTTGTCCAGTCCAGTGTAAGCCATCGACTCGTAACTGAACCTTACCAGTCTTTGCTCAGTCAGGTTGATGGAGTTGTAGATCAAGTTGTCCAAGATTCTTTCCGACTTACCACTAACTGTCAAGTATTGAGTCATGCTGACGACTCTTCTGGATCGACCGGAGTTGGCGGTCGATGTCAGACTACAGCTGGTGCTTTGAGTTCGCAGGATGTTGCTGCTGTATTGGACGCGCATTGTTCTGGAGGTGTAGGACAATTCATGGGTGTGGACCCCATTCCACACTTCCTTGATATGGACCAGCCTGCCGCACTTAATATGAGCACTCTTTCAGCTGCACAAGAACAGGACACCGCTGTGAGTAGAGCACTCTTTTATGTTCAGAGACATCGACGTCCTGACAAGCGTGAACGTGCTAGTGAGCCTCGTACTGTCCTAAAGCTTCTCAAGCATTGGAATAAACTTACCATCAGAGACGGCATGCTTTTTAAAGTCAAAAGAGACAATCAAATGAACAAAAAGTTGCATCAACTCATTGTCCCAGATGCCTTGAAACAACAAGTGCTTCATGGTCTGCATGATGCAGCTGGTCATCAAGGTCGCTCCAGGACTCTTTCATTGGCCAGACAACGGTTCTTTTGGTTAGGGATGGAACATGACATAGCAAATTATGTAAGAAACTGCATGCGATGTATTGTAGGAAAGACTCCTGAACCGAAAGATCGTGCTCCTCTTGAGAACATACGTACCTCTGAGCCGATGGAACTGATCTGTATCGATTTCTGGACAGCAGAGCGGGGTGACAAGAGTGTGGATGTTCTGGTAGCGACAGACCATTTCACTAAATTAGCCTACGCTTTTCCCTGCAAGAACCAGTCTGCAAAACAGGTTGCTCATCATCTATGGAATGGTCTCTTCTGTGTTTACGGATTCCCTCGGCGAGTGCATTCGGATCAAGGTCCAAGCTTTGAGAGCAAATTAATGAAGGAGTTGTTGAATATGTCAGGTGTCAAGAAGTCGCACACCACTCCTTATCACCCGATGGGAAACGGGATCACAGAACGCTTTAACAGGACCTTAGGGAACATGATAAGAGCCTTACCCCCTGAGTCCAAAGCCAAGTGGCCACAGTCTTTGCAAATGCTGACTTTTTGTTATAACTGCACCGTTCATGAGACCACAGGCTTTGCGCCTTTCTATCTGATGTTTGGGAGAGTTCCACGTCTTCCAATCGATGTGATGTTTCAACATGTTCTCAAGGATGATACTGTTGTTAAATATTCAGATTTCGTATCCAGGCTCAAATGTGATCTCGGCGAAGCTGCGAAAATTGCACAGAAGCACAGTTCTACTGAGCAAACTCGGCATGCAAGGATCTACAATCGTAAAGTGAAAGGATCACCTTTGACTGTTGGTGACAGAGTCCTTCTGGCGAACCGTGGTGAGCGTGGCAAACGGAAAATTGCAGATAAGTGGGAGTCCAGCCTTTACGAAGTGATGTCAGTGAGATCACCCATTAATGTCTATCGGATAAGAGACACTGAAACAGGCAGAGAAAAGACTGTGCACAGGAATCTCTTACTCCCTGTTAACTTTCTGTACAAAGATGGGGTCGATTTACCATCCGAGTCCCATTCAAGTGATTCAACTACAGACTTGCCTGATCATCCCGAGAGTGATAAGAGAACAGCTCACTGGGTTATGCAGTCTGATCAGCACAGCTGCCCTGATAATGATAGTGACTCAGTTGTTTTGTCTGAAATTCAGTGTTCTTTGGATGTGCACAATTCTAATTCAAGAGCAGACTCTGATACCCGTAGTAGCTCTGTATGCACTGAACAAGGAAGTGATGTCCCGCATTTGTTGGATGAAGAACAACCTCCTGATGATGAGTTAGATCAGAGTTCCTCTCAGCACTCCTTGACCCTGCCAGTTTTTCCACTTTCACATGTAGTCAATAACCCTGTTCCGGATACAGTTGACCCTGTAATATGCAATCAACCAAAACACATTCATACAGACACAATTAGTACTAGGGCTGGTAGGACCATTAAACCTCCACAAAGATTGATCTGTGAGATGCATAGTCAGTTTGTGCATGATTCATCACCTTCAGTGATTTCTCTTTTTGATGTGGTGAAAAACCTTTTTCATGGGTAACTTATAAGTTGGCTCTAGACATTTTGAGTTTAAATAGTCTTTTAAGAAGTTATTTCTATCCTTGAATTGTGTATGTAAAGAGAGGTGTTTAGGGCATCTCTTTAAGTCTATGTTAAGTCTGGATTTTGGTACCGGTCCATACTTGCATACTTCCTATGGAGGAATTTTGTAATTGACATATATGCTGAAATGTGTCAAGGACAGTCACACTGTCTTCTATCAGTTTCTTTTTTTTTTCTCTCTCTCCCTTTTTCTAGTTCTTGTGTTAAGTTTTCTACTGTATAGGCGCTTCCCCAGTTTAGCATAATTTTAGGGGGGTGCATGTAACGGTGTGTAAAAGTGTTAAATTAATGCATAAATGGGGACAGCGCCATCTGTCTGCTACGTGATGGCATATAGCACGTGAAATAGGGACCACCCACAGCAGAGATAATGAGACATGCTGTGGGTAAGTCGCACATTTTCAACAGCTGGAGATTTATAAGTTAAAATGATTAAAAACACATAACTAACTGCTTTATTGCTGATTTATACTGCAATGAACTTCTTATACAACTGCTGATATATGTTTGGCATCGAATGTGTTGTTTTATGTTGAGTTATTTTTAGTTTGTAATACGAGGCCTACTCGTGATTAATTTGTGCATTGTCTTTGTTTTATGTAGAAGTGATTTTAATTCTCCGTGCTGTTTCCTTTATTTCTACGTGTTCCCCATTGTGCAGGTATGTTGTAAGATGTGTTGTTTTAATGTTTAATGTATTAATTAATAGTTCAAATGGAATTATATAAATTCGCCGCTAGGTGGGGATGTTTACCCTTCAAATCCAATTTAATTGAATTGAATTGTTCAGTTTTTCATTTATTTGTGATAAATTCATTGAAAAGTCTATTGAAGTTGTCAAATTGAAAATTGTTAACACTATACGATCACAATGCATAAAGATTTAATTGATTTAAAAAGATTAAGAAAAAGAAAGAACTGTTTTAAATAAACAGCAGAGATAATGAGACATGCTGTGGAAGTGATTTTAATTCTCCGTGCTGTTTCCTTTATTTCTACGTGTTCCCCATTGTGCAGACCACCCAGGCAAGACCGTCACACATACTATCCACCCTAAATAGTACTGAATATTAATAATGTCACATAGTATGCACGTTTAGACACAGACACTGTCTTTACAGCACATGGAGCGCGATAATGCACAGCCGCGCCAAACATACACGAAGAATATAACCAGTTTAACCGCCATCACTTCAAATTATTTATTAATTTTAGCTCTTAATGCGAGCTCTGTAGTCTCACCAATAATTCACCAAGGCCGTTCAAACATTTTCAAGACATTTAATTCGTAAAACGACTTTGATTCCCGAACTGGTTCTGATCGAGGCTATCTATCACTGTAACCGGAAAATCTTTTACACTGCGTGGCTCATTCCGGAAGCCAAAAACCCGGAAGTGTGAAAAAGGTCTATTAATGCCATTTTTATTTTTTACATAATTTTTAAATTGATTATTAAAATCTATCTGCGTACACTCGACATATTAAGAGAGAATGAGAAATGAGAATACATAAAGGTGTGTGTTTGTGTGTTGTAAAATCAAACGTGTGTATGTGCGTCTATAGGTGGGCGTGGGGGATATGTGTGAAAATAAATCTGATTGGCTAGTTTAGTTTCGTTTTTTTCCACATATGAAAAATGACGTTACAAATAGTTAATGCTTAAAAACAGGCTCAAAATGAGCAAACGCTCTCTAAAACAGCTAAATTCGACTGAAACATTTGCAAAATGGCCTAAAACTATTGAGTAGAGTTAAAGAAATGAAGCTTTTCTCTAAAGGTTTTTGGAAAGGTTTATGGTTTCAAAGCATCAAGAGTGTCGAAAACAGTGTCATCTTGTGGCAGGTAAAATTTACAGCACCCATAAACTTGAATGCGCAATTCCGTTGTTTTATCCATTACGCACAAACAGCCTGACGACGCTAAATGTGTTTATTTCAGTAATATAATTCACATATTAAATTTGGCAATAGATGAAATAGATAAAAATAATAATAATAATAATAATAATTATAATAATAATACTAATGCATACTGAGTTGTTTGAGGCAAGTAAATTGTGTTATTTTATTGTAAATACTGTTTATATGACAGAACATATGATGATGTAGTATAGGCTACAGGTTTATACATTTAAAATGTTTAGTAAATGAACTTGAACTTCTATATGGTCTGGGTTCAAACATTCTGACACGCAAAGTATTCACTTGACCGGAAAAAATGCGACGCTTCGTTTCTCTGAAAACAATAACCACTTTTCGGGACAAAGCTGCTCAGAGACAATGTAAAAAACAAAACCAAACAAAAATTTCACGAAGCATCAAGCACATCAGAGTGCAGTTACATGCATCAGATTTTCTAAATGGGGAACATTTAAGAGACAGTCGATCACTCGATTTGTACAGCATTAGATCGTTCCACCAACTCACTGATTGGTTTAATCGGGTTTTGCGGACCGGAGAAGGACAAAAAAAAAAAAAAAAAGAAAAAAAAAAAAAGAAGGGGGGCGGGGGGGGTGTTGTTTCTGTGCGTACCCTGAGATAAAATCCTGCAGGCGCCCCTGTGTGTGTGTGTATATATATATATATATAAAATAGATGTTTTTTTTTTGTTTGTTTTTTTGGTGCTGTTCACTTTATTTAAACAATTTAACACCATTGTTTCTGGTTCAGATGTGATTGCTTCATGTTAAATTGACTTGAAATGGTCACTTGAATATATATATATATATATATATATATATATATATATATATATATATATATATATATATATATATATATATATATATATATATATATAAACATTTTATTAGATTTATTTAATTTTAGCACAGGCCTGGTGTTTACGGTCAAAATTAACAACAGTTATTATAAGTTGAAATGGGTGAGCTTAAAAGTGAAATAGTTGTCTATTCCGTCACTTCTCCAAGTGTCCACCAGATGTCATCTAAAGTTAACATGGAATAGTAACTTGGTTCACCTAATATTCATTAACGTCCTCACTCAATTACAGTATTTTTAATGTTATGTCATATTTATAATGTATTATGCATACCAAAATTGTAAAATATCTCATTATTGCTCATTTTCTATGATTTCATTACCTGCTTCCATGATCCATGCTCTTAGTGATTCTCCTGCTAAAACACATCAAAGTGAAAGACTGTTGCTCCATCTACTGGTTGTCTAATTGTTGAGGGCTTTGTATAGTGAAGTCTTGTTTAACTGTAACATCAGAGTTTCTGCAAAAAACAAAAAATGCCTTAAAGATTTAATTAAGGCCATAAAAAGGGCTTATATCAAAGAAACTCTTAAAGACATAAAGTCATTAAATGTATCATGCATTTTAAAAACTGAGTATCTTCCTCAGTATTTTTGATTTAAAGATGTTTAATCTAAACATCTTTAAATCAAGATGCATTTACTCGCAAATGTAAAATTGCGGTTTGAGAAATTGAACAAAATTAAGTGAGTTTACTTAAAACAAGAACAAATATCTGTCAATGAGTTATAAAACTTCTCTTTGAATTATTTTGATTTTTCTGAGTAGATATTTGCTCCATTAACAGTGTTTGCATTTTAATTCATTGTATTTTCAGGGCTTGCATTTTTGGGGGCTGAAATTCAATGTAAATTTATACTTTAAATATTTCAACTGAAAACATTTCACAAACAATTTCATTATTAAAAATTCAATAAACTCTTTTCAGATTTCCAAAATATTCAGTCTGTTTAAAAATACCACCTATAATGTTCGACAGACAATTTTTGGTCCATATTATTTCACTTTACAAATTTGCTACCACAAATTATGTGGTTCAAATTCAGCAGAATATTTAACATTGCACAAAGGGGAACTGCAGGAACAGCGAACATCAGTTGTAACAATGAACATCAAACAATAGACTGTCAAAATTAAAACTATTTCATTGTTGAATTCAGCTGTAAAGGTCTCAGGACAGGCAAAATCAGGAGTTGATTTGTTTAAAATGAAATACTGTTAAATGCTGTGATTTATCAAACATATCGTTCTGTTTTAGTAGTCACATGTTTGTTTTCAAACTTTTGGCCTGATGCTCTTTGTAAATTATATCTGTTTGTATTTCTACAAAAGTACTGTGAAGCCTTTTTGTCTATACACAATAGCTCTTATTTTCATTGGTAAAAGAAAATAATCCTTGAAGCCAATTCTCATGTAAGAGTGAATGTTCATTTAGCTAATTAAATGCTGACCCATCCAGACACATCGTCCTGTAATAGAAAGACGTGATTATTTTCAGCCGTTCCACATCTCTGGAGTCACACTCTCTGAGCTAAATGTGAAGAGCGCTGCCTTTATCTGTCTATACAGCTTAAGATGAGCTACGGGAATTTAATTATCAGCATGCTTTCCTCAACAAATTTACTCAATGACAAAGATGTCAAAGAGAAACAAGTGTTTGTTCTAATTAACATTCATAACAGACGACAGACACCTGAAAGAGCAGAATTAAATATCACATTAAATAAAACAATATAAAAATTAAATGTAAGAACCATATATCTCATATTAAATTTAATACTATATACATAATATTAATTATACATCAACACTGACACTTTTTATTGCCTTTATGGTTTCTGAGTACAAAATGACTTATTTATTATATGAAACAATCAAAAATATCAGGGACCTCTGGGACATAAAGGAGGCTTGTCCACTTTTTGACCACAAGATGTCGTCAGTGTCGTACTGAAAATCTTACAGTGATGAACTATTTCATGATACAGCAGAGAGAAAACTTTTGACTGGTATTGTTCACTTCACTGCAGTGGATATTTGTCACATATTATGGAAACATTGCTATAAAAAAAACCCTGAACTAATTAGTGAATCATTAACATCTGTGATAAATCAAGGCAGAAAAAAGGGGGTCAGGAAACTAAGACTGTACAAGAATGGACTTCAAAATTAAAGACATAATTAAAGACAAAATCATGAACCGTGTCAAAATGTCAGAAGATGTGTCAGTCAGTGGTTTCAGGGAACAGAAGTGAGAGAAGTTCACTGCTGCAGGGGTCTAAAGGATGCTCTCTGATCACTTGTAGATTTGCAAGTGTTTGATCCTCTAAATTATGCGACAATGATGTAACGCTCCATCTCTGTAGCTCAGCCCGGGCTTCTTTTGCTCTTTGAGATCATGAAACTGCATACAGACTCCTCAAGGGGTTTCTGTTTGAACTGTGTGTGGAAATATCAGGAGGAAATTTATAGCTGCCCTGGAACAAATGTATTGGAGTGACAGCATCTCTGATCATCAAACCATTCTCCAGATTGGACATTCAGGTGAGCTAAGTAATCTATTTAAAGAAAGTCATCATTTATTGCATCAGACAATCAAACTGACACGAGAAAGTTGCTGACGTGGGCATATGGTTTCTCATTCACTGAAAGGGTTTTCTGTTCAGCAGTGGATTTTAACACTCCAAGACATCACACAATCTGCTTCATTGAAACCCATAAGCATTTCAGAAACTGAGCAACCAGCGAGTAGGAAGATGCTCAATAAGCAGTCACTAAGTGCACTTACTGATCCTGATCATCATTATAAACCCTGATGTTCACTGAGAAGAACATTTCACATAGTAATGATGGGTTAGCACCGCTTTTACCTGGGGTTATTAAACCATTTACATATAGACATTTTTTTCAGTAACAAGTTTATTTTGTTGTTTGACATCTTGAAAAACGTATGCACACATGTAAGGAAATTGCTTATGCAGCTGAGCTAAGGAATGAAGACCACTATAGGCCCAACTACTGCATAAGATACAGTAAATACTTTATTTTAATGAGACTGACTCTGAAACAGCACAAAGAGAATGACTGAATCTAAATTTGCATCTAATCTTCTCGTCCAGTGTACATCAGGATCTGACTTTAAACACATACACCCCTACTGTAGCTAGATAGTAACCAGTGATGATTGTGTGCGATCTTTGTGTACCATGAAAAATGTCTCTGTCAAAGAAATGGAAGGTGGATTCAGAATACGGTATAATTCAAGAGAAAGGTCAGCTGAATTCCTCTAAGAAATGAATAAAACATCAATAAAATCAATATTTGTTTAATTTGCTCCCAGCAGCTGCAGGCATGGATATTCATCATGATGCTGGTATTCAGAATGTCTGCTATCTGTTATAATATATATATATATATATATATATATATATATATATATATATATATATATATATATATATATATATATATATATGTTTTTTTTTTTTGTTTTTTTTTATTACACTTTTTACAGTTTCCCGTTTCTCATTTTCCCCTGTTGTGCCTCATGTGTTTTTATTTAAAAGGAAATTTTCTTTAAAATTAAGAATGAAGTTTCTTTTTTATGACAGGTCACCTCTATATCTACAAAAACATTGGCCCCTTAGCACTTATTGAAAATAATAAAGTTTAAATAAAAAAGTCACCATTATGGAGGTAAGCACTTGCTTTAGTTGGGCTCTTGACCCTTGACTTTTAACTTTAATGTTTCTCTGGCTGCTGGAACTGTGTGTTTGCAAGAAACTGATCTGATTCAATCATCATGCAGTGGCTTGATTCACCCAGAATCTGATCTTTAAGGACATTATTTACATTTAATAATTTCACATTATAGTAACCTTAGAATACTACTGTATGAAACTTTGTCCTGCTTTAATATTATGAATGTTTTCATAATGCAGAAATTATTCAGACCGGATCAGGTAGACTCACACAGACATCAAGATTCAGATTATGAACCTCAACAATGGTGACAATCAATGAAAAGCTTTTTTTGTGACTTTAGTAGCTTGTTTTGTGATGTTCAGCTGATCTGAATATTTTGTTGATTGTCACCATTGTTGAGGTTCATACACTGACTCTTGATGTCTGTGTGAGTCTACATGATCCTGTTCGAAAAACTGTTTGTGAGAAGCTTTGAATTGGGCCAGGTTGAGCTGGGGTGAGCGGGCAGAAGTTTCCAGTCTGTGAAGGGCTCTGGTGTGAAATCGATTGATCTGCAGAGAACAAACAAAAGCATCATGAGAGACAGGATTGAACTATCTCATGTTTCACAGCACATAATGTTACAATAAAAATCCTCATAAACAACAAGAACTCTGATCTGTACCACCTGACTGCTGCAGATTCATTTCGCCGTTGACAGTGTTCCCAGATTGCAACTTTGTGCCGGCCCAAATCCGGCCCACATCTGCCATGTGTGGTATGCTGGCCATAGCAATGCCACATGTCAGCCAAGAGCAAAGAAATAAACCAGAACCGGACCTTATCTGAGCCACAAAATCTTTATTATTTATAGAATCATTTTAGCATTAACAAGCCTGCAGAATCACTGAAGGAAAGAAGAGAACAGAAAAGAGACAGAAACACAAGAACTACAACTGACTTCAGCCACAGCCTTAGATGAAATCAACTGAAGATAAAAAAAGACTTAATAAGTTTAGGCTTATGATGCTTTTGGGAAACATTCACCAGATTGACTTAATTTCTGTCATACATCTACAGATCATCTATCAAAGTTCTTACTGAGAAGTTCTTATTAACAGAAGTTTACCACTCATGTTTGTTTCATTTGAAGTTTCCATAATGGGGTTTGATGTTTCCATTAGTGAGGCTCTTAAATCTTTTAAATATGTTTATTTTCTCTGGCCACTGTGACAGTGTGTTTGTCAAACACATTTGCAGTAATAAAGAAAGCTGAAATTAGATCAGATGATGATTTTTAGTTATTGATGGTTTTATAATCATTGTGAAGTAACCTGAATCACTGAGTGTAATAATTGTGTTGTGCCATTACAAACCTTGTTTTACTGCATCATGAGATCACACTGTATTGAAGAAATCAGTTATAGAACTGAAAATAAAACCATGAGCAAAAAACAAACCATAATGACAAACACAAATATGAGCAATCAGCATATGAATCTCAACAATGGTGACAACTAAATATTCAATCAGATTCATCAGATCAACTCGAGACATCACAAAAAGTTACTAAAAAACCACAGCAAAAAAATGAATGCAAATAGTTAGAAAATGGGGAAAATAATAGGACAATTCATCAACATAATTTATTTCATGTTGTGATGCATGCTGGGAGTTTTGTACTATTGTTCCCACACTGCAAAAAATGCTGTTCTTACTTAGATTTTTTGTCTTGTTTCTAGTGAAAATATCTTAAAGTTCTTAAATCAAGAAGCATTTTCTTGACAAGTAAAAATTATTTTCTTGTTTTCAGGAAAAATAAGTCAAAATTAAGTAAGTCTTTCTTTAAAACAAGCAAAATAATCTGCCAATGGGGTAAGCAAAATAATCTTATTTCAAACCAAGAATAAGATATATAATCTTGTTTTCAGTTTGGGCTAAGATTATTTTGCTTACCCCATTGGCAGATTATTTTGCTTGTTTTAAGGAAAAAAGTACTCAATTTTGATTTATTTTTCCTGAAAACAAGAAAATAATTTGTACTTGTCAAGAAATCGCTTCTTGATTTAAGAACTTTAAGATATTTTGACTAAAAACAAGACAAAAATTCTAAGTAAGAACAGCATTTTTTGCAGTGCAGCGTGCATTGTGGCATGACACTTTTGATTGTCACCATAGTTGAGATTAATGTGCTGATTCTTGATGTCTCTGTGTGTCAATAGTTGGAAAGATGCCTGCAGCAGTCAATCTGAAGCTTTCACCTGCACACCCACTGGAGCTAAGTAAGTTTGAACCCAGTTTATAAATGGATGAGAGATTGGGTAGTTGTGGAAAGAGGTCTTAGAGAGGTCAGCAGGTCTGATCAACCTGTGGCCTGAGTGTGTCCTAATGCCCTGGTACAATCACAATAAGCTGTACTGTATAAAGGGTGTCACCCCAGTGTAAAATAGACCAGTGTTTCTCAACTCCAGTCCTCGGGACCCACTGGTCTGCACATTTTGTATGTCTCTCTTATCTGACACACTCAATTCAGTTCATGCAGACTCTCCTAATGAGCTGATGATCTAAATCAGGTGTGTTAAATAAGGGATACATACAAAATGTGCAGAGCAGTGGGTCCCGAGGACTGGAGTTGAGAAACACTGAAATAGACCATACAGCACATGACATACCACCCAAAGCCCCAGTACAGTCACCATAAACTGTGCTGAATAAAGGGTTAAAATATACCCCAGAAAATAAGGGGTGTAACCCTGGGGAAAAAGTAATCCTCCATTACATTACATGTTAGTTAGTTAGTTTAACATCACAAATCATAAACTTACAACTTTGAAACATGAAAGCACTCTATTTTTTTCATGCTGTATGAAATCTCATCATTTCATCAACCGAATAAAACAGACATCATTAAAATCCTGAAATGGAACAAAGCCAACTGTCATTAAAATCTTGTTAAGAAACAAAACCAAGCGGCATTAAAGTCTTGTAATGGGGAAAAAAATGGGAAAAAAAATGCTATTATTTAAATAATTATTTTAAATGATTAATAACTATTATTTAAATAACGAACAAAATCGACTGTCATTGAAATCTTACAATGGAACAAATCCAACCGTCATTAAAATCTTGTAAAAAAACAAAACAAAACATACCGTATTGAGATCTCGTAACTGAACAAATGAAAATTTGACTGACTGACAATGAAAACCGGCCATCATTGAAATCTTGTAAAGGAACAAACCCAACATTTAAATCTTATAATGGAACAGAACTGACCATCTTTGAATTCTTGTAATGAAACAAAACCAACATTTTGAAACATTTCAAACTCGACTTGACTAAAAAACTTTAAATAAAATGGAATAAAACAAAACCGACCATCATTGAGATGTGTTAACGAAACAAAAATGATCATCATGGAAATATCGTAAAGGAACAAAACCTACTGTCATTAAAATCTCATTAGGTAACAAAACCAAGTTGCACTGAAATCTCATAATGAAAAAAAAAAAAAAAGCTGTTATTGAAATTTTGTAAAGTAATATAATCGACTGTCATTTAAATCTCATAACCCAGCAACCCAGCAAAAGCTTAAGCAGAAGTTACGAGATCTCATTGAGATCTCATAACCAAACAAATCCAGCTGTCATTGAAATCTCATAACCAAATAAAGCTGACCGTCACTGAAATCGTGTGAAGGATCAAAACAATCTGTAATTGAAATCTCATAACTAAATCGATTTGACTAAAAACTTTAAATAAAACGGAATAAAACAAAACCTACCGTCATTGAGATCTTGCAACTGAACAAAACCAGCTGTCATTGAGATGTCGTAACCAAACAAAAATTTCGAGATTTCTCATGTTCACAGTTGGGACTCTGGTTGAAAATCTGTTGGTGTGTGGTGTGCTGTCTTTGTCACATCACGGCACACTAAAGGAGCAAAACGGTTAAAGCCGCGGTCACACTAGACTTTGAACGCGCAAAATTTCATTGGATGCTGTAATGATCATGATTTGAGGTCACGGTCTACAGCATCTTTTTTATAAACATGAACTCAGCACATAACTTAAATACATTCAAAATGTAAAAATATAGAACGCACTCGACTTTACTGCAAAAATATCATTCTTTTAATTCAGCCAAGAGGTCATGCCGTGACGAATCGATCTTCTACTGGTCGCACATCTTCACATGATGCAAATTCACAGGTCAGAATTCATCAAACTCAAAATTTAGCGAAATGCAAAATATTTCT
This sequence comes from Chanodichthys erythropterus, assembly GCF_024489055.1. NCBI lineage: Eukaryota > Metazoa > Chordata > Actinopteri > Cypriniformes > Xenocyprididae > Chanodichthys > Chanodichthys erythropterus. Next base: position 38,603,398 of record NC_090236.1, read on the forward strand.
CACAAGCTTGCTTTTCCGGTCTGACACATTCGCATGTGTTTGAATGGAATTCAATGGATTGAAAAGTGCAGTATGACCGCACCTTAAAGCTGCAGTCCGCAATTTTCCTCTTTGTCGCCATCTCTGTTTGAAACCTGCAATTGCAGTCACATGCGGAACAGTTATCTGTATGTGCGTCGGCACAGCTCGTCAGTGCGGATGAATCTAATGTTTGATGTCAGTCACCGCACTGGTGTGGATACTGTACTTCAGAATCACAGATTCTACGTCTTGATAGTATGACCAATATAAGAATTTTCACTGGAAAATATCATATGAACAAGTAAGTAACATTTCTGCCAACTGACCAACTGTGGAAAAAAGCATTAGGCCTACAATAAATCACGGTGCCAATGATGATTAAATCTAACGATCGCTTAACTCGGATCATGCCAAACCGTGCAAATTATTACACTTTGTTCTCAAGTTGTTAATGTTAACAACATCAGCATTGCATGACTGTGTATTTAGTGTGTATTAGTGTTACCTGTAGATTTCAATTTCTGTATCAACTCCACAGTCCAAAGACTTTTGCTTTTTGACTACAGGTGAATCTCCAGTTGTCACTGATGATTGTCATTTGGATCTTTCTGGATTACAATCCGACATCAAAATGATGAGTTTAATTATTTCAGCTGCTGTGAGAACAGGCTATAAATGATCCGCTACCAGCAGCGTCCTCACGTTATAAAACCGACTAGCCTGGACTCCTTCTTTTCTGTTTACAGATGTGACGTAATGACGCAGTGACGAACGGCTGCATGCTCAAATTTCCCACAGAAATCCACCATGTCACTCTTATTATAAAACATTATTACAAGCTTACCGTTGTGAATTGAGCTAAGATAATGAGACACTGGCTATGTACTTGCTCAAAAATTGATTTTTGGATCATTTTTAACCCAAAAAAGTTACGGACTGCAGCTTTAAATATAAGATTTTTTTTTGTCCTCATGTTTGTGGTCTCTCACATTTTGAAAATCGTATAAGTTTTCAAAAAACTTATACGAAAACTTATGCTGTGTACCCAGCATAAGTGATTGCTATCAAGATGTAAAGAGACTTTCAGCCAGCATAAAAAATTCAATAAATAAAAATAAGCAAATCACCTACCATGCCTTTAAAGATTTTAAGCCTGAACATAACTAATCTTTTATAAACAATCAATAGAAGGACGAGATTTTACACTAATGTGGTTAGCTGATGGTTTTTACTTTTAAAGCGATTTGTCAACTCATCTTTGAAAAGGCTAAATTCTAGTCATTTATATTGGTTAAAGTAGGACAACAACTTTGTCTTCTTTACTGACTGTTATTTATATAAACACATTATAAGATTTAGGAGCCCAACTAACTTTAAATGACACAAACATGAGCGTTAAACTTTGGTAGATGAATGACAAAAGCAAATCACCTACCTTGTCTTTAAAGATTTTAAGTCTGAAAATAATTAATCTTTATAAACAATCAATAGAAGGAAGAGAGTATGTATTTCAATTACATACTCTATTCTATTATGGTTCTCTCTGTTCTGCTTGTGTGTCCATTCCCTGTGTTGTGGGGGTTAGAGGACAGAATGTTGAGTTTGTACAGTAGAAAAAAAACATTATGTCTTTGGAGATTCCTCATAAAACAAACAAACAAACAAACAAACAAACAAATTGTCTGTATGTGGAATCTCTATTACAAAGGATGTTTTCCAACCCCAAATAAGCATTGCACATGCCCTCAAGAAATGCAAATACTTTTTTCTTGGTAAGGTAAATTGCACTACAGACTATATCAAGTAACTGCACACATATCAAAAAGACATTTTTGCAACGTAATAATAATAGTAATAAGCTAAATAACGTCACTGACCCATATTTCTCTCCATAATTTATGGGCTATTATTAATCATTCACACACTACTCTATAGTTGTCGGTACAGCTGTACACACTCTGCTGTCTTCTTAACATGTCAAACTGAATAAAATTAATTACAAAATATCTCACTACGTTAACAGGCAGTGACGAAAACGTCTCCAGAGGAAATATTCCCGGATCCCACGCTTTGATCCTTGACATTCCATTATGACATCACCATCATTCTGTCAAAGGACGCGCGCACAAAACAATCCCCTGATTAGCTGGAATCGCGCTGTGACACGCGCTCAAGGAGCATTTGTCTTCAGTGAAAGAGACGAAACTGAATCAAGTTTGGCAGGAGGCAGACTCAACGCTTCTCCTGAAACCTTATTTGTGCTTGACTTAACGCTTTTAATCATGGATGCGTCCCTCTTTCAGTTCTTCATTGAGGAATTCGGCGACTCCAACTGTACTCTTATAGATGCTTTCCAGCGCACTTTATACGAGAATTCATCTTTCGCGTCGATGAGCGTCGATGGTGGGGACTGTACTCTTTGTTCGTGCATTTGTTTTATTCAGTCCTTATAATGCACATTAATCAGCATCGCTTGTATTTTCCTCTAAGGTATATATTGTAACTCCACCACGGATGAAATTGGAACTTGCTGGCCAAGAAGCAACTCTGGACGAATAATTGAGCGACCGTGTCCGGAGTACATTAACGGCGTCAAATACAACACCACGAGTAAGAGACTCTGTTCACTTTCTACTCATTAAAAACGGCTGTGGAGTAAGATATGTGCTCCTTCAGATGATCTGAGCCTATTCATCTGTGTGTCAGTCCTTTAGTCAGAGATGAAATACTGTACATCAGCAAAGTGAGTCAGTAGATAGATCATGATTTCTATTTATAACATTTCAAAGCTTACAAGGTTTTAGTTTGACATTTTTTTCTCTCTAAGCTTATTTATGCAATCTGTATTCATATAAATGACAATAGTAATAATTTAAGCCAGTAGTTCTCAACTCCGGTCATGGGGACCCACCGCTTTTGCACATGTTATATCTTCTTAAATCAACACATCTGATTCAGATCGTCAGCTCCTTATGAAAGAGCTTCATGTGTTAGATAGAGAGATGAGCAGAGCAGAGAGTCCCCGGAGTACAACTGAATTAGACAATTGTTTTTTCACCATTTGTGCTCCTGTGGACAGTGTTATCTGACCTGCCACATGTTCTTTGCTTTAATGTGTGAGATGAAGCAGGGCTGTGAAGATCTCGTAACACACACACACACACAGATCCATGCTGACACTCAATCTCAGTGATGCAAAGATAAGTTTTTATTTTTATTCACATGACATGTTAAAGTTGTGTCTGTTTTGGTTGAGCTTTTATAAATATGCAAAATGTATGCATTTGTTATTTTTATATTACCTGAAAACACAGGACGTGTGTAAAACACTCCTAATTAAAAAAAAAAAAAAACATTAATTCATTAAATTCTACCGTGACAGTATAGATGTAGAATCTAACACATTGATGGCCCAGTTATTTCAGAAAGTATTTTCAGAGCATTTAGTGTAGTATCTTGTGCATTACATACAGCTACTGTTTTACAGTTTTTTACAACTGCTTACACACATTTTCAAAACTTTGCATCTTTTTTTCAAAACTTTACACACAAATCAAAGAATTACACACACAAAATGCAAAATGCCTCAAATCTCTTGCAAAATGAAGCACTGCATTCAAAATATCACAGACACATCTCAAAAGCAAACATTTGTCTTATGTTGCTAACACCTTTGCCATAATATTCTGTTTTTGCATATATCATACATACACAGTTATTCAAAACCTAAAGCTCTTCTTTCATGAGCTTCTGTGTTCATTTCTGTACAAGCATGAAAGTAATTGGCAGAGACATGTTGAACAATTCATGGTAAATACGAAAGCAAGATTGAAACCAAACTATTTATTTTTACTGTAGTATTTGTGGTTGTGTTACAGTAGTATTTGTGTAGTACAATATTTTACTGTAGTATTTGTGGTTGTGAATACAGTATTACAGTATGAAAGAAAAATACATCAAGCATGTGTAGTTGGACAGAAACAACGTTTGTGTTTGAAAAAGGAAATCAAGATACTTCCTGTTTGATTTTTGTGTGTTACATAGAGAATTGTGTGTTGTGTTTTGCAAAAAGTGTCAAAGGCCAAGGCCGAGAATAAAGTGTGTGGTTTAGCAGATTTGGCGTGTGGTTCTGGTGTGTGAAAGTCAGGCTTCAGAAATTGTGTGACAAGTAAGGATTTTGTGTGTAAGCAGTTGAAAAAAACTGTAATTGATGTTGATTATATTTCATAATTAGGAGTTGTTTTTTTGTCAGTTTATGATTTAAAAAAATTAAGTTATAGTATCTGACAAATGGACAGCTTGCTTTCCATATGGTTAAAAATATGTCTTCATAAATAAACAATGCATGCCCTTGAAAATCAGTTCTAGGGGCAAATATCACCCCTCAATAAAAAATATTATTTCTGCCATTGTTGTGTATACAAATGATTATGTAATTATCATGCTTATAATTATGTAATCATTAATACCTGTTCAGATCACGCTGTAGTTCAAAAGACATGCAGAAGACAAAGTATTCGTTACAAATAAAATAATCGATGTAATCTCTATGGTGTCTTTGATAGGATTGTACACATTTTAATATGATTTAAGAAAAAGTCACTGCATTCGTACAAAATGTGTATTTTAAAGTGAGCGCGGGTGTCTGTGATCTTCTGTGGTCGCTGGGAATTTTGAGCACAGATCATTTCTCAGCATTATCCCCCTGTGTGCGGCCCAGCATGCAACTTTCTTCAGTGTATTGATGTGACTTTCACATTGGAGGATAATTCAGGGCTCCAAGGCACATTTAAGCCTTTCATTGCTAAGCTCTGAATGTATACTTTAAATGGTGAAAGAGCTCTCTATCTGCACATATATTGACCTGCTGATTATATTACTTTGACTCTTTATATGTTTGTATCAACAAAACTGGCATTTTATTCAGTGGCATCATTAATCCAGTGGTATCACGCTGTGCACTCTTTCCTGCACAAACATGCCTCCGTTTTGTGGATGAACTCGGATTATTATATTTTTCATTTACAAAGGTCAGCACTGTTTGCTTCCCGCTGTTAATGTTGTGCTATAAATTTTAGTTTATATAAATATAATGTTTTTAGCAGTAATTCATCAAGTTATGATCAAATGATGGAGAAGAGTGTATAAACCAGACAATGTGTTTGATTTGCATTATTCCTTTAGTGAACTAATACAGCACAGACAGCACATGCCAATAAACATTGAGTGCAATGCATATCTAAAACACCCATTTGAATGCATTACCTAATTATGTTCACATTACTTGAAATATTTAGGTGAAGCTAGATATTGTTTATCCACTAAATCACATTTGCTACCTCAGACTTAACTGAAATCAATGGAACAAACCTTGAAGGGTTATTTATAGTTTGTGTAATACTCGTATGGTGTCGCTGAACCCTTCTGCTGTGCAGAGCCGCTGCCCAAGGCACTTTTCCTAGCGCTCGTCTCTAAACCCTCCTATAGGCAATATCCGTTCAACACAGATACTTCAAACACAGACACTCGGTGCAGGTTTACTGCATCCAGCAAGAGTAACACTTCATAACAGTGTTCACTTATGTCATTTAAAGCATTTTATTAATGATGAACTAATCATTTACTATATATTTGTAGATTAGTTGATATACTATGAATGACATTTCACAAATTTGTTCAAAATATCAATATCTTAAAGGTGCCATAGAATTTAAAATTGAATTTACCTTGGCATAGTTGAATAACAAGAGTTCAGTACATAGAAAAGACATACAGTGAGTCTCAAACTCCATTGTTTCCTCCTTCTTATATAAATCTCATTTGTTTAAAAGACCTCAGAAGAACAGGAGAAACTCAACATAACACAGACTGTTACGTAACAGTTGGAATCATTAATATGTACGCCCCCAATATTTGCATATGCCAGCCCATGTTCAAGGCATTAGACAAGGGCAGCCAGTATTAACGTCTGGATCTGTGCACAGCTGAATCATCAGACTAGGTAAGCAAGCAAGAAGAATAGCGAAAAATGGCAGATGGAGCAATAATAACTGACATGATCCATGATTACATGATATTTTTAGTAATATTTGTAAATTGTCGTTCTAAATGTTTCGTTAGCATGTTGCTAATGTACTGTTAAATGTGGTTAAAGTTACCATCGTTTCTTACTGTATTCACGGAGACAAGAGAGCCGTCTCCATTTTCATTTTTAAACACTTGCAGTCGGTATAATTCATAAACAACTTCATTCTTTATAAATCTCTCCAACAGTGTGTAATGTTAGCTTTTGCCACGGAGCACTATCAAACTCATTCAGAATCAAATGTAAACACCCAAATAAATACAATACTCACATGATCCGACGCATGCATGCAGTATGCATAACGAACACTTTGTAAAGATCCATTTTGAGGGTTATATTAGCTGTGTGAACTTTGTTTATGCACAGAGCTCGGGGGCAGGGAGTGCGAGATTTAAAGGGGCTGCAGCCTGAATCAGCGCATATTTAATGATGCCAAAATAGGCATTTAAACAAAAATCTATGGGGTATTTTGAGCTGAAACTTCACAGACACATTCAGGGGACACTTTAAACTTATATTACATCTTGTAAAAAAACAGTGAAATTTTCATGTGACTTTGGCAGTTTGATTCACGCTCTGAACCACTGATTCAAAACAAAAGATTCGTAAAGCTTCATGAAGCAGTGTTTTGAGATCGCCCATCAATAGATATTTTCGTATATATAAGGTTTATAATATTAAAGTTAAACCACTGTAGTCACATGAACTGTTTTAAATATGTCTTTAGTAGCTTTCTGGGCATCTGAAAGTGTTAATTATCTTGCTGTCAATGCAGGCCTCACTGAGCCATTGGATTTCATCAAAAATATCTTAATTTGTGTTCTGAAGATGAAAGAAGGTCTTATGAGTGTGGAACAACATTAGAGTGAGTAATAAATGACAGAAATTTCATTTTTGTTTAACTAACCCTTTAATACACATTAATCATGAACAAATCATTAGTAAATGACCAGTATATAATACACTGATGTATTAATAAGTACTTTTAAGATGGCCTAAGCGCTTATGTTAGCTATTTTTATTTTTTAATGAATAATACATTTGTTTTTAAGTGAATAAACATTTAAAATTTTGAATATCCAAATTACACCAGTCAATTTGGGACGGGATTTGGAAGATTTGAGATTTGGAAGTCAATTGTTTTTACTCAGAATGTCACTGTACTGAAAGTCTGTTATTATTAGAGGTCATTTGGCTCAGTAGTGCTCAACAACACTAGTTTTGTAATGGATAAACTCACCCAAATCTCTGTCCTCATTATTTTGTATAAGCAGACCCACAGGGGATCTGTGCGCACAGAACTAAAGCTCTGCAGAATTGAAAATCTTGTCATTCATAAAACCTTTGCTTTTTGTATGCTCATTTATTAAATATTTTGACTATTTTAATTATACTTTTATCTACCAATAAGCCTGTAGTACTCTTAGCTCTGCTGAATACATCTTACTTTATGTTTAAAGACATTTTTTTCAGAATTCAGATAAAATGTGAAAGTTTGCATCTGGGCCTATAAAGGCCCGTTCACACTAAGAACAATAACTATAAGGATAACCATAACCATAACTCTATCAGCGTCCACACCAGCAGACAATATCATTCTGATATTCATCATCATAGTGCAGTCATGTGTTACAGCTGACAGTTTGTCCTGGTTGACTTGAGACGGCATGATCACAGAGAAAAACAGTCTCTCTATAGGATAGTAAACATAAACATGCGTCATTCTATTGAAGTGGCACTGGGGATCTTTGTGTTTTCTATCATGCTATTTAAAGACAAATACCTTCCAGAATAATTGAACGTTTGCTAAGCCCCCTGTTAAAATATTACTGATCAAATCTACCTGGTCATCCACCATGTCAGAGAAGCTTGTTTTCCCCTGATTGAAGTTCTGTGTTTGTATAATATCTAATTAAACTGTCAACTGATGAAACTAAAACACTCAACTCAAGTCATATTAAACGTGATAATGGCTATGGAGTTCTATAATACTATAAGCGTCTTGTAGAAACATTAAGAGCAATTCTGTTCACTTAGAATATTGAGAACTAACATTATGGTCAAGTTTACACTTATACGTTCAACTTATATAGTGCTGTGCAATAACATATTTTGCATTTTGCATACAAACAATCATGTACCCAAGATTTGTTATATACGTAACATGTTTTACATGAGTGTGCTGTATGTATGCTGGTAAGTTGGATGTACTAAATATCAAACTTTAAATATATTCCTGGGAAATAATACAGTGGGTATGGAAAGTATTCAGACCCCCTTAAATTTTTCACTCTTTGTATATTGCAGCCATTTGCTAAAATCATTTTAAGTTATTTTTTTTCCCTTATTAATGTACACACAGCACCCCATATTTACAGAACAACACAGAATTGTTGACATTTTTGCAGATTTATTAAAAAAGAAACACTGAAATATCACATGGTCCTAAGTATTCAGACCCTTTGCTCAGTACTTAGTAGAAGCACCCTTTTGATGTAATACAGCCATGAGTCTTTTTGGAAAAGATGCAACAAGTTTTTCACACCTGGATTTGGGGATCCTCTGCCATTCCTCCTTGCAGATCCTCTCCAGTTCTGTCATGTTGGATGGTAAATGTTGGTGGACAGCCATGTTTAGGTCTCTCCAGAGATGCTCAAGGGTTTTAGTCAGGGCTCTGGCTGGGCCATTCAAGAACAGTCACAGAGTTGTTGTGAAGCCACTCCTTCGTTATTTTAGCTGTGTGCTTAGGGTCATTGTCTTGTTGGAAGGTAAACCTTCGGCCCAGTCTGAGGTCCTGAGCACTCTGGAGAAGGTTTTCGTCCAGGATATCCCTGTAATTGGCTGCATTCATCTTTCCCTCGATTGCAACCAGTCGTCCTGTCCCTGCAGCTGAAAAACACCCCCACAGCATGATGCTGCCACCACCATGCTTCACTGTTGGGACTGTATTGGACAGGTGATGAGCAGTGCCTGGTTTTCTCCACACATACCGCTTAGAATTAAGGCCAAAAAGTTCTATCTTGGTCTCATCAGACCAGAGAATCTTATTTCACCATCTTGGCAAACTCCATGCAGGCTTTCATGTGTCTTGCACTGAGGAGAGGCTTCCGTCGGGCCACTCTGCCATAAAGCCCCGACTAGTGGAGGGCTGCAGTGATGGTTGACTTTCTACAACTTTCTCCCATCTCCCAACTGCATCTCTGGAGCTCAGCCACAGTGATCTTTGGGTTCTTCTTTACCTCTCTCACCAAGGCTCTTCTCCCCCGATAGCTCAGTTTGGCCGGACGGCCAGCTCTAGGAAGGGTTCTGGTCATCCCAAACGTCTTACATTTAAGGATTATGGAGGCCACTGTGCTCTTAGGAACCTTAAGTGCAGCAGAATTTTTTTGTAACCTTGGCCAGATCTGTGCCTTGCCACAATTCTGTCTCTGAGCTTTTCAGGCAGTTCCTTTGACCTCATGATTCTCATTTGCTCTGACATGCACTGTGAGCTGTAAGGTCTTATATAGACAGGTGTGTGGCTTTCCTAATCAAGTCCAATCAGTATAATCAAACACAGCTGGACTCAAATGAAGGTGTAGAACCATCTCAAGGATGATCAGAAGAAATGGACAGCACCTGAGTTAAATATACGAGTGTCACAGCAAAAGGTCTGAATACTTAAGACCATGTGATATTTCAGTTTTTCTTTTTTAATAAATCTGCAAAAATGTTAACAATTCTGTGTTTTTCTGTCAATATGGAGTGTTGTGTGAACATTAATGAGGAAAAAAAAAAGAACTTAAATTATTTTAGCAAATGGCTGCAATATAACAAAGAGTGAAAAATTTAAGGGGGTCTGAATACTTTCCATACCCACTGTATACTTAACATGTTGTGATGATATAAACAGTCAAGCAGTTAATATTTGCTATATTACTTAACATGTGTGTACTGTATGTATCCGGGTAATGTTGGAAATACTTATAACAGATGTGGTTGTAGGTCTTTATGTGTTGACATTAAAGATTATGAAACTTTTGTTCAATTTAAAACTATTTGATGTAGTGATAATCCTAATTACTATTTGTGATGTGTATCACTGCCGTGGTTAAATGATGCATATCAATGAGAAGGTTAAAAATTTCAATCATACCACCCACTACTGAGCAGTTTAATTGAGGAGTTAATTGAAAGTCAGAGCATAATACGTAAACACATCACATTTTACATAGTACATAATTTATTTAGTGCCTTAGGGTGCAAGCGAAAAGCAACTGTGGCAAAGAAGAAAAAAAGTCTGATTGATGTTGGATAATGGAGAATAAACCTCTGGAGAAACCAAGCAACACCAGGGGGCAGTTCTCCTCTGCATGGCGATACAGTCCAAATATACCCAGCCAGCAGCACAGCATGGTGGGGTCCAGATGGGTGTCACCTGGGCTGTCTAACTGGGGCCCAGCCAGTTTTGTCCACAGTTTCCATGGAGGCCCCACATGGGTTAGCCCAGATGAACTGAACACTGCTCAGTGTGCACACTACAGGCTGTTAAATGTAACACAGAAACATGCTGGAGTTAATGAGATAATTAGGTGAAAACGAGCAGAATCACTGAAGGACAGAGAAACAACAAGAACTACAACTTCAGCCACAGCCTTCGACGAAATCAACTGAAGATAAAAGACATTAAATCTTTGAAGATCTGATCAAACATTTCCACAAATCTCTAAATTAAGAGGTTTAGATGGAGATTAAACCTCAAAATGAGGTTTGTGGAGATGTTTAATCAGATCTTGAGAGATTTAATGTCTTTTATCTTCAGTTGATTTCATCAAAGGCTGTGGCTGAAGTCGTAGTTCTTGTTGTTCCTCTGTCCTTCGGTGATTCTGCTCGTTATCACCTAATTATCTCATTAACTCCAGCATGTTTCTGTGTTACATTTAACAGCCTGTAGTGTGCACACTGAGCAGTGTTCAGTTCATCTGGGCTAACCCATGTGGGGCCTCCATAGAAACTGTGGACAAAAATGTCTGGGCCCCAGAAACTGTGGACAAAAATGTCTGGGCCCCAGTTAGGCTGCCCAAGTGACACCCATCTGGACCCCACCATGCTGTGCTGGCTGGGATAATGTCTATAATTGAATAAGTATATTTGTACATTGATTGAAGTGTTTGAGATCCGTCCAGGATTGAACATTAGAGAGAGAGAGAGCAGCAGCAGTAGTTCATGTTCTGTTATAGATGCTTGTAGAGGCGCAGACGTTGAATAATTGAGATGCCCCTCGCTGAACACATGGCACAGGTCACGTTTTGTAGGTTTGTTTGGAAGGAATGAAAAAACTGGACTAATATTAGCATAGATGTCTTTCAATTTAAGTGTCCACCTTTAAGGGGTTGGGGGTCATTTTAGGGTTCTGATGAACGCACTGACAGGGGCCCCTTAAATGTTTTGCTTAGGGTCCCCAGAAGTCTAGGACAGACACGGATTGACACCCAATCCTAATAATATTTAAGATTGCAATGCAATGTTTTTCCATTGCATGATGCACTGAGCAAATAAAGCCAAATAATAGCATGACTTGGGCATGTCAGTAAGTGATACCTGCAATTAAATCACTGCACAATTCTGTGAATCTCAATCTGTTGAATGACTAACTCTGCATTAGACAAGCTGCATTTTCAATGCATCTCAGCTCTACACCACCATAATGCAGTAATCTTTAAACCAGATCCAGCATGCCCAGATGTGACAGAAGAGTGCACCACTAACCCACTAGTAAAAATGTATTTATAACTTGTTTTACTGTAAGTGATTTTGTGTGTACTCTCATCCTTGGGTTGGGTTGAATATTTTTATTTGAATGTGGATCAGGCACATTTTGAGGTGGCTTAAGCTCTCGAGCTTTGACTGAATTATTTCAGTCCCATGACAGAGCCGGTAGTGAGAAGAAAATGTAAAAATAGATTGAGCTGATAAAGACGGCTATTTTTATACAGCGCCTCCCATCTCCTGGTTAGATTTTTCCTTCCATTAAGGTTCATTTTGAGCTCAACAATCTGCCAACCTTTCAGATTCTAATCAATTATAGTCTTTGAAACAGTTCTGCTAATGTGCCACATACAGTGGCTCCAAAAATAAATATATATAAATAAATATCGGCACCTAAACTACTTTTAAAAATATATGAATACCTTTGCATTATGTGCTAAAATATAATGTTTTTAAATGATAAACAATAGATATATTGTTCAAAATAAAATAATGGCAAAAAAAATATTTCACATGCCATATGGTGTGATGTTTTCTTTTGCAATGATATTAATACATTTTCCAAGTGTGCCCTAATTTTTGTTTTTGGGTGAATTAATTCTTTATTTTCTATATTCTCTCTCCCATGTTCCAAACCTGTACATTGCTATTTTTATTCTATAGCGCACAAAAGGAGACATTTTGAACAATCTATATACAGCTCTTTTCCTTTTCTCTGCTGTTGTAGCTCTCAAATTTCATTATCTACATGTTCAGACATGGCACACTGTGTTAGACTGCATCACACACTAGAGTTAATAGTGCTTGGTGTCACTGAAATCAAACTTGGCATGGAGTGTCATGACAAATGAGATTTCAGGGCTTCAAGAATGTCAGTGCAATTAAATCAATGGGAAAGCATTTCTCACAAATACACTTTATTCATTATATTTATAACTGAGATCATCTTGTATTTACTCAATTCATCTTTTGTCTTACACAGCATTTCTCACTGTTTCTGTTAAGCTTTATGAAAAACACAGTGCTATTAGTCCTCCATGAAATTTCCAAGGGGAACTTCCTCAAGGACATGCCTAATCTTTCATTCCTAACAGCACTCTGTCTACTCGTAGAAATTTAACATCATAAGAGACTGTCACCAATGCCCAAATGCTTCTCACAATGCACATCACATCTGATAAAGTCTTTCCAAATGTAAGGACTAAATATTAAATGAAGTAACCCAGCATTTTATTTACATGCATTCCGCTACTCAGTACGGTGAGAATTTGTGTGGACCTGACAAAACTGAACAGCGCTGTTAGACGAGAGATTATTTTGCCCTCAGTAGACCACATGCTAGGCCAGTCAGACAGATCAAAAATCCTCACTAAATTAGTTGCCAATTCTGAATTTTGGCAGATCTGTTTGGCTGAAGAGTCTTAAAGGTGCCCTAGAATTAAAAATTGAATTTACCAGTTCAGTACATGGAAATGACATACAGTGAGTCTCAAACTCCATTGTTTCCTCCTTCTTATATAAATCTCATTTGTTTAAAAGACCTCAGAAGAACAGGCGAATCTCAACATAACACTGACTGTTACGTAACAGTCGGGATCATTAATATGTACGCCCCCAATATTTGCATATGCCAGCCCATGTTCAAGGCATTAGAAAAGGGCAAAACGTCTGGATCTGTGCACAGCTGAATCATCAGACTAGGTAAGCAAGCAAGAACAACAGCTAAAAATGGCAGATGGAGCAATAATAACTGACATGATCCATGATATCATGATATTTTTAGTGATATTTGTGAATTGTCTTTCTAAATGTTTTGTTAGCATGTTGCTAATGTACTGTTAAATGTGGTTAAAGTTACCATCGTTTCTTACTGTATTCACGGAGACAAGGTTGTCGTTATTTTCATTTTTAAACACTTGCAGTCTGTATAATTCATAAACACAACTTCATTCTTTATAAATCTCCAACAGTGTGTAATGTTAGCTTTAGCCACGGAGCACTATCAAACTCATTCAGAATCAAATGTAAACATCCAAATAAATACCATACTTATGCGATTAGACATGCTGCACGACGAACACTTTATAAAGATCCATTTTGAGGGTTATATTAGCTGTGTGAACTTTGTTTATGCTGTTTAAGGCAAGCGCGAGCTCCGGGGGAGGGGAGCACGAGAATTTAAAGGGGCCAGAGCCTAAATCGGCATATATTTAATGATGCCCCAAAATAGGCAGTTAAAAAAATCAATAAAAAAAAAAAAAAAATCTATGGGGTATTTTGAGCTGAAACTTCACAGACACATTCAGGGGACACCTTAGACTTATATTACATCTTTTGAAAACATGTTCTACGGCACCTTTAACAGTTGACTACCTTCATTAGGCCATTTTCTTTCAAGAGGCTTCCATCTGGGATCTCTAGTGCTCCAGAGCTGTTTCAGATAAGAATGTGCCAGATTTTGGAGGAACTGGACAAAGCCGTATGTCACATGGTTAACATCCTCATATATGGAAGATGACCTGAAGAAAATTACATTAGACTAGAGTCTGGACTCAGCATTAAGGAAGCTCTGGAGTGCTGGCCTAACACTTAACAAAGAGAAGTGTGAATTTGCTAAGACTGAAGTCAGGTTCTTAGGTCACAAGCTGTATTCTGTGGTATTACAGTCCCACTTGGGCAAACTGGCTGCAGTTCAATGCGTGAGCCTATTAATGTGTCTGGGGTACGCAGCTTTCTTGGAATGATGAACCAACTGTGAGACCCTTGAGACCTCCATAAAAATCTGTGGTTCTGGGATGCAGCACAGCAGGAGTCATTTGCATTGCTGTAAAAGAAGCACCACGCCAACTTTAGCATCCGTCCTTTAGTGTGGGAGGGATAATTGTTCAATAGTTCAGTGATGCATGGAAACCCATAGCATATGCATCCAGATCATGAACTCCAACTAAGCAGGGAAATGCTCAGATACAGAAGGAGTCCTTAGCTCTTGTTTGGGCATGTATTTAGCTAATTGAAAAGCATTTCCTTCTCGAGACGGACCACAAGCCGCTTGTGAGCTTGCTGAGCACAACACTTCTAGATGAATACCACAAAGGTTCAGAATGAGACTTATGAGATATATTTATGATTCATGTTGAAGAAAACAGACATGGTGTCCAGGATTCCCTGATTGAGTAATGTATGGGATGTTGACTCAGCTCTCATGGAAGACACAAATATTTATCTTGTCCAAATAGGGAATAGCTTCCCTGCATAAATATAAATAGCTGGTTGGACAATATTCGCCAAATGTTAATGAAAGACCTTATATGCAGCCAAGTAATGAGGTTCAGCAAACACACGTGGCTGATATTCGTGTATGCCAAAGACAAACTCAGACCTTATAGGTTGAAAAGAGACATGGGCTGCATCCAAAAAACCTAGGTAGCTGACTTGCTGCCTCACTGCCTTATCAAGCAATGACTTGTAAGGCAGTGTTTGTGCATGAAGTCACCTCATAAAATGGATTTCGAACAGACTTCTGAGGCAGTGTAACAGTTTAATGATCTACAGCAATATAGCACAAACTAAACAAATATTTCATTACTACAGTATTAATTTCTTGATAGAAATGACATCAAAAGTGGAAAAACTTGGACAAAAATGTACATTTACTCACAAACTGGCCAGCAAATGCAACTTTCGGATGCCATCTTTTTTTTTCTAGCTCAACTGTCCCAGAATGGAAAGCACAGGATTGTGTGATATCAAAGGCAGCTAAGGATACATCTATGCTGCCTTGAAACATCAGAGGAAGCTATCTCAGGAAAAAAGTACCTTTTAACACTTGAATACTATTCAAGAGCTGTTGATGTGGCTAAATTGTTATCAACTTCCTCAGCAACCATAACAGAACAGCCTGCTATACCTACCCGACATGGATCTTACACAAGGTCAGGACGTTTGTCTGCCCCACCATGATGAATGAAGCTTTAGTTCATGGCCGGTGATCAAAGACGCAGAATAATCCTCTCACTGTGTGTATTCAGTGTCCAACCTGACCTCCTTATAATAAAAAGGAGACAATATTAAAATTAATGTGAAAGAACAAAAGAAACAAAAGGATTGCAATGTTAATAAAGCAGAAATGTTCTCCTATGTTAGAGAAGTATTTCACATAGGCACTTAAAAGTGGGTAAAATGGTTACAGTAAATCCCTGTAAAATGTACGGTAAAAAAACGGCAGCTGTGGTTGCCAGAACTTTACCGTAAAAAATACAGTAGCAATGTAAAAAAAATCTGTTAAATTTACGGTAAAATAACGTATTTCATTAACTGATATAATGTTAATTTACCAACCTAATGAAGTACTAATATCTGTTTTGAACCTTTATAATACACTGACAGTCACCAAACACAGTGGTGATAAGAGTCACATGATGAATCAAAGTTCATCGCAAGCAGTTTTTCCACAAGCTGAGAAGGACAACACTAACATATAGAAGGTGCACACAGTGTCATTCACACACACACACTACACACCATCATGGTAACATGCATGAAATTATAAAAATGCAATAAACATTAATTTAACAACATTAGATGTAACATAAGACCCTAATGTACGTAACTGATTAGAAAAAAAATGAGAAAAACTAAGAAGAAACAGAGTTATTTCAATGAAAATATATCAAATGTGAAGTGTCACACAGGGAATTGTGGGAATGTCAATTTACGTTTTTTCACTGTAAATTTTACAATGAATTGTTATTTTTCACTTCCAAAAACTGTGAATTAAACGGTATTTTACCATAGAATTTCATTAAATGTACCGTTAGATCTATTACAGTTATTCACCGTATATAGTACAGAAACTTTCTGTAAACCGTATTTTACCATAGAATTTCATTAAATGTACCGTTATTGACGGTTTTTCACCGCATCATTTTTACAGTCTTTTACTGTTAAAATCACAGTCATTTTTTACAGTGTATGTGTATTACACCAGAATAATAACAAACAAGAAAACAAGTTCATTGCTCTGGGGAAGGGGAGAAGTAGTGATATCAACTTGGTGAGATGAGATGAGACGAGCACATTCTGAAGTTAAATTGTGGGTAAATGGAAGGTAAATATTCTTAAATACAACAGTGAAGTTTTGAGGTATTTTGAGAACAAGATATATTGAGGTCAATAAAAATGTATGACAACAAATCAACTTAAATTCCCCTCGGTGGATAAATGAAAGAAAAGGATGGTGGGCTGGTAAAACTAAAGTGAGAATTATTTACCAAGTGCAAAGGGGAAAACAGTGAGAAGATGTGAAGGCATCTATTGTGAAGACTTCTAAAGAGTCAGAGAGAACAGTGACTGCG
The DNA here is from genome assembly GCF_024489055.1 of Chanodichthys erythropterus. NCBI lineage: Eukaryota > Metazoa > Chordata > Actinopteri > Cypriniformes > Xenocyprididae > Chanodichthys > Chanodichthys erythropterus. Next base: position 38,620,606 of record NC_090236.1, read on the forward strand.
GAGGAGAGAGCGTTTGATTCTACCAACATATGCGCCAACACAGACATGAAAAAAGCGTCTCAGAGCAATTAAATGATCATAAAGTTGGATCCAAGTTGCATAAAGGCTTATATCAATGACTGTAAAAGTATATCTCCCTTTTTGTTGTTTTTAAGGCTATTTGAGATGGACCTTGTAACATTTATTTACTGGTTATCACTTCTGCTCAGTTTCAGCCTGACATGTTTGACAGCACCGAGATGAATCATTCTTCAAAAGTGGTGGCAAAGATTCCCATACTGACAAATAAAACAACTTCCCTAAATTAATTCTGGGCTTTTTTTTTTTTTATTTCTTCTTTTTTTTCGCCCCAGAAGTGATAAAATCGCATTGTTGCCCATTTAACTAATGGGACATTTTTTACTAATAATCAACACATGTCAATACCTTAAATACCTTAAATTATTGTTGTACTAGATGGTTGTATAGATCCACACCCATATTTGTTCATTCCAATGCTATTTTATGTGTGCAATTTGCAAAAGAAGGTGAAAAAATGATCTTTAACAGTCGGTGGGTGTTTTGTGAATGTGAGACATTTCACTGCAGTTCTATTCTAGGTAAAACAAGTCTAATGCAAAAAAAAAAAAAAAAAAAATCATCGGATCATAGTCACTATAACAATTGTCTGTTCTCACTGATGTGGCAAAATAATGCAAATGCAGAAGTTTCAGAAATTACAAACAATATACATTTATTGTTTTTGTTTTAAAATACAAATATAGTATACAAAAATAGTTGATGAGAAAGAGTATAGCTTTATAAATTTGATGTGGACATTGGGAATTTGCTCTTGAAAGAATCAGGCCCTGTTTCCACCTGGTATTAAGATGCTTTTTGGTCGATCGGATCACAAGCAGAACGAGAAAGACACATACTCGTTTCCACCTGGTATTTTAGTCCGCCTATTTTGTCCACTTTCAAACTCTTTTGTCCTGATTTCTTTGAGGGGAAGGTCTATGTAAATGTTTGGGTTTTCTCAGATCTTTCAATCTAAGAGACAAAATAGGCTCATGCAATTTACATATGAACATGGAAAAACATATGGAGAGCACCAGCTTTCATTTCTGCTCTGACAGCCGCAATACCACACCAAACGCTGTAAGTGTGTGTTAGAAATCAGGAAAGGTGAGAGAACATTGTGCTTGAGTCAATACATTATAGCGAAAATAATAGTTGGAGAATTTTTGACAGGAAACATCATTATGTTTTCCCAAATCTGTTTGCGATCAGATCATTTAAAGCAGCTAAACTCTGAGAACGTTTTCAGTCCAAGGATTTAGTAACCAAATACATTCAATCAGTCAGTCCAAAACACTGCTAATGCAGAGAAAACCCAGCCATTTACATCATTTAGCAGAGAGAATAGTGACTGATGTCCAGTTTTTGATCATTCCAGTGCTGCTTTTAGAAGAACACCTCTCTTATATTCAGAGATTGTTTCTGAGCCTTGTGACTCCTACGTTACAGCGCTGAGTGACTGAACAGCAGGTCAAAACCTTCAACTGGTTCCTGAGCATTATGATAGCAAACTACAACTCTCAGCTGAATAAAACAATCCAGTGTCTAGTTAGTAAAGTTTTGAAGGATGGCGAATGTAATCAAGGTAAAAATGACTGCAGTGACATACAGGAATAGTACATTAGGCAGATGTGAGTCTGTTATTTTTAATGCGTAAACAAACAGTATATGTGCGCTCTCGCACATTTTTGAACAAGCACATTTTAATATGGTTGCAAGATTGTTAAAGGGTCCATAACACACACAGTTTCTGCCAATCTCATGTTAATCTTCTTGAGTACCTATAGAGTAGTATAGCATCCTTCATATCTCCGAAGAGTCTTTAGCTTTATCAGATTTATAAAAGATAGATACGTTGTACCAAGTCTTTCCGAAAACAGCCGAGCTCCTGGAGGCGTGCCGTGGGTGAAGCTAAAGAGTGACGAGCATGTGCAGCTTTTGCGTAGTGATCATCTGCAAGCTATCGATGGTCAGCTAAACAAATGTATTTTAGCTCCACTTAACGCTGGGTTCTTTGGGAAGCAAGGTTATCTTTTCCTCAAAACCACTTCTTTGGTGACTGTTGATTTCATAGTCTAAAAACAAAGTGATAAATCTTTCTCGAGAAAGTCCTATGCAGCACTGCTGACGACTTGCATACAGCCGAATGAAGCGCGTTAAAGAGGCGTGTTTTGAAGGAGTTTAAAAAATGCTTTGTGTTGGAGTTTGATATTTATTCCCAATTTTTGTTTTTTTAAATCTATAACTGTCAAAAAACCTTTTCAAAACTACCTTGTAACACAGTTAGTAGATCAGGGAAGAAGGAGGCGGGAACCGGTGAATGTTCAACATAACTTTAATTAAATAAAATAAACAAATACAAATGAAAGTAAAAGTGGCAGCCCCTCAAGGATGTCTGCCACACATAAATAAACAAAACATAAATAGACCAGGCCTGGTCCTCTCTCGTCCTTCACTGTCATCGCTCCTCCTTTTATGCTTCTGTGTTCCTCAGTGAGAGATACGAGACCGGTGTGGCATACAGGTGGCACTCATTATCAGTCATGCAACTTCTTGCCACATACTTCAATATTGATTTTCTAAATCATCCAACTACACAGACTAATACTCAACAGTTGATGTCCTTCTTAAAATTTCTATGAATTTTAACTTTAAAATTGTAACTCATTCTTGTATTTTTTTTTCAATTGAACATGCAAGTAAGGCAGTTGTAGCCTAATGGTTAGAGAGTCAGACTCATAACCTGAATGTCACGGGTTCAAGTTTCAGTATTTGCAGGAAATGTAGGTGGGAGGAGTGAAAGAAGAGCACTCTCTTCCACTCTCCTTAACCGCAACTGGTGCCCTTGAGCAAGGTACCTAACCCCCAATCACTCCCCGGGCGCCACAGCAAAAATGTCTGCCCACTGCTCCGCATGTGTGTGTGTTCAATACTCACTGCTGTGTGTGTGCACTTGGATGGGTGAAATGCAGAACACAATTTCCGAGTAGGACACTCTACTTAGTTACATGTCACACCACTTTCATTAAAGTGTGGCAAGCTCTCTTCAGTTGAGGATACTTCTGTCCTCTTCTCCATTAAGTAAGTGGCAGAGAAATTTAATTTACCATCCATATATTCAATTAAAATTTTGTTTATGCATAAACATGCTCAGACACAAAAACATTAAAGCTATTTTTTTAATATAACTTTTTCCTTCTAACATTGTGAAGGGCTCACATACTATCCTTTTTGGCCTTCATAAACTTAAGTGCTTTACTTAAACAAATGGAGGAGGTGCGCTGTGACACTGAACTCATTTGTCTAACTCATTGTGACCCAGACTGATGCTGTCACACCCCACAACCTCATCATCTGCAGAAAGAAACTGTTACTCATTTACACCAAAGTACACATATCATGATGGATGTCAAGATACAAGTTGTGAAGATATTTCGCTGTAACTTTGGATTTTTTTAAGGTTTGTGACACAGTTTGGAGTAGTTTTGTCAATTATTAATTGTATAATTTTAAAAACTTGTTGCTTTTTGAGATAAAATAACATTTAGTGATCATCAAAATATGACTTTTTATATTTATTCTCACTGACAAAAACAGGACTGTAAGGTTGAAAGGGTGGACTGATTTGATCATCACTTGTAATGTAATACTGTTGACCAACCAACTCTGATGCCAAACAAATAAGTCATATTGACTTCTGCAGAAGAGTACCCTCGAAAGTGGAGGTGGGCAATATGGCAAAAATATCGTATCACGATTTTTTAGACAGGGTCACGATTCTGGTCTTTATAAGTTACTGAGCAGTACGGCCAAAACCAATTTCCCTATTTTAAAAATAAAGCCCCATAATATGGTAAAACTTCAGTATGGGGAATAATTATCACTTTTAACTAGTTGCTTTATAGACTTTATAGACTAAACTATTCATCAGCTAACGGATCATTTTGATTCGTTTTCCAAGACCTCTAACCAAACCTCAAATGAATGAGCAAACCCTTTTCAACATTCGATGCCACAGAAGGGAATCCCCATTCAAAGATGCAACCCAAGAAATGAAAACTCAACTTGTGCATTAAGAAAGTTTTATAGCCTCATTGAAAACTCAATGCAAGATTTAATTAACGATTGATAGTTCATGCAGGTCAGGTCTACGAAGTTTGTTCAAGGGAGAGCTGCAGAGCAGGCCAAAGACTCTGATGTGTGTGCTTATTTTCAAGGGTTTTTCAGCATGTTAAGAGCCCCAAAAGCACATAAAACCTTGAACAAAACATTAATATTCCTTAGGAACACAATAAGGCCCTACGCAGTGTTTTGGCACTAAAAAGCTGAAACAACAAGTGACTAGAGTCAAAAGAGAAGTGCATTGAGTATGGATAGAAAAGCTGACTCTCTATTAAAATGGCTGTAATAACGAGGATAACAGGATTTTGAAAAATCTAATTAAGCTCACAAGTGCAGCTTGTAAAAGAGATTAGAATTTTCCATGAAATTAAATAAATAAATTAATATAAAATAACCAGAGCAAAGCAAGAAAATTTAAGCATGATGGATTTTCAAAGATATGCAAAATACTAAGTAAATCCTTCAGTGCCTTTACATATTAAATGCTGAAATACTCAAATGGAAACAACATATCAAATAGGTAAACTCTAAACTGGAAGCTTTACCTTAGACAGAGCCAACGGCCCCTGAAGTAGGGTCGAATTTAAATGAATCGATGCCATTGAGTTGTTATAAATTGGTGTATTCAGCAAGTTCTTGAGGGAGAACTTTTTTCAAAGAAGTACTTGACTTTAACTTATGTGAATTTGAACTTATTATGTTTGCTGAGCAATTCAAATGTTAAACTCTTTGGGCTTTAAGAACTACACTGACCTTTGAATTCCTTTCATTCCCTGCAGGAATTGCTTACAGAGAGTGCTTGGACAATGGTACATGGGCACTGAAAAGTAACTACTCCAACTGTGAGCCCATTTTAGAGGAAAAGGTGGGTAAATGTGTTATTAACCTGAGTTGTACTCTAATTAACTCTACTGTTTTGGCTTTAGTGATGTCCACAGGGTTGTTTATTACATTTCATTAGTGAAAAAAATAGCTGCAGGCAGCAGTGATCGATCATAACTTGATTTCTCTGGGAAGAGCAAGTTCACAGCATGCTTTTTCCAAAAACAAACCAAAAGGGAGGAGGATTTCTTTTCTGTGATGCACAGAGTTAAGATTGCCTGCAATGACAACAATCTTAGTCCAATAATGCTGTAACATACCGCCCCAGACCGTGACGGACACTTCACCTCCAAAACAATCCCGCTCCAGAGTATAGACTATGGCATAATGCTCAGTCTTTCAGCAACAAATGCAAGTCCGGCCATCACCCTTTGTGAGATAAAAATCATGACTCATCAGTGAAGAGCACTTTTCACCAGTGTTTTTCAGCAGTTTGTGCCCACAGGCGACATTGCCAGTGATGTCTGGGAAGGTCCTTCCGTACAACAGGCTCAATTTAGCCAATCTCAACCTATTGCGAAAAGTCTGAGCACTGAATTGTGCATTCCTGATGTAACTCAGGCAGTTGCTTTTGCCATCCTGTGCATGTGCCGCATGTATGATTTTCGGATGTACTGATCCTGTACACTGTTGTTACACGCAATCTGCGAGGATAATCAGCTGTCCTTTCTCTCTCCCTATAGTACTGTCTTAGATATCTCACAGTACAGACATTTTGTTGCCCTGTCCACAACTGCAGTCCTCGTGCTTCCATGCAGCATGTTAACACTTGCAGTTTTTCACAGTCAGTAGAAACGTCTCTTTAGTTTTTATAGCTGTAAACTTAACTTCCTACCATCTGTAAGCTGTTAGTGTCTTAATGATCATTCCACAGGTGCATGTTTATTTTGATTTTCCAAAGTTATCTTTAATTAGTGTGTAAAGGGACATTTTTTTGCTGAGTTCAATAAATAATAAGTTAGTCCAACATGTTATCCAACCAATACGTCTGTATAGGTTGTTTGTCACTTCCACTTTCATTTTAATGCATTGTTCTCTATTATCTGCATCATATAGCAATATGCGATCGTATAACAATATGCGATTATGCGATAATGGATTCGATCCCAGGGAACGCATGTGCTCATAAAGTGTATAATAATTTTATTTTTTTTGTAAAAACTCCACACATTGGGTGTCATTCATGAAACACGAGCAGAACCAATTTTTGTGTAAATCGTGTGTAAAGTGGTTCTGGCGTAAATTTTCGGATTCATTAAAATGTTCGTATTTTCCAAATGTTAGTTGGTACGAAAGAAATCTACACCTGCTCCCAGTCACGCGTAAATAATGCGTTTAACATCCAAACGTTTTGCTCATTAATAAGGCTGCATTTTAATTCACCTTAATAAGGTACATATTTACACAGCATTTTGAAAAAAATATTATATAGTAATTACATACATTTTTTCTTTTTACTTTTATTGTGAGAGCCAGTAATAGCATCTGCACATGGAGCACTTTAATCAAATAATTAACTGATTTCAATAGGGCTGGGCAAACTAATGGCCCCTTAATTGTTATGGAAATTGTTTCCTAAAAAATGGCCAAAATCCTTCGTTTAGTGTCATAATATTATGCCCATATATAGTTGTCAGTCGGATTTAATGGGTGGGATTTATGGTAATTGAGAATGAGCGTGCACGCGCGTCCCATTTACGACTGACTGGAATTCATTAACACACACACATTTCACTATCACTTCTGACATTTACAAAGTATTTGTGAATCAGGAGAAGAGTTTTCGGGAAGGTCTCTTTACGCGCAAATCACTCACATATTTACTCGTATATTTACGAATGTTTCATGAATGTTTTATGAATGAGACCCATTGCATTTAAATGAACACGCATTTTGATTGGTTAGGACAGTCATATGTCATTTCGTGACAACAGACGTAACACGACACTGTCATTATTTCTATGGCAGCTAGAGGGCGCATGACTTTAAAATGTGAATATAGGTGCTTGAAAAATGACCTATAAGGTCAGTTTTTTTTGGGAGGACAGTCTCAGTTAGTCTGACAGTGCACATATAGGAGAATATGGACGTCTCCAGTCAGTAAACGAGATAAGCCTTTTTGTCTGCTGCAGACCTTACCAAACAGGATTAAACTACAGGAAGTGATTAAACAGCAGGGAAACCTATCCCAAAATTGTAGAATCCGACTTAATATGAGGTGCCCGACATGCATCATGGTGGCACAACTACTGTGCTCCAAAGGCGTTGTTGCGTGGAACACGAGTGAGAAAACTGTTGTTAAAAACGCACAGTTGAAGTGTTATTGTCTAAAATGCAGACTGCAGTGAAACTGACAGAGCAGAATCTCAAAGACAGGGAGGAGAAAGGCAGATATTCTTGGACGGTCTGACACAGTTCTCTGATTATTAATATGAGGGGCCCAACATGCACCATGGGGACACACCCTGTTGTAACCACAAAGCACTACTCCTGCGATCCAAGTCCAAATTGACAGTAAACAAACATGTATACAAGCCGAAAGACATCACATCGCAAGCTTCCAGACTTGAACACAAAATACAGAGCCTAAAGCTCCACATCAGCTCTCCATCATCCCGACTCATGCAACCGCAGAACCACAGTGTTGGGGATGGCCAACCATTCTCTTTTTCTCGAGAGAAACACTTAATTTTATAATGAATGCAGTGTGAGTAGTTGATGAGCCGTTGAGCATGGCTTTCAAGTGGCAAAACCAAAACACTTAACTCATGAGTGTCCTCTGTCAAAATAAGCAAGGACATGGATGCACACACTGATGAAAAATGGCATCGTGTTCCACTCTAAGGGAAGATAAACTCTACATGAAGTGAATCGCTGAGATCTGGAGATAGAACGGGTAGATAAATTGTCTTAAACTAAGAAGAAATATCTGAGGAGTGATGGCACTTGAATTTGGTCCTTTATAAGATCTTTTAAAATATCATTGCAGTTATTCTCTTTTTTGTATTATTTACATTACTTATGTAAAGTTTCCCTGAGCAACTGAAATGGTTTTGATTGGTTTAAATCATATAACACAACATATAATCCATTTGGACCACTTGTAATGAAGCAGCCCATATTTTACAGTGGCATGAAAAAGTTTGTGAACCCCTTGCAAAATCTGTGAAAATGAGAATTATTTTAATAAAATAAGAGGGATCATAAAAAAATGCATGTTATTTTTTGTTTAGTACTGTCCTGAATAAGATATTTTACATAAAAGATGTTTGCATTTAGTTCACAAGACAAAACAACAGCTGAATTTATTAAAATAACCCCATTCATAAGTATGTGATGCATTGATTCTCAATACTGTGTGGTTACCTGATGATCCACGACTGTTTGTGTGTTTTGTGATGGTTGTTCATGAGTCTCTTGTTTGTCCTGAGCAGTTAAACTGAGCTCTGTTCTTCAGAAAAAAAACCTCCAGCTCCTGCAGATTCATCAGTTTTCAAGCATTTTTGCATATTTGAACCCTTTCCAGCAGTGACTGTGTGATTTTGAGATTCATCTTTTCACACTGAGGACAACTGAGGGACTCAAACTCAACTATTAAAAAAGGTTCAAACATTCACTGATGCTCCAGAAGGAAACACGATGCATTAAGAGCCGAGGGGTGAAAACATTTGAACAAGATGAAGATGTCACAATTTTTCTTATTATATTTATATATCATTGTTTTTTATTTAGTACTGCCCTTTGGGACCAACAGAAGATACTTGCATGTTTCCCGGCAGAAAAATTAAGTACAATTTACCTTGATATTTGAATTCAAAAGTTTTCACCCCCCGACTCTTAACTCATCGTGTTTCCTTCTGGAGCATCAGTGAATGTTTGAACCTTTTTTAATAGTTGAGTTTGAGTCCCTCAGTTGTCCTCAGTGTGAAAAGATGAATCTCAAAATCATTCAGTCACTGCTGGAAAGGGTTCAAATATGCAAAAATGCTTGAAAACTGAAGAATCTGCAGGATCTGGAGGATTTTTCTGAAGAACAGAGCTCAGTTTAACTGCTCAGGACAAACAAGAGACTCATGAACAACCATCACAAAACATAAAAACAGTTGTGGATCATCAGGTAACCACACACAATATTGAGAATCAATGCTTCACATACTTATGAATGGGGTTATTTTAATAAATTCAGGTATTGTTTTGTCTTGTGAACTAAATGCAAACATCTTTTATGTAAAATATCTTACTCAGGACAGTACTAAACAAAAAATAACATGCATTTTTTATTATCCCTCTTATTTTAGTCACTTCACTTCACATGACTTCTACATCTAAACATTCTGCAAAAGGAAAATTAGAATACTATAATATGGTGTCACAGTTTTATGACCTCTTTCAAGGACTCATGAGAAATATATAAATGTTTCAGGTCTTTTGAAAGCTTCAATAAAATATTAAACAATGACAAAACGGTCATTGAGTATTGATTTGTGCTAAAATTGTAATCATTTATCATATTATATCATATCATATGGTAGGAAGACACTGAGTTGCTTCTTTAATCAAGGCATAAATAATAATGAATCTGTTTTCCACAGAGGAAGTACCCAATGCACTACAAGATAGCCCTCATCATAAACTACTTTGGTCACTGTATATCTGTTGGAGCTCTCGTTATTGCCTTCATTCTCTTTCTGTGCTTGAGGTAAGTGTGTCAGTGATTTTCAGTACTATAGTTTGTGAGCAAAGTATTATGCCAAGGCCTTGTTCAAAGATAAGATATGTTTTGAAGATTAAGTAAACTTAGAGATAATAAAGATTGTATATACACTAAAGGGTAGTTTCGTTATTATTTACTCTAATTTTATCTTTTTTATGAAACACTGAAAGACACACTCTAAAAAATGCTGGGTTAAAAACAACCCAAGTTGGGTTAAATATGGACAAAACAGGCAGGTTGGGTTAAAGGGCACCTATTATGCCCTCTTTCACAAGATGTAATACAAGTCTCTGGTCTGGTCAAGTTTCGGCTTAAAATACCCCACAAATTTGCCCCTATTTAGGGGTGACCAAAAACATGCCTTTTACTACATTACTATATTGCTGGCTAAAAAAATAAATGCAAAATTGGTTGAAAAAAATGGCTGGGTGAAAACAACCCAATTCCTGGGTTTGTCCATATTTAACCCAGAATTTTTTAGGGTGCAGTTTTTGAAGAAGGCACAGTATGTATGTACTGTGTGTATGTATTGTACTTTTAATGCTAAAGAATGTGGCATTTTACTTTTATTTTATATTCAAAATGACATAAAAGCATATAAAAGTATGCTATTTTGTATGAAAAAGAGACAAAAGTCATTACACTGCGTGATGGATTGTCTGTCTTTCCTTGTGCTCTAAGTATTTTAGTTTGTATTTTGCCATATTCACGAGCCACTGTTCTGCAGAGTATAGCTCCAAAAGTGTTTCCACACTGAAGATAACACCATACAGTGTGCAAGACTGCAAGATTAGATAGTGTTTGTGTGAGTTGAGTATTAGTTGCAAGAGTGAGTAGAGTGGGTGCAGGTGTGTAAGATTAAAAGTCTTGGCAGGAGGTGGAAAACCTGGGAGCATGACAATTCTTTATGGAAAGATAAACTATATTATGAATCATTATGAATGCACTGTAATGCATTTGTAATACCTTTTCAATGGATTCAATTTAATGTGTAATTTCTCCTCTGCTGAGAATCAATACACATAATAACAAAAATATTGACACCCCCCATCCATCATCATGTCAAACAGATAGTCACGGTCCAAACACATGACATTGGCTGAGCCAAGAGATTCTCAAACACACAGCAATATTTTCACTGTGTTGTGTAAAATAAACATATGAATCACTTGAAGAAATTAAACATGTCTCTTTAAATATGCAGAGCAAAGTGTTACTGAACATTTCCTTAAACATGCTCAGAATAATAATTTTTTTATTTTTTTATTTAACCTTTATTTAAGACTCACTGAGATTAAAAATCTCTTTCACATGAGTGTCCTGAACAAAATGAGCAGCAATACAATTAGTTTCAACACAGATTTACACCATACACACAGAATTAAAAACAATTACATTTCACTGCATCATCTTTCATTTGCTGGATGACTATTTTAAATTGATCTAAAGACAGCACAATCGAAAGTTCAGTTTCGATTGAAGGTAATTCATCTTTTAGATATGATTTTTGTTTGTGTGTCTTGGGCTCTTAGCTCTTTGTCTCATATTCATGCTCATGTATTTCCATAATCAGCTCATGCAATGCTAAATCTGTGTCACAGTGTAATTACTGAAATGATTGTTTCATTTATCTTTTTTAAATTCAAGGAGCATCCGATGCCTTCGCAACATAATCCACTGGAACTTAATTACAACTTTCATTCTGAGGAATGTAATGTGGTTTTTGCTTCAACTGATTGACCAAAACATTTATGAGACAAATGAGGTATGAAACACTTTTAAACTTATTTATCAGCCTATTAATATGTAAACGGATCAGCAGGTTTCTAACATTTACATTTATGATGTTGGCAGACGATTACTCACAGATATTGCTTTGAAAACAGTAGCTGATGATATTGCATGGAGTAGATTTTTTAATTAAGAATTTAATTTTTGTCTCCTGGAATAAACTGCCTCATTACAATCTTCCAGCATTTTTATTTCCAACTTTTAAGTAATTGACGGTGAAGAGAAGACATGCAAATTCTGTCAAAAGTATTTAATTTTGCAATGTTTCCACCATACTATGTAATTTAGACACTCTGTATAGAATGACTGTAGTCTTCACTGATACAAACACAAGAGCTTTAGAAAAGACCGAAGTAACAGTGGGATTGCTGTGCGTGGCTTTGCTTTTATAACATGGTTACAAAATAATAAAAATGAAAATATGATACTTTCAGATACTTTTAGATGCACAACCCCAAATCAAGAAAAGTTGGGACAATTTGAAAAATGTAATAAAATCAAGAATCTGTGACTTGTTAATTCTCTTTCAATTATTTCACTGACAAAAATACAAAGAAAACATATCCAGTGTTTTCACTGACCAACTTAATTATGTTTTGTAAATGTAAACAAATTTTGATTTTGATGGCTGCAACACACTCTAGAAGAGTTGGGACAGAGGCATGTTTACCACTGTGTCACATCACCTTTCCCTTTAATTACAATTTTTAATCATTTGAGAATTGAGGATCCTAATTGTTGCAGTTTTGCATGTGGAATTTTTGTCTGCTCAACAGTCTGTGGTCATCGTTGTCTGATTCTCTTTTTGATGATGGGACATACATTTTCAATAAGAGTCAGATCTGGACTGCAGGCAGGTCAGGCAAGCACATTTACTCTACGGTGTAATGTCTACGGAACCACTCTGTTTTTGCACATGCTGAATGAGGCCTGGCATTGTCTTGCTTCCCAGGAAAGATGTCATGGCAGTATATGTCTCTGTATGAACCCAATTTACACCTCCACATCAATGGTACCTTCACACATATGCGAGCCACTCATGCCGTGTTCTCTGCCCCCCAGTACCATGACAGATGTATGCTTTTGCACCTGTCACTGATGAAAGTCTGTATGATCTATTCGGACTCGAACTCGAACACACAGCATACATTTCCTCTGTCTTTTGGACCATCTGAGATGAGCTCGGGCCCAGAGATCTCGGCAGCATCTCTGTATAGAATCAATGCATAGCGTTCTCCTTGAATAACTGAGATTCAGGTTGCATTTCTTGGTGCAGCGGCAGACTGTGTTAATGACAACGGTTTTCTAAAGTACTATTGAACCCATGTGGCTATATTTAACACAGCAGCATGACGGATTCTCATGCAATGTCATCTGAGGGCTCGAAGGTCATGCACATTTAACAAAGGTTTCCTGACTGGCCCTACACAGCCTGAGATTTCTCTGTATTCCCTGAATCTTTTCACAATTATGTAAGCTAGTGCTGAAAGAACTAAATACTTTGCCAATGTGATATTTGAACTGTTGAACAATTCTCTCATGATATTCTCTCATGAGCCACGACCCATCTTTGCTGGCAAGGACTGAAATGATCCTTTCATACCCAAACACAATACTCTAACCTATTACCAATTAACCTGCTAATTATGGACTGTTTCAAAACCGTTTAACGGATATTCTGTGATCTTTTCACTTTTGCCTCTGTCCCATCATTTTTTGGAGTGTGTTGCAGCCATCAGAATCAAAAAAGGTTTAGATTTACTAAATACAATTAAGTTGGTCAGTGAAAACATTGGAAATATTTTCTTTGTACTTCCATCAGTTAAATAAAATTGAAAGAGAATTAACATGTCACAGATTCTTTATTTTATTTTATTTTATTTTATTTTATTTTATTTTATTTTATTTTATTTTATTTTATTTTATTTTATTTTATTTTATTTTATTTATTTATTTTATTTTTTTATTTTTATTTATTTTTTTTTATTTTATTAAATGTCCCAGCTTTTCTTGTTTTGGGGTTGTATATGACATTTTTCTTCCGATCAACACTTTTTTTTTTTTTTTTTTCAATCCATATAATGCAAGAATGGGTTCCCAAATGTTGGCACCTGTTCACCTAGCTATTGTTCAGCATCCATTGAATAAAAATGTTATTGTCGTTTGCTTTTCAGGAATTATACATCATAGCAGAAACATAGCACTTTTTAATTTAATAAAATTATATTTTATGAAAAAAAAATCTTTGAAATGTATTATGTAGTAACCATGTTTTAGCAGCCATGGCTGGAGGAACTCCACTACATATTGCGCACAACAAAACAACTGGGCTATTGCACATTCTTTTCAAGATGCAAAATAGCACCTTGCAAAACACTTATAAAACATTTGAGCTAGGATATGATGTTGCTTTAAGACCTAGAATATGATTCATGTTAGCATCAAAAAGGTTTGCAGTTGGAAACAACATAGCTCACCTCAATTAACACCCTTTCCCTTTCTCTTTGTATAGCCCTGGTGCCGTCTTATAACAACAATCTATAATTACTTTGTGGTGACCAATTTTTTCTGGATGTTTGTGGAGGGCTGCTATCTTCACACGGCTATCGTAATGACATATTCCACAGACAAGCTTCGTAAATGGGTCTTCCTCTTCATTGGATGGTGTGAGTTGATTTCTCTACACTTTCATTCTCACTTTGAAAGGCCTAATCATCTGCAATTTCCATTAGCTGTGAAGAGAGAAGCTGAAATGTAATCTGCTAGTCAAGAAAGTTTAAAAACTAAGTTTTGTTTTATTTGGAAAGTTTCTGTGTCTTTTTTAGAGTGAATGTCACAAAAAAAAAACAAAAAAAAAATCCTCAGGTCATTTTACGAGGCTCAATGCGAGAATACAATCATAAAGTGTCAAACCTGCAACCTTCTGTTCAGGTTCTTGCTGTTGTTCCAGTACGCCACATAGAGGAAAGACATTGAGCACACAAAGCATTAGTTAGCATGCTGATCATTTAAGCTAATATTTTCTGCTAACACAGTTTACTGATAGTGGACAAGTCTAAATTTTTTCCCAAGTTTTTTGAAAATATCTCATATCTCATATATATATTCATATTAATGTGCATGTAAAAACATAGCACCCCCAAGGTTTGATAGCATTTTTTGGCACATCGAATCAACACTGTACATCTTTTAAGAAGTTGACCAATTAGGTTGTTATTTCAGTGCTTTGTCCTGTTCAGTTGAATTGCCTAGAAGCAATTTGTTAAAGTAGTTTATGTAATAAATCAAAATGGTGGACAAGGTGAACCCTGTCAGGAAGCATATAATTATTTTCAATTTTTGGACACTAGAAGGCACCAGCTCCAAATTTTTCCGGTTTCTTCAGGGTGCTGAGAAAAAAAATGTAAAATGTTTTTCCGGTGAGAACAAAATATGGATTTATGGTAGAAAAGATATTAACATAAATTTCAGTGCAAATTTGACCCATTGGTGGTGCTAGAGGCAATGAAAGGCTGGACGGAAATTTGGTCAGATTGAAGCTCTGACATTTTTACAACATTTTATGATACAGTTCTATGGGCTGCCACAGAATAATAATAAGAAAAAAGGATCTGTGCAGAGGACTTGTCTGGTTCTTGTGGTCTTGGCTGAGGATCTGTGCTGATGGCTGTATCGTTGATGAGGTCTTCTTAGGGGATCTGTCTCTAGGGCCTGTCATGGTCTCCTCCTTTTATGCCAAAGAATTAAAGGTGCCGTAGAACGTCTTTTCAAAAGATATAATATAAGTCTAAGGTGTCCCCTGAATGTGTCTGTGAAGTTTCAGCTCAAAATACCCCATAGTTTTTTTTTTAATAAATTTTTTTAACTGCCTATTTTGGGGCATCATTAACTATGCATCGATTCAGGCTGCGCGCCCCTTTAAATTTACTTTGAACATGAGCTGGCATATGCAAATATTAGGGTCATACATATTAATGATCCCGACTGTTGCGTAAAAGTCGGTGTTAAGTTGAGATTTGCCTGTTTTCCGGAGGTCTTTTAAACAAATGAGATTTATATAAGAAGGAGGAAGCAATGGAGTTTGAAACTCAATGTATGTCTTTTGTAGCACTTGTTATTTAACTATGCCAAGGTAAATTGAATTTTTGATTCTAGGGCACCTTTAAACTATTAGCGAGTACAGAGCCAAAGAACAGAATTGACACAATATGACATGCACTGTTACGAAGTTGCAGTTTTCCAGTCAGGGGTTCGCTGCTTATTAGTGTGCCACATACTGTACAGTACACACACTTTATTAGAGACACGTTGCTAGTACTGGGTTGGATGCCCTTTTGCCTTCAAAACTGCCTTAATTCTTCGTAGCATGAATTCAATAAGGTCCTGGAAACATTCCTCAGAAATTTTAGTCCATATTGGCATGATAACATAATGCAATTGCTGCAGATTTGTCGGCTGCTGCAGCAACAAAACCCAGGTATGCTGTGGCGTTAGATCTACATGCCTAAATGCTTTGAGTTGCTGCCATGTGATTTGCTGATTAGGTTTGAACAGGTGTACTTAATAAAGTGGCCGGTGAGTGTACATGGTCACACTTTTTATTAGGTGTTTTTAACAAACATGTATTAACATTTAAATGAATCATTTGATACAATACACTTATTGTGTACATGTTTTTACATTATACCACCCAAGCTATTCTAACCTTATTCATTTCCAATTGCACTAGCGTATTATGTAAATAGTAAGGACACCTAATATAAAATAATCACTTTCATGTCCAGTTTATAATACCTGACTGAAGTGTGTGGAAATGCTCAGCCTGCTGCCACACAAATGTAATCCAAAGACGCACCTTAGATTCCGCCTAAGAAGAAGCAACAGAGGCTGACTCAAGTGGTTTGAATAGGGCCCATTAAACTTTCTAGGACTATAGATAAGCTCCAAGAACAAACACAAGCAGTAGAGAAAGGTCTCAGCCTTATCATCCCATGCATGCAACGAGAAACAATTGAATGCCTCCCCTAGGAAAAAACACCACCAACTGGTGCATGTTCAGCAGCAATCGTGTACACCAGAAGTGCACAGGCAGAAAAATCAGACTGTCCTCCAAAAACAAAAAAACAAACAAAAAAAGCACCTTTCAAGCACCTTATTATGACCTATATTTACATTTTACGTTTTAAAGTCATGCGCCCTCTAGCTGGCGTAAAAATTATGACAGTGTTGTGTTACGTCTGTCGTCATGAAATGAAGTATGACTGTCATTACCAATCAAAATGCGTGTTCATTTAAATGCAACGGGTCTCATTCATGAAACATTCGTAAATATACGAGTAAATATGAGTGAATTACGCGTAAAGAGACCTTCCCGAAAACTCTTCTCCTGATTCACAAATACTTTGTAAATGTCAGAAGTGATAGTGAAATGTGTGTGTGTGTTAATGAATTCCAATCAGTAGTAAATGGGACGCGCGTGCACGCTCATTCTCAATTACCATAAATCCCGCCCATTAAATCCGACTGACAACTATATATGGGCATCATATTATGACACAAAACGAAGGATTTTGGCCATTTTTTAGGAAACAATTTCCATAACAATTAAGGGGCCATTAGTTTGCCCAGCCCTATTGAAATCAGTTAATTATTTGATTAAAGTGCTCCATGTGCAGATGCTATTACTGGCTCTCACAATAAAAGTAAAAAGAAAAAATGTATGTAATTACTATATAATATTTTTTTCAGAATGCTGTGTAAATATGTACCCGATTAAGGTGAATTAAAATACAGCCTTATTAATGAGCAAAACGTTCGGATGTTAAACGCACTATTTACGCGTGGCTGGGAGCAGGTGTAGATTTCTTTTGTACCAACTAACATTTGGAAAATACGAACATTTTAATGAATCCGAAAATTTACGCCAGAACCACTTTACACACGATTTACACAAAAATTTGTTCTGCTCGTGTTTCATGAATGACACCCAACGTGTGGAGTTTTTATACCATTTGTCCAATTTCCTTTAGGCAAATCTCATTTTTTATTAATGACTACACCCACCCCACCTCTAAACCTACCCTTTGTGATTTATAGTGTATACACTTATACAGCTCTGCCAATTGAGCTATGCGAAACCCGAAATATGACGCAGATAAAAGGGAACAATGCATAAAAATGAAAGTGTCCTGTTGTCACCAACAGGCGATGGATCCAAATTGCCTTTCTGCACCATGATACAAATAGCCACCACTTGAAAGCATAGAGGCTTCTTGCAGAAGGAGCACATGCATTCAAAACTGTCTTCATAGTCTCTGATGAAAGACCAGAACTTATCAAAGAGGCCTTTTCAAAGGTCAAACCCAAAGTTCCCACAATTTCAGACTGGGAATATCACATAGTTCCCTGAGCTTTGGAAAGCAGATGTGCTCTAATTGGAATTTCTCAAGCATGGTCCTCCAGTGAGACTGAGACCAGATCCGAGAACCAAATGTGGGACAGATAATCACTGCTGCCTACAGACTATGCACACTGCTTTCTCCCTCTCTCACAAGAACCGCTGGAAGCAGACATATTGGCAGAAAGGCAGACATATAAGTGCTAGGAGAATTTATTCATAGAGATAAAGGAGACCAAAAGGAGCACTGGGTCATTTTGCTCAAGGCGAACAATTCTACCTCTGCTTAGCCCAACCTCTGCTAAATTGGAGCACAGATTGGAGGAAGGCATCAGAGCACAAGCAAGAACACATAGAGGACACACATCATAAACATACAAGTGAAAATGCTCACAGCTGCAAACAACGGCTAGAGCTTCGGCTTCAGTTTGTAATGTTTTCAGCGATACTGAGTGCACAGCTGGCGTACACAATGACAATGACAAAATAGCACCAAAAAGTTTACACCTATGGTTTCTAAACTTGGCTATTAATGGACTGGATGGATCATTGTGGCCTCCGCACTGCACTTGTATCCAAAAAGACCTAAAGAATCTTTTTGACCTAAATGGCAGTTGGCTTAATCCTTAGGGATTAGTCTTGTGATGGGTGTCCTGTCTTTCCCACACTTGAGGTGTCTGTCCTAGTATCCTTATCTGATGGTGTTGGACATTTATATGTGCTTGTCCACCAAGATCCAATCGAATTGTTTTCAAACTATGTCCACTGTTGCAGAAAGAGAGGGACCCTGCCATAAAACTGGGCTCTGGAATGTTCTTTTCCCTACAACTGTAAGATGGCTATATTAACCTTCTGAAGATGAGAGAATTTCATTGTCTTTAACAGATGGCATACATCTGGTTAAACAATATTTTTGTCACATCACAAAATACTTGAAATATTCTGGCACTAATATAATTAAAAGTTACAAAGTATTCAAACTGCAGGACAGATTATTGTTTTGTGGAGTGCACCATGTGAGCGTGTTAAATGTGTCTGAGTGTGTAACTAGAGGATTCTGGGGCTTTTTCAGAGCTGTAAGAGAGCTGATACTACAGACCGTTACTTCGGTCACATGGCTGATTTACTGTGAGACCAGATCAAAAGGCCACTGCCTATGGGATTGACAATGAAAATGTGAAAATGTTGGGGTGTGTGTTCGGTTATAGAATGCGGTTGTCACTAAACTGCGTGTGAAAGTAACCGTATTAAAGGATTAGTTCACCTGTGAATGAAAATTTCCTGATAATTTACTCACCCCCATGTCATCCAAGATGTTCATGTCCTTCTTTCTTCAGTCGAAAGAAATTAAGGTTTTTGATGAAAACATTCCAGGATTATTCTCCTTATAGTGGACTTCAAACGGTTGAAGGTCAAAATTACAGTTTCAGTGCAGCTTCAAATGGCTTTAAATGATACCAGACGATGAATAAGAGTCTCATTTAGCAAAATGATCGGTCATTTTCTAAAAAATACAAATGTAGATGCTTTGCAAACAAATGATCGCCTTGCAAGTGGTTCTGCCAAAACTGCACTTTCGTATTCTTCAAAAAGCTTATGCTGTATGTCCTACACCTTCCCTATTCTACTTATGGAAAAAACGTAACTGGCGCTGCGTTCGTTCCGTAAGTTGAAAAGGGAAGGCGAAGGACATACAGCATAAGCTTTTTGAAGAATAAGGAAAGTGGAAGCACTTGCAAGGCGATCATTTGTGTTTATAAAGCATATACAGTTTTAATTTTTTTAGAAAATGGCTGATCATTTCTCTAGATAAGACTCTTATTCCTCGTCTGGTATCATTTAAAGCCCTTTGAAGCTGCACTGAAACTGTAATTTTGACCTTCAACCGTTTGGGCTTCAGTGAAATCCACTATAAGGAGAATAATCCTGGAATGTTTTCATCAAAAACCTTCATTTCTTTTCAACTGATGAAAGAAAGGCATCTTGGATGACATGAGGGTGAGTAAATTATCAGAAAATTTTATTTGAAAGTGGACTAATCCTTTAAGGACTCAAATACAGGACTGACAACTGTATTTTGGTGCTGAGTGAATGTTTCTATATATATATATATATATATATATATAAGCCAGATATAGACCAAAACTTTTCTTTTATAAGATGCATATGGTTGTGTTTTCACTGAGGACAAAAAAAGAAACAAAAAATGGTCACACTTTAGTCCAATTCTCACTATTAACTACGAAATTTGCCTTATTAAACTCCTAATTTGCTTTTTAAGGTAGTTGTTAACTTCAGGTATTGGGTAGGATTAAGGAATGATATGGTCATGCAGAATTGTTTGATAAACTAAAGTTTTACCAAACAAGCAAAAAAGACAACAATCAGCTGTACACAAATAATACAACATATTACAGGTGTGTGATTGAATAATGTATAAATCATTCATTTAAACTGTTCAGCAGCATCAAGCAGATAAGGTTCCAGAGTGAGGCAGCATCTCTTTTGCCATTGCAGTATAAAGTCATGCGAGGAGGCAATTCTTCCATCATGCTATGATTTTCTCATTACCTTGTCAATGTCATAATACCCCTCTATCATATTCACAAACAGTACACATATCTGCATGAATCAGTCAAACAAATTAGTGGAGGTAGAGGGACTAATTACAAAGCAAACAACTCACCCACTCGGACATCATTTTTGGTCATATCCAAATTAAATGCATTTGAAATGACTTTTTGGAGCGCTCAGCTCTGTTAAATTAAAGCTGCACCTCCCCTGTGATCATCATGACTCCTGCTGCATTTACTGAGTATTTCTTGACTAATGGCCATAATAGAAAGGGAGTCAAGGGACTATTAATATTAATACCCTGTTCAATATTACCAAACAACAGTTTGTAGTAACAAATAAAAGATATCTGCTTATTTCTGTATTACTGTATTTAGTGGTTATATAGGAATGTGCAATTAATATGAAAATGTTTAAAAATGCATAAGCAATGAGACATAAATTATGTAAAATAGTATGTTAATAAATATTATAGTATTGGTTACTTCATCATGCTAGTGTAAATGGTGTTCCATTAACAAAGTAAACATCAAATTGAACATGGAATTTACAAATATGTATGTAAATTATAAAGTGTGTACAATCTGAACTGAATCTAAAGTATTATGGTTGCATCTCTTTCCACTTGCATAAACAAAATCACAATAAATTCCCACAGCACAACACTGGTTCATGATATTTAGTTACTGCTTATATATTTAATTTCCACATTTCTGGAGTTGCTATCCTTGAAGTGTGATTTGCAATCTTCTCTCTTTCAGGTATACCATGTCCAATAATTATAGTGTGGGCCATCGGAAAACTTTACAATGAAAACGAACAGTAAGTTGCTGATTTGCAGAAATAAGCTTAGTGCAGTAAGCCGACAGTATGATGGGAGTGAATGACTGTTGATGTCAATTGTAGAGTATACAAAAAGATGTCAATGAATGAGCCTGTGATTGGAATACTTGGAAATTCGTGACATTTCCTCCAGATATATATGTATAAAACTGACAGAGTAGAAATATATGTAGAAAAACAAATATGTAATAAATGTTAACTTTTTTTGTATGTTAGCTAATGTCAGAATAAAAACCTGTTCATAACAAAATTGCAAAAACTCCCAGCCACAACACTATGGTGTTATATAATAATTCAAGTTAATTAATTAATTAATTCCTTACATTTATATAGCGCTTTTCTGGGTACTCAAAGCGCTTTACATATTGAAGGGGGAATCTCCTCAACCACCACCAATGTGCAGATTCCACCTGGATGATGCGACAGCAGCCATATTGCGCCAGTATGCCCACCACACACCAGCTTTTTGGTGGAGAGGAGACCATGGCCAATCAGTATATGGGGATGATTAGGAGGCCATGATGGACAGAGGCCACTGGGAAAGTTTGGCCAGGATGTTGGAGTTAAACCCCTGCTCTTTTCGAAGGACATCCTGGGATTTTTAATGACCACAGAGAGTCAGGACCTCAGTTTAATGTCTCATCTGAAGGACGGTGCTTTTTGACAGTATAGTGTCCCCATCACTATACTGGGGCACTAACACCTCTTCCAGCAGCAACCTAGTTTTCCCAGGAGGTCTCCCATCCAGGTACTAACCAGGCTCAGCCCTGCTTAGCTTCGGTGGGCAACCAGTCTTGGGCTACAGGGGGATATGGCTGCTGACAGTGTGGCGCTAGTGTGCAAATAAGTGAAAATTACAAAATAAATCCTACCAAACGGTATAAAAAATGAGGAAAAACAAAATATATGTTGACAAGTATAAACATACAAAATAAAAACAGTTAACAGTTTAAGAACGCTATGTAAAATAGTTTTCATCACTTGAACAGGGAAGATTCATGGACTTTAATTTGCTGTATTTATGGGCCAAGCACCGAAGATGCGTTGGCACCTATTGTAATTGTTGGCGTTCTTATTATTATTCTTCCGTTTCCATCCTGGAAGTCTATAGAACCGATTTCAGTTATGTTATGAAAGTTGCAGTTATGCAGTTATGTTATGAAAGTTATGAAATTTGGCACACAGAGTCCCAGTCTGATCTGTCAATATAGCAAATTTGGAGTCTCTAACTCAATCCCTCTAGCGCCACCAGCTGTCCAAAGTTGCACTCATGTTTATGCTAATAACTTTTCAACCGTAGAAACAAAATTGACATTATTTCAGTCATGAAAATTTTTCCGCCATTTTGAGTTTTCTGAAAAGCCTGATTTTTCTAACTCTTCCTAGGCCTTTACTCCGATTTTCACAAAAATCGAACCAGATCATCTTCAGACAATGCCGACAAAAAGTTAAGGAATTCAAGTCGATTTCTCAAACTGTTTTCACAAAACACAAGAACGAATTTTACGTAGCGCTTGCGAAAATAGACATAAGGCTGTATCTCCGCAATGCTTTATCATATTCCGACCAAACCTGGTACATGTCATCACAAGCATGGCCCGAGACAACATGCAGCGTTTCAGCACAGTGCCACCTACTGGTCTGGAGATACAAAAAATGGCTATTTTTGCTTATAACTTCTGAAAATCTTAAGTTTGGTCTTTTTACATTTGGGTCAGTATGCCGAGTCGAATGATGTCCAATTTTCCCATGAAATTTGAGGCATGATGCAAAACCAACTCTTGAAGCTGTATCTCTGCAATGCTTTGTGCTGGGATGACTTGTTGTGCCTTCTTTGTGCTTGGCCCCGATAATTGCTGCTTGCAGCTATATTTTAATGTTGTTTTTAGTTTTTGCCTAAAACCCTGTTTAGACGGTAAAGTCCACATTCAACAGCTCGAAACAGCTCGCCATTTTATAGCAGATTTAGTTCACAAACAACTAACATTTGTGGCCTAAATATGATTTTCATTTAAAATATAAATCCTAAATTCAGCAATAGCAAGTAGGCTAACTTACTTTTCGCTCCATCCGTCGCGCATGCACTCAAGCTCTGAAGATCTCCCGTTTGAGTCAGACTTGTGAATTCAGTGAATTGTTAACTGGAGACTCGCTCTGACCAGATCATTTGAATCAGTGAGTCGTTGACTCTCAGATGTAATCGGATGGTTCCAACTCACACATGAATCGTTTGCTGCAATTTTGAGTACAAAATTAGTTTACGTCTATGTTTTTAGTTTTCAACACAAGTGAATTGTAGCTGTGCACTGTTAGGGCCAGACTTACTATCTGCCTGCGTCAGCACAAACCATCTTTCAGACATAAGATTGAGAATATGAAAACATTATTTTTGTGATTGCATTTGGTGCCGCTTATGTCTCTGAAAGTGCAAACTTCATCTTTAGCTATTGTATTATATGAAAGTGCAGTATTGTGTTTATTATAAAACACCATTCCATGGCCACCTTGGTTCTTCCACCCACTGATATTGACACAGTAAAGTATATATATATATTTCATTGTGCAGTGAATACAGTCCCTGTTGGAAATGATTCATTTGTTAAAGTTACAAAGACACATTATATAGTGTAGTTATAGTTATTAACTAATAACTGTGCTGTGATTACACACTCAAAAAACTCTGCGTTTCAGATGCTGGTTTGGGAAGGAACCTGGGAAGTACATAGACTACATTTATCAGGGGCCTGTGATTCTAGTTCTTCTGGTAAGTATTATTGCCTCCCTCAGATTTGTAGTTGTCAATGCTTCCAAAAAGTAGGGCAATAGAGTGCAGAATTTAAAGCAAAAAACTCTAAAAGCATTACAAAGACTGGAATGGACAAAATGTAAATGTAATACCCAGATGCAAATTGAAGAGAGCTGTTCAATCATTATTAACATCAGCAGATAGTAGGCCAGTCCTTGCCAGAATATCAGCTTTTTATATAATAGCAATGTCTGCTAATTTCAGATAGAGTGCTTAAGCTTTGAGAGAATTATTGAACTGGTATGAGCTAAAGAGTGGAATCTTTTTTCCTCATTCTTCATGTAAAAGCATGTATACAGTATTTAATGTAAGCCATTCTGCAGTAGTGCATAAGTCTCAGTGAGATCTCCACAGCCTGAAATGTATGCATGTTCTGTGCAGAAAGATCAAGTGTACAACATGTACAAATATGTTTATGCCAAAAATCCTAGGAGCAAAGACATTTAGTGTCCACCACAATAAATGTGGCACAAGTGCCATTAACTGTGATTGCTGGGACATTTGTTCATTTAAATATGTCATACATTTGCTGGAAACCTCAAGGATTAGTTCACTTCAGAAAATTTCCTGTTAATTTACTCACCCCCATGTCATCCAAGATGTTCATGTCTTTCTTTCTTCAGTCGAAAAGAAATGAAGGTTTTTGAGGAAATCATTTCAGGATTTTTCTCCATATAGTGGACTTCACTGGGGTTCAACGGGTTGAAGGTCCAAATGTCAGTTTCAGTGCAGCTTCAAAGAGCTCTACATGATCCCAGACGAGGAATAAGAGTCTTATCCAGAGAAACATTTTCTAAAAAAAAAAAAAGATATACTTTTTAACTACAAATGCTCATCTTGCACTGCTCTGTGATGCGCCACGCATTATGTGATCATGTTGGAAAGGTCACGCATTGATGTAGGTGGAAGTACCGACCCAGCAGCAGGGTAGGGTAGGGCGGAAAACTACATCTTGTTTTGTCCTCCAACTTCAAAATCATCCGATATCGTTATTTTACCTTTATTTGTAAAGGCTGTTTAAAATAGTCTTTGCACATTCACTTTGTAACACTTGCTCAGTACTTCCGCCTACGTCACGCATGACCTTTCCAATGGGATTACATAATGTGTGGCGCATCACAGAGCAGTGCAAGATGAGCATTTGTGGTTAAAAAGTATATCAATTTTCTTTTTTCTTTTCTTTAGAAAATTACTTATGGTTTCTCTAGATACGACTCTTATTCCTCATCTGGGATCATGTAGAGCTCTTTGAAGCTGCACTGAAACTGACATTTGGACCTTCAACCTGTTGAACCCCAGTGAAGTCCACTATATGGAGAAAAATCCTGGAATGTTTTCCTCAAAAACCTTAATTATTTTTCGACTGAAGAAAGAAAGACATGAACATCTTGGAAGACATGGGGGTGAGTAAATTATCAGGAAATTTTAATTCTGAAGTGAACTAATCCTTTAATTTAACAACAAAATGATGTTTACATCATAACTGACCTACATCCCTTCTCTTCCTCCCTAATACAGATCAATTTTGTGTTCCTTTTCAACATTGTGCGCATTTTAATGACAAAGCTGAGGGCCTCGACCACATCAGAAACAATACAATACAGGTAAAGAACTTTAACTAACTACTGATCACTATAACTAATATTCCAGAGCGAGAGTTTGTTTAGCCTGAATGATGGTCAGCTGTTCCATGTTCTGTAAAGGAATAGTTCCGCACAAAAATAGAAGTTCTGTCATTATTTGTAGTTCCAAAACCATATGCTGTTTATTTATTTATGTATTAGGAACAGAATAATCCAGTTGAGTGTAGCCTCTTAGAAAAAAAAGCATATATTTTTGGACTTTTAAAACATCCATTGGGTGAGTAAATGATGACAGACGTTTAAATTTTAAGGTGAATTATTCTTCAGAAACAGAGAGCTGCTTCTTTTAATAAATTAAGTGTGAGTTTCATTCAAATAAGTAAATTCTACTGTAGTAAAGTAAATCTACTTGACAAAACACTGGGTTTGTTCCTTAAATTACAACATCATATTAGTCAAATAAAAGAGAGAGAGAGAGAGAGAGAGAGAGAGAGAGAGAGAGAGATAGAGAGAGAGAGAATATATATTCCAATGCTGAGATTAATAACATGTACAGTGGGTACGGAAAGTATTCAGACCCCTTAAATTTTTCACTCTTTGTATATTGCAGCCATTTGCTAAAATCATTGAAGTTCATTTTTTTCCCCTCATTAATGTACACACAGCACCCCATATTGACAGAAAAACACAGAATTGTTTACATTTTTGCAGATTTATTAAAAAAGAAAAACTGAAATATCACATGGTCCTAAGTATTCAGACCCTTTGCTCAGTATTTAGTAGAATCACTCTTTTGATCTAATACAGCCATGAGTCTTTTTGGGAAAGATGCAACAAGTTTTTCACACCTGGATTTGGGGATCCTCTGCCATTCCTCCTTGCAGATCCTCTCCAGTTCTGTCATGTTGGATGGTAAATGTTGGTGGACAGCCATGTTTAGGTCTCTCCAGAGATGCTCAATTGGGTTTAAGTCAGGGCTCTGGCTGGGCCATTCAAGAGCAGTCACGGAGTTGTTGTGAAGCCACTCCTTCGTTATTTTAGCTGTGTGCTTTGGGTCATTGTCTTGTTGGAAGGTAAACCTTCGGCCCAGTCTGAGGTCCTGAGCACTCTGGAGAAGGTTTTCGTCCAGGATATCCCTGTAATTGGCTGCATTCATCTTTCCCTCGATTGCAACCAGTCGTCCTGTCCCTGCAGCTGAAAAACACCCCCACAGCATGATGCTGCCACCACCATGCTTCACTGTTGGGACTGTATTGGACAGGTGATGAGCAGTGCCTGGTTTTCTCCACACATACCGCTTAGAATTAAGGCCAAAAAGTTCTATCTTGGTCTCATCAGACCAGAGAATCTTATTTCACCATCTTGGCAAACTCCATGCAGGCTTTCATGTGTCTTGCACTGAGGAGAGGCTTTCGTCGGGCCACTCTGCCATAAAGCCCCGACTAGTGGAGGGCTGCAGTGATGGTTGACTTTCTACAACTTTCTCCCATCTCTCGACTGCATCTCTGGAGCTCAGCCACAGTGATCTTTGGGTTCTTCTTTACCTCTCTCACCAAGGCTCTTCTCCCCCGATAGCTCAGTTTGGCCGGACGGCCAGCTCTAGGAAGGGTTCTGGTCATCCCAAACGTCTCCCATTTAAGGATTATGGAGGCCACTGTGCTCTTAGGAACCTTAAGTGCAGCAGAAATGTTTTTGTAACCTTGGACAGATCTGTGCCTTGCCACAATTCTGTCTTTGAGCTCTTCAGGCAGTTCCTTTGACCTCATGATTCTCATTTGCTCTGACATGCACTGTGAGCTGTAAGGTCTTATATAGACAGGGGTGTGGCTTTCCTAATCAGGTCCAATCAGTATAATCAAACACAGCTGGACTCAAATGAAGGTGTAGAACCATCTCAAGGATGATCAGAAGAAATGGACAGCACCTGAGTTAAATATACGAGTGTCACAGCAAAGGGTCTGAATACTTAAGACCATGTGATATTTCAGTTTTTCTTTTTTAATAAATCTGCAAAAATGTCAACAATTCTGTGTTTTTCTGTCAATATGGGGTGCTGTGAAAAAATGAACTTAAATGATTTTAGCAAATGGCTGCAATATAACAAAAGAGTGAAAAATGTATAGGGGGTCTGAATACTTTCTGTACCCACTGTAATTAATCAGTAAAACATGCCAAAGCAATGATAGTAATTATCATTTCTTTGAAGGTTTAGCTGGACTTTCTGCATGAGAAATGACACATAAACGTGTTTCCTTCATGTGCAATGTCAGCCCAATTGCATTACGTTTCATTGTTTTGTTTTGTTTTGTTTTGTTTTTTGTTGCATGCACAGTAAAAAAAAAATTCATTTGCATGTTTTCATTTCTCATAATCTGATAATAATAATAATATTCCTTATATTTGATTGTCGGTGCAGTTGTATTTATATACTACAAACTAGAACTGTAGTTAAAGAACAGTAATTAGTTGAATTGTAATGTTAGCCCTTTTGAGAGTCTGGATAGAAACTTGGATGTCTTTAAACTTGGTCTGTGATCTCTACACCTCTATAGACCTGTCATCTCTTCTAGAGACAGTCAAAAAAGATCAAATCTTTAACCATATATGTTGTCATCTCATTTGAGGTTACACAGATTTGAAGTTTTTTTTTTTTTTTTTTAACTCAGAATAACACTGACAGGCACTACTTCCAAACGTGTGAGTGTATCTCAGGGCAATGCTTACTTCAGTCAGAGCAGGGGAAAATGAGTCCTTTCATCTGAGGTTTGCTGAGAATGCGTTTGAAAACTTTGTTGTGGCGTTTCATTTGATTTCTTAAGTATTAATGGAGTGAGTTTGAGTCTTGAGGGCAAGCTTGCGTATAATTAATCTTCTTTTCTCAAAAAATGCAGGATTTCATTGTTGCATGGATTTCAAAATCCATAAGAACCCATACATATACTTTAATGTAGGTGGGGGGGGTGGGGGGTCTGGGTAGTGTTTGCCTCTGCCAAACTCACCATCACAGTGTTGGTTGAGGAGATCATTGCTTTTGCTTTCAGAAGGCAAGGCAAGTTTATTTATTTAGCACATTTCATACACAATGCTAATTCAAAGTTCTTTACATAGAGAAAAAAGGTTAATAAAATAATACTCAATTCATAACTGCCTGATCACCAAGTTTCACAGGGTTTTATGGAGTGGAAGAAATTGAGAGTCAAGTTGGTGATTTTACACTAGAGCTACTTCCCAGCTTCTGTCTTTTCACTCCTATGGGAGTGGGTTCTCCTTTTCGCATAATAATACTGGATATCATTAAAGTTGCTGTTATTAAAAGATTAGTTCACTTTAAAATGAAAATTAGCTCAAGCTCATTACTCACCTTCAAGCCATCCCAAGTGTATATGATTTTCTTCTTGCTGATGAACACAATCTGAGTTATATTAATAAATATCCTGACGCATCCAAGCTTTATAAAGGTGGTGAATGAGACCAACAAGTTTGAAGCTCACGTCAATTAAGCTTTTTTCATAAGTTGAATATGGAAGGCGTTCTGGCGGAAGCTTGATATTTTACATTATAACTTACGTTTAAAATGGATGGATGCACTTTCTTCATACTCAGTGGTCCCATTATAAAGCTCGGATGCGTCAGGATATTTAATATAACTCAGATTGTGTTCATCAGAAAGACGAAAGTCATATACACTTAGGATGGCTTGAGGGTGGGTAAATCTTGGGGTAATTTTCATTTTAAAGTGAACTAATCCTTTAATATTTGAAGCTTTCAACCCAGCACGCATGGTCCTTAATATTCCTTGCTCAAAATAATAACACAATAAAAGGGAGAGCCATTTTGATATTTGATGTACATGCACTTAACTTTCAGATATCGATCATGTAGAAATGTTAAAATCATCTAGATTTCATATATCAGCTATTTTACATATTAAATGAGGTTTACAACCATGTTGAATTTGGGACATATGAATGCAGTTTAAATATAGCTATTGTAAACTCTGATTCATGTGAATATATTGTCATTGATGATTTCTCAATGCTTTAAGAAGAAATGAGCTGAAGTTAGGGAAAGTGCCTTGTATTAAATCAGTTAATGTGCCATAAATTTAATTAAAAATCGTTGCTCCCTCTCCTTCCCTGTCCCTTTTTCTCCCTTTCTGTGATTGCAGGAAAGCCGTGAAAGCCACTCTAGTGCTTCTGCCTTTACTCGGCATCACATACATGCTGTTCTTTGTGAACCCAGGGGAGGATGACATATCTCAAATTGTATTTATCTATTTCAACTCATTTCTTCAGTCCTTTCAGGTGAGTGTCACTCCATGTCTGCACAGAGATCCTACTCTTATTCCCATCACATTCACTGAACTGTCAGTAAAGTTGCAGGTGAAAAGCACACTGAAATAGATAATGTAATGTTTGCTTCAATGCTTCAAAAAACACTTAGAGTATCACAACTCATACTGTATGTACAGTAATGTGAGGTTTCTAGTCTCCCCTAAAGGACTAGAGTAGAAAAGATGAATTGTTGACTTAGAAATTTAGCACTATAAATAGTAATACTGCTCTCCTGTTCGGTATAAAATAGAAATCAATGGTGAAGCAAGGGTTAGAGGTAAAGGAGTGGGAGTTCAATTTTCAAAAAACTGATCACACTTGTAAAACCCCAGTCATTCTTTCAAAATCTGATCTCATGCTTTCATTACAGTTATACATATTTTCTTATATTATTAATGGGAACATTTGGTTTACTCGCTAAAACAACAGTGCTATCTTCTTTTAAAACTTTGGTTGCATTTGTGATAGAAAGTAAATTTACAGTAAACACTTTGTAAATGGAGATAGTCTCAAATACATTATGTTAATTAAGCCTTCAACATTTGGCTATGAAATTTCATCAGCATTACAGTGAATATTCGTGTTGAAACCTTCTGGCATGACAAATCCACGCTTGACACTACTTAGTATTTTTGTCATTGCAAGCTTCATCCATGGCTTGAAAGAGGGTGATATGTTCATGGGGATGGTGATTATACACCTTCCACCTCCATGTAGAGATGAATTCTGCGATTGGATTGAGGAAAGGGCAATATGGTGGAAGACAGCGGGTCATTAACTCAGGATGAGCCTGAAACCATTCTCAATCCAGTTCTCATGGTGGAAACAGACATTTTCCCACACGGTACAGGGTGATATCTGCTCAAGTTAATTTAGAAAGGCTATAAGATATTCATGAGATATTCTTGGGATGTTGTATGATCCAAAAACTGCTCTACGGGCTACTGCTCCACCTTCACATAGCCACACACACTGAAATGGATGGATGCCCGTTGGTCAATTAGGTTACATCTACGGCAGCGTTTTTTTGCCAAATTGAAACATGCCTTGTCAACAAAAATAAACTTTTTACGCACAGTGCATCCAGCTCCATCACCCTCTAGTTCCCTTTGTTTGTTTCCTCTGTCTTGAAGTTTATCCTGCTTCATGCTTGCACATTCTCACATATAGTTTTACTGATAGTTTCACAAAGTGACTGTACATTTGAAATAGGATTTAGTATAATTAGTCTTTTATGATTGAAAGCACTTCCAGCAATTACTCTAGTTTATCCTTAACAACACACAATAATCAGACTAGTTGAAAATCTGTAGATATACCAAATAATTAATTGATTAAGTATTAAATGGTTAGTTCACCCCCCCAAAAAAATAAATAAAATAAAAAATCTGTCATTAATTACTCACCCTCATGTCGTTCCACCTGACCTTGAAGGTGTCAGGTAGATTGTTGTCTATGTACGACCTCTTAGATTTCATCAAAAATATCTTAAATTGTGTCCTGAAGATGAATAAATGTCTTACGGATGTGGAACGACATGAGGATGAGTATTTAATGACAGAATTTTCATTTTTGGGTGAACCAACCCTAAGATAAGTTAGACAAATGTATTAAAATGAATGAAAAAAAAGATGAAACTTGAAGGTTTGATAGAAAAAGCATTGTGAAATACAGTTAAGGTCCTGATATACTTATGATGAAGTTCTTTTGAAGTTTGAAATACCTGAGCAGCGATATACTGTTAGCACCTACTGAGAGCGGCGTTTTGATGAATATGTAAATGTTCTGCACACTTTTGTTTCAATAACAAAATAAACTCACCAAAAATAACAGCAGAGAGAAAACAGCAGATAAGAAAGCATCTGATCATGGCGGTGTGGATGATTGCATGAGCTCTGCAATTTGACACTCCAGTAAATTTCAATTTCTACTATAAAGTGTGTTCAAGTTTTTACTCATGGGCGTCCGACCTTGAGGGACTGAACAGAAGAAATGAACCAACGATTTCCACATCAAAGAAGAGCCTTGAGCCACACATATGTATTATGTAATCAGCATGGATAGTTCAAAGGTGTTTATCAGCCAGAGCCAACTTTTCCGGAAAGTTTGCTTTGGCCAGTTGTTTTTGAAGTCCCGAAATGAACAACAAACGGACCTCATCACACTTGAATTTCGCTTGAATTATTTTGGGGCCTTTACTGTTAATGAAAGGCTCAGGGTTTTTCTAAAAAGTTCAAACAATCAGTGTATGCCCATGTTAAAAATAATGCATTCATATAATTATTATGCACTTCTATAAGACTGTTCAGAACAAATGGTTTGTGAGTGCAGCGGTAGACCTGAGCAGAACGAAGAAATGCAAAAAGCAGCAAGATGGTCAAAGTCATCCATCTAGTGCATGTTTTCATAGGAAAACAACCGAGAAACAGTGCAGATGGGGGGAAAAAAACACTTTTAATGACTTATTCACATGAATTTACCTCTCAAGAAGTATCTTTTTGTTTCAATAGGTGGATATCCACTTCATCCAGTGCTGTTTGTTCTCTCTGTTCTTGAGTATCTCGATTCTGTCTGTTTTAATGGCTGAGAAAGCTTGTCAAATGATTCATTGAGTGTGCGGTCCAAATGAATGCGACTCCATTCAGTCTCTTTTGTAAACCAATTTGCCCAATTCACTGAGAAGAAAGAAACGACACAAAAGAATGATTCATGAATGATTGGCATCGCTGGTTCGATCTACAAAAGTATGGAACACACATAATAACTGCTGAAATATTCGCTGGGAAACCATTTCTCAGGTCAGTCAGAGCACTTATGGTACGCACAGTGCCTACAGATGAAGACACACTGTTTGCATTGGCGCCGAGAAGAATGCCGTTTGATTAGAAAGCAAACAAACCACCAACACAACCATTTTTTCTATGACTCAGTGATGTGGTGTGATGATCCACAAACATTTTCATTCAGCAAGGAACCAAATTATTATTTTTTGTTTTGAAAAGCGCACAATCTGCCCAACAAACTAAAAATATAAGTGGAATCAGAACACCTATGTATGTGGAATCCATGCTGGTTTATTCTGGACTTTTCAGCTGGGTATTGTCTCCGTTTACACATGTAACCTCAGTTCACTGAGATGTAGGGGTCGTTTGAAGGGAATTGTGTGAGCTGGCTGAATTACTCTGCTTGAGTGTCCCTCAGTTGAACGATTCTGAAGAAATGGTGTTCCCTGGCGCCTTATATGGGTCACATTCATGCCAAATACAGTGTGCTAGAACACCATTGGCCAATTGTATGCAAATTAGTGTCTCTACAAGGCTTTAGGATTGGTCAAAGAAAGGAATTTTCCTGTACAAGTCTGCAGGGATGACATATTTTTGTAGGCCAACTCATAGCATCACCTGGTTCCCTTGTAAAAAACATAATAGGATTATTTAATTGGCTTTCGGATTATTGCACAAAATAAGTTCTGTGACCAACAAATGATTGTGATATGCATTTTGTTCATTGTGATAAACTTGACAAATGGACACATCTTTTATGAATTTTAAAGCGAAAATACAATCATCAGAAGTCAAAAGCTAAACGTAAGCTACACATGAACTACACCACTGTCACGAGTCAGAAATAAACACAGTAGGACTGTGTTCATAAATATATTCTGAATAATTTGCGCTTAAAATGGACCTTCCCAAAAATTCTCCTCCAGATTCACAAATGCTTCATAAACATCAGATTTGATAGTTAAACGTGCGTTAATGTTAATGTTAATGAATTCCAATCTTTTGTAAATAGGGCGCACATGCACGCTCATTCACAATTAGTGTAATCGCCGCATGTGAATTACAACTATGTAAATAACATGTCAAAGAAAGCTGTGCAAACTTCTGGACTCCCATCTCAGGTTTGACTCCAGTATTTTGCATAAATGCAAAAGAGACTAATAGGCTATAAGCATGTATAATAAATATTCAATTAAAGGTGCCGTAGAATGTCTTTTTAAAAGATGTAATATAAGTCTAAGGTGTCCCCTGAATGTGTCTGTGAAGTTTCAGCTCAAAATACCCCATAGATTTTTTTTTTATTCATTTTTTAACTGCCTATTTTGGGGCATCAATAAATATGCACCGATTCAGGCTGCGGCCCCTTTAAATTCTAGTGCTCCCCTCCCCCGGAGCTCGCGCTTGCCTTAAACAGCATAAACAAAGTTCACACAGCTAATATAACCCTCAAATGGATCTTTACAATCATGCAACGTCTAATCGCGTAAATATGGTATTTATTTGGATGTTTACATTTGATTCTGAATGAGTTTGATGTTGCTCCGTGGCTAAAGCTAACATTACACACTGTTGGAGATTTATAAAGAATGAAGTTGAGTTTATGAATTATACAGACTGCAAGTGTTTAAAAATGAACATAGCAATGGCTCTTGTCTCTGTGAATACAGTAATAAACAATGGTAACTTTAACCACATTTAACAGTACATTAGCAACATGCTAACGAAACATTTAGAAAGACAATTCACAATTCGCTATTGTTCTTGCTTGCTTACCTAGTCTGATGATTCAGCTGTGCACAGATCCAGACGTCCTGCCCTTGTCTAATGCTTGAACATGAGCTGGCATATGCAAATATTGGGGGCGTACATATTAATGATCCCGACTGTTACGTAACAGTCGGTGTTATGTTGAGATCCACGTGTTTTCCGGAGGTCTTTTAAACAAATGAGATTTATATAAGAAGGAGGAAACAATGGAGTTTGAGACTCACTGTATGTCATTTCCATGTACTGAACTCTTGTTATTTCACTATGCCGAGGTAAATTCAAATTTTCATTCTAGGGCAACTTTAACTTGTGTACAGCAAAGCGATTTTAGCCAACTGAAAAAATGCCAGGCCAGGCATAGCGTTTTTCCAGCTTTGGTTGCTATGATTTGGAATATCCACAACAGAAATATGTTACTAGTATCTCATTTTGAAGAGTATTACTGAATATAAAAATGCAGTAACCAGCAATATTAACTCCATTTTTGTACAAGGAGGATGATTGGTCGGTGTGGTATTTGCCACACCCCTCCTCCACTGTGATTGGACAGCTAAGTAAGAAGTGACAGTGTTGAGCACTGTATTTTACCAAAAGTTGACAAGTTTTCAACTCTCAGCTATGAAAAAAAAAAGAACAAAGAACGTTTAAATGTTTTACACACCATTTGCACATGGTAGGGAGCAGGTGTAAATTTCCTTCGTACCAACTAACATTTCAAAACTACAGATATTTTTTTATGAATCCCAAAATTTACGTCAGCTTTATGTACAATTTTCAAAAAATATTGTTTTGCTCGTGTTTCATTAAAGTGGACTAGTGAGGACAGCTGAATCTTCCTGTTTGTGTGATGATGTTTAATATCCTAGATACCCTCTATAATCCCATTTAGCCAATTGTTAGCAATAGCCTATTTCAAGACTATAAACGCTTTAAAAAAAAATATATTTAAGAGGTTATTACTAATGTAATTTGGCCTTCTCGCCACAGGCCTTATTTCAGACATTTCACCAGAAACCCATTGTTTTTGGGGACAAGATCACAAAGCAGCTTTGGATTAGAGTCCTAATTCTGCCAGCAACTGTTCTGTATAAACCACTGATTTACAATCTGTCACTAATTAACCACGTTTCTAAAGCAAATTATATCATAGAGATTTATGTAACATTTATCATTATGGCCAGCACTCTCTGCTGTGTTGCAGTTTGCTGTCAACAGTTCGAGTGGGCGAGAGTTTGCTACTCTGGGAATTTTCCAACAGTTGAAATACAGGAAAAGTGTAGGCACATCTCAACATCAGCTGCCCCTCACTGGATTAATGGCTATGTGGGAGTCAAGGCCCTTGTTAGTGCTTATTTATTTAATTCCTTCACTGTGTGTGGTAAAATGATGCAGCAAGTCTCTATTTTTTTATTTAAAAATAGACAGTTAAAGAAGGAAACAGAAAAAAAATTACAGTCCACAAGTTGAGGCAAATATATGGTGCACAGTGTTATACACACAAATACAAAAATCAGGAAACATACACAACACTACAATAATGCAATAGACATTAATATTTAAACAATATAGGATGCAAAATGTAACCTATGTAACTGATAACAAACATGAGTAGAAACATGCCTATTTAAATTAAATCACACACCGGTTGTGAGGAAGTGCACTAAAATAAGCAATTTAGTTTCCCCTGCCTTGAATGAGGCCCCATACTGTGCATGAGATGGATAAATGCAAGTGATTAAGTGGTGTTAACTTCGTCCCCTGAGTCATAAGGCCCTATCATACACCTGGCGCAATGTGACGCTAGGTGTGACGCAAGTGTTTTTAGCTAGTTTCAGCCTGACGCAGTTATCATTTTCACATCCAGTTCCACGTTGTTTAAATAGCAAATGCACTCGCGCTCATCTGCTGGTCTGAAAACGAGGTGTTTTCAGGTGCATTGTTGGCGCGTTGCTATTTTGAGGCAACTGAAATAGACTGCGCCAATGACTAACAAAAACCTGGTCTTAAGTCAGTATTTTATTTTTTAGTAATAAATAAATAAAGCACATTAGTAATATGCACCTATAGGCAGGTGCTCAACACGTGTACACACTGCCACAGTGACGTGCAGCAGCACACAAACATGCCAAATATTAAAAATAAAAGGATTCCTCTCTGGAGAAGCGTTCAATCTTTCCGCTTGCGAATTCCGCCATGTAAATAGTGAATACACCATGGTGCAAACGCAATTGGCTTTTAAAGGGAATGGGAGATGAGACTCTGATTGGCTCATTGCACCTTACACCCAAAACACACACTGTAAAAAAGCATCTTGATTTTAACGGTAAAAGACTGTAAAAATGCTGCAGAGGAAAACAGGTAATTGGTTTACAGAAAGTTTTCGTACTATATACGGTAAATAACTGTAACAGTACATTTAATGTAATTTTACAGTAAAATACCACTAAATTGACATTCCCACAATTCCCTGTGTGACACATTTGATGTATTTTCGTCGAAATAACTCTGTTTCTTCTTATTTTTTTTTTTCTAATCAGTTATACATTAGGGTTTTATTTTACATCTACTGTTGTTAAATTAATGTTTATTGCATTTTTAAAATTTCATGTGTGTTACCATGATGGTGTTTAGTGTTTGTGTGAATGACACTGTGTGCATCTTCTATTTATTAGTATTGTCCTCCTCAGCTTGTGGAAAAGCAGTTTGTGATGAACGTTGATTCTTCATGTGACTCTCATCACCACTGTGTTATTGGTGATATTACAAAGGTACAAAAGCAGATATTAGTACTTTAATTTTCCTTGGGAATTTTATAGCAACCCTGACCTGAACTTTGGAGAGAGAGAGAGGCAAGATTGGTGAAGGAAAGAAACAATGTGAACAATCACAGTCAACAATGGCAATGTCATACATAAAAACTTAATAAACATCACTAGCATGTCCTGAGGTAAAAAAAATAAATAGTCTTATTAAAGGCCTATTGGCTTATTTAAACAAAACTTTGCAATCACCATAGCTACTACTAATTTTAACAGTTCAATTTGTGCTATGGTTAATGTCAGTTCAATTTATGTTATGGTAATATAGCCTAAATTCATGTTTCTTTTCAGTGTAGATTCCTTAAGACATTTGAAGTACAGCGCTCACCATCTCGTATGTATTCTTACTCAAATTGGTCTGATGATCCATTGCTTGTATGCATTGAATATGATATAGGGTGCTTGGTACCATAATTGCTGGTTGCAGTTCTATTTATTTTTGTGTCTATCATGTGCACCTGAATCAACTTTAGAGAAGTCAATATTGTGAAAAGATATTGCGTGAGAGAGTTGGGGACCATTATTGGTCTTATGTCACCTTTTAAGTAGGATCTCCTGATCTCTTTCTGTTTGAAGTGGTCTGGAGTCTATCTCATCTTCTGCTCTCATGAAACTTTTAAGTGCTTCAGTGTAAAAAATAGTTTTGTTTCCCCGGAGAACATTATTTCCCAGCAGCCTTTGATGCAGTCAGTCCTCAGAAGTAGAACTGACATCTTAGTAACAACATATGCCAATTATTTTTGGATGGAGCTTTGTTCCAGGGAGAACAACCTGTGGTACAAGACCCGCTGTCAAAACACCATAATCTGCCACTTTTCATACTGAACAAGGCCAAAAATAATAAATTCTGATGAGCAACGGACTTGTGTTTCTTGTGTCCATCACAATGGCATATTTCATTTTAATGTTCACATTTTTAATGCATTTTTCATTTTATTATTTGCATTTAGCAATGTTTTGTTAATTGAGGTGACAGTTTGACTGATGTTGTTTAATGTTTTGTTTTTCAGGGATTCTTTGTGTCAGTATTTTACTGCTTTCTTAATGGGGAGGTGAGTCAATGATGAGTGTAATTTCATGGATGGACAGAACTGGAAGATAACGATAAATATACAGGCCTTTTCCACTGCCATATCACCCCGTCACCCTATCTGCTCTCTGACATCCAAACCTATTATTATGTGGGAGGCTATTTACACTGACTCGCTTACACACAAACACCAAGAGAAACAGAGCAATTTATTAACACCCTGCAAACTGCTTTCATTTAATGGGGCCATTTTTATTACCTATAGGATGCCTGTTCAATATCACTTGACACATCTGTCATTTCCTCCAGTTATTTCCCTCTTCTGTGTCCAAACAGAAAAAATGATATTGTGTCTGTATCTGTGTGTGTGTGTTCTTCTATACATGGTTTATGAGAACATAAATGTGTATAATGATATGCTTATTACAACTTAAACGTGATTTATGAGGACACTTCCTATGTCCTTGTAAATCAAATGGCTTAAAAAACATACTAAATATTTTTTTGAAATTCAAAAAATGCTGACAGTTTTCTGTGATGGGTAGTAGGGGATAGAATATACAGTTTAAAAAAATATATTACGTCTATGGCGAGTTCCCATAAACCACATATACAAATGTATGTGTGTGTGCGTAGATATAAGTTGGCCCACATAGAATGTGTGCACGTTTTTTTTTTTTTTTTAATTCGACATTGTGGAAGTAAATCTGTAGAATTTAAAAATATTTCACATTAATTTGGAATTCTCACTTTCGTTGGTAGCTTATAGCATGATCAAATTATCCAGAACATTAAGTAATTGAATATGCAAGAAGTGGGGAATACTGAGTGATCATTGTGGCAAAGCAGGGCGGGGCAGAGAGCTGTGGGAGCTCGAGTCCCACAGAGGAGCTCCGGAAGGATTTAAGGAGGAAGGAAGGGGAGAGAGGACCAGGCCTGGGACATTTACGTTTCTGTTTTATATATATATATGTGTATATATAAGCAGCCATATCACCCTGTAGCCCAAGACTGGTTGCTCACTGAAGCTAAGCAGGGCTGAGCCTAGTTAGTACCTGGATGGGAGACTTCCTGGGAAAACCAGGTAGCTGCTGGAAGAGGTGTTAGTGAGGCCAGCAGGGGGTGCTCACCCTGTGGTCTGTGTGGGTCCTAACTAGGGTTGGGAACCGAGAACCGGTTTTCTCACGATTCCCAACCCTAGTCCTAACACCCCAGTATAGTGATGGGGACACTGTACTTTAATAAGCACCGTCCTTCGGATGAGGCGTTTAACCGAGGTCCTGACTCTCTGTGGTCATTAAAAATCCCATGGCACTTCTTGTAAAGAGTAGGGGTGTAACCCCGGTGTCCTGGACAAATTCCCTCCATAGGCCCTTACCAATCACGGCCTCCTAATAATCCCCATCCATTGAATTAGCTCTTTCACTCTCTCTCCTCTCCACCTACAGCTGGTGTGTGGTGAGCGCACTGGCGCTGTTGTACTGTGGCTGCCGTCGCATCATC
The DNA here is from genome assembly GCF_024489055.1 of Chanodichthys erythropterus. NCBI lineage: Eukaryota > Metazoa > Chordata > Actinopteri > Cypriniformes > Xenocyprididae > Chanodichthys > Chanodichthys erythropterus. The sequence continues at coordinate 38,660,614 of NC_090236.1, forward strand.
CAAGCGGATGATGCTGCACACTGGTGGTGGATGAGGAGAGACCCCTGATATGATTGTAAAGTGTTTTGGGTGCTATATAAATGCCCTCATTCATAGGTAGCTGGCTATGAGGTGGCTGCCGCTTACTTTAATTTTGTTGATGATTAAATGTTCATCATTTCCTGGATCCCACCTCCTTCCTTCCATAAACCTTGCCATATTGGTGCCGAAACCCAGGATGTATGAGGGGCACACTGATGCAGAGCCCTCTCTGCTGAGGGAGATCGTGGTGCTGAGGAGGTTGGGCAGTGCAGACGAAGACTGTCCAAGGTGGTGGTGCTGGAGTGACTTGCTGGGGGTACGGGGAAACTCGCTGCCGTCCTGGAGGGGTAACAGACGGAGGAGATTCCACCATTCACCAGAGGGTAGGCGTGTCGCCGTCCGCTATGATGAAGAGGAGCAGGTATGAGGGAATGGGGGGCTCGCTTCCAGAGGAGCCGTTGCTGTCCACCAGGGGGCAGATGTGTCGGAGGCCGTCCATCAAAGGGCACCGCGAGTGAGGATGTCTCAGTTGGTTGAAGACCAAGCGGCAGAGTGTTCTGGGAACTGGACATTGATTTTTTTTCCTCTACCATTTTTAAACAGAAAATAACTATTTAAAATTGTAATATATAATGGCCGTATATTAAATAAAGTCAGTGAGATTCACTGTAATCTGAGACTATTTGTAACAAATATAGACTATTAGTATGCATTCTTTTCTACAGTACCTGACTGTTTGATGACAGCAGCACTGAACTCACATGGACACAAGTCTGTGCAAAACCACGTTATTCAGCGTGATTTGAAAATATTCCTAGAGTTATTGTTATTATTATTATTATTATTATTATTATTGGTCAGAGTCATACATTTCTTAATTTCATGTCATAAGATGTTGCAAGACATGTTTACTCATAAAACTTTATTGACATGTTTAGTTCTGAAGCGTCTTTTTTATTTATTTAACTAAACATTTGTTTATTATTTTTTATGTATTTTTAGAATATCGTTATTATACAGTCTAATAGCCTCTCTTCATATATGATTTGTTTGGGGGTAATTGTTTGTATTTCTCTTATAACCCCAGGCAAGATGGAGAATATTCTTACAATCAAGATTACTCTGTCATCAAGCTACCAAATATCTAGAACATCAAACCAAATCATATCATATAATATGACTCTTAGCTATGTCATTCTCTGTTTGCCCATAAATATTATAATGTTTTTAGATGAAGACAATAACATCCTCTTTCATGACTGACCGACTAAATTAATACATATCATAATGAAATCATCCAGCTCTTTTTATTGCTCTTTTTCTTTTTACAACCATTACATGTAAGTCTTTATGATAGCTAGAAATCAAGTTCATATGGCTTTATCCATTACAGTTTCGTATCTTGTACTTGAATGAAGACTTTCCACTATTCTTGGTCAAATTTTTATAAATAGTTATTGAGGGTTAAAACAATTCACTGTTATACATCTTTTAAATTCTTGTGTTTTGAATTCTTTAATTGAATTTTTGTAGAAATAAAAACAGTTTGTCCTCATTTACTTATACATGTAGCTACAAAATTTCCCAGTTACGTGTGTAACCCTGGAGCTGATGCTATGAGAAAAACCCTCTGTCTGTGACCCCATATAAAATAGATCGCTCTTTGGATTTTTGAAATGGCAGAGCTATGCCGCTCTCTCGTTCTCTGTTCGTTACATACAAAACAGACACTCCCTTTCATAGGTTCACTTGACTGCATCAGTAGCTGACAAAAGTTTATTGAGAGTGGCCGCCTGAAGCCACACAAATGTGCTCCAAAAGTGCACCATCAGATAACGCCTGAGAAGCAACACTCTTAGTAGAGTGAGCATAAAAGCCAAGATGCTACAGTATGTTAACCCAGCCTCATAAGCAAGATAAATCACGTCCTTAACATATTGTGACATACTCTTTTTGTAGTAGCAACACTCCTATAGTGGCCATCAAAACAAGAAAACAAAAGAGCAAATTTATGCCACTGGCTCCTGCGGTCATCATAAATTCATTACATCCTCATAGGACAAAGCCTGTGCAACCTTCTTTGATTCAAAGGGCAGAGAAGAAAATGCCTCAACTAACTAGAAAACCGAATTCAGGCAAACTGTAACAGGGAGTAATGAAACCAAAACAGAAAAAGCCTGTTAATGACACTTCAGGAGGAGGAGATGACGGCGAGAGGAACCAGGGCACCGATGATGGTGGGAGGAGACGAAGGTAGGAGGAGTCAGGTGGGAACCTAGAACACAGCCATGATGAAGGCCCACAGCGAAACCAATAGTGGGAGGAGCCAGGGGGGAATCAGCGGTCCGACCCCCAGAGTTGGAGCCAGGAGATTTTGGAGACCCAGACGGAGCCGAGGAGACGCTGAGACCCGGCGACACCATAGGTCCTGGAGGCCAAGGTGGAGCCACGGCGATGAGCGGCCGAGGTGCACTGCAAAAAATGCTGTTCTTACTTCGAATTTTTGTCTTGTTTCTAGTCAAAATATCTTAAAGTTCTTAAATCAAGAAGCATTTTCTTGACAAGCACAAATTATTTTCTTGTTTTCAGTACTTTTTTCTTTAAAACAAGCAAAATAATTTGCCAATGGGGTAAGCAAAATAATCTTAGCCCAAACTGAAAACAAGATTATATAGCTTATTCTTGGTTTGAAATAAGATTATTTTGCTTACCCCATTGGCAGATTATTTTGCTTGTTTTAAGGGAAAAAGTACTCAATTTTGATTTATTTTTCCTGAAAACAAGAAAAGAATTTTTACTTGTCAAGAAAATGCTTCTTGATTTAAGAACTTTAAGATATTTTGACTAGAAACAAGACAAAAATTCTAAGTAAGAACAGCATTTTTTGCAGTGTGGAGCCAGCATGCTGGAGGACTGAAGTTAAGCCAGTGGGATTGAGAACCAAGGTAGAGCCCAGAGGGAAGGTGGAAGCTGACAGAGCCAAAGGGGTGGAGGAATGATGCGCAGCTGAAGGCTTGGAAGTCCATGGGGCAGGCAGAGTGACAACTGACCAAGGAGTGATATGGGAGCCCAGTGGTCCCAAGTTTGACATGACTGTTTGATGGGCCGAGGTAGAGTGATGGGCTTGGTGGCATGATGCGGAGTTAGGGGACCCAATTGTCAAGGCGGAGCTGGAGACTGAAAGACCCGAGCCGGATCTGCACAGCAGAGTGGAGTAAACAGAGGAGGAGCCAAGGAACTTAAGAGAGCCAGCGGAGACGCAGGAAACTTGGAGCTGGGAGGGAACAGCAGTGGCAGGAGACTTGGGAGCATAACCTCTTCCTCAAACCATTGCATTGGGACCTGGCGCAGCTCACCCTCAGCGGTGGGAGTATGGGCGGGGCTCCATTCCATGCAATCATAGTCCACAAGGATGTCCTCCTTGACGGATGTTGTTGTCACTCATCTGGATAGACTCACTCTTGGGCTCGGGCTCTGGGGTAATGTTGGGTTCTGGGTCCAGTGTGGGGTTTGCTGGCTTTAGTAGATTTATTTGTGTGCTTTGGATCAGTTTGAAGTCATGAGCTGCTTTCCTGAAGTTCTCCTGTAAAATCTCTTTTGAATGTATTGTTCTCTCAATGCTTGCACAGTGTCCAGGTCCTCAGGAAGCAAAGGCAGCTAAACCATGATACTCCTTCCACCATGCTTCACTGTTGTGAAGAGATTTTTTAGTGTGCAGTTTTTTCCTCTAAAGAAAGTGTTGAGCATTTTTGCCAATAATTTAAACATTGTGGAACATCCAGGTGGTCTTGGGCAAACCTGAGACATGCCTTAAATATTTTTAGACAAAAATGGTTTTCTACAGTGTGTGTTGTCCGATCATGAACACTATTCTTGTTCAGTGATTTTTCTGATAGTAGACACATCAACAGATGATTCAGAAGATTCCTCTCCACAATCAGTGCAGAACAATTAAAATGCTAAAGTAAACTAATGCATGTTTCCTCTTCATAGGTACGTTCTGCAGCCAGAAAACGTTGGCATCGATGGCAGGATAATCACGCACTGCGAGTCAGAGTGGCGAGGGCCATGTCCATCCCCACCTCCCCTACCCGCATCAGCTTTCATAGCATCAAGCAGACCACGGCTGTCTGACCTTCTCACAATTGCTTTTCCTCATTAGTAATTCAGCCACACAGATGAACTGCAAGTGGCATACGAGACCAAGTGATTGTTTGCCTTTCTGATGGTCATGGGTGTATCATCCAATAACCAGTGAATTTAATTTATATGTCCGTGTAATTTTGACAATCTGCCCTGAATTAACAGGTTTTTAACAGTATTGATGAACTGTTCCTTTTCACTTAATAGTTTGCAATCATCCAAAACACTGTAGCATCTGTTTTGCCTATCTATCTATCTATCTATCTATCTATCTATCTATCTATCTATCTATCTATCTATCTATATCTATCTATCTATCTATCTATCTATCCATCCATCCATCCATCCATCCATCCATCCATCCATCCATCCATCCATCCATCCATCCATCTATCTATCTATCTATCTATCTATCTATCTATCTATCTATCTATCTATCTATCTATCTATCTATCTATCTATCTATCTATCTATCTATCTATCTATTATAATTGGTAGCTGACTATGAGTTAGTAATGAACTCAATAATGATTTCAGGTTATTTTTAGGGGAGGGAACGGTTAGGGACGAGCACAGATCACAAATCAATTTATTCCAAAAAAAATCTCAATGTTGTAAAATGAAAGAATCTTAGTCAAAATTTCAGCCCACACTTGTGCATCCGAATCACTTTCGGTACCAGGTCTCCACAAAAGCAGCAGATATGGTTATACTGCAAAACAGGAAAACAACTGCCAACAATCCTCAGTAATATAAGTTTTTCACCAAACTATATCATGTGCATTTAGAAAACTTTATATAAATATATGGCACAAAGCACATGCCAACATTCTGTGATACTTTTGCATCTTTTCTTAGAGCTTGAATGTGGTCACTCTTCACTGCTGTTATCTGGACGAGTGCAAGCAGGACATTTTTTATTTTCCAGGAAAAAAAAACAATGTCTCCTTACTATGAAAATAAAACTTGACAAGCCATTGTTCTGTGGCCCCAAGGCTGGCTCTCTGCAAACAAGCCACAAGATTGCTTTCCGTAACCACAGTAAACCTTGATCCAGACAGGTTGTCTTTATTTAACTCTTTTTTTTAAGGCCAACAACTCTAATACAAAGGATCTGTAATTTTCATGGTTTCACTCCACAGGGTAGAGACATAAGCATAAGCAATCACACCTTCTTATCCATCCTGGACACCAAATCCCCAATGACTGATATCTGTATGCAATCCATCAGGCAAGGAAAAATTAGTATGAGCCACTAGGGGCTTGAGTAAGATTTTGCCCCACATTTAACATGCAACAGTTCACTTGATTCAATGTCCACCAAACTTCATTTCCTACCAAAAGAGCATTCAATGGTTGAGCTATTTTGTCCAAGTGGAAATAAAACACCTATAATAGCCTGCAAGGACCAAAAAGGCCCTCACCTCTTAGACCTCTTGTGTTGTACTACCTCAGTATAACCAACATCATCCTCATTCTCAACAAAGAATATCCCTTTAAAATTGTATCAATATCTCGGAGCTACTGTACAGTCAGATCTGGGCTTTGGGCTCCATATTCGGCTTGAGGACAGCGCAGCCATAAATATCAGGACTGTTGACTGTGAAACTGCCCGGTTTCTGATACAGTTTGTGAAACTTTTGAAATATTAGAATTTCTGCAGTGATCACTCATAAAATGTGGCATGATCTTAATGAACTTACAATTTGACATAACAAATAGAGAAATGTATACAGGTTTGGAGTAACTTGAGGGTGAGTAAATGATGACAAAATATTAATTTGTGGGTGAACTATCCCTTTAATGAAACTGGATACACAACATTCTGAGGATGTATGCCAAGTTGCATCAAATTCCGGCCATAGGGGGCGCTACAACAATGACAAAATATGCTTGTAACTTAGCAGCCATTTCACCAATCAAGTGAAAATTGTGCATTTTAATTTTCAACTTATTGGTGTCAGAAACAAGCATATTCTTTGAATATCACACTGACAATTTAACAAAGATGACCTCCTGCAGCCAAATTTCAGCAGCTAATAATGCCAAATCAGAATGGTCGACCATTATGAAAAGTGACATGTACATAGTGGCAAAATGAAGCTGTGAACCAAATCTTGTGAGAATCTGCAATAATAATAAGCAACATTTTTGCTCCTAACTCTCTCTCCATGCATGCTAGCTTTAAAGTAGTTTCATCTGAATATTTGTGTCAAGCCCTAAAAATGTATATGTCTTTTTCTATAAAGTTTATCCACCATTCTAACTCTTTAAAAAACAAACAAAAAACTTTTTTTCAAACTTCTCCTAGGCCATTCACGAGAAAACAAAACTTTGTACACATCAGCTGATCATGCAATTTCTAAAATATCAGTCATTTATTTATTTATTTATTTGTTTGTGGGACTGATATAAGGGCATACTAATGTTTCCACCAAAGGACAAGAAATCTTTTTAGGTCTCAAAGATTACAATTTATATAAATTGTTCAAAACATTGACTTGTAAAATACTGAATTTCTTTATGGTTTTAGTTTCATAAAGTTTAATTCCATTTGCAAAAAAAAAAAAAAAAAAATGTGATTTCCAAAATAGTTAGATCATTTTTGTGTATCCAAATCTGTTATTGAAAATATATTTGTCAAGTTGCAAGACATACAGTAACTGAATGTTTTGCTGTCCAGTTAAAATGAAGAGACCTTGTTGTCTCTGTTAATATAATAATAATATAATAATTATAATGACATGACCATTGTATCACCATATCGTCTACGTGCATTTTGTGTGTGTGTCCTCCAAATATGTAAATAGTTTTATACTTTATGAGGAAAGTATAATTTTCACATGAACTGATTAATCAAACTCTGTTTGAAACAACTTAGAAATGTGTTACCATGATTTCAATGATTAAATGATTCATTTTTAAGAGTGTATATTGATACATGATTTTTTTTTTATACCTTTGAATAAAAAGAAGTAAACTTTTACTTTTACAAATAGTTGGGCAGATGAATTATGTGAATTATGTATAGAGGGTGAACTTTTCTGCTCATAATTAATATTGTATATTTGCCAAAGACAAGAATATTTGATGTTCATTTTGCTTTTTGTAATCCAGGTTTTCTGTTTGTTTGCCTGATTAATTAATTGTCTGCCATGATACTTTGCATATAATTTATGTTCTGTAATTTAATGAAAAAAAGACCAAATGCCTTAAAATTTTGAAAGTGTGAAGATGTGAACAATATACATTACTGCTCTGTTTGAATATAAAACATTGTGGGCACTCAGAAACAGTCATTAGTTCCTCTTTACATCACACTGATGTCCTGTGCTGGATTTAAGAAACCCTTTATACCACAAATATACTTGACAGTAACATAACCAGTTGAAACAGTTGTGAAAACTGATTATTATATAAGCAAAATGTCCTTCACAAAAAATGTTATGGGTTTTAGAGATGCCAATGACAGTATAAGAACTGTATACATGCAAATAATCTTGAAATTTCACATTTTCCGCAGACAGAAACAACTTTATACTCTTCTAGTCTGGAAAACAGTCTCTGTATTTCTCCATTGTGTCCAGAGCATTACATCTTGGTTTGCATACTTGTTTTTGATGGAGTCATATAAAAGAATACGAAGAGAAGATATATTATTACTTTTGCTATATTATTATTTTTACACATATAGCATTGCAGTCTTTGGTACCAGAAATATATAAAAGTCAGAACATGAGGATGAAACACAGCACTCGCTGAAACACCATCCAGATATCACATGCTACATTACACACACCAGCTAATCATCTCAGTTTATGCACCAAATCCCATTTCCCCAAACTCACATTTTAAAAACACTTGTACAATTTGTTTTACACAATATACAAAGCATTATACTCCCCTTGACATTAATGCAAATTGGTCCAAATCAACAGATTAATGCTGGTTTGCAAAATTATGTTAAATAAAACAAATAAGAAAATCACATCCAGATGCTCAGCGCTGACGAATCTCGGGATAACCGGAGGGCAAGTGTCAAGTTATATAATCATACGCTGATTTCTCTGAGTTTTTCTTGGCCAGGCAACAAATAGAGCATAAATTTGTTCTTTAAACATCTCAAGCAGTGCATTTTCCTTAACAAGATATTTGATGTGTTTAATGGCTTGTGATAACTACATGCATTATTACAGAGGACTGTTCTTTCTTTCTTTCTTTCTTTCTTTAAGGGATCATGCCATGAGAAACCTATTTTAGTCCTCAGCATTACCTGGGACTCGGGAGAATGACTCATCCTCAGTGACCCAAACATACCGCAAAAGCCTAACTGGCGTGGATTAAAAACTCTGGTGGATTATCCCCGAGTGTTTCATCCCAGACCCAGACAACAGAGACAGCAGCAGAACATCAGCTTAATGACATCAGTAACATCTGGGTACAATTTTGTTAATATGACAGACTTAGACTTGAAAACATATTGTCAGTCTAGACGTTAAAAGAACATGATATTGTTCAGGTTACATCAGAAGCTCTTAAAGCTTGTTATTGTTTACTCTCTTGTACTTCAGACCCCAAGAAGCAGACAGATAATCTCTCAATTAGTTGTGACCGCAGCACTGACAATGCAATGTCAGGTTGAATTATCCATTGTCCAATCAATAGTTTTGTTATACATCTGACATGACACCTCGAAACAAGAAATGTCACGTTTAATATTCTCCACATGTTCTATTGTTTACAGTATTTATGCATTTTTCCATGTATATGATGCACATCTTCCTCTGACAAACACACAAGGAGGTTATTCACTGTAATCCTTTGAGTCAACAAGGGCTAAAAGGCAGACTGTATTTTCTCTAGCGTGATGTTATATCTATTAAAGCATTGAATTCAGAACTGCGGCATAAATCTGTGATGCTAATAATAATCAGTTTTTCCTTAGAAACAAAGTCCAAAGGCATTACTATATGTTTTCATCCGCACCGTCAAGTCTTTGTTCATTTAATAGCATGTTTCCGCCATATTAAACTGGCCATCAACTTAAAGACACGTCCATGTGCTTTGAACCCTGCTGTGCTGACTTTGAGTGAAAATGTCAATGCCCTCTCTTGATCACAGAGGACTCACCTAAATCTGACATAATGGAAACTGGGCTGTGAAACTGCAGATGGCACACTTTTCTGTGCAGAACTCACTAATGCAAAGACATCTCACATTCTGAGACTGAGACAACTTTTTCCAGTAGGCTATAGTATTATTATGTGATCTTGTTTCACCTGAGCTTGATTTTATATAGTATAATGATACATGACTAAGGGAAATTTATTTGGAGGCTGCCCAACATGATTGCTTGATGCTGGGAAAATCATATTTCAGTAAGCAGAATATTTGGTATTTTGTAATATTTTGACAATACATTTAAAACAGATATTAAACCAGTTTGAGGTTCTTTTACAATGTGTTTTTTTTTTTTTGCAAATTCAGTTCCTTAGAGTGGCCTACAGCTTTGATTCTCTATCTTTGATGCATGTCTGCCATCTAGTGCCTTGTTTAGATAATACAGTCTTTCTCTCTCACCTAAATATATAGATGAGAGAGAGACTGTATTATACACCGATCAGGCATAACATTATGAGCACTGACAGGTGAAGTGAATAACACTGATCATCTCTTCATCACGGCACCTGTTAGTGGGTGGATATATTAGGCAGCAAGTGAACATTTTGTGCTCAAAGTTGATGTGTTAGAAGCAGGAAAAATGGGCAAGAGTAAGGATTTGAGCGAATTTGATTTGGACCAAATTGTGATGGCTAGACGACTGGATCAGAGCATCTCCAAAACTGCAGCTCTTGTGGGTGTTCCCGGTCTGCAGTGGTCAGTGTCTATCAAAAGTGCTCCAAGGAAGGAACAGTGGTGAACCGGCGACAGGGTCATGCATCAGAACTGGACCATGGAGCAATGGAAGAAGGTGGCCTGGTCTGATGAATCACGTTTTCTTTTACATCACGTGGATGGCCGGGTGCGTGTGCGTCTCTTCCCAGGGGAACACATGGCACCAGGATGCACTATGGGAAGAAGGCAAGCCCGGCGGAGGCAGTGTGATGCTTTGGGCAATGTTCTGCCATCCATGTGGATGTTACTTTGACACGTACCACCTACCTAAACATTGTTGCATGATGTACACCCTTTCATGGAAACAGTATTCCCTGGTGGCTGTGGCCTCTTTCAGCAGGATAATGCTCCTGACACAAAGCAAAAATGGTTCAGGAATGGTTTGAGGAGCACAACAACAAGTTTGAGGTGTTGACTTGTGCTGCGTTCCAATTCGCCTACTTATACTACGCCCTAAAAGTATGTACTCTTTCTGTGAACAAAAAGTACTTACTTTTGAGTGTGTAATAAAAGAGTAGACAAGCTTTGGGACATACTATCACGTCATACAATCGCGTCTTTTCTCTCTGTCGCATCCTGTCACCGTAAACTGGCCTGTCAATCATCTTACATCCTCCACATTTCATTTAGTTAATTTCCTACCGTATCGGAGTGAAATACAGCACGTTGATCTGCAGTCGCGGGTCTTTCATGTGGAGAACTGTCCTCATATTAATGCATAATGATGCATTTAAAAGTTAATATTATCGGATCTTCATAAAAGTCCACATTGGTATTTGCAGATGAAAAATAACACGGGTAACATTACATATATATTTTCTATCAGGTTAAACTGATTATTAGTCACTCAAACCTCTCAGCGTCGATTGCATATATCCGCCATGTTTTGTAGTTTTTAACACTTTTTACTCGTGTTTGTAGTTCTGAACTGAATCCTCGTCCAATGCGCAATGGGTTGTGGGCAATATTAGCCTCTATAGTGTGCTCGGATCCACACTTCGAAAATCTACCGGAAATAGTAGACCATCCGGGGACTTTTGCCATACTCTTTTCAACATACTATGCTTTGGGACACACTTATTTTAATCTCACATACTATTTAGGGTGGATAGTATGAACATTGGGATGCAGGGATAGTCTCCAAATTCCCCAGAGTGTGCCAAGTCAGATCCATGGAGTCGCATCAACTGTTTTAACGATGTCTAGTGTTGATTATATTTCTGTCTATGGACGAATCATATAGGCTACCTTTCAGATTTCATCAAAAATATCTTAATTTGTGTTCTGAAGATGAACATGGGTCTTACAGGTGTGGAACGACATGAGGGTGAGTAATAAATGACAGAAATAATGAAGTATTCAGAGATGTTAATGAAGTCAGTGTTTTTACGGAAATGATAATGTGTATAAGGAGTGTTTCAGTTTTTTTGTTTTGTAATTATAAAACATCCTGGATACATTTGAAATGCTTTTTGTGTAGTTTATTATACTTGTTTTACAGAATAAAGTTTATTTCGTAGCTTAAATAAATTACATGTTAGTCAGAGATTGACATGTTTGTCTTGTCAAAAATGCTACATCCAGCTGTTGCTAATTCATTGACTTTTGACAAATGAAGTTCTTTTCAAGTGGTTTCTAGGAATAGTGTAATGAAAAGGATTCAGAGGAGGCTGTTTAAACCAAGCGTGACATTTAATAAACCTGATTGTATTCACAAAAAGAACAGGTGTGATGCATGATTGAGTCATTTTGGCTCAACAGACTGAAGCCATACAAAAAGGAACATTTGAGAGACAGCTGGAGACAGTGAGGACAGTGGACCCACAGCAGAAAACACCTGCACGGGTTTTCATTTACAAAAGAACAACGATGAAATAACATTGGCATCATTTTGTATCCTTAATTGACGTGTCTTGATCATCTGAAAAATAAGGGGAAAAAATAAAATAATCAATATTTATACTCAATGCACATGCAGATGTTCCTCAAGGTGCTTTACAGAGTTTTAAACACTTAGTGATGAATATAACAAAATATAGCACAAATGCATTCAAGACAAACAGGTGATTTCTCATACCTGTTCAGCCAGCCATGATATGCTTTACAAAAGCTGTGGGGTAAAAAGACAAAATCTATGTTAATATTCTGTGCTAGTGCATGTTTAGTACTATTCTGAGTCAAGTGTTGATATTTTTATTATTTTTAAACAAAATCACGTGGGTATAGTATCCCAAGTTCTTGCGTTTCACAGAAAATATTGTAATAGATGGGTCAACATTGCCATCTAGTGGAGAAGAGAACACCTATTCTCATTAGGGTTTTTTTTTTTTTCTCTTTTTTTTCTACTGATAACAGATGTTGATGGATTCGTGGACATGCTGACACTGAATGAAAGAGCTGAACAGCAGATGATGGAGTTGTAGAAGTGTGTAGAAGCTCACCTTCATAGTTTATACAGCCGTTTGCATCCTCCTGTCCAGCCATCAGCTGCTCGACCTCATCTTCCTTCATCTTCTCACCTAACGAGAACAAACACACACATGTTCTCACTACAGTGATCTAAATCATCATCTGACCTGAAAGGATTGATTCTTGTGTCCATGTTGTGTGATTATGCAGTCTCAATTTATTAATTATTATTACGATTTATTATGCAGTGTCACAGTGTGCTCTCTCTCTTGTTTGCATTGAGAATCAATGTATTAAGAATGGTTTTGAGGAATTAAATTTGTTTTGTAATTGTCATGATTCAATGAAATCTCTAAAAGCAATTTTTAATATCTTGCTCAGTTTGCTTCTCAAGTAAATTGACATTGTTTTAATGACAAATAAGTCAGTTTTTATATATATATATATATATATATATATATATATATATATATATATATATATATATATATATATATATATATATATATATATATATATATAACCAATATAATATATTGGTATTTATATAAAATAATAAAATGGAATGTTCCATTAACGTTCACATAACCAAGAAAAACGTTTTTAATGTTTTTTTTTTTTTAAAACTGGAGGCTCTGAATGCTCAGAGAACAGAAATAGCATTTTCATAACTTAATGATAATGTTAGTAAAATGTTCTAACAACATATGTTTATATATATATATATATATATATATATATATATATATATATAATATATATATATATATATATATATATATATATATTACCCCAATATAAAGTCTAAAAAAAACAGCTAACAAACATATGTTTTAAAAAAAAAATTAAAAACGTTTTTCTTGGTTATGTGAACGTTAAGGGAACATTCCATTTTATCTTTCTTCAAACATAATAGGAATGTTACTTTTGAATGTTCTCTGAATGTTCTAAAACAAGTACACTGTAAAAAAGAATTGTTGGTTTAACTTAAAGTAAATTTCCTGCTTGCCTTAAAATTTTGAGTTCATTGAAATTAAAAATTTGAGTTCATACAACAAGGGCGATTGGTTTAATCAACAGAAACTCAAAATACTATGTTATCTGATCCACATTAATTATTGAAGTTCATTTGACAAAAGAAAAAATGCATAACAAATCATGAAACTATTTTTTTTACAGAGTAGTTACATTTAAAAAAAAAAAGTTAGAAAAATGTAAAACTAAAACATTTTATGAATGATGCATAAATATTTGTGCTAATGTTTTGAGAACATTATTATATATAAAACTGGATAACTAACGAACGTTCTATTAATGTTACTGGAAGAATGTTTGTTCATAACTTTGAAAGAACATTAGTTAAAGTTCAGAGAATGTTCCCTGTTAGCTGAGAAGATCTTTGCAGCTACTACAGGAATTTGCTTATATAGAAGACAATTAAATATCATCAACAGGTGCAGTTTTTTATTATTATTATTATGAATGTTGAAGCTTACCCAGAGTAGCGAGGACGTGTCTGAGCTCAGCACCCATCACTGTTCCATTCCCCTCTTTGTCAAACACTCTCAGGCCCTCAACAAAGTCCTCAAAGGTGCCACGGTCTTTGGCCTTGCAGATGTGTTGATGCATGGGCAGGAACTGGTCAAAGTCCAGCATCTTCACTTGCATATCTGAGAGTGGACAGAGTGGACAGTCGGGCTTATGTTCATAGATAGTGGAAGTCTGAGAGGGTCAGGGTCTCACCTTCAGCTTTGGGTTTGCCTAACACGTGCAGAACTTCAGCGTTGGTGGGGTTCTGACCCAAGGCCCTGATCAGGTCACCACACTGAGCGAAGGTGATTTTCATCTCGTTGGTTGGCGTCCGGTCAAACAGCTGGAACGCATCCTTGAAATCTGCAGAGAAAAAGACAATGGGACATCATCAGTTTCTCAGGCTCCAACAGACCTAAAACCTCCACGCTGCTCATGTGGAGTGAGGAGCAGCAGCTCAAACACTCAAACCCCCCCTGTGAAAACTGTGTTGAAATCGGACATTGCTTTAGTATGGAAATGGTAGTTTAAAAATTTTAGTGTCTCAATTTTTAGGATATCACATTCAAATTTGGAACACAAATTGGTTAGACGTATGGCTTTGATTTTCTTGCAATTTTACAGGCTAAATTATTTGATAAAATATACACTCTAAAAAATGCTGGGTTAAAAACAACCCATGTTGGGTTGAAAATGGACAAACCCAGCGATTGGGTTGTTTTAACCCAGCGGTTGGGTTAAATGTTTGCCCAACGTGCTGGGCAGTTTTATTTAACTCAACTATTGCTTAAAAATGACTATATATATATATATATATATATATATATATATATATATATATATATATATATATATATATATATATATATATGTCTGGCTTAAAATGAACCCAAAATATGTTGGAAATTAAAAATCAGACACATAATTACTAGAGGAAACAATAATAATCAAAAGGTGAACATTTATTAATAAGCAATTTAACAAAAGTTTATTGTTTAAGTAATAATCTTATTAAATTAAACATATTAATAAATGTTAATTTCCAACAAACTTTGGGTTCATTTTAAGCAAGCAATACAGTAATTTTTAAACAATAGTTGAGTTAAATAAAACTACTCAGCAGGTTGGGCAAACATGTAACCCAACCACTGGGTTAAAACAGCCCAATCGCTCTGTCCATTTTCAACCTAACTTGGGTTGTTTTTAACCCAGCATAAATATTAAGTTCAGGACATTTACTTTGATTATGTCAAGTCATGATTTCATTATTCAGTATTTTGTCTTGTTTTAAACATCATTTAAAAGCAATACATTTACTCTAAAGACTTTACTTGTTTTGAGAGAATAAAACTTCTGAAAACAGAATCAGCAACATCCTTAAGTAAGATATATTAAATAGATTTAACATGCTAACATAATGCATACAAAAATCTGACTTACCCTCAATCTGCTCAGCGGTGAATTCAATCTGCCAAGAAAAAGAAAAAAAAAAAGAAAATAAATAAATAATCATACAAAACTCTGAAGTTTAATAAATTACACACGAGGTTATAATTGGATTAGATGCGGTAGATGTGATTATTAATGCTCGGGTGGTATTTGTCCTTCATCACGGCTGTCAGATGTCTCTGGTTACTCAAGCTCAACCCCGTTTGTCCTGTGACGCATTGTCCAAAAGAATTTATGGCCAACCTTGGGCGCGTGTGTTCACCCGATACCCCTTTTGTCATCTCAGCACAAACTGTTTAACGACAGGGTTAGACAGTGATTGAAGGCCGCGGACACATGACGCTGACAAGATGCTTTTTACGGCCTTAGTAAATGAAAAAATGCCAAAAGATGAGCCCTACTGAGGGAACAGTTAAGATTATGACCTAACAATACAACTACATGAGAGTTGTAACTCTGCATTTTGTCCTGCCAAAGATAATTGAACAGATTTACATCCCAAAACTATTATTAATGCTTCACTGCCATTAAGTGCCATTGTATCTGTTTGTTTGAATTGCATTAAAGCATATTACCCATTGAGGCACAACCAATCACAAAAACAATGACACTGGATGCAGGAAATTATAGAGGAGCTGTAAAAGATTATTCTCAGGAATAAGAGCTTCTCGTGTTCTAGTCGATTGACATGCTTGTTCTCAACAAAAGCTGTAGATGGATTGGAAATTGCTTCAGAGTTTGGGTGGTCCATTCTGGGGTAACATAATCAAAATCACATTGTGTGGCCCAAACCTCAATGGTTTGGAACATATATCATGGCTTCTCTTAACCCCAAATTTTCAGACTATGGAAATGTGGTGGCAATGTTGACCACTAAAATCTCTTTTGTTGTCATACTCTCAACTTTCCACCATTTCACTAGCAAAAACTACTTGACCTGCACAGAAAGTGATGATCTGTTTGAGTCTAGTGTATTTATTTATATATATCTTGTGGAAATAATGCAAGTTGCTAAAACACTCGGATGTGGGAAAGAAGTTCTCTGATGGTAACAAAACAAACTCTGACAATTGTTTAGTTCAATGCAAATGGCTTCTCAAATCAGTTCTGAGCTCTGCAGATTAAACAAATATGTACACGACACACTGCCAAACGCAGCTGATCGGCAGACGGCGGGAGAGATCATTTGGCATTAACAGCCATTATTCAACAGCAGGTTGTCTTTTTGAATGCTCTTGCTTAAAATAGCGCATGGACAATAAAGAAACCAGTGGTAATCTTTGTGAGTAGGCAATATTTCTCCTCAGGAAGTCCACCTTAAGTAAAACTCAGATGCAAGTCTTTGGCAGCAGGAATGATGGTATAATTAGGCTATTATTTTCACTTCATCCTTCACCATAAATAATAGGGAAACAGAAGAATAAGAAGACTTGTTGCTCAGTGCAAACCAAACGAACAAAGACCTTAATCAGACTAGACACCATAAATGAAAATACAAATCCGTTCAATCTCTTGCAGTGGATCTCAACTGGTACCTGGACTTCGGCTGGGTTAAACTCCGGCTCCTTGGGAGGCTCGGGCTCTGGGGGTTTGGGTGCAGCTACTGGTTTGGGCTCTTCCTTCTTCTTGGGGGCCATGCTGATGGTTACGATGCAACACAGAGGGACAGAGACGGCACAGGGTCAGACACACTCTGGGTACAGGACTCCATGCTGCGGGACGACACTTTATCCTCGGAGTAGCAGGTAAGTCCGGCCCCCTTTTGTCCCAAGAAGGTGCCAGATACCAAGAGGAAGGCCGTAAAAGGACAAGCGCTAAGGCTTCTATTTGAGACACATTGTTCTCTCACAATAGATTCTCTGGTCCATCTGTACAGGGCCATTGAGACACCAGGTTTGTTAATATACAGACAAATTATGGATATTTTCTAATCTTCACACTTTAAAACAAAGAGGAGCCACAGTTAAAGACACATGATATGTCATTCAGAGTCAAGTCACCTTTATTTTTATAGCGCTTCATACAAAAGAAATTGTTTCAAAGCAGCTTCACAGTAATAAGAAGGAATGTAACAGAATTATTGATGCAAATTGCATTATTCGGCTCAATTAAGTTCAGTGTTGATTGAATTCAGTTTAATAAGCTGTACAGAAGACAATAGTGTCATTATTCATCTCACTTCAGTTCAAGTTTTCCTCTCATCCGATGGCGTCTGCTGTCAAATCAATAATGTTGTTGAATATTAAGTTGGGTTTGGATTCTTTATAATGCATGTCACATCTCCTCTGAATGCAGTTTTTCAGCAGTCCAGGGATAAACTGGGACACCAGGATGTTATTCTAAATGATCCAGTGCAATCAGACACATTTACATGTAAAAGCCCAATCACTGTAAGATAATTGTGAGGTTTCACATGATATACTGACACAGAATCCAGCATATCTTGAGGTTCGGTAAAGAACCATCTTTTTAGTATAAGCAGAGGTGTAAAGTATTGGAGTAAATGTAAATGTCTTTGGCTACTCTGTATTTGTACTGAGTATCAAAGATATTGGCAACTTTTACTCTCTACTTGACACTACATTTTTGAGCAAGTAAATGTACTTTTTACTCCACTACATTTGTGATGAGTAATGCAATTACACATTACATTGTTCATGACACCTAACTTTTTCTGCAGCAGTTTGTTTCTTCTATAAAGAAGCGATGTTTAATTTGACTTAACTTTGTTTTATTCATCCGCCATATTGACAAGACCTTTCTGAAGGATGATTTTGGTTTACTTATGGCCTTTTTGTGCACTTGAGCTCAACTGAGACTTGAGAGTTTGTAGACGTTCAAAAGGTTGTTTTGATTTTAGGAAATAAACTTGATTTCTCATCTTACAAATCAATTGTTTCTTATTTTCACCGGCCTGTCTCGCAGGACTAGTGCATCTCTGAGCCTACATTCAGCATGAGTAAAATACTGAAGTACTGTTCAAATCAGACACTTTAAGACTTTTACTCAAGTCGCATTGGAATTGGTTACTTGTAACTTGTAGTGGAGTCATTTTCGATGTAAGTTATCTGTACTTTTACTCAAGTATGGTTTTCAGTTCCTCTTTACACCTCTGAGTATAAGGAACTTAAAGGGATTAAAAAGTTTTTAAGCACCAGTACATTTTCTAAAGAACTATAGTTCTTCTATGAAATTAGGGTGTAAAAACCACTTTGTTTCTAATATTCATTTTTAAGAGTGTAAAGGCAAAAATATATACATTACATGGCTAAATAAAACAATAAACAATATATGGTGTGATAAGTGGTCAGTTATTGCTCATCAGTATTCATCCATACAGAAGCTGTGAGGGAGTTTCTGCCAATTAAAAAAGTGGTAACACTTTACAATAAGGTCTCATTATTTATCAATTATGTATCATGAACTAACAATGAGCAATATGTTTGTTTCAGTATTTATTAATCTTTAGTTCACAGTGCATTAACTAATGTTAACAAATACACTCATGATCTTACCAATGTATTAGTAAATGCTGAAATTAATATAAACTAAGATTAATAAATACGGTGTAAGTGCAGTTCATTCTTAGTTCATGTTAGTTAAATAATGTTAACTAATGAAACCTTACTGTAAAGTGTTACCAAAGTCAAAACTTTGTCAAAAATAATAATTATTATTATATTTATATAATTATAATAATTAAACCTCCAAATCAAAAAATAAAATATTATTTTGCATTTAGAAAATGAAGATGATTTTGAGACGTTTTGCATTCTCATGACCACAAAATTCACATTCATTAGTGTTATTTTGATTGAAGATCTTATTCGGGCATTTTTTACACACATACTTTTTTTTAATGAAATAAAACGTTTATTGTAGTAATATTATTAACAGTCCTAAAACAAGGCTTTATTTTTCTTATCCAAAACCACAAAACACTGATGTTTCTCCTAAAAAAATTATTTTTCTTTCTTTCTTTCTTTCTTTCTTTCTTTCTTTCTTTCTTTCTTTCTTTCTTTCTTTCTTTCTTTCTTTCTTTCTTTCTTTCTTTCTTTTTCTTTCTTTCTTTCTTTCTTTCTTTCTTTCTTTCTTTCTTTCTTTCTTTCTTTCTTTCTTTCTTTCTTTCTTTCTTTCTTTCAGGAATCACTGGGAGAGGTGAGAGAGGAAGCAGGAAGGATCTTCAGCTGTGCCGTCTGTCAGAGCTCAGTAACTGCTCCACAGGCTTCTCCTTCAAACCTCAGGATTCAAGTATAGGGATTGAATCCTGACATGTCCCATCTCAGCTAACAAAATTACATTCTAAAAATGTTTTGCCAAAATTCCCTATTAAGTTATTAAAACATGAATGTTCAAAATGTCCAGGTTATTAAATTCCATTTTAAAAATTCCATTTCCTTGTTTCTTGGAAAGTTAAAAGTTATTCTATTGTATAATTCTGCAAACATGTAAACGTTACTTTTGAATGTCTTCTGAACATTCTGAAACACGTAGATGTTTGAACTTAACATTTCAGAAATTAAACAAATCATGAAGTATAGAATAATGTTTTTGTGCTAATTTTCTATGCTAAGTCTATGATAAGTCATATTGAGTCAAATGATGAGGAAATAGGGCGAGTTACACTTAATCGTTGAAATACAGCACGAGAATAACTCTATGCAGTTAATGTGCACTGGGCAGATCATTTGTTCTTGGAAGCATTCATGCACCAGACGTCATATCAGAAAACCTGGCACTTTCTTTGCTGAAAGACACAACTCTTGAATAATTTCATTATTAATACTGTATGGTAGTATAAGGAAATGTTTAATGTTTTTAAAGTGGTTGAGATGTCTTCTGAAACCATGAGGAGACAAATGTGACAAATGAAAACAATCTGAACACATTATGTGATGTTGTTGAGGTCTCTTCTGAAATGTGGGGCTATTTTTCTGAGCAAAAGCCTCCATTTGAAGTTCATGCAATTTCATGGACTTCAAATCCTGGTACAAAATACTGGAGTTGTCTGTTCATCAGCCAAGGACCACCAAGAGATTTCAAGTGTCGCAAATGTGTGGAGTCACAGCTGATCCAACTCAAGGGTTTGATGAACATGATCAGCTGTTAAGTGATATGTTTGTTTCCACAAACCTGTCGTCTGAAGTGTTTCAGTTTGTAACAAAGCTATTTGCTCAGCTTGATAGCTGATAATAAACCAACTAACTACTGGAAATAACCTTTTCGCCATGTTAATTTTTAGAGATAGTAGAGAGGTTAGGGTTAGGAATGATGAAAAGATGACACGATTTACAGTAAATGCATCTTTAATAGGGCAACAATGCTCTGCACATAATGTAAGAAAAATGTTTGTGGAATTAAAAAAAATGTTGAAATAACATCTAAAAACTACTTTTAGAAATCTGAAGGAAAAAATGTTAGTTCACTTCAGAATAGGTGCAGTTTCCTGGCTTTAAGTGCCTATGAACCTCCAATTAAATGAAACACTATAGCCACTTTCCATTATTTATGACACCTCTGTGAACTTAATATGACGTTCACTTCACAGCTAACCTGCCACAGATGGAAAGAACTGTGCACTGAACATGGGTATAAATGGCTCCAGCTTTGCATAACAACACAGGCTGTGTAAAGACTATATCAGGTGATCGGTGCTGAATGCATTTGAAACATGCCAGCCATGAGACCACAGAAGACAAGCTTGTAAACCATGCAAGATCTGTTTAGGACGTTATTTTAGCAACAACCTGTTGTTCACTTGGTATGAACTCTGGGAGGAGCGCAGCTAAATTACAATGACAATTGTCATTGGACCCCCTCTGAAGTGACCTTCATGTCTAAAAGCAGCTGCTGGGGCTCAGCAAACAATTTACAAAGACTGTTGTTTAAAAGCAGCATGCAGAGGACAACTCAGAAGCAATTAGACTCCCCAAAGAGGAAAATCACATTCATTTCTATTCTTCATTTTAATCTTCAGTTGTGGTTAAAGCATTATTTATGACTCTAACCCCCAATAAATAAAGAGGGATCAGTATGTATGTCATTATGTATAGTCATATAGTTATAAAAACAACATGAAGAGGTTTATTTAAAGCTTACAATTGTTCAAACTAATGATTTTCTAGCTTGATATAATTTCTTCTGATCATAACCCACACATTTATACAGCGTTCAGATGATTCTTCCTGTTTCAACTGATCTAAACCCCTCTCCAAGGGATAAAATCAGAATCATAATAACCCAGTGTTGACATGAAACAGGCAGCATGTTTTGGTTTTTGGTGAACCTTTGTCATGATGTGATTTCAGATTAATAAAACATTCAGATACATGTACAAAAAAGAGAATTATATAAAGAAAAAAAAATAATAATCACAATCTCACAGCGCTAGGTGTGCATAACATTGGAATGTGATGCAAGACTCAAGACATAAGATGCAAGACATTTTAAAAATGCATTTAAAAACATTTTTAAAATGTAGCATATTGAGACACAAATGCAGGAAAACAGATTTAAAGCTGTTCTGAAAACTGCCTAGCTGGATTTATTTCTCCATATAGCTTCTTAAAAGACATAAAAACCCTAGAAAATGTCTCAACCTGTCTGTACAAAATCTGTTAGGGTTAGTAGAATAAGTTGACATGTAGTTGCAAAGTCACTTATAGTCAGTAGAATGTTTGGGAGCATCAAAATAAAGTGTGAGCAGATATTAAGAAGACAGTCTACTAATACTCTGAGTTGACATTACACAGTTACTTGTACGTAATTAGTAGAATGTCTAAAGTTGACCATTGAAATAGTCACCCAAGATTATGTATATAATATCACACAATGATGTGTGAAGCACAGCTCCCCCACTCCTTCAGCACTCATTCATCCCTATATAAGAACTTTACTACCACCAAACTTCAGTGTGGGATCCAGACACTTCTTACTGTACTCCTCCCCTTGCAACACCAATGCTGTTAGATCCAAACTTATCAATTTGGTCTCATGGGACTATGGATTACCAGAAGTCTATATTTTTTTAATATGAGCCATGGAAAAGTCTAAATGTGTTTCTTATGCTTTGGCTGCAGTTTTCACTTCTGCACATTGCATCGTACTGTGAGATGAAACAGTCACTCTTCTCAGAGCTTTCTCCAGACCTGAGACATTTGCATTTCTTCTGCTCTTTTCTTAGCAAAAAGTCATGAAATGAAAGCTTAAAGTAAAGGCCTGATAGTTTTAAGGACTTCATTTTATATGTATATACAAACCCGATTCCAAAAAAGTTGGGACACCGTACAAATTGTGAATAAAAACAGAATGCAATGATGTGGAAGATGTCAAATTTCAGTATTTTATTCAGAATACAACATAGATGACATATCAAATGTTTAAACTGAGAAAATGTATCATTTTAAGGGAAAAATAAGTTTATTTTAAATTTCATGGCATCGACACATCTCAAAAAAGTTGGGACAAGTCCATGTTTACCACTGTGTGGCATCCCCTCTTCTTTTTATAACAGTCTGCAAACGTCTGGGGACTGAGGAGACAAGTTGCTCAAGTTTAGGAATAGGAATGTTGTCCCATTCTTGTCTAATACAGGCTTCTAGTTGCTCAACTGTCTTAGGTCTTCTTTGTCACATCTTCCTCTTTATGATGCACCAAATGTTTTCTATGGGTGAAAGATCTGGACTGCAGGCTGGCCATTTCAGTACCCGGATCCTTCTTCTACGCAGCCATGATGTTGTAAATTGCAGTATGTGGTCTGGCATTGTCATGTTGGAAAATGCAAGGTCTTCCCTGTAAGAGACGACGTCTGGATGGGAGCATATTTTGTTCTAGAACTTGGATATACCTTTCAGCATTGATGGTGCCTTTCCAGACAGATGTGTAAGCTGCCCATGCCACACGCACTCATGCAACCCCATACCATCAGAGATGCAGGCTTCTGAACTGAGTGCTGATAACAACTTGGGTTGTCCTTGTCCTCTTTAGTCCGGATGACATGGCATCCCAGTTTTCCAAAAAGAACTTCAAATTTTGATTCGTCTGACCACAGAACAGTTTTCCACTTTGTCACAGTCCATTTTAAATGAGCCTTGGTCCAGAGAATACGCCTGCGCTTCTGGATCATGTTTAGATATGGCTTCTTTTTTGACCTATAGAGTTTTAGCCGGCAACGGCGAATGGCACAGTGGATTGTGTTCACCGACAATGTTTTCTGGAAGTATTCCTGAGCCCATGTTGTGATTTCCATTACAGTAGCATTCCTGTATGTGATGCAGTGCCGTCTAAGGGCCCGAAGATCACGGGCATCCAGTATGGTTTTCCGGCCTTGACCCTTACGCACAGAGATTGTTCCAGATTCTCTGAATCTTTGGATGATATTATGCACTGTAGATGATGATAACTTCAAACTCTTTGCAATTTTTCTCTGAGAAACTCCTTTCTGATATTGCTCCACTATTTTTCGGCGCAGCATTGGGGAAATTGGTGATCCTCTGCCCATCTTGACTTCTGAGAGACACTGCCACTCTGAGAGGCTCTATTTATACCCAATCATGTTGCCAATTGACCTAATAAGTTGCAAATTGGTCCTCCAGCTGTTCCTTATATGTACATTTAACTTTTCCGGCCTCTTATTGCTACCTGTCCCAACTTTTTTGGAATGTGTAGCTCTCATGAAATACAAAATGAGCCAATATTTGGCATGACATTTCAAAATGTCTCACTTTCAACATTTGATATGTTATCTATATTCTATTGTGAATAAAATATAAGTTTATGAGATTTGTAAATTATTGCATTCCTTTTTTATTCACAATGTGTAAAGTGTCCCAACGTTTTTGGAATCGGGTTTGTACATTGTCAGAAAAAAATATATGGTGCTTGGGGCAGTACCCTAAGGTACAAAAGTATTTTGTACCTACTAATATGTACTTTTAAAGGTGCAATGTGTAAGTTTTAGGAGGATCTATTGACAGAAATGCAATAATACATAACTATGTTTTCAGTGGTGTATAAAGACCTTACATAATGAACTGTTAGGTTTTATTACCTTAGAATCAGCCATTTCTATCACATACACCGCAGGTCCTCTTAGATCTTACTGTAAGTGGCCATTTTGTGCCGGCATTTTTCTACAGTAGCCCTAAACGGACAAACTGCTCTACAGAGTGTATCTGATCGACTGGCTTACTCTTTGCTGCTTCAGATGTTGGCATAGCTTCTCTATACTGCAATTCACAACCTCACCACTAGATGCCGCTACAATGCACCTTTAAAGTACTAATATGTATCTTTTGTGCAAAAGATTCACTCTCTGACTGTATGAGGCACCTAAACAAATAAATATACAGTTTCTACAGTATAAAAAGCATTGTCTATGGTGTGTGTGTGTGTGTGTGTGTGTGTGTGTGTCACGTGTTGAACAGGTGTCACTGTGTGTGACAAGTTAGATACCAGTCAGCACTTTTCTTTGTGTAATGTTCCAACAAATATCCCATCCATGCTGAGATCATTTTGTTTCAGCTGCTGATTTAGGCTCCTCTCTGCTCAGGATGGTGGGGGCTGGTGTTTGGGGTAACAACACTGATCCTGACACAGCAGGTGATGGGACATTTTCCAGAGGTTTTGTTATATTACAGGGATGATCAGTTTCAGAAGGGAAGAGTGTCACCTACTGGCCCATGTGTGTTATGTCTAAGTTTTCAGACCCAATCTACCAAAGACATATAACTCTGTGGACCTCAGAAATGTCTGTACTGTATGGAAAATATTAAAACATAATTATTTGCTAAACCCATGAGAAGGCCCTCACTAATTACTCAAGTGTCAACTTGTCATTCTGTAGTAACTAGTGATCTTGACCATTATTTTAAAGTGTAGAGGAAACTACACTAACATGGGGAGAATATGCAAACACAGAAAGGCCTGTCTGAGCCGGGACTTAAACAGGGCTGATAATATGTAATGTTATGTAACCACATTGTTCAAAGAGTGTGTGTGTTTGTGTGTGTGTGGGAGGGGGAGGGGGATGTACCTAATTGACCATATTTTTTGGCAGGGGAGGGAAGAATTGTACATAGTAGTAAATACAGCAGGGATCACGTTCATACATTGTACAATGTGCACCAAGCTTAAATGATCAACATAATTCATTATTCTTTTAGCTGAAGCAAGTTATGTAGATGTGGCCTAACTTGTTGCCATAATGAGACAAGGTCGGAAGTAGGACTATCCCAGCTGAAATGAGTTCCGGTGAACAGTGGCATAGTGTCTAGGTATGCAGGGTATGTATGTGCATATGGGCCCGGGCGGATTGGGGCCCGCATCCATAAAGCTGTGACATCACTCGCTTCATTGCCTGTATGGCTTAGCTAAAGTAACTTTGGCAGACTACTGAATAGCTACAGTATGAGGTTACTTGATCCATATCCGTTTATCTTTCAGTCATCATTGTATTGGATTGCATCATTCAACAAATTCTCACTATTATTTAACATGTCAGGCTTTTAGGGCATAGGGCACTGCATAAGAGCCTGGAAATGATGCCCAGTGTTTTCTAAGCCAGAGTTTAAGAGTTCAAGCGGTGTTCCAGCTATGCTTAATTGCTCCTTGAAATGTACTTGAGGCAGAGTTCAAATGCAAATGGCTAAGAATTTATTTGTGCTTTGCAATTTTATTAATTATATCCAATTATATATCACAGGATATGTGCGTATGTGTGTAATATATGGTTACAAAAACATGTAACAATATATTTGTTCATTTTGTTGCGTGTATTGGTAAATTGCAGCATGAATTTGTGAAACGTTTGATGCTTTTAACTGAATAAGAGTGAAATAAACAGACTAGATCAGAAGCTGTTATTAGCTGTTAGCAGTTATTTTAGCTGTCTTTCCTCTTTGCCCTTTACTCCTTTGCTCCTACTTTTACTTAATATGCTTTTTTCAGGGGCTTGGCCCCGTATTGCTGCTTGCAGCTATATTTGATAATATTCGTATTATTGGCAGCCCTATGAACTGTACATGGGAAAATGATGAAAATTGACCACATTTGGGGTCTCTATGACTATATATATAGTAGTAGTACCATCATTAAAAAAACAAAATAAAACATTCTTTAATTTTTTGCAGAATTTAGAAATTCATCATTGTGTAATAAGTTTTGCACAAGTGCACTCCAAGTTTATTTAATTCATTCAATGGGATGCCTGTGTGCCCGCTTTTTCCCATGAAATTGCAACAATTTTGTGTGGCCCCCAAAGCTAGTGAAACCTTGAAATAATAATAATAATAATAATACTATTAATATTAATAATAATATATGTATTAGGAAAACAATAGTGTCCTGCATACTAATGCACTTTCTGTGCCAATATTTCCCTAAATATTGGCATTTAACTGTGTTATGTACTGGAATCCAGCATCCCACAAAGCCAAAGGTTAAGATAAATGACATGCATCATGTCACAATCTACTTCATAAGCATTCTGGCATGGAAACATTTCTCAGTTGCATTAGGTCAAAGCAAACAACTGTAAGTATGGCATTTTCAGAGCAGCACACAGTCTCTCTGTGTAAAACTAACCCCCTTAGACCTCAGGAGCTTGTGCTGAGGCTGGATGTCTCATAAGAGACCCAGGTGAGCCCTTCTGCGTCAGTGCCAGGGGCAGGAACCTCAGCCCAATGTTTTCCTCTTCCAGTTCAGTGGCTCTGTAACTCAGCAGAGGGCAAAATTCTGGTCTTTAACCAAGCTGGAATCAACTGCACTGTGAACAGAAAGAGAGAGATTTTCAAGATCCGGAATGTAAGTAAAGAAATTAAATTTACACTTTGTGACATAGACAGCTTTGTGCAGGCTGTAATATGCCATGTGGTACACCTAAAAAAAAATTGCATGTATTTATTTGAAAAATAATGATTGTGTACTAATAAATGTATTAAAAATATAAGGAAAAAGATGTTCTGCAGTTCTGCATCAGTTGTGCCGGTGTCTGAAGCATGTGTAAAAACACTGTCAAGGTAGTCATGTGACATCACTCAGTGTGCCGCCATGACTACAAAGAAGACCCTACCATAGACATAAGCTTCTTTTTCTTTAGGAAGCGCTCTGTGTGTTGTGTCTTATTTATTGTTGTCTGTCCCAAAGATTAGCATACATTGTGATATACTGCCTCCTCCCATAGCCCCGTGTTTGAGGAGTTATTATAAGTTATGACCCGTGCCATGGCTAGACATTGTCTAGACTGGTCTGTGGAGAAGCAGGAAGTTTTTCAGAGCATGCTAGATGAATGATTCCTGCCAAGTCATCAACATTTCCTCTGTGTGAGCCCTACGTTTCTCCCTGATATCCATTATTAGTTGTCAAAACTGTGGGAGAAACTGTAATCATCTTGCATAATCACTGGTTCACCATCAAATTATTTATTAGAAATATTTATTAGAAGATTCCCCAGGTAGAAGAGGCCCTTGCGAGTTACCTCTCCCTGGGTGTGGTGTCTTCACTGAAGGTCCTGGTCAAGCCATCCCAGCCATGTCAGACCAGTGCTGTAACCACCACAGGCATTGAGGGAGATAATTGGAAATGGCCAAATTGCTATAATTGCTATATTGGTAACAGTGTCTTATTCTAATGATATTTACTGATTAAAATAAGTAATTTCTCAGATGGTAATGTGGATCTTTATGCATTTAAGGAGTGCTGGTCTGGTCTTGGTCTTGACTCGGTCTAGGTCTTGGATTAGGTGGTCTTGACTACAACATTAGGACCTGAAGTCGTGAGGTTCTGTGTGGGTCTCCACCCAAACCCCCTCCTTGCCCTAGTGAGGGTGTTGGGGCACAGGAGGTTGTTTGGGTGGATTTTTCTCAAGCCTCCGGTAGGGAATTGAGTACACACTCCAGAGGACAGAAAGAGCGGAAAAAAGAAAGAAGGGGTAAACAATGACTTTGGTTGAAAATTGCCATGTTTTATCTACTCTCTTGCCTGTTTTGCCTAATGTTAGAGGCACAATGTGCTTCCCATAGTGGAAGTGGGTGTTGGACCAGGAATCCATGAGGAGGTATGAGTGGCTAAGTTGAGTTGACATGCGAGTGCAGCAATCTGTAGTTTATCGCCCTTTTCATTTTAGAAGGCATGGAGACAAAAACATAGACAGAGACTATGTCTGTTCACTCCTCTAGGGAAATGCGGCTCATTAAAGACATCCTGCTGAGGCAGGGGCTTAAGCCCTGGGAATGTGTATTTCTTAGAAACCCCCCCCCCCACATAATTTTTCAGTGGCAATGTGAAAACTCTTCCCTGAGTGATGTGGGCAGGTTTGGCAGAGCAGAAGATGGACTGTATCGCCATTCGTGTCCTACTCTCTTATCTGTCGCCCTCTCCAGTACATTATTGTTGGAGGTTTAAGTACATCAGGTTGAAGTGCGGGTATGCCTGCATGCTTCCGGATTGGATTGCTTTCTAAGAGCTTTTTGATGTTGAGGTGTGTGAAGGACAGCCCACTTGTAGGTATTTTTACTCTCTTTCTGTAAAAGATGTAAGCTGGACATGGTTGAGGCTTCCCTTGCTAGCTCTGTTCCCAAGGGCTCTAGAAAATTAGGCTCTATCACGAGCAAGTGCATTGAGCTGAAGTGAGTGTTCACATCTCTATACACTGAAGGTCTTACAGATGGTCAACTCTGGCAACTGGAAAACTGAAAAAAGAAGATAGAAGGCAATCCTGGACTTAGATCCCTGGGTTGTTACATGCTTACTGACTTGTTGTTTCTATCACAGCTTGAGCGCAGGCATTTGTCAGTATGGAAAAGTGGGTATTAACAGAGTTTTTCCTCCATCAAAAAAACATTAAAAAAAAACACACGCTATGAAGCACTGTCAGGAGCATACCAAACCAACAGGTGGTGATATAACCCTAACTTTAAAGCCATGTTAGCCAATCAGAATCCTGTAAAAAAAAGTTATTACCGGTTCTGATGGCACAAGCCAAAATCTCTGGTTTCACCATCTACACAACAACACTGTAACCTTTAGACCCTGGCAGATGTTTTCAGAAATGTTTGGTTTCAGTGACTGTGTTTGCATGTGTAGGAACGGTCAAACCACATCGAAAAAGCTGCGGTTTTGAAAATACCCATGTTCGTATGGACTGGTACTTAGGGGTATGTATGTAATCCGGTTCCCTGAGATGGGAAGGATATGCTGCGTTGTGTTCCCATACTTCGGGCATGCCTGCAAGTATTCCTTCGGACAAAACGAAGCTGATGACATCTATCGCACGCACGTCTTTACACTGTGAAAAATATTTTCATGATTTGTTACCACAACTTTTCACAAATCTTAGGTTCACAAATGCTTTTAAGATAAAAACATATTTTGAGTGTCTGTTGAATAAACTATTATCTTTTTCTTTGTATCAACTCAAATTGTTTTTAAATGAACTCAAATTTTTAAGGCAATCAGGTAAGGCAAATTAAACCAACAAATCATGTTTTACAGTATATAATCATGCTGGTGCACGTCACCTGATTGCCTCAGCCAATGAATTGACGTATATTTACACGTTTAACACCGAAGCTTCAAAACCGGCGCACACTGAAGGCATTACTATTTCAACTGATGCAGCATCCCTTTCCCTTCTCAGGGAACTGGGTCACAAATGTAACCCTAAGACATTTTTCATACAGCTGAAGACACCCAGCAAATTGCAAATCAAACTGAAGCTATTATTATAAATCATGACTGTAAATTTCAGAGTGGTATAAAAGCTCAATTTGTCACCCTTGGAAAACCTCAACAATCACAGCAACAATCAATGAAACATTATTACAGGGACTGCCTATACGGAAAAAAATAAATAAAAATAAAAATTATGCAAGGGCCCATTTAGAAAGCTACTTGCACCAAGGCCTGACTGTCTAATTTCAGAAATGAACAGCCCTCTCAACCTTAAAGAGGCTTAACACTGTCATCATATAATACTCATCATCTCATCTGCTCTGCTGCAGCATGCCGCTGTTTGTTTTGCGCTTAGCAGGGACTTGTGCTGTAGGTGGATTTTAATGTTGCCAGATGGCAGGCAGGGATCAGAGGCTATCTGTTTCAACAACAATATAGCGACTAATGGAGATACTGCAATATCGACTAGAATGATACAGGCTTAAAAAATGTGCGGTGTGTGTGTGTGGTGTATGATAGGAAAATGAAATTGCCGCCTGCCTTTAGATCTTCACTGCAGGGGTTTAGTGTCGCTGTAGAGGATTACTGAGAGGTGTTAAATAACATGCGGGCCAATGATACCCTTTCTTCTTGCACTGGACCTGTAAGGACACTTATCATTTTTGAAAAATGATAAAGGATCATTTGATGTGAAAACTTTTCAGTTGAGAACCATATAAGGATTATTTTGAATAATTTTTAAACATGCTGTTGTGACTGTGAGTCATTCCCATGTAAGCTTCAAACATGACACTGAACTTCTGCAGGGGCAGATTTACAGTGCAAAATATGCTTTAAAGGTCTCAGTCAGCTCTATATCAAACACAACTCACAAAGTTTGTGTGTGTGTGTGTGTGTGTGTGTGTGTGTGTGTGTGTGTGTGTGTGTGTGTGTGTGTGTGTGTGTGTGTGTGTGTGTGTGTGTGTGTGTGACCCTGGTCCACAAAACCAGTCATACGTCATGACGGGTATATCTGTAGCAATAGCCAACACTACATTGTATGGGGCAAAATTATAAATTTTTCTTTTTATGCCAAAAATGATATTAAGTAAAGTTCATGTTACATGAAGATATTTTGTAAATTTCATACCGTAAATATATCAAAAATTTATTTTTGAGAGTGGATATGCATTGCTAAGGACTTCATTTGGACAACTTTAAAGGTGATTTTCTCAATATTTAGATTTTTTTTGCAATTGTGTTAAATGACTGAAATTGTTCAGAAGGAAGAAATTGTTACAGAATATTGTTTAATGTTTGACCCATATTGTACTCTTAGAAGTTTAATATATTTCACACTAATATTAAGTTTCAGTTGAGCCACAGTTTCAGTGTAGGAGAAAAATTACTTAGCTCTTATCTTTTAATGTAAAATGGAAATAATATCATATTGCTATTCCATATGCACTCTGTCAAACTACAGATTAATCTATTGATATCATGAGAATGGCATTTTTACCCCTTTGAGAATACTATAGTGCAGGAAAAAACGTCATTTAAATCCCCTTTAGTTCGAGTTTTTGAACTTCAGGCAGTCAGTTTGTATTGCCCCTAATGAGGGAGATGGTCTTCTAATCAGTGAAAAATGTCATATTTTTATTGAGCCTAAAAATAAAATATTTTACTTGAATCACTAGGACTTCATGGATAGATAGTGTAATCAAGTGTAAAACAACCTGGAATGCCAAAGCATTGCCTGCTCAGTCAATGTACTAGAATTTCTACCCATGTGAAATGAGCGGAACCGTTCACTTTAATTTACATTTACTCAGGGAATAGTTCATGGCCAGAGATGAGATGAGTTTCTCTGCTTTAAAAATTCTTCCAAACAAAGCAAAAAGAGAATCAACCTTTTCAGGTATTACATGTTGTTTCTGAATTAATCGTTTTACGAATTACTTTTGTGGGACTAAATCTTACAGAAATCACCTGTGAAATGTTTGACAGTCTGTTAAAGGGATAGTTCACCCAAAAATGAAAATTTGATGTATACATATATACATATCTGCTTACCCCCAGGGCATCCAAGATGTAGGTGACTTTGTTTTTTCAGTAGAACACAAATGATGATTTTTAACTCCAACCGTTGCCGTCTGTCAGCCGTATCATGCATGTCAATGGGAACTTCGTCTATAAGAGTCAAAAAAACATGCACAGACAAATCCAAATTAAACTCTGCGGATCGTGACGACACATTGATGTCCTAATACATGAAACGATCAGTATTACTGAAACTAAACAGTATTTACATCATGTTTTACCTCTAATACACCACTATGTCCAACTGCGTTCAGCATTCGGTTAGTGAGGTCTGATCGCGCTCTGACAACGGAAGTGATGTCTCACGCTTATACTTCAATGAGTGCTAGACATCACTGCTGTTGTCAGAGCACGATCAGACCTCACTAACCGAGTGCTAAACGCAGTTGGACATAGTGGTGTATTAGAGGTAAAACATGATGTAAATACTGTTCGGTTTCTCAAACAAACCGATCGTCTTTCCTTCCTTGTCGTTAGGACGTCAATGTGTCGTCACGAGCCGCAGGGTTTAATTTGGATTTGTCTGTGCATGTTTATTTGACTCTTATAAATGGTGTTAATGTTTCAATGCATTATTTGACTGACAGAACACAACGGTTGGAGTTAAAAATCATCATTTGTGTTCTACTGAAGAAACAAAGTCACCTACATCTTGGATGCCCTGGGGGTAAGCAGATAAACATCAAATTATTTTTATTTTTGGGTGAACTATCCCTTTAAGACTATTATAATCAAAATTAATGGAATAGTTCACACAGTCAATAAGTTTATCCCAGTGAATATGTAAATAAATTTTAGTATGTTCTTCAACCTAGCTAACAGAATTTTGTTATAAGAACATTCTCTAAATATTTAGTGTTGGTTCTGGGAACGTAAAAAATGTCCAGCTTTCTTGACGTTAGAGGAACATTTTTTTTTTTTTTAGGTATGATGTTCCTTAAATGTTCTTTCAACTTTTTTTCAACAGGGAGGGTGCAAAAAAAAATCAACTTTTTTCAACAATTTTGATTTAAAACAACAACGTTGATTTGTAACATTCCAAGAACATAAAAATGTCCAGTTTCATTAATGTTAGTAGAATGCAATTTAAAGATTTAGATGTTGATGTCTTATTGACAATGCTTTGTTTGAGGTCACCATCATGTAAATCAGTGTTTGCGTAAGTTTGGCTTTTGACCCTTGACTTTTACAAACACCAGCAATTGCAGGTGTTTTCAGAAAACGTTTCTGCATTGATAAAGCAGATTAACATGTCAGTTATAATAACAGACAAATTAATGCATTAAAGTGGTTTAAACAATTGCTTTTTTCTGAAATTCTTGTCTTAAGGAATTGAAATGTTACTGAGAAGTATAACCAGAATTATTTGTAATGCCGTTTGTTTTAGATGCTGAATGTCGATGTTTGTGATTGTATAAATCTGAACACTGTCATTGTTAACTTTTTGTTTAAGGCATGTTTTGTCTCATTTATACACTAAAATACATCAACATTCAGCATATGAAACACAACAATGGTGACCTTTTTCATGTCAGCATACAAAACACATTAATGGCTCCCAGCATGCATTGTGGCATGAATAAATTATGCAGCTGAATTCTTTTTTTATTGTCACCATTGTTTAGGTTTGTATGATGAGTGCTGATGTCTAAGTGTGTTAAATTTAACTTTAAAATAGTTTTGGACAATTTTACATAAATCACTGTTACAAATCAGTGTTACAAATTATTTTATCACATCATTTGAGTTTATTACTTGTCAAATATCATTTCAATTTGAAAAGTAAGCAAAACTGCAGATTAAACAGTAAGTCGTCTGTTATTAAAACAGACATGTTGATCTGTTTTATCAATGCAGAAATGTTTTCTGAAAACACCTGCAATTGCTGATAAAGAAGCAACTCAACAAAAGTCAAGAGCCCAACTAAAGCAAACACTGATCTACATGGTAGTGACCTCAAACAAACCTCTGTTAATTCTCAATAAGATCTTCTGTAGACGTGTGACAGAAATAAAGTCAGTCTGGTTAGTAATAAGTGAAGCTGGTGGAGTTGGCTGGAATGCTGTTTGTGGAGTTGTTTAATCAGATCCTGAATGTCTTTTATCTTTAGTCCATCTAATCTAATCTTTAGTTCATCAAGGCTGTGGCTGAAGAAAGTTGTAGTTTGTGTTCTTCTCTTTCTTTCAGTGCTTGTTCACAGCAGATATTTAAATGATTGTAAGAATGTTTCAGGAACATCATACTAAACTTTAAATAACATTTTACTAACATTAAGAAAACTGGACATTTGTATGTTCTTGGAATGTTACAAATCAACGTTCTGATAGCTGGGATATTGATTCAGAAGATATTAGCCAACAGATCTGGTGCATTTATAATGTATATCTTTAATCTTTAATATCTTTAAAGCCCAATGAACATAGGCTGCTATATGATAGCTAATGTATAGTCTAATTATAATGTTTGATTTATATTATGAATAAATAAGACAGCCCAAATCAAATAGTGCAGCCTGTGAATGAGAAATGTGCTACTGTATATATAACTTTTCTAAGCAATCAGACTTGTGATTTTTCAATCAAACTGCTTGCTATAGCACTGCAACTTTTGTATGCATGCACTACAGAATGTAAAATAGACTTGAAAGGCAACTTATTCTTTTCATTCCAAGAAAAAAGTGTGTGTGCGAAATAAAAATATAGGCTAAATCAATAATACAAACGAAGCCAGGTGTGTAAACCAAGATCATTTGCTTTAGTTGGGCTCTTGACTTTTGTTGAGCTGCTTCTTTATCAGCAATTGCAGGTGTTTTCAGAAAACATTTCTGCATTGATAAAAGAGAATTATATGTCTGTTTTAATAACAGACAAATGACTGCATAATCATTGCATATAATGTATGATTTATATTATGCATAAATAAGACAGCCTAACTCAAATAGTGCAGCCTGTGAATGAGAAATGTGCTAAGCGATCAGACTCGTGATTTTTCAATCAAACTGCTAGCTATAGCATTGCAACTTTTGTATGCATGTAAAATAGACTTGAAAGGCAACGTATTCTTTTCATTCCAAGAAAAAAAGTGTGTGTGTGTGTGTGTGTGTGTGTGAAATAAAAATATAGGCTAAATCAATAATAAATCAATAATACAAACGAAGCCAAGTGTGTGTTGTCAGAAGTAGACTTGACTGACTGTTTAATGAAAAAGCAAATATTAAAAAAAGCAAATATTGCTGAAAGATGTATTTCAGAAGCCAGCGAGAATTTAAACCAAACGTTACCCAGCATTGGATTTGCATATATTCATCAGTTGCATTGCACGGTGTCGACGCGGACCGCTAATAAACGCTCTTTTGCCAACATAAAGTACAGCACTGAATGCGCAGCTTGTGCAAAAGGGGCGGGAAGCGCGTGTCGTCTCGAGTCGTGGTGTAATGAACCCCTGGAGACCATGAGCCAATCAAATCCCTCACCATTTCCCCGTAAGCCAATCAAAATCCTTCGATACCTGCCTCTACTTCAATATGTACTACAGTGAGAGGTTCAGTGAGGGTTACCGACGTGTGCGAGTCCGGAGCCGTTTGGTCAAAGAGGACAACTTGCTTAAAATAATCTGAACATATTATTTTTTTCAGCGGTGCGGCGTGACGTGACGTTAACTGTGAAGTAAACGTATGATTTTTTTTTTTCATTGTAAAAAAAACACATTGTGTTTGTCTCGTAGCCTCAATGCGGCTGTCAGATTCACATCTGCCTCAAAATTAAAGCGAATATACGTTTTGAAATAGATGTGAAACTTTCAGTTCATTTTGAAACTAGCCGCGTGTTTTTCATAATTAGCGTTAGTTTACATAAAGCTAACTTTAAGCGTCACGTATTTCATTAAAGACAACATTTGCGCTTGAAGTCTGTCAGTTTAACTTGCAAACGATGTTTTACTGATAAAAACGCCAGAATATTGTATTTATTGTTGCTTTAGTGGGCATTTCTGTCAGACTTACCATTAGTGTCCGTTAAAACAGTTCAGTCGATAGTTTAACCGTTATTTTTTGATGTCCCGAGAGAAGCCTGAGGGACACCGCTTTATTATGTCGCTTTTTTTACAGCAGGGCTGAAGGGAAATTTAAAAGACCTAAAAATAAAGTGTCGGTTTCTACTCCA
This sequence comes from Chanodichthys erythropterus, assembly GCF_024489055.1. Classification (NCBI taxonomy): domain Eukaryota; kingdom Metazoa; phylum Chordata; class Actinopteri; order Cypriniformes; family Xenocyprididae; genus Chanodichthys; species Chanodichthys erythropterus. The sequence continues at coordinate 38,696,970 of NC_090236.1, forward strand.
CAAAGAATCATTTGAACTTCCTACCGCAGAAGGAGAAGGACATAAATAGTTCTGACATGTGGATGTAATTTCAGAAAAAAAGGCAGACAGATGCAGAGAAATAAAACGCGAGCGGGAGAGAGAGAGTGGGAACAGTTTGAATCGAGCCTGCAGATCTGTCACAAGGAAAAGCCGTGAGAAAATATTCATAATTTTACAAGCAAACGATGTAATGGGAGGGGAGCAGATGGAGGCGAAATGACTGGCTCTTTGACGGCGTTTAAACAGACGTAAACATCAGAGAAATCCCATTTAAGCTGACATCAATTTACGTGAACTTGAGTCGGGATGGGAGCCACGCTGATCGTACACACTTTAGGTTTTCTCTTTTGCGGCACCTTGCTGAGTTTCGTCTATGGTCTGGTAAGTTTCTTTCTTTCTTTCTTTCTTTCTTTCTTTCTTTCTTTCTTTCTTTCTTTCTTTCTTTCTTTCTTTCTTTCTTTCTTTCTTTCTTTCTTTCTTTTAAAGCGCTTTCTGGTGTGTCTGACTCACTTTCTTATACATGCACCGTAACACTTATTAACTGCAAGACTGTCAAGAATCAAGGACACAGTGGTAATTATTTAAAGATTGAGTTGCATTTCGGGATACCACTAGCCCTAGGCTGTGCCAGCCCCTTCTTTTAACCAAGATTATCTTCTAATAGCCTCTTGTCCAAAGAATCGATGTTCGCAGCCTTATATTTTCCACTAGGTGTATCACGTAGACTGAAGATGCTGTATATATCCTTTTTTGTTCATGCTAAAACCTCAAGCTAAAGACAGTCCACACTATATAAATGTATTTTGCCTTTACATTGGCAAAACCTTAGTAGAGTTCCCTTATTAAAAACAAAAACTATTGATTGGATGATAGGGATGTTCACTCAGTGATGTGGCGGGTAAAGGATGCTGCTCTTTACAAACTTCACACAGTCAGATATCCACTATATAATTAAAGCCACTCTGGTGAAAGCTGCAGTTTGTCACAGCATGAGATTGTGCTTTGTTTCTCACTATAAGCAAGATCAGTATGTCAACAAGTCAACACTGTATATTTCATGTATAACAATCTATTATCACTCCCTAAGCCATCTAAAACTGAAGCATGTTCAAGTGCCACGCATGGCAATCGCTCGCCTTGTGTGACAGATGATGATGATGCATTTAATTATTTGCATCCATTTATAAAATGATTTTTGTATGTGTCCCTGGACCACAAAACCATAAAGGTCAATTTTTTGAAATTGAGATGTATCATGTATGCATCATCTGAGAGCCGAATAAATAAGCTATCCATTAATGTATGGTTTGTGAGGATAGCGCAATATTTGGACGAGATACAACTATTTGAAAATCTAGAATCTGAGGCTGCAAAAAAATCTAAATATTGAGAAAATTACCTTTAAAGTTGAAGTCCTTAGCAATGCATACAAATATATTTTGATATATTTACAGTAGGAAGTTTACAACATATCTTCATGGAACATGATCTTTACTTAATATCCTAATGATTTTTTGGCATAAAATAAAATTTAATAATTTTGACCCATAAAATGAATTGTTGGCTATTGCTAAATATACCCGTGTGACTTATGACTGGTTTTGTGGTCCAGGGTCACATATATACTTTGAAAATGGGCTCCACCAATATTCACATAATATTAAAACTAAACATGACAACTGCGCTGGAATAAAAATAAGCACACTGTAAGTTGTTGACATGTCCATGTCTATTCTTCAACAAATCAGTGTGAATGTGGCTCTGTGTATGTTTATGACTGGTCACCATTAACTAAGACTTTCATTATTTTTAATCACCTAATTCACCTAAATAGTGGTGTGACAAGTAAATTATTGAAAGTACAAATAAATTATGTAGAAATTAACATGAGTTCATAGTGACTACATGTATAATAATTTTATTATAGATTTGATGCTTAAATTTGAAATTTGATATTGAAATTTTATGTAAACAACAGTACAATAGTTCATATTATACTAATATATATATATATATATATATATATATATATATATATATATATATATATATATATATATATATATATATATATATATAATATGTGTGTGTGTATGTGTGTGTTTATAAACAAATGACTATAAAGACTATATATATGCCTCTAGAGAGCAGCTCTTTAGACAGGTTAGTTAATGTACAGATTAATTGCTCACATTTTCGCTCTGATTTTTTTTGCGTCTTTATGTTGACAGTCTTTGAATTCATTGCCCAGATTATTCTTGAGAAAACGGGACAAGACTTTGCCAAAAGAACCACTGTTTCTGCCATCCAAAACAAGAAATTATTACTTTGCGGCTTTTTGAGATGCTTTCTGTGACCTATTTTGTGCATTTCCGACAATTTGAGCACATTTGAGGAAAGTTTGAAATCTGTGGATAATAATGCGGTACTCTGTATACTAGCGATGCTACGTGACATGAAAAAATTATGCAGATTACCAATACATTTTTTTCACTGTTTGCTTCATCTGTGTTGATGTGGCCTATTTATAGTGGCTTGGAGATTGAAGTTGTTTTTCAGGTATTTGTCATTTGGTGATTGAAATCTTATACTGTACTTAGTATTGCTTTAGGCTGTCTCCTTCACTGTGGTTTTAATGTTGACTGTGTGTTAGTGTACTGTGTTGCCGGTGTGTTGATTGCATTTTGTCAGTGGAGAAGAAAGAATGTTTATTCAGCAGTATCTGTACTAAAACCATTATGTGTATCATGTGACGATCGTCTGTAGAGCCTGTAGGATGGGCTGGCAATGCCTACCCTAAACCCAACCACTTCTCAACACTATAAAGCACGTAACAATACAGTCATGGAAATTTATTGCAAAAAGTGACCAAAAAACAGTACAAAAGTGTCACAAATGGGTCATGTTGCATTCCAAGTCTTTTGAAGGCATGCAATATTTTTATGTAAAAAACAGAGGTTTTAAAGTCTGAAAATGATCCCACTCCATTAACGCAGTCACATCTCATTCAAAAGATAAATCTGAACCTTAGCATGATGCATTCGGTCATGAAACACATGAGAGCCAATGGCATTTCACAATCAAAGCTGATGTAACGATTCTCCATGTGGCAATTTTTAAATGTGTATCCGTTTTAGATCTGTTCCTAACGTAAAGCAATCATTGGGCCTCAGAAGACTTTAAATATATGTAATTTTTTAATAAATTGTGACTGTGTTGATGTTTTTTTATTTTATGCACTCAATAGTTTAATGTATATACAATTATTGTGGCTGTTTAAATTGAAATTATGTCCAACATATTTTAAAACTCTAAAATTAAACCTTAGTATAATTTCATAATGATACATTTCCCATTGATACCAAAGGTTTCTCATTGAAAGCAATGTCTTAACAGTGACTCTGAAGGCACTTGACCATGCTTCAGTCTTTGATGCTTTGACAGTGAACACAGGTTGTGTATACATTCATATGGATTGTGTCTCTGATTTTTCCAAACACATCTTCTAAAATGGCAGGTTTTTATCTTCAAAGGAAACACAGAATATGGTCGAGCATTAGATTTGCCATTTAAGGAGCCCACAGCTGAAGTCTGTTAGAAAAACAAATAAAGTGCCAATTGAACTACGTTGGAATAGCTCCTAATTGCTTTAGATGCTGTTTGTGATAAATAGAGCTTATTTACAAAGTGCCTTAAGAGTTGTGCTTGTTTTTTGGGTGGTTGCTGGGGTGTTTCTTTGTTGTTGCTAAGGTGTTATGGGTGTTCTAAATGGTTGCTTAGTAGACCAAGTCTTTATTATATTCTGTATGCTATGGCTTTTTTTTATTTTTATTTTTTTTATTATTAATATTTATGGTCCACCAGAAGCAGTGTGATTTTCTGTGGACCCAACATTACACTGGCTTAATAGTTTCCCTTGAGTAAAATATACCAAAATTGCATAGCTCAGATGTATTTTTCTTTTGTCTATTACACTAATACAATATTTTGCTGATTTTATAATTGGCTTGCATGCTTCTCTTTTACATTATTGAATATATTAACATACCTTCACACATTTGCAGTCACACACCAAAAAAACAAACAAATCATTTCATAAAACTAACATGCACTTTGACTAAAAAACAGTTGTACAAAAGACAAACATATTGAACCTTAAACAGTTCTACTGCTGTGTCACAATAAAAGCTAACAGAGCTCTGTTAACAGAATAAAATTGGTCTCATCTAAAACAGCTTTTATCTACTCTATTTTATCAGCTGATCAAAAAAATACAAAAGGATTGTAACAAGAATCAGCTTCCAGATTAAGCGCTGGGCCAAAGTACCTTTCAAGTAAAGTCTGTTTCCTCGGCAGACATATTTGCAATGCCTCCGAGCAGCTCTTTGGGGCATCCAAGACCAAGTTCTATCTATTTGAATGAGGGAATCCTTAAATCTGAAAACTGCTAGGCAAACTCACCATTAAATAACATATTTCAAATCAGGAACAAAATCTGACATGAACTGCCCCATAAATGTTGTTTCTTATACTCAAATAGCATTAAAAAGCATGTTTTTTTAGGCTAGACAAGCAAATGCGCATGTGCAATCCTAAGTGTGAGTCTCAGGTTTCTATGGGAACCAGAGCTTCTGCTGCAGTGATGCAATGACGCAATGACTTTATCAATCAGTGATTGGCTCTTTTACTTAGAAGGTGGGACCTATTCCACCATTTTGTGCATTACAGTTTCTCCCATTCATAGCTAATAGGAGTGAACCGTCTTTCGATATCTATAGCCTTTGCCTAGGCTCACTTTTGGAAATAGAGTCACTCTCAAAGTGCTCTTGTCTTGGATCTCATTTGTTAAACTAAAATGAATGAATTCATTGAAACCACCATCCCAAATACTCAAGTCTGAACTCCTCTGTGAAGTGAATGTCTTCAATACTAGGATGCACAGATTGAGATTTTTAATTCCCTTTCTTTTTTTCTTTTTCTTTTTTTTTTTTTACAAGCAGATTGCCTGATTCCAATACAGTTGCTGATTTTTTTCTTTAAGCAAATTTATTTGTAGTTTATTGGCTCTATAACATATATAAACATATTTGTAGCCATTTAAAATAACAGGCAACTGCTACATTTAATCATGACCCAAACAAAGATGTTACACACGTGTAGAATGAGCAGTTATATTTGATTTAAATTAGATTGTATAATTTCAAGATTTAAAATGAAAGCAGAATGGTCTGATTTTAGATTTGTGAATTATAAAACATACCTGCACAAAACAAAAACAGCAGACTGAATGAAAATGCAGATTCACTCTCCAACAGTAGGTGGCGCTTATGGAACAGCAGAAATGTTATATAGTTTTTAATACATATTGCCTATATTTAAGCTTGTTTAACAAATATTAGAAGTAAAAATGAAACATTTAGAAGTAATTTAAGTGTAATCGACCAGTCTTGTTGTCCTGTTCCCATCGTAACAGCGCTGGATTTCATGCTGGAGATCGCTTGCGTTCAGCGGGTGAACTAATAACTTCAGACTGCCGCCTGCGTTTCACTCTTAGCCGAAAAATGCTGTGACTGACTCCATAACCTGTCCAAAAATAATCAGTGTACAATTCTGAGAACATATTTTAACATCCTAAGTATTTATATTCTGTATCTTTTTGAATAAAATCATAATTTTTTATCCATGGCATCACACGAAAAGACTGATGTGACACTCGTTTAGGTGACTCGCATCGCACCCCTGTTGCTTTGCATAAAATTAAATGATATACAGAACAATAATGAATTTTTAGATAAAATAAAATTTACTGAAGACATGCACCAATTTGACGAATTTCACTCCTGAAGAGGGCGCAAAAACCCTGCAAAAAATAACTCAGCCTCTGGGTTATTACATCTGACCCAACACAAAAACTACCCAAACACTGGAAAAATAACCCTTAAAAAGGCTCAACCCAGGACTTGGGTAGAAAAAAAAACCCAAGATTTTTTTTAGAGTGTAAGAGGTCAGAGAAAAAGAAGACAGTCAGTTCCCTTCATAGATACATTCATATAAACCCCAAACCCCAAATCAATATTTATATTTTTCTTCCAATATTTTGAGCATCATGAACAGTGAGCTTGCTGTGTCTGGTACAGTATTTTCCCTCCTCTCATCTTTGTGTCCGCATTCAGCGTCCTGTTTACAGACTTTTTATTATTTCCACACAAATTACATTTTGGGAAATGATTGCACTGCAGTTTGTGTGCAAGTCCGGAATAGAGATCAGCCAAAATTAAATGGTGCACAAAAACGTCCGGGTCCAGTTTATGAGTGGTTGACCAGTGCATCTCTATTTAATACATCAACCAGTACATTAACAGGAAGTCCTGAGAAATCTATAAATCTCCTGGTCCTCCAAACCGGAGATCACATTTTACTTTAATCTAAACTACAGAAAGAGATGATAAAATAAGCATGCATCATTTTGTTTGGAACACTTAATTGTAACTGTATTAAGACCAAGTAATTGACAATCATAATGACTATAGACGATTTAAGAAACAATCATCAATAGTTGATGGTGCTGCTGGTTTAAGACTGTTTAACTTTTGGGCGATGAGGAATTTATTTATATTAGTGTTGATACTGCAAGGTTGTTTCACCTTCTTATCTTTCAATGCGGGTGAATTTAAGGGATATTCCCCCCTAAAATGTAAATTTTGTCATCCCACCCATGTCGTTCCTAACCTGTAGGCATATTTTTCATGTGCTGAACACAAAAGCAGATATTTTGAAGAATGTTGATAATGTGTTCCCACTGGCTTCCATTGTATTTTTCTTGTCCATACTATAGAAGTCAATTGGAACTGGAACTGTTTGATTAACAACATTCTTCAAAATATCTTCCTATGTGTTCCACGGAAGAAACGATAAAGATCCAAAAGGCTCTCTAACATTCTAACAAAGAAGGAAAGCCAAAAATTGTGAGATAAAACCACTACATCAATGAAAAAACAGTCACATGTGACCTTTGTCAATGCCCGATAAACAATACTCTGTGCAGGAGCCATCTTATCTCTTCTAATTCTTGCAGCAATGTTAAATTATCATAGAATTATGTACTGATTTTGTAAAGCGAATCAACATTGATGTTGTTTAACCATCCACATTTTTTTCTTCACAATTGTCCATTCAATTACATTATAACTTATAGTTATTTACAATTAGATCAGCCTATGACAATACTGACTGAATCACTGATTTAAAGCCCATTCACACTAAGAATGATAACTATAAAGATAAATATAATCCCACAAGTTATTGCTTACCATTTTCCAAAGCTGCACCAAAGTTAAGTAGGATCACACTTAGGTCACACAAATATCTGTTGAGGGAATTATAAACCACCTGACAATGATGTAAAGGTGCCAGAAAAGTAACAGTTGAGTTCATATGAGCTGCGAAGGGTCTTCTGTGCTTCAGAACTCATTTATGTCACACTTCAAGTGAGACAGGGTTAGCTGCAGGTCAGAGTAATGTGCATGCCGAAAGGAGCTTTCACTCCTCCCTAAAAGCCCAAATGTCAGAATCAGCACAATCTGTGACTGTTGTAAAATGCAGTCTCTACTGTTGCTAAATTGTGGGACATGTTTGAAAATATAAAAAGAGCTATTAAAAGCAAACTAATCCATGCAAGAGATGCTGTTTCCAACTTCAAGGTGGCTTTCTGCATGTGTGCTCTGAAATGGACCACAACTAGACAAGCAGATTATACCTTAATCTTCATTTGTGCATCTAAACAGTCAAATACACACAAAAATATGTCAAAATGACCAGATTGGAGCGTATTCACTTAAACAGAGTTTATGTCTTTGAGAGCTTAAGTCTGCTGACAATTGTGCCATTAATGTGAATCAAACAAAAAAAGACAGTGAGAAAATGAATTACTCACAGAGAGAAAATGAATTACTCACAGCTCTTGAATGAATAACTTGAGCTTTAATAAGCATTAATCTATCAATGCATTAAGTGAAAACTGTGCAGTGTTATTTTACATTTGATTACTTTTACTTTATTAGATTTCTTTTGTAGGCCATATTACTTACCTAAACTGTAATGTTAGTAGACATTTCTTAAATTAAAGCTGTTTATTTCATTTGTATCTTTGTTTGATTTCCATGAACCAATAAGAGTACTGTTAAAGTACCGGATCAATAAGCAGCATCAGTAAGAGTAGTAATACCGTTAGAAACGTTACTCCAACATACCCACACTTGCTTCAATTGTGAACTTATGAACCTGTGTATCACACTTGGCCTGAAGCTGTGGTTTATAACCTGATAAAAAGTTACAAATTTTAGTACCTTTTATACCTACACCAAATGTTTTGCTCCAGAAGACATTTATTCATCAACTGGAGTTATTGTGTTCACTTTGTGTGTTTTTTAAAGTGACAAATTTAAGGGACCCATACACTTGCATTATAAGGTCTCACAGAGATCCAGAGAGACTATTTTTTCTAAAAATATCTGTTTGTATTCCACAGAGAAAAGAAAGTTATATACATCTGGGTTGGCATAGGATGAATAAATGATGATGAGAGACTTTTCATTATGGGGTGGTGTGTACCTTTAACACCTTTAACACTGCTAATTTAACACTTTGGCTGCCTGCCCTGTGGAAAAATCCAGCATTGCTGGTCACCAGCAGCTCTTAACCAGCACAAACCAGCCTGGACCAACATGAAATTTATGCTGGTTATGCTGGATTTTGCAGCAGGGTGGTATTGGCACTAGCAACTGCAAAACCTCAGGCTTATATTAAAGTGCCAAAAGAAAAATAAATGACAAAAAGCATGTTGTGTCTTCCGCCCAAGCCTACGTTATGTAGCTAAGTTAAAAAACTGTAGCGTTAGCATTTCACTTACAGTACCATGAAACTGGCACCATGCATTTTAGCCATATTTGTATATGAATGAAATAATGTTTTGACATTTGTGGAATAAAATGTTATTCCTATGCTAATAATGTGTATATTTAAATAAAACAAAATAAAAATGATCATAAAACTGTCTTAGTGTTAATTTTCATTTAATTTCGAAATCTATGACGAAAAATGTTCGTCAACAAAGTTTTTCCCCTGCCAGCGTTTCTCGAGACGTTTTTCGTGTTCATACCCAAGCGATTTTCACTGGCAATGCGCAGAGTGAATGTGCAAATTCACTCCCTGACAGTAGATGGCGCTTATTGAAAAACAGAAAAAAAGTTACAAGCCTATGTACATGAAAGAAAATTAAGTGAAATGAAACTTACTGTTGAATCCTATTTGATCTGCAATTCCTCTCCATAACAACTCCCTCTTATCCAGATTTTTGTAGTTGCTAAATTTCTTTGCGTTCAGACACCAATGAGACCAGCAGCTCTACATTCATCTTGCCTCGTTGCTTCCTCTCTTTGTCTACTTACTTCCTCTTCGTCATCTTCATCTTAGGTATCAATGTGTGCTCGGCAAGACTGTTTTGTGCTTGAGCGCCACCAAGTCGTGTTTTACTCTATCTTCAGCAGCTCCAGGCATGTGAACAAAAGCACTAATCTCATTGGTCAGCCAGTTTTTTAACACGGCGCGTCAAACCAAAAAAAACTCTCTATTGCTTTAATAGAGACATTAATGCAACTTGGAATTGGAATTGCTATTATAAATTTCTCTCCTATAATATTTGAGAGTAGGTTTTTGTTTGACCAGTTTTCATAATGTAGATAGGGCGAGTGTATATCTAAAGTGTTTGGAGCATATGAATCGATATTCTGTTGATTTATGTTTATTGGTGAAAGAGCAACTTCTGATGAAATGTAAAAATAAATTTCCCAAATGACAATTAAAATTTAGCATAAAAATAATATATATATATATATATATATATATATATATATATTTGTCATTTTATTTGTCAGTATGACGGAAATGTGTAAGTTGACAAAAACTAAACAAAAACACAACATGGTTGACTAAATATGATAAAAACTAAAAGTGACATTTGACACAGGACTAAGACTAAATTAAAAAATAGCTGACAAAATTAACACTAAACTGTGTAAAAGTTGTTGAAAACATTACTTTGATTGTCTCCTAGCTTTAAACATTCATTCAAGATATACCCGACTGTGTTTATGTGAAATAGTATGGCTTTTTGTGTGCGGTTGCACAGAAACCGTCCTTCAGACAGCGTGAATACCAAAATGAGTTCTCTTTTGTGTCTCATTTCGCTCAAACAGTTTAAAATATAGGTAAAACGATAGGTAAAACTGGCAAGGCTTAAAAACACATGCAAATTAACTTCCATGACCCCATGACCAGCACTGAAACATCATAAGCATAATAGAGACGATAACACAAAATATCGACCGGCTGACAAATTTCTACAGTAACAGTGATCAAATGGCCAGAAATCAAGGATTTTGTGAGGCATTTGTAGGACTTTCCGCGGTTCAATTCCCATATTGCTTGATTGTGTGGAGTACAAAAACATGGAGCAGCCCCTCTTTGACTGTTTACGCAGCCTGTTTTAAAAGGGCAAAGATCTGGTTGTGGGTACTTTGAGCTAAGGTGAGCCACTCAGATACAAACTAAAAAAAGAGACCCATCTCTGTGGGTCACCCAGCATGCCTTGTTATAGAAAATGTTGTCTAGACTAAGTGACTCACTATGTTCCTGCATTTATTAAAAAGGAAATGCAACTTCTCAGGAGACATGGCATGCAACTAATGCCCACCGCATGACTAAGTTGTTACTTCACTACTCAGCTGCAAGCATATTTGTCCACAGACTAACATTATGTTCTCTTGTCACTGGAGACAAATACTGTGACCACAAACTGCAACACAACCCTCTGTTATTGTCATTTTGGTTGAGTGCAAAGCCTGGGTGTTGGGACTCACTACAGGAGGTCATTTGGGAGATCTAGCTGCTGTTATATTTGATTATTGAAGACGCGGGTACTTTAGGAGGAAGACACGTGCAACAGAATTCATGAGTCACTAATGTGTGAATCTGTTTCTCAAGATATCGATATGGTAAAGCTCATTATAGGTAAAATATGTGGCTACTTTTGACACACAGGAAAAAAGGCAATAATTACAAACAGTGCTGGACACAAAGAGGAATGATAACTCACAGTATATGAGCTAAAGTATCACGATATTAAGTAATACTGCAATTCCACTAATAGTGTTCGATTTATGACAAATCCTAAATATAAATATTTCGGTTAATGTAGTACATACATGTAAATATACAAACTAGGGCTGTCAAGCTATTAAAATTTTACATGATGTGGTGAGTAATTAATCTAATTAATTGCAAATTAATCGCACATCAAATTTGGCTGAAGAATTTACACCCAAAAGATAATTTAAAGTCATTATTGTGTTAAATGAGAAAAGCATCAAATGAACATTACAAAAAGTGGCTTTAGAAAAAAAAATATTTTATTTGATTCAACATATAATTTACACATAAAATTAAATGATGGCAGAATTTTCATTTTTGGGTGAACTATACCTTTAATGTTTTATTAATATGGAAATATATATATTTTTTAATTAAATGATACTGTACATAAGAAACTAAAACTGCCAGTTGGTGGCTGTAAATGTCTAAATGAGTAAGTCATTGAGTGATTCATTCATTTGATTCCTTCAAACGGCTGATTCATTCAGGAATGAAGTAAATGGCTCTCTTTATGAATGGGCCACTGAATCATTGGTTCACCCGATTGATTCACTCAAAACAAGGATTCATTCAGAAACGAAGCACCGCATGTGTGCTTGGCTTTATAGGTAATATTTTCATAGGCAATATTGTTTCTAAAATATAACACAATATTAACTTCTTATTCATTGAACTGTTGTATAAAATCAATATCACATTTGCACTTGTGCTATTCGGGACAAAAAGGTCTGGGGATGGGCGGGTGCGTTAAATACATTAATAATTTTAAGGTGTTATTTTTCCCATAACTAATTAATTAAGTTAACACATTAAATCAACAGCGCTGCAAACCTATAGATTATGAAATATTGATCATTTGGTAAGAATATGCAAATAATAAAATGCAAAATAACATTTTAACACGTGTAAATGCTCCAAACGAACAGACGTTCATGTCCCACCCGTCCCACATGCAAATGACACCTATGTTGTTGATTAAGGAAATAATTTATTTACCATTTTAGTATTATTGTTTTAATAAAAAACGTTTTATAATAATAATAAAGTATGAATTATGCAAGGCATATTTGCTGTATGTTAAACATTAAAGAACAGAATTACATTTAAAATGGACTTTTCATTTAGTTAGACAGATTAGGGTTCACAGACAGATGATTTTGCCATTGCAGCAGATACAGATACTGGCTTCACTGCACAACTGTAATCTGTCCTGTCCTTTTTGCTTGTAAAACTTGAGCACGTTATGCAAACATAGGAGAGTTTATTGCTGTTATTCAAAGTAGGTCTCTCTTTTTAATCAAGTTTTTAGAAGTCCTTTGAACAGGCGATTAATTAAATTGTACTTTCTTCTTCAGAAGAGAATTTTTGAAATAAATAAAAGGAACAATTTAAAACTTTAGCAAATTCTTGGACACCTGCTGTCAACTAATTTGAACATTTGCTGAATATTTGCATTTGCTCCTTTTGCAAATGAAGAGTCTATGTCACGTTGTAGTGTTATTTTGAACCTCCAACAGATTGAAAAGATTATTAAGAGGCGATGTAGTTATTGTGACAAAAAGCATTCCAATGAATTCTCCATTTCACTGAGTGTATCAATGCAATAGGCTGTTTAAAATATTGAGTGTTATTTCTTACCATTCCTCATAAATATACAATTTATTGTTTTGCTGAGATTCATGCATGGCACAATTTGCAAATAAATTACATTGTGTTTGAAGCCACTGGTCAACTTAATGTAGCTGCAAAATATTTTTACTGCAATAGAAAACATTGCACTTTGTATTCGTTTCTCCTGATGTCTTCTTATTCATAAGCATCTTATACAGTATGCAGAACAGTTTTTCAAAGAAAAGATTTTGTTTGTTTTACCCATGCTATCTTTTCCAGACATATGGCCTAAAAACTGTCCAGTTTCAGTGGACTGAATATCCAGTAGTGCACCATGAATCAATGCGGCTACACAAACACACATTGAACAAATTGATCTTCTTTGGCTTTCAACCCCTTATTTCTTCTCCAGCTTTTCACACCAAACAAACATTGGAGTCTGATCTGTTCTTACAGTGTTCTGTATGTGCTTCCGCTGGATTTACTAAAAAAGGGCTAAGAATTGACAGTGTGCTTTACTTTATCAGCAGTGTTTTCAGTTACTATGACAGCTTTGACCTTCAGGAAGAATTCCCACTGATTGGTCCTTCCATTTGTGCGTCTATTACTAGGTACAAATCGTCATGATTGCAATCAGACTTTTTTTTTTTTTACTGAATTCATGCCTTTTAACCTTGCGATCACTTGATGGGAGAAACCAGTGTGTCAGTCGTAGGGTAATGGTGTTTGACATGACATATGGCTCTAATTGCATTCAGCAGGACACTGTGAGGCACAAAATGGTGCCATTGTAGGCACATCCTCTGAAAGCTGAAGTCCAAGGGCCCTATTTTAACGGTCTAAGCAAATGGTCTGAAGCGCATGGCACAGGTGCACTTAGGGCGTGTCCGAATCCACTTTTGCTAGTTTAACGATGAGAAAAATAGTTGGTGCACCTGGTGCATGGTCCAAAAGTGTTGTACCTAGTCTCTTATTGAGTCTTGGGTGTGTTTTGGGCGCAAAGTGCAATAAGTTAATCAGAGTTTCATCTCCCATTCCCTTTAAAAGCCAGTCGGTGGATTCGCTATTTACATGGCGGAATTTGCAAGCGGAAAGACTGGTCGCTTATTTAGCTTATTACGCATATTACGAAAGCACCCTTTAAATGACAAAAAAAAATACTGCACCATTGACTTTTGAGCAGGATTTTGTTGGTCAATGGCAAAGTCGTTTTCAGTTGCCTCAAAATAGCATCACGCCAACAATGCACCTGAACACACCTCATTTTCAGACCAACACACCCATGGGCGAACAGATGGGCGCAATGCTGGATTATTTTAGCAGGAATAGACCTTTATCACAGCAGAATTGATTACCAGAAGTGCTTGTTGAAGCAGTGCATTGATTCTTCCGGTTATGTATATTTTCAATGCAATGTTAACACCTAGTTGAACAAACGCTGTATGTCAGACCACAGACCTGTTTTTATGTGCATTTTGAAGCATAGCATCAGAAGCAAGTGATGAAAACGCCAAATTCCAAAACAAAAAAATCCCTTAATTCACAAAAAAGGTTTTTTTTTTGACTTGTGCAAAAAATAGTTATGCGAGATGGAAATTTGCTGAATAGATTCTGACGTAGAAAACGTTAAACCCACACAACTAATCGGCTGTTTCCGCTGATGGTGTTTAATTTACTGTTGTTTTTTTCTTTTTTTTTTGTTTTGTTTTTTTTGAGAATTTGAAAAGATTCGCTTTTAGGATTGAATCCCAGCTATAGAGTCCAAACATGAAACTTTCACCCATGCATCATTGTGTCACAAACAGCACGCTGTATACAGTTCTATGAATGGATATGGAAAAGATGTGCTCCATTTTGTGTGTTTGTGTAATAAAAGTATGTATCATTCCCAGTTAAGGATAAGCGTTGGGGAGAAAAAAGCAGTACCAGTGATGGGGGTCACTGCATGTTAAAGAGTTAGCTATAGTTCGCCCAAAAATAAAACTTCTGTCATTAATTACTCACCCTCATGTAGTTCCACACCCGTAAGACCTTCATTCGTCTTTGCAACACAAATTAAGATATTTTGGATGAAATCCGAAAGGTATATCACTCGTCCATAGACAGCAATATAACCACCACTTTCAAGGTCCAGAAAGGTGCTACTCTCCTCTCTGCCAGCAATCCACTACAAATTAAAACTAAGAACACAACAAGTGGACCAATATCTCTGCCATATATCTTACTCCCACTAAGGAGTCAACATTCCTCTACAAAAGCTAAATACTGCTTGCTAAGGATAAAAGCAACTGGAAAGAAATGTAACTCAATTGAAAGTGCTATCTTTCTTTCTGGATGACAGAGACAATTAGAGAAATATTCCAAATTTGCAGCCGGTCTGTGGTCTGACATACAGCAAGTTTTGGCAACAGTTCATGACTCGGAGCTCATAACGCTCGTGTTAATAGTTAAGGCCTCAGTTTCACTGGCGTGGTAAAGCAATATGATGGCAGTATTTGACTCAGGAAAATGTTGTTTACTTGACTTCCCCTGACCTTTGCAAGGATTTTCCCCCCACCTTTTCCACTCAAAGAATGTTGGAGTGTGAGTAACTCAATGCCAGTTTTACAGCAACCTAAATAGGTGACACAGCTAGCACAAATATTTCAACGAAAAGCGTTCTGCCTGTCAGATTTTTGGATGCAGTCCATGATGGGCCGAGCTCTGTGTAAAGGGACTCATGCATTTCTTTTATGCATTATACATTGATGTCTCCTTGCTGGCTACTGATGATTCTTTTAGGCATCAAATATTTAGGATAAATTATTTGGTGAAGTTCTGGTAGACTGATAACTTAGCTCAATGTTTCTCAGGCACTCATTGGTTTGAACCATTTGATGTCAGATTGTATGAAAGAGGTTTTCTGATCTTAGGTGCCCAGCAGTGATCCACACCCGGCTCTGCTTTAAAATGTGGTCTAGGGTACAGTTTATGTATTTACGGTTTGAAGTTAGTATGAGCGCAATCCATCCTGATACACAGAGGTGAAACGCAATTGATGACATATAGTATATAACAGGGTTGCCAATTCTCACACATTTGGCGTAAGACACACTTTCAAGGAGTCTTCATGCTCTCGCACAACCCAGCTAAATCTCACGCAAACTAACAAGACGATGCAAAATAATAGGGCACAACTCAATTTGTCTTCAACTTCATATTAGTAGAGTTTCATTTGAGGTGCTTACCACGTCAGATCTGTGCTTATCTGTTGAGCCCAGCTCATAACTTACATTACAATTATGTTCTTTTTTTTTATTTGACAACAGTTTGGCACAACCATGCATGAACCAAACTATATATAATTTCAAAATGCTTGTTCTAAATTATTTGGCATTGAAGAGCAAGATCATTTAGTGATTCTTTGAATCGCTTGCATCACATCCACAACGCTCAGGTTCTGTGCATGGTGGATTTTTTGTCCAATGGGACAAATACTTCAATAATGCAGCTTAACTGGCATATCTGCTCCTGAATCATTAGCCACCAGTATCCCCAGTGGTTCTTGTGTTGATGACGCAAACACACCACAGTTCTTACCCTGAAGTATAATGTGGAAAGGGATCTGTGGGGGCAGGGGTGGATGGTGAAATTCAGACCATGCAATTGAACCAAGTGTGAATTAAACACAAAATACACACAGTCAAGGCACTTGGATCATTATCTCAGAAAGTAGGAGGCAGCTTACTTTTTGCTATGTGTCTGCATAGACCTGCTATTAAAAGGATTTTTTTTCATGTGTCTGGTTGAAATGATGTGTGCCATATGTGGGCAGCTGACAGGTTTCAAAGGGAAATGTATACAGAAGTACTGTGTGAAGAGGATTGTCTTTTTAGATACTAGGGAAACATGTCAAGATGCTGTAACGAACCTTAGGGAATTCTTTGCTGGTTATCATATACTGACCCACACATTTTATTGACAATTACAACTGTGAAGCTTTAAATCTGACACTTAAATTTATGCTAAAACTAGTGCAATTGCATTTTATCAGATGACTAAAACTATTTATACACCAAACTATGAACTAAAACTAATCCTTAATGCAGTTTTATGCAGCCTGAGAACTCTGAGAGTTGAAGAAAGAAACAGTCTCTTGATGCATTCACAAACTTATATTGTCTTTATCCGCCATAGTTTATGCCTTCAGGCATAAAAAGCATAAACAGCACACAGCGGTGTGATGGTGATTTATTATGAACTGTCCTAAACAGACACAAAGCAACACCGCAACAAAAGGTGTTTTTTTCCATGTTATTCAGAGGTTTTGTTCAAACCAGCCATGATGGTGATATGCGACGAGCGACAGCGAATTCAGTTTTAGAAACAGTTTCTATTCTTGTGACGTTGTGGCTGGAAGAACAACATACAAAATATGACAATGATAAGGCACTGATTATGTGCCTTATATAACGGATAATGTACATCCAGCCGGTTGTTATCTCAGAATAAAACCTGACAGGGTTTATTCCGCTTATTACACGGCTACTTGCCACAAGTAAATAATTAGACACAAAATATATTATTAGTTCTTTAAATGCAAAGCTTCCATGGAGAGAGCAGTTGCTACCAGACAGCAACATAGTGTGGCCCAGATCCGGCCCACATTTGGTACATGTGGATTACACGTGGACCAGATGTGGGCCGGATCTGGCCCGTCACTATGTTGCTGTCAGGGTAGCGTGGCAAGTTCAAATTAGATGGGCAATTAAGGGATACGATACAGTCACACCACTTATTAAATGGCATTTCACCACATAACTAATTATAGGGATAAGAGATATTGATTTGAGATTAAACTGTTTTAAAATCATACCTGTTTGCTATCTTATAATCCAACAGTGTACAAAAAAACAGTCGCAAAATGGCAGCAGCTGCGTTTGTATGAAACAAGAGAGCGAGTCCATTACACTGGATGACATAATTCAAATACTGTACACAAAATATCGATCTGACTACGTTTTAACATTTTATTAGCACACCAAACGCAAAACTTTGATGAAAAAATAGTTCAGACAGAATAGCATACTTTCGATGGCTTTGACTCAATCATTTTGACTCAATCCACTGTGAATGTTGTCTTCTTTCTGCATTTGCCTATCGATGTCCTGGCCCCAGAATTCCAGGCAGCTCTGCATTCCACAACTCCCAGGTTGACAGAGTAGTGTTACCATGTGAAAATTCTCAGCCATGAACTTTTGCTTCTCCACTCTTTTTTTCCTGCTACTTCACTTTGCGTGTCCTCACCTTCTAGTAGCAAGAATTCATTTGCGTTGAAGAGAACGCATTATTTTAGTCTTGATTGATTGTTTTTGGGCTCTACTATGATTGAATGTTCAAATAATATTATTTTTCCCATATTCTCCATTGTTGCAGCTCATCTCTTCCCAGTCTGTCATTAACCTCCGTCTGTATAGCATAATGTGCTCTGATTGGTCGGCTGGACCAGTGCATTGTGATTGGTCAAGCACTTTGTGTTTGGGAAGTGTCCCGTTCCTTACCATAACCGTGAGTTCCAACCATAGACTGTATAAAACAATGGATGTCGTGTCCGTAACGTCACCCGTAGGGTTCTGAAAAGCATTTTTGAAACCCAAAGTGGGCGGAGCTGGCTGTCGAATATATATATATAGACCAAAACCACTTTTTGTACCAGGCTGTAAACATTTTTTTTTTTTTCTGCTGTCTCTAGCGGCCAGTTGATGAATTGCAGTTTAAGTCACTTCCGTGTTGGATTTAAGAGAAAGACTGGAAGGTAGCCGCTTGGTTTCAACACAATACTAACTCAACCAGGCCCTGCCCCTTTATTTTGCGTATGACTTGGGCAGGAATTATTTAAATGAGGAATACTGTGATGTATTTGTTGCCAGAAGAAAACTCAAGATTAAAATAGAGGCGTTTCAGGGAGTTCAGAAACAGTGACAATGATTTAGAGAATAACTCCCACTGAAGGGACTTTGCAGAGCTTTTTCATGCTCAAACAGCAATTACACACTTAAGACAGACAAAGATGAAAAAAAAAACATACTATGTCCTCTTTTAAGAATGACTACCAGGCATCCTGGATCTGTTATACTGCCTCTTCACCAGGCGGCACCAAACTCTTGGCAAAGTCTTGTTGGCTGTGAAGCGGGTGCAGAGGGCTTGGGTGGGGGATTCTTAAAAGGACCTTTATTAGTTTCATTGCAAACCTCAGGGGCTTATGGGAGTTTGTAAGTATGCAGTTCACTGCTCTAGATTTTCCAGCTAGCAATCTCAATAACACTCGGGAAAAATACTAAGTGATTCAATATTCAGATAGCAGAAAGGCCTTGTCCTCCGCAAATGCAAAAACATGGCAACTCCATGCCATATAATAACTATGCTCTTGCCTTAACACCACTGCACAGATTACCTCTCAAGTTATTTACCCTTGCTTTCTTGCTTTCTAGCTTGGCTTTTGTGCCTGAGGAAAGTGGGAAGTACTGTATAATGTAGGACACCATCTATTTCCTGGGGAAGGTACAAGTACCCCTGTCTAATGGATTTTGAAGTGTTTTGTAATGCAAGGTGATACGACACCTACAAAGACAGTGAAGACGTATTGTAGGGTCGTGCTCTCCAGGTCTGTGAGTAAAGGTTTGTGATTTAGGCAAGTTGAGTCACCACGTGTGAGTGCTAGCTTCACTGACGATGTAGCAAAACACTGGGGTTCATTTATCCAGTGCCCCGCGCCCTTGTGACTACTTGTTAATATATGCAGAGACCATGTGCAGTAAATGCTGCACTATCAGTGCCACAACCTGCATTCCTCCACACGGCTTCTTACTGACATGCACAATCTGCTTTTCCTCATGAAGTCAAAGATTAACAAAGTAAGAGATCCCTCTTACTTCTCAACGCCCCCAAACATTTATGTTTGAAACAACCACTTTTTTTTTTCTTTTTTCTTTTTTTTTATGATCCAATCAATTCTTGATGGATAAAATCCCATCTTACTTTTTTTCTTACTCAGAAACATGTCATATTACAGAAGTAAAATAGATTGTAACATTACTTTGAGGCCTGGCCAACTTTTTGTAGGAAAAGCTACACATTTAGTTACTACAAAAGGCCCAATATGTTTAAACATAGACACTGAGATTCATTCACTGCATTAAATTCATACTTTTTGAGGTTTATAAAAATGCAGGTGACCTTACTTTAGTGACTTTTAACTTTAATTAGCTTCATCTGGATTTTATTTAGAAATTATCATTAAATTAAAAAAATAAATAAAAATTACGTCTCTAATTATTTTCACATATAATAGCAGTTACTTTAGACATTGTCATTATATTAATATTTGTATGTGCATTTTCTACAATGTACAAAAAAAATATGCATAAAAATTATGCAAAAATACCTCTGTATGAAAACTAATGAGTTTTCTTTGTGTACTGAGATAATAAGGTGCATAATGCTATTCAAAACAACCTAGAATAAAATGGCAGTGTTTATTTAGGATGCATCACTGCATGACTTGCTTGAGGTCAATGGTTGAGGATTTTCTAAGATGTGTGACATTGCTTCACACACACTTTCATTGCTACCTGTGAGAAATACCTTCAAGCTCTTCTTTAGCAAGGTCTGTCAAACAATAAGCACCTAAAAGAGGTACTGAGTTACTGCATACAGAAAACAAAACAACGCTTTAACAAAATGAATTCTGCATTGCACTGACGCCAACATTTATCATTTCAACATTTCAACTTGAAGTCCCATCATTGTCCTGGAAACACACTAGTCTTAGTAAGAAATATCACCAGACAGTAGGACTGCACAATTAATCGAATTTCTAACCACGATTACAAATACGGCTGCCATGATTTTGTAATCGTTCAAAGGCGTGATTACAAAAAATATCCACTTACATTACACTGCGTGCATAAGAGGCGTGTTTAGAGCATGTTACGTTGTGAGAGGTGAATCACGACTACTTCAACGTGTAAAAGGTCTAACCCAACACAAAAGGAACTACCATTAACGTAATTTGCCAAAGGCACGCGAAACACCAGTACCCGCCATCTTTAAAAAGCCATGTACACTGTATTTACTCAACAAACTTACTGTACAAACTTACACTAAGGAGAAAATCCAGTGTGACTTTGACCAGACCATGGGTAACATGATTATGTATTTCTGCTCAGCTATCAACATTGGGCATCAACTACACGGCAAAAGCTAATACGTTTTCATGTACTGTCTAGATTATTTGTATAACAGTTCTAACATATTAGGACTGTTAAACAGATCATAAACAAATGAAGACAGAGAATGTCAGCACTGTGTGCTCAGGCTAAAATAAATAGTCTTTCAAAATAAAAGTCTGCCGCGTCATTTCAGAGTTCCTACTGGCGGTGCAAATGCAACCAGGAAAATGGCCCTAGGGGAACATTAGTTCTCGAGGAACCACCCTGGTAGCTAGTTTCTATAACTAAGTTCCTAGAATAACATGGTGCGGAAGCACCTATCATTATTACATGCATATGTTTAATTTTTTTTTTTTTTTTTAGAGAAGAAACCAAACCAATGTATAGTTGATATTTGAGGCTTAATGCTACAGAAAAGCAAAGTGTTTTAAGCTTGTTTTTATTTTTAAATAAAAATATGGCATGCAGTTGCTTCAAACAATGGTATCAAGCTATTCAAAACATCATTCAATGCAATTGTGATAATTGTAATTAATAATTACAATTTGCAATTTCAAGGGAATAATCGACAATTATGATTTTTGTCTTGATTTTGTCTTGTCAGCATTTTTCTAATGCTGAAATACTGTAATAATGACACAAGCAAAAATTACTTTTGCAAATCAGAAATTTTTAACATATAGTATTCAGAGAAGCAGCACTCATCTTGACTCAAAAGGGGCATGCAGTGTATTTTTCTTTCTTATTTTTTTCTGTGTGCATTCAGAAATGTTTCATGCTCTCCTCAATAAGTAACGAATAGCGCATCCAGGAACACACTCTCAACGAACATGAATGATAACTAGACAGAAATACATTTGACCTTGCTCAAGGTTCACTTACAATAGGCCATTTAACTAGCTAATCAAAGGGGTGGGATGTTTTGAGAATGATGAGAGACACCTCCTGATAATTAGGCAGTCTCTGATTAACTCCCATTGGGATGCCCACCATTCACCCCTGAGTGCTCTTTCTGTCCTTCTGCCCATGGTTCTTCGACTCCAGTCAGCCACTTATGCAGAACACATGCTTGTTTCTTCTGACCTCTGCCAGTACACAGCAGGCTGCACCTTTGGACAGAGTGTCACAGCACTTTTCAAAAGACCAGCTGAAAACTGTGTCATCCTGCTTAGGGTGTTATTTTGGCTTATGTGTTCCTGGTCACCTCAAAACATAACCGAGCAATTATTGCACTTAAAGTACTTCATTGGACACAATATTCTAGATTAGCCATATATCTACATGGTGTAGTCTGGGTTAGACTAGTGTGTGCTTTCACTGCATGATTTAGTCCAGAGAAGGGCAACCTCGATAATGACGAGGGCCAACATTTTTTCTCCTTCATATCAAGGGACCAGATTACTAATCCACATTCACACCTTTTACACCGTCTTACTCAATTTACTTCTTATCGAGGGAAATCAATGTATAATTATGCTAATGGGAAACTTTGTTTTCAGCTGACAAGTAATATTACCCAAACAAGCAAATGTAAACATCTAAATTGCATTGTTTATACATTTGCAACAAACAAATGTCCTATTTTAAATTACAAGCCTAGAGAACATTCTCAACTCAAACTCAGAGAACAGTTAAAAGTGCTTATTCAAAAAGTTATTCCATATGGTATTACCATAATCCACATCCACATTACCATGAATAAAAATACTATTTTTAAAAATGTATAAAAGTGTATACATCTCTGTCTTGCATCTGGGAAAAAAGGTTTTGTTGACTATGCATTTTACCTTTGAAATCTAAGACAAGTGCAACTCTGGCATCACAGGTGTATCATTCATGCTTTTCGTTAGCCGCTTTTCCAACGTCGAGCCAAACTGTGTCGATCCAAGTTGGCCAGTATGGATATGGTTTTGTTTTCCACTGTGTGCCTGATAACGGAGCTCTTTGGAATGTAATACAAATGAGTCAGTCTTAGTAACGCAAGTGTTTACACACGATATGCGATGTAAATAGTGGCCGTGTTATGGAGGATGATCAGTTATTTTTTTAATTGTATGATTGAATCAAATAGCATGTTTAGCAAGCTATGGAGAAACTGGCAGCCGGGCAACAGACAAATGACCGATCCTAAATGGAAAAACGGATGTTGTGAGCGGTGCAGTTTTGGAATGGCAATTTTTTATATTAAAATTTTTCATTACAGATTTAGTTTCCAAACAAACCAAACTTATGGGTGACCCATTTAACTTGGTAAAAAGATAATCTTGACTATATCTTGACTAGAAAACATCTGGACTAGAAAACATGATTTTTATTGTCAATTTTTTGCTTATTGTTGCTCACTTTAGTAAACTTTCACATTAGGACTTTCAGCGCTGTAACTTTTCAGATACTGTTTATGCTCAAGCAGCAACATTACACACTAACTAAAGTTAAAAAAGTGAAATCGCCTTGAACCACTCCTTTAACATTAGAATCTGAATGCAATCTTTTCGTGACTTACTTTTCAAATGTTTTAAATTTGATCATCCGAGTGGTCCAGTGGGCTGCCAGTTGCCCATCCATGATTTAGTCTATTAAAATGCATTTAGAATGCCCCAATATTCAAGATATAGGGGCAAAAATACCCCTGTATGTCTATTATATTTATATAAGTAAATATGGTTAATCTATATCAAACAAATAGTGCTGTTTTTCTCCAAATATCAGTATGATTACTCATGTGATTTTTGATTTTATACAGCAGTTCAATATACAATAAGTTAATATTAAGTATCTTACATTTTAGAATATTGGCTGTTTTTGCTCTATTTCTCCAACAAATATAGTTTCAATCAAAGCCACAGCACTGTTTTGCATCTCTGAGTAACATATGGTGGTGTTTCCTTACTGAATGAATGAATCGTTTGAATGAATGATTCACTCATTTAGACAGTCAAATGCTTTGTTCCTGAATGAGTCTTATTAACATTGACTTGCTGCCGCCTACTGGTGGTTTTAATTTCACATTTAAAGTATCTTTCTTTTTTAAAATCATTTCAAATATCAGTATTCAATGTTTTATGTTTAAAACATCAACACATTATTTATGCATTTGCAACTGCAGGTTAAACTCATTCATGTCCCCTCTGAGCTGAATTAAACAGTCTTTGTACATGCGTAAATGCATCTAAATGTCACTTCAGATGCAGGTTCTGTGTTTCCTGTGCATTGCAAAGATCAATTTTGTTTATCATTATCGATAAAATATCAAGATATAGTTTTTTTCAATATCACACCCCTACCCCCAAAGTGTTTCCTCTTCATGTGTTAGGCAGTTTTGTTTTATATGCTGTTTAATGTTCACATTAATTTACATGTGCATAAACAAATTCTATCCGCTCCTTCTGGTTTATGCAGAATTCTTCACTTGTTTTTGTATCCAGAGATGCTGTACTATTTCAGATGATCCATAACAGCGCCTCTACTGTATAACAGTGAAAACACAGATTGCTAGAAAAACTTGTCAATTGCTGGGCAGCGTTGTGTCATACATGATGGAAATTCTTGTCAAAGAGTTAAATTAAGTATCGCTAGGTTGCAAATATAATGATATAATATAATGTTTACCACTCTCAACAATGACAACAGAAGTTGATGTTACTGAATTGATATATATATATATATATTATATAAAGTTCTTCTAATTTTATTTAAAAAACATATAAACATAAAACACTTTTGTCATGCATTCTCTTTTAACTTGTAATTACCACCTTGCATCACAGAAGAAAATGCTTAAAATGACCAGCTATAATCTAATTTATAATTTTCTCATGGTTTGCACACAGAGCTACCCATCCCCTTGACACTACACAACATATAGGATAACATCTACCAAGGTGTCCTCCTAACTGGCTACAGACAAGCAGTGGAAAGAGTCGCTCTTCAGAACATGTCTCGTCACATTTTACACTAAAAAGCTTTTCACGAGCACGGTGTTAGAAACCAATTCTGACACACATGAATAGGCAGCGGTCTGACAGCGGCCATAGAGCGACCAAAGGGCAGCGGAGATCCCTCGATAACACTATGCATTGGGTTGACGCTTGCTTGACATTCTCCCACTACATGATGATATCAGCCAGTGTTTCCTAGTATTTGCTGTGTGGCAGCTACAGCCTTCATGTCATTTGGCACTGGCTATCGGTTAGAGTGCCAGAAGTGCAACTAAAAGGATGTGACAGCAAAGCCTTGGTGAAATTTCACAGTCAATTTTAGATATGTTTGTAACTAGGGACCTCCAAATGACATAGAAATGAGCTTTATTAGAGAGTACATTTTGGTCATGGGCAATATTTATATTATGGCTAATTCCATTAGCATTAAAAAACATACATGCTGGAATCAAATTAGTCGTCAGGGCATGAATGTAGAGGTCGCAAGAACTAGTAATGTTCTCTCATGTGATTATAAAGATGGTCACTTATGCTAAGCACACTAGCTTGTAAGCTGATATGGTATTAAACCAAGGCTGCAGACACATAAACAATGGGAAGTTGACTGAATCAAAATGTTTACCTTAATACTTGTTTCTTATTGTGAATGATTATTTTAATGCACATAATTCCAAATAATTATTTTGTTTGCAGAATTGATTAATTATACATATCAGTCCCACCCGGATTTTGTGATATCTTTTGTGATTTTTGCAATCAAATTTTGTGGTGGTAATTTCCAGAAATGTACTATCTAGCTTTAATATCACTTAGGGTGAGAAATATGACCAAAATCTTACAAATAAACCACAGTTATAAGTAATTAGGGTGAATTTAGTGTGATTGGGACACTTTTTGTCAATGAAATGACTTGGAAAATGTGTCCTAATCAGCCTGAATTTACCCTACCTAATATAAGTAAAAAGTTCTCAAGTAATTAATTAATCAAGTAAACAGTCAGCAATAAAATAAGAATTGATAAACAAATTACAATAGGACAAGTAAGTACAACATATAGATACAGATACAGTGCTTTAAGTACTGTTTTTGTTTTGTTTTTCCCCTGTTGTTTTTGATTAACATTAATAGAACAGACTGGAGCGGGTATATATAATGTTTCTTTCACTTTAAGACCTACAGTAATGCATGGATCCAATACTGACATGCATCCCAAACTTGTCACTCAAGACATAACCATCAAGACAGACATTTTGACACAATTATTTGACCATTTAAGGGCAGTAAGCCTAGAAATAGAACACAATATGTGGTGAAAATACAAATTATGCAGGATTGCAAAAAAAACAACAAAAAAAAACGGCATTTTGTTGATTTTGGGTTGTATTCAGCGAAGAAGAAAAAAATGGAGGGACTGATATATTAAACATTTTACAAAAAAACTTTCCTCTAATGTTACGAAACATATAGTAATTAAACAACAAAATCAGTGCATATTACTGTGTAATTACTTTTTGTATGGTCACATTGCACACAGTAGTGGCCAAAAGTAATGTCCGGCCTAGGAAAATTGACAAATTTCACCCTTTATTCAGATATTAATACAAATTTGTAAATCATGTTGTGCTTAGAGTTGAATGTTTTATTTTGTAATATAATATAATATAATATAATATAATATAATATAATATAATATAATATAATATAATATAATATAATATAATATAATATAATATAATATAATAACGCAATGAAACTTGACAAATTATGCAACATCATTTTGGGCCATGCTGTCATACAAAGAAATTATGAACACGTGCAAAAACCAGAGAATCAGCAAAATATTAATGACTATAGTCTAGTCAATGGTTTTTCCTGTCAGCTATTTGTTTTGTATATGCAACTTGTTTTTGCATAGTGAAATAAAACCTGTAGCTGTAGTTTGCCTTTTTTGCCAGATAATTTGGTCAGATAAATACTTTAACCCCCATATTTAGAATATTTTAAAAATATAAAATATTTACTTCATATTTTGATGTTTCAAGCAAACTTGTAGGGTCATTAATGTCACCATGAAATCAAAATGGAAGTTTTTTTTGCTTTTAGTATGAATATGTTAGCCTTACTGTTATCTATGAGCTAGTGTGCTCCAAAACAATGACAAAATTCACATTTAGAAGATATTAGCGTTCAAAACATAGTAGCTGTGTCCGAAACCGCTCACTCGTTCACTCATTCACTAATCCCTATATAGTGTATGGCATTTGAGTGCACTATATCTGTATGGAGTGAACGAAATGAAGTGAATGAATTCGGACGCTGACGTATACACTGTGCGTCGGAGATATCTATCTCAGAAACGGCTCGACACGCAATAAAACTATTTTATCCTATATGTTATTTACATTATAAAACAATGTTAAAAACGATAACAATCATAATGACTTCATTTTGTAATCATACATGCCTCTGTGCCAGCTTTGTAGTTTAATCGATTGTATATTTTTTTTTGTCATGTGTAATGTGTTCATAATCATTTAATACTATAAAATACTGCAAACAAAAATACACATGAACAAGTTTACATAATTTCATGTATTTATCCTTTTTAATAAAGTTGTTAGAAACTCTCACGCTCATAGATTACGTGGGCTTTGAGCGCCCTCAGGCGACCGTTATGATTTGAATACGCTACCTATGATTAACGAATTTTTTTTAAATCATCCACTAAATTATCATCTTTTAAAGTTTAATGAGTTAACTGTGCTACACATTATTAAAACACATTGCTGTTAGTAAAACACATTAAATTGATTTAACGCCTACATAATATTTTAATAATAAAAATAATATTTTTTATTAATATAATTTCATTTTTAATTCATCTATATAATAATGTCCCCCTACATTTTAGTAGGTTTTATTCAAGTAATGATTAAAAAAAAAAAAAAAAAAGGTTAAAAAATTTGATTTTGGGAAATAGTGCTTCAGCAAGTGTACATGGAATGTACACTCGAAATCAGAGAGAATTGTGGGTATAAAGTAGTGAACGAATGTAGGGAATGAAGTCGTTCACTCAGAATTCGGACACCACTACAAAATGGCCGACACCCGATATAGTGGACTATATAGTGGATAGGGAGCGGTTTCAGACACAGCTAGTCTCTCACTTCCGCCAATATGGATCACTGCGGATTTCAGCTTCCCATCAGTTTTCTGTCCAATCAAATGCTCTCTAGAATCCCCTACATTATAAATAGGCTAAAATCGGCCACTTGTTCACACATTTACTATTTTCTACATGGTGAATGGCACATTCACACACTATATAGGGGATAGGGAACGATTCAGACAGTGTAAATATGCTTTCCATTGAGGGTCTGGTTTCATGTTAGCATCACGCAAACCGCAGCGCACACAGTCTGCTCCGGTCCAGAGACACGAGAGCACAGAGCGGATCATATGATCGAGCCAGCTCAGACCACAAAACATATCGGACTCATTTGAATTCTGCACAGAATGCTGTATTTGAAAGCGATATATCGGAGATTAGGAGGAGAAACCATTGGAGATTAGAAGGAAACTGCTCAGCTTTGGCTGAGCTGTGATATAAACGAAACCCTATTGAAAAATCCTGCATGTTTTAAGGCACTTCAGTGGGCCTTTAAAAACAAATATCTCCTCCGGATGTCACTTTTGCCCACGACCGACTTTTTGATGTTCCCCCTTTCCCATG
The DNA here is from genome assembly GCF_024489055.1 of Chanodichthys erythropterus. NCBI lineage: Eukaryota > Metazoa > Chordata > Actinopteri > Cypriniformes > Xenocyprididae > Chanodichthys > Chanodichthys erythropterus. The sequence continues at coordinate 38,725,691 of NC_090236.1, forward strand.
TGTTTTTTTTCTTGTTTCCCCAGACATGTCATCATTAATTTTTGCTGTTTGTTGCAGGATGTCTCTTTGAAGAGCTTACAGACTTCTTCTTAATCATATTTACTTCCTTCAAATCCTTTAATTTGTCTATCTGCTCCCCTGCCTCAGGTCTTTGAAAATGTAATGAGTCCATTAAAACACACCTGTAAAATTTCAGAGCGAATGCTCACTTGTTTTGCTGTCTTGCTCAATGCTCACCTGCACAACTCTCGAGAAGTGATGCTAAACTCAATCATGGAATATATTATTGAAGATAACAGTGGAGTTGAAGCCGTTGTTGTTGACATCAAAATTTTACTTTCAGTCCCACAAACATTATCGTATCTTAATGCATTGTTAGCATCGTAGTTAAGAGCATAACATCTGTAAGATCTAAAAATAGACAGCACTTAAGAGAATTTAAAAAATCTCTACTAATCCATAATCTAGATGCGGTTACTCTGTCATTGCTGTAATGAGCCCTCATACAGGTTGACAGATGTGTGCTGGTGCACATAGCTGACCATTCTGCCTCCGTTACATACAAACATCCACTCCCTGTCTGAGATACAAATGAATGACATGTTGTAAATATCCATTAAGGTATTGCAAAACACCCAGTGTCCACTCTGCACTTTACATAACCCGTTTTTAAGCTGTAGATGAAAATTAAAATGCTGTGTTGGCAGTGTTCAACAAGAAAATATACTGTATATTAAAAGATCTTATATAATAGATAAAAAAAAATGATTTTTTTCAATAGGAGGGAAAAAAACAGAGGGAGAGGCCGCTTTTGGCCCATGAGTGCACACTAAAGCAACTCACAATGTTTCCATACCAAATTCAGCTGCCGTTCTTGAGTCGTATCTGGCCAAGGCAAGACTGTAATTAGGGAACTAAATGCTGCACTAAGTCAGAATGTGGTTTTGCGAGCATTTCCAAGGGACAACCAGTCTTGTGGTCTGTGGTTTTTATCATCAAATGCAAATTGCACAGTTGAGGAGGAGTGGCACTGACTCACAGGCTTCATAGAGTCCAGGAAGCCGCTCGGCTCGAACATTCATGTGGTGCAATATGTCAGAAGCAACATATTCATGTCTTTTCCAGATTGTGGACGTGCCATTAAAAACACGTTGGCAAAGCTATAATTTACAAGATCACTGCCCTCTCTCTTTCTCCTCCTCTTACTGTTTTTTTGTAAAGCATGCCAACAACAAGGAAGGAAAAGTTAGGCGGTGATGTAAAGAATGACAAAACACCAAAACAAACATATACTAGCATTTCCATAATAAGCCTTTTTATGTTAAGATGTGTAAATATTTACTGCTGTTTAATTTATTACCATTTGGCAGATAGTGATTTCAATGTTTTTTTTCTTTCCGTGTTTGACACCTGGTTCTTTTCCTTTAGATTTAACAGGCAGTTGTTTGTGTTTCCCAAAAGACTCTTAAGTTGAAGTTGGTTTGTACCGTTTTCATTTTCACTTCCCACACTGAAATAAAATGGTGACCTAAACAATAGGTAACATCTAAATTCATTGAGTTTATTCAAATAAAAACAATGTTATTTAACATTACTGAATCAACCTAAATATATTTCGAAATATAAACATTTAATATATTAAATTATATGTTGAAAATATTTAGAATAACATATTGTGTTAATATATTACAATATATTTCATAATACATAAGGAATTGTCATTTTCATATATAGAGATTATTCACCGATATATTGTAATGTAGGCCTATATAATTTAATATTCATTAATATATAGATACTAGAGGTGGGAACCTCTATCATCATGATACATGTCTCACTATAATATCACGATACAGCGATTCTGCGATAATCGATATATTGCTAGACAATCCTATAATGAAACATTACGATATCTGTCTAACTATGAAAACAAAAAGGTTAAGTGCAGGTTTTCTCTCTTTGTTAAAGTCCAAAGTGTTAGAAAATAAATTAAATTTAACATTTTAAGTAAATAAAAATGTTATGTTTATACTTTTTAAAAGCTTCAACTTTGTGTGTTAACTGACACATTTAACCTAACTTAACTGCTTATCAACTTGTTTTATATAAACCTGGTACATTTGCAAAATTACACATATTTTTTGCTGTATATTTCCATGTTTCAGAGTTTTGTTCTTGTTAATAAAGAACCACTTGTAATTAGATCCTCTCCTCACTGCACCACTTTGTGACAAAATAGTTAAGTTTGTGTGAGCAGCAGACCAAAACAAGTCTCTGTTACAGTGCCATACATTGGGGAGAAAAGTTCAACCAACTAAAATTGAAATCAACAAATAGATAAACTTCTAATCCAATGGCAATTTTGCAGCTATTCCTGCTTCTCCCTGCCCAAATGAATTTGCACAAATTACACTGCGTGTCTGAGGTACTGTACCAGTATTAAAATAGGTCCTCATTAGTTTTTGTCCTTTTTGCAGCTTGGCAGTATAAGTCACTATCCACTTTTGTGGTGTGGGAAACATTCCACCCAACACTTCCTTTAGTGTTTCATGGAAGAATGGAAATAATACTGCAATGAAACAAGAGCATGATGATGACAACATTTTCATTCAGGGGGACATGCAGTACTTCTTTACTGGTGGACAGAGAGCTTATGTCCACATATTGTTAATATTTTACCTGTTTTATCTGTAATACATAAAAAATAAATGTTCAAACCATAAATAATCCCTATGTGACTTACAGTTTTTTACAGACGCTAGGACACATTTCTCAATACTTAGGTCACTTTTGCAAAACTCTTCACACAGTGAGCACAACAGAAGTCTATGTGGGCTAAACTGAGGATCAGTTATCATTGCTTTGGCACAAAATGCATTCAGTGACTACATCTCTCAAATTTCATCAATTCTTTTCTCACTCAGACACAACAACTGCCAAAACTCTTTGTACGTACAGGCCAATTTGCGCATGCTTACATACTGTTTTCAAAACTGTTAAACTTATGTTCAAATCAATAACATCATACAAAACTGAGTAAGACAGAAATATGCTGCATTTCTATAGTAATATTGTAATGAAATATATTCTAAATATAAAAATTCAAATACTATCAGAGGAATTAGATGAAACTGAACACCTACACAAGCATTGGTTTTTTAGTTTCATTACCATCCATTCAAAAGGGGAAACTTAGGAATAATTTTGTTCTGTAATGTAAACATCGACCATGTAACATGTACTGCGGTGAATTATAAGCAGTAGAGAGTGTCATTCTTGTTTTATAAAGAAATTTTAAAAAAGAAAACAGTGTATAATGCTAACTGATGTTAGTGTTTTTAAGGTCGATGTTTTATGACTGACAAAGTGTGTTTGTCAGCTGTCAACCTTTGCTAGTGTTCTGGAAGAATGAGTTGATTTGAGACATGAATGAAGTGTTTTGGTAGATTTAGTGCATTTTGAATGTGAAATGAACTGCTGTGCCAAGATGAAAGTTGGTTATGAGAACTGTGTGAAGAGTTTTGAAAAAGTGACCTAAGTATTGAGAAATGTGTCCTAGCGATTGTAAAAAACTGTAATAGAGACAGTAATAGAACAACTGATCACATAAGTGATGTCATTGTCACGAGTTCCATTGTTAGTACTGTCATGTTTAGAATAGAATAGAATAGAATAGAATTTTTATTGTCCACCAAGGTGAAATTTTGTCTGATTCTTCACTTTTGTTATGGTGTTATCTGTCAGATTCATACTGTGTATTCACTTGCGAGCATGTGGTTATGTTTACCACAAGTGAAATATCTCACTAGGAACACTATGAATATAGACAGACCAGTCGATATGAAGCATTAATAGTACAGTTGTTTCTCTCTGTGCGAGTTGCTTCATTTGAATCGGGTGATGTTTAGGAGATCATGTAGATAAACTTACTGTATTTATGTGTGTTTTCAGTGATGATGTGTTGTTGCAGTAGTCTGACATGAATGCTCTATGATCTTGTTCACTGTGGGTTGTTTCTGCTCTGTTGTGAGCAATCGTTTTCTTCGTCTTCTAGCAATTCAGCAAAAAAAAAAAAAAAATGACCCGAATGGTTAGGGTGTACACATTCAGGATATGCAATGAGATGTTACTGTAGTGCTGTGAATGCAGTAGCATGGTACTGTATAGATTATGGCTGCCCCTGACTAAAGATTTTTCTAGTCATCTAGTAGTCACCCAGGGGTGTCCAATCCTGCTCCTGGAGGGTCACTGTCCTGCAAAGTTCAGCTCCAACCCCAAGTAAACACACCTGAACCAGCTAATGAAACATACTAGAAACTTCCAAGCTGGCGTGTTGAGGCAAGCTGGAGCTAAACTCTGCAGGACAGTGGCCCTCCAGGCCTGACTTTGGACACCCTTGATTTTAGCCATTAGTCTACTACTCACACATATGTAATATTCATTTCATTACTTAAAAAGATAGTGGTGGGGGGCATTGAAAAATTTCAGTAGTGAGAAAGAGTATTATATGTATCATATACAGAAATTCTAAACCATAATAATGAGCCTTTTAGAATATAAATTAAGCGCTCAAGTGCACACAATAAAGCTTGCTGCAGTGCACCAACATAACTTGATCATGAATGTGTCGACAAAAAAGGAGAATGTCTGAGCATTTACCAATTTATTAATAAACTACTGTTTTCTGAGTCAACGTCAGCTGCAAAGATGAAGCTGATGACTCAGACTCGTCCTCTCGGTATAGCGAATGTGCCTATAGAGAGAAATACACTTTAATTTAAATGTGTCATGCAGTAAGCGTGGTACGAATTGAGCTTCCACACTCTGCACAAACAATATGTGAATGAAGTAGGCTGTGCATTCAGCTGTAAAAAACCAAAGAGTACTTTGGGCTTTACTCTCACTGCTCTTATTCTCCAAAATTGGCCTCCATTTTTGTCCAAACCATGAAAGCCAACCTAAAGCCTTTTTATATTGCTCAAGCTCTGAATTCTAAGTGAACTACTGTGTGTAGTAGTGGTGAGTAATCGGTAAATGAGTGCGACATTTTCAGTGGTTGTGTTTTCCGAATTAAACAAAAGAGCTGTGCATTTTAAGTGATGTGTCTAATGTAAAGAACTGTGTTTAGAGTATTGCAAAAAGTTTGTTTTATTTCAACTGGAGTGTAAAGCAGATAATGTGCTTTTAGAAGACTTGGTCTCAAGAATAGGTACGTGAGTAAATGGTTTCACTGAGTGTGCCTCAACTAACCATTTTTAGTGTGTAAGCAATAATAAAAAACTGTAATTATCAATTCCAGAACATAAAACAATATACCCCATGACTTTTTTCCATTGTTCTGGGAAAGTTTGAACAATAATTGCAGATGACCGCAGTAAAGTCAACTCAGCAGCAAATATCTGGTTGATTACTGCCAAAAACTGAAGGCCGCAAATACTGTGTACATAGTTTGCTTCTCAGAAATGATGACAAACAAAACATTTTGGAGCGTAACTGTGTTTGCCCATAGTGATGATGCAAAAGCTAGACCACTGCTGGTTTTGGTGTGGCTAACTTGAACAGTGCTGCCATGTTCTGTTCCTGAGACTAAGCTAGCCAAAAACGCTCTCAGTCTGCCACACAGGAACGGTTACTGATGCTGGGAAATACACTGAAATGTGCTGCATCCCTTTCCAGCGTTATAGCGTTGTAATTCCCACATCCTAGAATGATACATGTTCATGTAAAATTGGACACTTGAACTAGCTAAAAATTCACAATATCACTAATCTCACAAAAATGCACCACAGTAGTGGTTTCCACCAAATAACACAATTACTACATGATATGTGCAGCTTGTTGAGGAGAAGCAAGCTATACACTTGCAATCCCAAAATCTCACACACTTACACTTACACTTACTCGTAACCAGGATAGTATCATAGATTCACATTTCCTTCAACTATGTAAAAATCTATATGTTACTAACTGATCATGGGATCCCATTGAAACTCTCAAAATCTTTTTTCACCCCCTCCACAGTAACCACAGTTTTGTTGTAGTAACAATTACTGTAGCGCTTATATTATTTTGGTGGAAACTATGGTTACCAAGGTACATTTTTGTAAGGGTAATCTAATATAAACCAGTATGTGGGTAGTCATAACATGTCCATGTGATCATTGTTACATGTATCAAGGACTATGTTGAAAACTCTTTGGGCCAGATTTACTAACAGCTTGCGCCAGCGCAAACCCTCTTTTGGCATTAAAAAACTACTGTCAGGATTTACTAAAGACACCCATTTGAAAAAATGTAGCACTGAAAAGGCGTGGACAGTTATTTTTGTGACCTTATTGCATATGCATTTGTAGGAGTTTCCCTTTCAGATGCAAAATTTATGGGAATAGAGTATTTAAATGAGTCACGCAACATTGTTTACTAAGGTTTGAGCTAGTCAAATTACTGGTATTTGTGCTATTATTTAACGTCTCTTAAACCAAACGCTAATTTGCGCTGCTCTTGGTAAATTGTGTTGGTCATTATGGAAATGATCCGGCTGCATCTGTATTCTTTCATCTGCACGTCATCGGTAGATCACGCGTACAACTTTCCACTCCCATCGCCGCCTTTTAAGAATTGTGCTCTCATGCTAATTTGTAGGGCTGTGACAATTTATCGATGCATTGCGAATCGAGAAATGATTCTGGATCGATTCTGATATTTTCTGAATGCCTTGCGATTCTCTCTCGAATCGATTCTAAGCTTAGTTTTTAACAGCAAATGGCACTGCGTGCTTTAGAAACAGCCGTACTCTGCTTGCTTCCAGTTCCTTTCACACATCACTAAAACTTCATAAAGTTCAAAAACATTGAAGCAAATTACAAGAGTGTTGCAGTGGGCTGTTTACATTAATCTTGTGTCATAAAAGCAAAGTTATGAAAAAAAGACTCTTCAGTGCTCTTCTTCATGAGCATTTGAGTGTGCGGTTAAAAACTAGCCTAGCTCGCCATCTGCTGTTAAAAACTAAACTCAGAATCAATCCACGAATCGCGATGCATCGATATATTGTCCCAGCCTTACTAATTTGCCCTTTTTAGTAAATCTGGCCCTTAGTTTGTATTCTTCTTATTTCTTACTGTTTAATCTGTTCCCTCAGTACTAATTACTAATTTTACTTAATTACTATGCAAAATGATTCAGTGTATAATTACACTTTTTGCTAATGTTTTTATGAAAATGTAATCTATTAAAAGGAATCTACAAATACGTAAGTACCATTAAATATTTACGTTCTGTAAATTTGTTTTAATTCATAAATTTGTTGTGCTTATTTTGTAATATTAGTCAGGACTTGTGCAAACAAGGCCAATTAGAAGCAATGTCATTCTCCTTTAAGTATTATTACAATTCATCAAGTTAAATAACGTACATTATAAAACTGATCTGGGGTCAGTTAAAACCATTAGGCCCTCATTAATGGCTTCATCAGATCAACACCCCTTAGCAGAAAACCATGAAAAGTTTGAAATTTTCAACAATAAAGGTTCAAAACCTCATTTGACTTGATGAGTTTGAAACAAGCTCCTAACCACTGATTTGAAACAAAAGATTTGTGCATGTTTTGAGGCTTCATGAAGTGTCCATCTCCAGTGTCTTGTTGGTTATTATTGTACCATGTCTTGTACATTTGAATTGACTAGTATACTTTGTGGTTTTTGGTTCTGGCTGCTGAGATTTGTTTTTCTTTAATAAATAAGCTGCATTTAGATCCATGCTTCAATTATTCCTCCTTACGATCACATTATTAGTTCTTTGAGTTCACTGAGGAAATATTGCTATAAATGATAACTTGATGAGGTATGACTCAAAATATAACAGTGTGCAGATCTGCAGAAACTATATTTGTTAATATTAATGGGTCAGGCAGAGTCAGCAGCCTTTTCATAAAATCACAAAGTGACCCAGTGCCAAGCTGGATATCTTCTGCTCTCTTAAGCCTAAATACAGTAAACTCAATATTAGTTGAGGTGTTTCCTTGAAAAGAGTCATGTCGTTTTAGAGACATAAACGCACGCTGTCATTCAAACACAGGGTGTGCAAAAACCTTGCGTATTTATACACTGTGTATTTTTCTCGTTTTCTTCCTGGACTGCCTCCAGCGCTGTTTAACAAAAAGAAGACTGTTTTGAATGAAATGCTATAAATTAGAGTATCTTAGCTTCCCCCTTGACTCTGATGTTTACTTTGGTGGCTGGGAGTCAAGCCAATGGAGAAGGAATAGTTTTCAAAAATAATTGTGAGGCACAGACTAATTACTTGTGATCCGCCTCTGGGGAAAGCTTAATCCCGAATCATGCTCAGTATCTCGATAGAGTGGAAAAGACGATCCGTTTCCTGCCAGTTATTGTGCGTTGTTGCCAGCCTCACAATCGGAGGTCTGTCTGGGGTAATTGTGGAACACCTCGCAGCCGATGACTAATTTCTGTATCTCTGCAGGACCTGCATTGTGCTCCGCTTCAATTTAATATTCTTTGAATAATGTAAACCAGCTATGAATGGCACCAGGAGGATATACATCCGATTGAATTAGGCTCAGGAATGCTATCGACAAGAAACGCTAACTGACTGCTGGTTCTCTCTTAAGGAAGTAGCAGTTGACGTGTATAGTGAATGAGGTCGGACTTGTGTGACCCTGTAACACAAAGCCGCATGCAGGAACCATGCATCTTGACAGGGCATCTTGTTTTCATTAGCTCTGGCCATGAAACTGAATCATATCACATGCATTCTCTGAATAAATGTGAATTAAGCAGGAGTAAGAATGTATTCACAGATGCATATTTTGTTTTGACAGGCAAAGTCAGGTGACCAGTTACACCCAGATGACCCTCTGAAATACAAAATCCAGGATACTGACGGGTGAATTCACAAACAGTGAATTGACGTTCAGTTATTGGATAACACGATTCAACCCAGGCCCATTGGAAAAACATACCCGTGTCGGCATTTCTGCTAAATAATATTACATGTCTTCTGTGAGTGGCACTAAAAGCGCATTTAGTTTTATCCAAAAGAGATTAATGTGAATCTGGCATTGCTTTATTGCAATGGATGTATGGCTTGCATAGACTGATTGACTACTTGAGCCACTAGTCTGCACTGTCAGAAGCTATTTTGTACTCAAACATGCAATAACCATAATGACATGCTTGTTTTTCCTAAAGTAAACCAGTGAGCCATGACTGTGACCAAAGAGAGTACGTGACAGCAAATAGACTACATGATTTAAACATGCAAGAGCTGCAAACATTGGACTGACTAATGATCTCTCATTGACAGTATTATTTTGTATGCATCTTTTAAACGATTACTTGAGTAACTGACAAGTAACCGACTAGGACAAATCAGTAGTCGTGCAACCCCTAGTTAGTTGTTTCTGAATGTTTTCATTCAATACACAGTAAACAGTTGTAGAAGTAGTATTATGAACCTGTGGAAGTAATCATTATAAAAGCCAGATGAGTTTGAGAGCCTCACTAGTAGTAGCTTTGAAATCACATGATTCCATCAAACAGCAAGTGGCTGTGGAAATCAAAGGGTTATTCAATCACTGTCCAGATGTGTGTGTCACGTGGGGATACCTTATCTCTAGGGATGAACAACTGTCCTTGAGAAATGCTGAGAAAGGCCCAATTAAAGGCTATTTTTGGAAAATAGATCAATTGGCAGGATTCCACAATGAAATTCAAGGGGAGTGGGCTTCAATGGTGGGAAGCAGGAGTAGCGATTTAGCTGTATTATTATTGGTTAATGGCTGATAAGAAAAAGGTATAAAGATGGGGACTCAACATATTCAGATGTCCTGCAGGCATCTCTTCTTTGTTGATTTGCTCAATTAAGTCTAATTTTGACTTCTGGAACTCCGGAAGCTGCATTTGCAAGAAAGAGATGACTTTTTTTCCACAACAGTTGTTGTATGTAATGCAACAGTTTGGAAATGAATTGTGCGGTCAGTGTCGCTAAAAGTTAATGCTAGTACCACTAAATCCCTATACACCATAGTGTTAACAAAAGCAAAAGGGAGATAACAAAGCATTTGCTTAAACAACCAGGCCATTGTAGCTTGCTTCTGCAAAATCAAAAATGAATGGCTATTCTCTTCTTAATTTTGTCATTTCATCTGAAAATCAACATTTCTGTCATGACAACCCTCGGGCGATTGGCATATTTATGGATATGGCAATATTAATGTATTTGGTCTTGGCGGAATAGATCTGCTACGCTACTGCTGCTGCAGAGCAAGTACCGAGACTTGCTTCTGCCAGGATCGCTACCAAATGAGTTTGACCTATCAGCTTGCACCATCTAGAGTTTCATGCCAGAACTAGGTATTTGTACAATGAAGTCAGTCTAGGTTAATTCATCTAATTTTGTGTCTGTGGAAAATAGTGATATGTGACATTCTAAGTGACATTTTTATGTCAGTTTATTAATGGGGGATTTGGGGACATTATTTGTGGAGCAAATAATATTGTTTATTCATTTTGAAGTAAAAATATTACTTCAAAAGTTTCCCAGTATTGGCACAGGTGCCATGAGTGGCATGATGTTATTAGTGTTACTATTATAAAACCAATTGCATATTGTAAATCATAGGGCTGCAATTCCATGAGTTAGATGTACAATTCAGACATTTTATTCATTAAAAATGACATGCTAGTTTACTGAATTCAATTTGAATTCACAGTGTTGCTATTAGAACATATCCTCAATTAAAATATGGACAATTAAAGATGCATACATTCATATACCTGTATATAAGTCATAGAATAAATAGATAAATCTTTTATTAGGATTTTGCTTTGTCTGTCATCGGTTATTGAATATAGAATACAGTAGTGGGGTAAAATTTCCTTTCTGAATAATTTGACATTTTTTGCTATGCTATACAAAAAAAGGGGAAAAAAGCAAACATACTGGCTGTTGCATCATCATCCTACACATGCTAAACTTATTTAAATATGTTACAATTTAGAAGTAAATGCACAATGTTCTTAAGGAGTACATCTTCCCCGATCATCCCCTAAATCTTTTATCTGTTTTCTACTTTGCTAAATGTAGATTTGTTTGAATGTGTTGGTTGTATCCTGTTTCTCCCTGGACTTACCTCTCCATAACGTTACATCAGTACTGAGCAAATTTATATCTTGGTCTTCTATCCTGACCTGTTTGGATTGGATTCTGGAATATTCGATATTGCCCTATCCAGAACACCAAACAAGTTGTGTCTATCCCATATTTGCTTGTGGCAAAATGTTGTTCCATTTGTGGTTGTTTACTGTGCGTAGCCATAAATGTCTTTCCTCTGTACACCCTTTCAGTGCCCAAAATATGACTTCCCTTCACCTCCTTACTTGAGAAAAGAGAAAATATTGATGGATAGAATATTATGGTTACAGATGCTGCCACTCAATGGGGTCAGATATTTAGGCGTCAGAAATACCCAGTCTGGAAAAATAGGGTTAGAAAGGATGCTGTGAATGAGACTATGATTGCCACTATGAAGCAGACAATTTTGGTTGGCTGACTACAGTTTACTTTGGATGAGTCACACACATGTCTGTCTCTACTACTTAAGGTGAAAGAATGAAGTTGGTTGAAGAGGATGATTTTCTTTACTGAAAAAACTCCTAAGGATACGTTACTGTCTACTGTCTAAGAATGGTGTAGTTACAGCATCTACCAGCAAGGGTTAATGTTTGCAACCCTTCCATCCAAACATCTGGCTCTGTTCTGATATATAACGTCCACTTTTTTCACTTTCCTTATCATTGGCAAGTTTTTCCAGCAATCTGTGTTTTCACTGTTATACGGCAGGGGGCGCTGTTACAGATCCTCTAAAATAGTGCAGTATCTCCAGTTGCAAAAACAAGCAAAGCAGAAGATCTGTATAAATCAGGCGAGGATAAGTTGTTTAGCTTTTCCAGTATCTAACTACTTTTTCCAGCAAGTAGCGATGTAGCATTACCAAAAGCTGCGTTAAGTTTTACGTTTGGATGAACATGCAATGCATTGAGCAGCGCAAGCGTCTTCTTCTTATTCGATCACAAACTAAAATTGTGCATTACTATTGAAACATCTATTGTTTCATCATGCATCTTGCGGCTTTACAGTTCACTGAGAAGAGATTGTGTGATATTTCACATGAATCGACTAGGAAATGTTATACTTTTGTATGTAATTTATGCAAACCAAAGATGCGTCTGAGCACAAATAGGTGAATAATAGTCTTTTTAAACTGATTAATTGTCCTGCTATTGCACTCAATATTTCTGATTTTATGATAACCCAACACAGTTTTATAATGAACCTAAAAGATCACTAATGTTGTTTTGTGCCATTGCTTTGGCAAAGCAATCTGTCAATCGAACAGAAAACAAAATTGCGATGTAGCTCATTGTGATTTTCTCACGGCTGTGATCTAATTAAATCGACTGCTAGAATGAAGCTAGAATAAAATGTTTGTTGTTGTTGTTTAAAAGCAAAAACTCTTCTTTCTTTTGATATATTACATGTTCAGATTTCGGGTCATGAAAGTTTTGTGAATATGATCAAAAATGCTGGCGCTGACTGGCTACTTAAAAATGGAGAAAGCGTTTCACATTATGGGCTTTTTTTTTACTTCAAGTGTTTTCCACTTCACATTACTGATGTACCTGGATTTTCCTGTCATTCTTGTGAACGTGTTTTTGTTTTGTATTAGTCCTTATTTTCTTAACGATGGGTAAAGACAGACATCTTATATAGTCTTTCAGCTTGGACAGCTTTACTCTTTTTGCTGTTGCAATGAGATAACTAAACATCTTTTCAAAGATCTTGAGTTAACAGCCCAGACAACAAAACTGCAGCACTCAATTGTAATCACATTGCATAATGCATCATATTTCAGCTATTTAAAAACATTCCATTCATGTCCTCCTTTCTCATCCAAGGACATTTTCTTTTATCATACCTTTATCGTCTGTTTTTTTTGTTTTTTTTTTTGTTTTTTTTTAACACTGCCTTTCTGGAATAAAAAAAAAAAAAAAAAAAATTCTGGTCTCATTATCATATCCAAACATGGCAGTTCACAGTAGAGTTGAGAGTCACTCAACCATTCAGTCGTAAGATAAAAGACACGCTATTCATTTCATTAATTTTGGATTTTGGCCTGGCCATTTGGAAAATATTGTGATTTAATTTAATGAAATCCTGCCTGGCTACTGTGCTTATATAAGTATAAAATGTTGACTGCCGTGTACCGTGAAAGGTAAATGTTTTTAGACAAAAAAAGAAAATGTTGATTTAATGCCTAAATTAGTGCTGCTGCATGCGAGTCAAGCTAGAGGACGTTTTCATATTTATCCGTCTTGATTAATGTCAGTAATTTCCAACTACACTTCTTCATGGATGTTAAATATCAGGTTCAAATGACACCCATAGTTTTCCAATTCATGATATACATAAGAGCAACATTTGGATCATCAATTACACTAAACTGTCTTAGTGAATTGACAGTACACAATATTAAGTCATGGTGGTCTGACATTACTGATTAAAAATGAAGTGTGTAATTTCTGCCAAATGTTATTGCAAAAAAAATAACTACATGTTCTGATGCTTGCACTGCAATAAAATAACAGATCATTGACCGAAGAAACCCTATTGGTTGAGCCAGTTTTGCTGTGTCGGGTACATCAGTGTTTTGATAGCTCCACAAAGCCACAGTGTTTAGACTTTTCAGGAGAAATCAGCCTACAAATGACTTGCATTTTATGCTTAGATAAAAGAAGGCTCTGTAACATCCAAAAAATTACATACCATACCTTTGAAGAATTAAAACAAGCCTGTCTTATAATGAAATATTCACTCTCTTGAATCCTGTTACGACCTTCAGCACTTTTCTACGTTCAAGTTTCTCTCAACAGAGTTCAACAGTAGGGTTCATCTGCTATAAAAATCCTATTCATGTTTTCCGTAGATAAAAGTATGCCACACAGAGTTCATCGAGGTGTATGTTCCTGTAGATGCCACAAGACTTCACTGCCTATAATTCTGAAGTTAGCCTGAGAAGTTGTTGTTATTTCCAGTCGTGCCTCAGAATGCTTAATTGTAGAATTTTACAATGCCAATGTAAAAAAAATATGCTAGCTGCATCCAAAATTGCATTTGAGACTGTTCAAAAGAATGTTGCATATAGTATGACTATGGGTAGGATGAATGAAATTTGGACATACTACATAGGTCATGTGACCTTCATCTTTTCAATCAGTTGTGTCGCTCGTCTCCCGTGGCCTCATGGGATAGTAGTTCATCAGAAGTGCACTTAAGAATCTCGCCGGAAATAGTTAGTCAGCCAAGCAAGTGCCATTGAGATGAATGTGAATGCAAATGGATAGTTTTCCAAAAGGAAATTGCTGTGCGGATTCTTAAACACCTCTGATTGGCATTGTGTTCACATGCTCAACAGATGATCCACGCTTCAAAAACGATCCGTCTATCAGCGGATATATTAGGGATCTCCGATTGACGCCTTCTTTTAAATGCTCCCATGTGTTTCTGTGTACTTTTGACAACACAAATTCATACATTTATTCTGTGCATGAAGAAAACTGTGTACTGTGCACAGATCGCATATATGGCAGGGTATAGTATGCTATGTTAAACAACCAGTGAATGCATACAAAGAAAAAACTCCAGTCAGGTCTATCAAAGCACTGCAGACATTGACACCTTCCCTGAGAAGGAAATCAATGTACTACAGTGTAAACAGTTACTGGAGCTCAGCTGGATAAAATCAACGCTGACGATCTCTTATCAGATGCAATGTTCTTTTTCTGTGTGTCAATGTAAGAAATATTTATTCCATCTTATAAGCAATGAAACTGACATTAATAACAAGCTTTGCAAGCTACATATTGTAATCTCTAAGGGCCTGATGTGGGCATTTTACATCTATAAATAGCTGCATACTTTGTTTAAATGATGATGATTATAATAAATCTTTGGTTCTCATATAACCGTAGCTTGTTCAGGAACAGAACGTCTAATTATGGCTGTGAGTAAGTCTTCTAGCTCTAATCTTGATTGGATATGTTTTATACTTCAAAATATGGATTTCTGGACATTGTAAGTCAAGCTGTAAATAGGAAAGCAGTTTTTTGAAACAAGATTTTTCAGTTGTTATGACACAACATACATTAAAAAAGGAAATAAAATATAGAAGTTGAAAAAAATAAAATAAGCACAGTGAATTAGAATAACTGAATACACTATATCTAACATTCAATCTAACATAAGGAAAACTGTGAAGTCATTAGCTTAAAGAGGAGCTTTTTTTCATGTTCAGCTAGCTAGTCATGACTGTTTCCCGAAACCGAATTTTCGCAAATTTGTCATTCAATCATGTTGGATAATAATGACACACAGGTGGTGGAGTAATAACCTCTATAAATGAATCCATTTGAGATTGAATATATTCCATATTGCTATAAATCACAAACATGGCATCTGAGGACTAATTCTCATTTTTCTCAGTTATTTTGCTTTGTTTCCAGATTCAATCATAGGCTCGTTCACA
Source organism: Chanodichthys erythropterus (assembly GCF_024489055.1). Classification (NCBI taxonomy): domain Eukaryota; kingdom Metazoa; phylum Chordata; class Actinopteri; order Cypriniformes; family Xenocyprididae; genus Chanodichthys; species Chanodichthys erythropterus. The sequence goes on from NC_090236.1 coordinate 38,741,292, forward strand.
CATAATAGAACACGTACGCATATGCACACTCTTCAAAAATGGAGCTTTAAATCTCTTGACAAACTAAAAGACATTTGTATGTATTTGAAATAAAAGATAGAGTACTGAATGTCAGCTTGCTTACTTTGCTCAAGATTTATGAAATCCACACATCATGCAAACAAGAAACTTTGCTTCTAACCACAGGTCGAGAGCTGTCATTCCAACCCCACAACTTTGCGATGATATTTGCGAACTATGGTTTTGGGAAACACCGACTCATTGAACTATATTAATAAGGGAAGATCTTGCGACTATAGTTAACTAACAATGCTTTCGGGAAACGTACTCCAGAGCGTTACTGACAGACTGGGAAGAGAGGAGTTGCAACAATGTCAAATATGCATGAAATCATGACAACCTGTTCTAGTAGAGCACAAAAACTACGTCAAGACTTTGTTAAAAGGGTATAGTAGGTCCTCTTTAACATTGGTTTACTATAAGCTCTGTTGCACAACATGGGAATATTACTGAAATGCAGCACTGAAAATTGAAAAACATTAACATCCATCTGCTGCAGTTATTTTCCACCATATTTGATGCCGACACCCTTTCATCTGTTACAACTCATTGATAATTCCATATCATAATTTCATCCCACTGAAAAACTGTTGTTCATATGTGCATAACTGGAAATGATAGCATTTCTGGCATGCTGTAATAGTAGAGAGGACAGGAAATAGTGGGGGAAAAAAATGGGAAATAATGCAAGCCAAATTCAGTGACACCTGCATTAGCATCACAGCTCAAAGTGGATGAAGCATGCGATGAGAGATGTGTCTGATTCCATCAGTGAACAAAACCATATTAACTGTTTTCTATCAGCCTGAGAGGAAGGAAGAGCAGAAAGCAGGAGATGATTATAAAAAATGACCAGGGTTTATTAAATAATTTTAGATGCATATGTTTCAATTCTCAGACTTCATCTGAACTTCATCTCTACTTCGTCTGGACTTTGTTTGAAATTCTTCTGGCCAGAATAAATCCAACAAGTGTTATTATACCAAAGCAAAAGCAATGGAAAGTTACTGCTTCACCGCATTGTCCTTAAAAACCTTGAAATGGAGACATTCACTTATCTCTTACTCATGAGGACAAACATCCCTTGAAACCACACAATCATAAGATTAAACTACAATAGCAAGCATTGCAAGAAAATAATAAAGATTAATAATTACATGATTAAATTGGATAATAAATCATAAACGATTGTGATTTAATGATTATAAAAGAATAAAAAGACAAAGAAAACACAACACAGATGTATGGTCGCTCCGTTGAAGCTACGCACACACGTATGTTGCTATTGAGAATCCTTAGATCCTTCAAGATATTGTGCATTGTTCTTTTTGTTTACTTGGCAAAGCTTTTGTGAGTATGGACTATGAACTGATATTAAAGTGATAAAAATAGCTGAATATCTTAGAGTTGGTTTTGTATTTGTCTCCCTGATATATTAGGCCGTTATGTGGCCTGTTTATCACTAGAGAAACAAAGTGCTTTTCAAAATGTGCTTTTCTTATCGCTCAGAAAACATGCACACATATATATATATATATATATATATATATATATATATATATATATATATATATATATATATATATATTAGGGCTGTCAATCGATTAATAATTTTAATCTAATTAATTACATACTCTGTGATTAATTAATCTAAATACATAATCGCATAAATAATTTTTGCTGTGAAAGTATTAAATATTTCAATTCAAATGAATCAACGCAGGGTGTTTTCTGGGTCAAAAAAGGTCTTCAGTGGTGACAGACATGGTCATCCACACAAACAGTAAAAAGTGTCCACGTGATCTGCGAGCCCGATACTGACAATAAAGTACCCGTCACTCTCACTGTAATTCTTTCTTGCCCTCTCTGCAAAAAAAAAAAAAGTGATTTTATAGCTTTGTAAGAGAAGATGATTTTTAGCTAAACCTGAAAAGTATTAAGAAGTAGCATTTAGAAGTTATATTAACTAATAATATAATTTTCTACCATATACAATTGAATGCACCTAGCTAACAACAGCTTGCTTTGTTTCGGTTTCACCTCACTCCAGACTAAACTAACTGATTTTATAGGTAGGCCTAATTTACTAAACATTGTCATTTAAATAATCTGAAAATATTGTGGATTATTAAGGCTAATTTTACTAACCACTCTTGCTAAATGGGGTAAGCACACTTATGTTCTCATTTCAGAGTTGTTCGAGTAAATGATTCATTATAGACCGTGTGGACAGATCAGTTGTTGTCATGATTCATTAAAATGAATTTGTTCAAATGAGTCATTAGGTCGCGAATCGGACATTAGCAGACGTTGACGCGTTCTGTGCGAATCGCGACTGTTATTAGGACATTGCAAAAGATCTGTCAACACAGAAAACACTTCACCACTGGATAGGATTTTCTTTTTGTTTACTGAAAGTGTGGTTTATGTGAGCTGCACGTGCAGGGCGCCTGTCAGAGAAGATGAGGAGACGTTCTTTTGAGCACAATTCAGGGTTATTCAGGAAAAACATTCTCCGAATGCGCCTCGTGAAACATTGATTCGGTCTTACGAACCTTTAGCATTGTGTCAGTTGATTTAGATTATTATGTGTGAGGTAGAGAGAGTGCAAAGACGGTGCTTACTTTGAAGACAGAGAGCTTGCGGTCACGAGAACGGCTCCAGGTTCAAAGGTCGATACGGAATTAATTAATCTGCATTATTTTTTTTTACGCGTTATTTTTTCTCAGATTAATTAATCAAAATGAATGCGTTATTTTGACAGCCCTAATATATATATATATATATATATATATATATATATATATATATAGTGACCTCAAAAACTATATGGACATTAAGCCAGACTGCTAGTTCTGTGAATGATTATTGTCATTAGTTAGATGATAACATTTCAAATCAAGTGGCATCTGCAAGCCAGTGATGCTAAAGCTTGAGTAGTTCAACACATTAACTGTTGACACGTTCCAACATTTGACAGCAAGAAACTATCACAATACTTTTATCTTCATTTTTGAACAGTATATCTGTTGATGAAAAATGTGCTGGTTCTATAATTTATTCAAAAGAAATGACACTTTCTTTGATATTTTGCAATAATAACAATCATACATTTTCAAGTGTGGCTTAAGTGTTCAAATACTGTTTGTATCCAACAAGGGCTAAATTGAATTTTCTTTATCATTCTGAAGTTTGGGTCCCACTTTATATTAAGTGACTTAACTACTATGTACTTACATTTAAATTAATCATTTGATACAATGCACTTATTGTGTACATACATGTTTTTACATTTTACTTATATTTTAAAAAACTCCTGAATGTAATTACATCTATAATTAATTTCTGTAATTACATTTATAATTACACTGTTGACCCATCTATCTATCTATCTATCTATCTATCTATCTATCTATCTATCTATCTATCTATCTATCTATCTATCTATCTATCTATCTATCTATCTATCTATCTATCTATCTATCTATCTATCTATCTATCTATCTATCTATCTATCTATCTATCTTGGGTTGTTTTTATATAATACATTATACTTGTTACATAAAATACTTAGTTAGACATTAGTTATGCTACATAATCTCACATAAAATAATTACTTAGAAATGAGGATGATTTTATTTTGAGCATTTATCTCAGTGAATTAATTACACTGAAGGGCTTGACATAAAAGGATGAAAAACAATATGCCCTCATGAAGGTAAATAATACCCATGGTAATCAACTCTGATTGTGTGTGTCTGTACAGGTCGATGCTGATGATGTCCTCACTAAAGAGGAGCAAATCTATCTGCTGTTCAACGCAAAGCGGAAATGCGAGCGAGTGATCAAGTCCAAACATAAAATTACTGGTAAGTTTAAATGGTCTATTCTTAAAAAAAATGACAGCATGCAGAGTAACAAACTACTAATCTCAGGAGGGCTCTCGGTGTCACTGCATAAACAGCCATGTCTCTGAGCACTATCTTTGCTCTCGCCTCAGTTTAGCATTGCTGAAATGACATCTTTGATGAACGTAGGAGTTGTGGATACATGTGTCTCCATAGGGATGTGTGCTGAGGTCAGGTCTCAGGTGCTTAACTATGACTCTGCGCTACGCCTCATCCAATCAGATTGATGCTGAAATGAACTGGCATTGATTAGGTTGGATCTCTCAGCAACACTCCATCAGTCAGTGCTAAAGCCAAGAGAATTCATTAGTTTCTATTTCACTGGCCTGACATCTCGTTATTTAAGCCATTAAAAAAAAAAAAAAAAAAAATAAGCTCTGTCAGCTCCCTGTTTAAAAAAGCAATAGACTCCAAGGTGTAGATTTGATTTGAACATTGGGGGGTTGAAGTGAGAAGCGTTTTAGTTTTATTTTTTTTGTTTTTGTGGTAGCTTACTTTATAACCCACACATATAAAGCTGATTACCGCAATTAATGAATAATTAACATAATTCATTGTTTGGATGTGATATATGAAGTATTTTATATTGTTTAGGCCTAACCTTTTCAACTGGACAGATGTTTCTACTTCAGAGCACCATGGGAAGTCTAACTTCACTAAAATCTGAAATTTCCTGCTATGAACAGATTTTCATTTCATCAGGCTTTTAATGATTTATGTAATATTTTTGGATATCAGGTTTTTCCTACTATCAATCATCATTATAACAGAACACATTTTACACAGAGAAAACTAGCTTGGTCTATAATTCATCAAGGTGCTATGTACCATAGTTATTGTATTTGTGAGGATTCAAATAGGTTGCACATTTCATCATCTTATCACGCTTTTGGTGCGTACAGGTGATTCACGCAACACTTATGAAAAAAAGAAGTAAACTGCTTCAATCTGGCTGCATTAATATTTGTGCATTTCAGATGTATTGGATCTGACAGCAGCATCACAAACTGCATAAATGATTTCATAATGCTTTGATTTTCATAATGTTTTTCCACACATATATTTGTGCATAAAAATATAACAATATAAGTGAACCTCAAAGGAACTTTAAAATAACCCTTTCAACTGATGACATAATTGAATTAAAATCGCGTCTTTACTTACTATGGTGTGATGTCTGAACGATACATTGGCATTGCAACATCAGAAAAGAAAAGAAAAAAAAAAACAACAACAACTGCTAGATGTCCTCAGACGTTGCCCTGGAAAACAGCATAGCACAGTTCTGTGTAATCCCTTTTGGGTGATTTGCCATGCTAAATAGAGATCTGGGAATAGAAGAGTGTGTTAAAGGGTTTCATTTTATGGGAACCTCAGTTTCCTTTCACTGTGGTCATTTCATTCCCTGGTGGACTGTCTCAAAGGCTTTTTAAATAACCTTTTTTGGCGGACTATTGTCATAGCCAGACTGCTGTATTATTTTCTTCTCATCGCAGGCTTATTTTACTTGTGTTAAGTCACTTTTGTCTCGCAGCATGAAACAGTTAGGGATGTTTATGTCCGAACTGGAGTGAATGTTGTGGAATCTCGTGTCAGACTCTCACACAATGGGAATATGTGCAAGATATTTCAGTTTTGGATGCAAACTTGAATGAAACATGACGTAAGCTACAGTACGTTAGTGTTTAAAATAATTATAGATGGGTTAAGGATTTTGAATTCAGATTAGAGTATCACCTTTTTCCATTGCATTTTTCATATATATATATATATATATATATATATATATATATATATATATATATATATATATATATATACACATGTGTAAATATGGTTTAAAATAAAATATGCTTATGATTGTAAGTCACTGTGAGCCATTCATTTGTTTTCAGGCTTTTGCCTTTTTGCTAGACAGATGGAATTATTGTGTGCAGATGGTATCAGGACACGCTGCAGACTGCAGGTTCTTTCACTTTTCTCATCTGATATCAGCTTATTTTACATTTAAAAACAAAATCAAAAGTGGAAATGAGGTGTAGAGTAATAAACAGGTATTTAATATACTGATACTTGAAGTTTGATGAGGTCTAGATGTTGATCGGACAGGCTGGCAGCTCAAATTGTTAAAAAAAAAACATGTCTCTGTTCTTGGACCTTTGAGAAATCCTTTACTTACCTGCAGGATCGGTTAGTGTAGTGGTGGGATTTAGGGACAAGTAAGGCAGCATCCATTTCGGATTTTAATAAATATTCACCGAGGTGCAAATCTGTCATTATTTGGACTAAATATAAATAGCATCTAATCATCACACTGCAGTGGTCACAGACATGGAGACGTACTAATAATTTCACCTGATTGCTTTCTGAAAAACCCTCACAGTCAATTCTTCAGAAGCCGTTTCACTCGCATACTGTATACATTGCAATAGAGAAGAAAAAAAACGAGTGGGACTGTAATTTCTGTCAAATATTTAACTGGTAAAATATGGAAAATGCATCTGGAAATTGCTGTTTTTTGTGTGCAATGTCTCTCAAATGATTTTTAGCTCCTTATCAAGCGTTCACGGTTGAATGGAAAAGTCATAGAAAGCCATTAGTCAAAAATGTGTGAGCCTGAGTTTAAATGAAAATGTACATTAGTGTCACGGTGTTCAGTTTCTTTATCTTTTTCTGCTTAGTTTCATTGTGATGTTCTGTTTAGTTTCTAGGTCATGGTTTTTTGACTATGTTAAGACTGTTGGTCCAAATCTGATTTTTGTGCAAATCCAATGTATATTTATTAGAAGGATAGCCCTTTGAGACGCAACATCTCATTTCCGAGGGGGTCCTAAGCAAAAACAAAAAACAAAACAAACATACAAATAATCAAAAAAACAAACAAACAAGCTCAACTTGACCCTCACACCCACAACAAAATTACAGCAATTATATATAAGCATGTAGATACACATACACAATCATCTAATCAACATGAGAGAACTTAAAAACATACACAAGCAATTTTAAGATGAGAAAATAAAAATGACCTAAAGCAATAAAATGAGGTAATAGATCTCAAAGACTTAGGGAGATTGTTCCAATCCGAAGGGGCTTTATAATGAAAAGACCTTCGTCCAGTTTTACTAAAAATTCTGGGAACAAAAAAGAAAGGAAATTGTTCATGTCTTAGTGAATAAGATGATCTATATGGGATCAAATATGAGGGACAATCAAAGTAAACACATTTAAAAAGAAACAGAAACCAATGAAACCAATTGAAATCTGATCAGATGTTTTATTAAGATGTGAACTGCAAAAATTCACGTGAAATGCAATTTTTACAAATCTGTTTCGAGCTACATTCATATGTGGTCATATCGCATTTCTGGAAATCCGTTTCAGTCTGACCGCTCTGATCAGTGGTTTGTGTGACTTTTTACGTAAAACGTAACCGTTAGACGTTGTTATAGGAAACATACTGAAAGTCACTGCAGAAACAAGGTTGCGTTGTTGCAAAGTGCAGGACGAGCAGAAAATGAAACTATAACGGAGACATGTTTTGAAACCGGTGGAGACGACAGCATGTAATAAAGCTATAATAAAGCAGCCCACGTTTCTGCCGCTGCCTCAGAAGACGCAGTAGTCCAGCTACTGGACATGTTGTCATGTAAATAATTCACATTTTTCAATTCACATTTATTTGTATAGCGCTTTTCACAATACATATAATTTCAAAGCAGCTTTACAGAGAATGCATGTCAACATTACAATTTAAAGAATGCAGTTAGGTAATAATGTAATAATTTAGACAATTAATTTACAATCACTGTTAGCAGTTTAACTGAACGTAGAAGCAATGAGCTCCTGAAAAATGAATTACATTAACAATAATTAGGATATAGAAATTGGGCAATGTGCATGTTGATCCCAAGGTAAAACAGAAAAGCAAATGGAGAATAATTAGCGTAGCTGCTGTTCATGACATTAGACAAAGATAGTCATGTGCAATTGATCTGGTATGAGATGCATTATGTGAATGCTTGGCTAAAGAGATGCGTCTTTAATCTAGATTTAAACTGGGTGAGCGAGTCTGAGCCCTGAACATCATCAGGAAGGCTATTCCAGAGTTTCAGAGCCAAATGTGAAAACGCAAGACAATAATAAGACAACATCTGTATTGCAAACCCCTCCATTTTGCAGCTGATGTTGTTGTTTTTGTCGTATGCCAACCAAAAAAACGTCATTGCCATAGAAACCAATAAAAATATTCAGAAAAACAAAAGAGCACCACGTGACACAAATCGGATCTGAACAGTTGAGATACACAATGTGGATGTTAATCATTTTAGATCAGATTCCAGTCTGATACACAAATAATTGGATTTGGACTCACAGTAGCTGTGTAAATTATGTGCAAAATGGAAATATTGCATAAAACATTTGCGAATAAAGCAGCGTTTCTATGTAGTCGAAGAGAACAAAATTGTCACTTCCTGATAAAATGGTGCTAAATATCACCAAGAAAAGTAGGAGAAACCACTGTATATAATAATTTTCATATATAATAAATTATTTGCATCTCAGTGCGCACAGTCAAAGCGCAATAGACTTATACTGAGAGCACCAAGCCGCTGCGTAAATACACGCCGCCATCTTCCATCTTGCAGGAAGATGCCTGCTGTTTGGGATCTTGTAATACAGCTCTGGAAGGACAGACTTTGCTCAGGCATTTCAGAACAACCAAAACAGCATTTCAGATGCTGGGCAATGAGATTGGTCCACTGGTTAGTCCAGTTATGCCATCCCTTCGCTAAGTCACATGATTTTTTTTTATGCGCATGGAATTTATTTGATAAATGTGTTATAAAAGTTTTTTATGTGCATTTTGGTGCATTTTTATGGAAGCCCGTTTCCGCCACTAAAAAAAAAAAAAAAAAAAAAAAAATCGACTTTATATCTCAGAATTCTGAATTTTTATCACGTAATTGCGACTTTATATCTCAGAATTCTGACTTTATATCACGCAATTGCGACTTTATATCTCAGAATTCTGACTTTTTATCATGCAATTGCGACTTTATATCTCAGAATTCTGAATTTTTATCACGTAATTGCGACTTTATATCTCAGAATTCTGACTTTATATCACGCAATTGCGACTTTATATCTCAGAATTCTGACTTTTTATCATGCAATTGCGACTTTATATCTCAGAATTCTGACTTTTTATCACGCAATTGCGACTTTATATCTCAGAATTCTGACTTTTTATCACGCAATTGCGACTTTATATCTCAGAATTCTGACTTTTTATCATGCAATTGCGACTTTATATCTCAGAATTCTGACTTTTTATCATGCAATTGCGACTTTATATCTCAGAATTCTGACTTTTTATCACGCAATTGCGACTTTATATCTCAGAATTCTGACTTTTTATCACGCAATTGCGACTTTATATCTCAGAATTCTGACTTTTTATCACGCAATTGCGACTTTATATCTAAGAATTCTGACTTTTTATCATGCAATTGCGACTTTATATCTCAGAATTATGACTTTTTATCACGTAATTGCGACTTTATATCTCAGAATTCTGACTTTTTATCACGCAATTGCGACTTTATATCTCAGAATTCTGACTTTTTATCACGCAATTGCGACTTTATATCTCAGAATTCTGACTTTTTATCATGCAATTGCGACTTTATATCTCAGAATTCTGACTTTTTATCATGCAATTGCGACTTTATATCTCAGAATTCTGACTTTTTATCACGCAATTGCGACTTTATATCTCAGAATTCTGACTTTTTATCACGCAATTGCGACTTTATATCTCAGAATTCTGACTTTTTATCACGCAATTGCGACTTTATATCTAAGAATTCTGACTTTTTATCACGCAATTGCGACTTTATATCTCAGAATTATGACTTTTTATCACGTAATTGCGACTTTATATCTCAGAATTCTGACTTTTTATCACGCAATTGCGACTTTATATCTCAGAATTCTGACTTTTTATCACGCAATTGCGACTTTATATCCAAGAATTCTGACTTTTTATCACGCAATTGCGACTTTATATCTCAGAATTCTGACTTTTTATCACACAATTGCGACTTTATATCTCGGAATTCTCAGAATTCTGACTTTTTATCACGCAATTGCGACTTTATATCTCAGAATTCTGACTTTTTATCACGTAATTGCGACTTTATATCTCGGAATTCTCAGAATTCTGACTTTTTATCACGCAATTGCGACTTTATATCTCAGAATTCTGACTTTTTATCACGCAATTGCGACTTTATATCCAAGAATTCTGACTTTTTATCACACAATTGCGACTTTATATCTCAGAATTCTGACTTTTTATCACGTAATTGCGACTATATCTCAGAATTTTGACTTTTTATCACGTAATTGCGACTTTATATCTCAGAATTCTGACTTTTTATCACGTAATTGCGACTTTATATCTCAGAATTTTGACTTTTTATCACGTAATTGCGACTTTATATCTCAGAATTCTGACTTTTTATCACACAATTGCGACTTTATATCTCAGAATTCTGACTTTTTATCACGCAATTGCGACTTTATATCTCAGAATTCTGACTTTTTAACTCGCAATTGCGATTTTATATCTCAGAATTCTGACTTTTTATCACGCAATTGCGAGTTAAAAAGTCAGAATTCTGAGATAAAAAGTCGCAATTAATCTTTTTTTTTTTTTAATTCTTTTTTACATTTACATTTACATTTATGCATTTGGCAGACGCTTTTATCCAAAGCGACTTACATTGCATTATACTATACATTTGTATCTGAGTATGTGCAATCCCTGGGATCGAACCCATGACCTTGGCATTGCTAGTGCCATGCTCTAACCACTGAGCTACAGGAAAGCTTTTTTTTTTTTTTTTGTGGCGGAAACGGGCTTCCATACATTTTGGTGTTTCTATCTAGCAGTTTTTTGTTTTTTTTTATGTGATATTCGAAAATGTGGATAAAAATAGGTGGAGCTAATGTGAACATCACCCTTGTCACTGTCTTTGAGTTCTCGTTTGTTACCATGGTTTCTAATTCTCACCTGTTCCCTGTTTCTTTTCTTCTCTCTGTGTTTATAAGCCCTGTTTCTTCAGCATTGAAGTTAATGTTATATGTTGTATATCGCTCTATGTGTTTATTAAATTTTCTTGGTCATTAAATCATTCTGTGTCACTCATCTCACTTTTGGAAAAGTTACACACTACCCGTGACTAGGGGTGTAGCGGTACACGTATTTGTACCGAACCGTTTCGGTACAGGGCTTTCGGTACGGTGCACGTGTGTACGTGTGTACCGAAGCATTACATTGCAACCAATATTCACCACCAATAACCGCAATAAGCTCTGCGTTTTGTTACTTTCGATAAGAAACAAAGTGTCATCCTTCAAATTCTGTCCACGAAATCATGAAGTTTAAACAGAAAATGCCATTTTGACGTGCTTTGATGTGGGGTGACAGATCACTGTACAGGTGCCTCAGTTCAACCGGCAGCGCGAGCGCGGAGCGCAAGTGAACGTGTTCATCTACAGATGAACATTACAGAATAAACATGAAAGAACATCTGAAGGTATGTCGAAGATTCAGTACAACTTACTGAAACGGTCATATCTCATGTAATCGCTCATTCAGTGTTTCAACGGTGGAAAGACACAATGAAAGCGTCCGTATTCAACAATATGTCATGATGCATTTACCTCAGAAAAGCCATTCAGTGTTCACAGCTTGTTAGTTCGCTAGAGAAATGAACTCTTTCGCTTAATATATGCACTGTATTAGCCAATATCTTCATTATTTTACTTAACCTTTTAGTGATATCCTGATTAGGCTATTTAATGTATGTTTAAATAAATCTGATGTTAAAATAACAGCCACTGTGTAGAAATGATTATATTTCAACAACGAATTGGAGTAAAAAAACATTTAGAAGTTAATGCAAAAACTGCCTTAGGTGCAGCTTACAGGTTTGCATACAATTTATTTAATTAAGTGTTGATTATTTTATCTCAAAATAAAAAGCAATTGAATTTAGGCTAATAGTTTGGGCTTCTTTCAAGTTAGGGCTCCCTACATAGTTTATAGCATTAGCAGAGATCATTTTTTTTATCCTTAAGAAACTTTTAGTTTTAATTTAATTTAATATATTTAAAGACAAAAACACAATTTGTTCAGTAAACCTCTGTTTAATAAAAAAAAAAGCAATTTTATGTTGAGTTTTCTCTCCACCTGCTGTACCGAAAACTGTACCGAACCGTGAGTTTTGTGTACCGTTACACCCCTACCCGTGACAATTAGTAGCTCTGGTTTATTTAAATGAACAAGAAACAGAAGTGAAGATTATACAGCAGCCATGATTTGCCCATGACTGTGTTTATGCAGTAATGCTAGTCCAGTCCTGCTCAATGTTGAGTTGTTCTGAACTAGGTCTTGAGTTGATCCAGCAGCAGAGAGTTGTCATGAGGGGTTTAGGGAGCAGTAGATGTTCCTATATCTCCTATTAGAGGCCACTGATCTCAATGCAGCTGGACGCTGATGCTAAGCAGAGATCTGGCACTCAAGTGACTTCTCATTCAGATGCAGTCAAGGTTAGCTTGCCTGAGCTCTGTCACACTAAATGCCTCTCGACATCTCTTTCGTGTCACTGCCAAGATGGACAACTGTGCTCTTTTCACTCTTTCAAAACCATTTCCAGTGTCTTTGGAAATGATGAATAACAGACAGGAATAATTATACTATATAGTGGGGTCTAAGACTACAAGTCTATTTTGCATTTTTCAAGGCTGAGTGGATGTATCGCAATTTCAAACGAACAAGTTACTACAGTTTTGTGAAACAGTCGTGATTAGCAGGTAATTTCTCCAATGATGCATCATACTGTGATGGTTCAGCAGCGAGTTACGGGAAACGAATCCCTGAAATCTGAGTTGAACTATAAACTTCATCATTTTATTTATTTATTTATTTATTTTTATCTTTTTATTTCAGAATTGCTTAGAATTTTGATACATTGACTTTTCCAGTTTTGTATAGTTATACCATTACTGAAACAATTACCTTGAATTTCTTAGAATTATGATGCATAAACCTTTTTTTTTTTTTTTTTTTTGTCCCCTTTGGAAATACACCTTTAGCTTTAATAACAGCAGCACTCAAGCTGGCATAACTCCACAAGTTATTCTTCTCATATTTGCTTGTTTGATTATTGATCTACAAATAATGTCTTAAAGGGGTCATGAACTGCATAAAATTATTATTTTATAATGTTTCCCGGGATGCACTTATAATGTTAATATGATTTTTACATCACAAATTGTCATAATTTATAAATAAAAGGCATGTTTCTACCCTGATTTAGCCCTCTGATTTGAACGCTCTGTTTTAAGGGGTGTGTCTGTGTGAGACTTCAGTGTAAAAGCCCACTGCTGTGATTGGCTGACATCTTTGCATATGAAAATAGCTAAGTATTACATGTTTAACTCTCAGAAATGTTTAGCACGTTTTTACTATTACAGTTCTCAAGGTTTACTAATCGTGAAAAGTGTTGATTATAGCATTATATTTAGATCGTGGCATGAAAGGTTGCAGTGATGAACATGTAGCTGATCACAGACATGTTGTTGAGCTCATGAAAGCAGTGATCTCGTCATTGTAACTCAATTTCTGCACACTAACGAATGCTTTCATCATAACTAACAGTGCAAACACAATTTAAATAATAGATTTGTTGAATATAACAGGAGTTTCGGCACGAGTCACTGATAAACTTGCGCTGTTTGATTGACAGCTCCAGCGATTGTAAAGGGAGCGTTCTTTGATCGCGTTCTATATATATAATTTAACCACAGTTTAAAGAACAGATTATTTTCTTCCTACTAAGAGAAACAACGTGAAGTTGAAAGTTTAGTCACTGGTTTGATTTACTGACAAGCGATTTTGAGATAAAGAACATCTGACTGTACATGAATTATTACATATCAGAAATCAGAGGTGGTTTTGGTTAGACATGTACACATAATGAGTACATATCAAACGGTCTGTAGCAAATCAATAATGACACAGTAAAAACTTTTCTCACATAATTCCATTTCTTTTTGCATTCCTGTCGGATCCAATATAGAAGGCACAGCATCGTTTTTTAACTTCAGGCTCTCTGCAAATCCTGTGCAACTACTGTGTTTTTCCACAGCCTGACACTTCACAACATTTTGCACTCTTCAAAGACAAGTTTATCACTTAGTTGCTCGATCCAGTGTTAGCACCACGTCTGTTGTTTACCTACTACTTGTTGTGCTCAAATCAGTGGGTGGGGCTAAAGTGGTAACAATGTAGAAGTAGGCACATTCCACAACGAGTCGTAATCTGGGCTGTTTTTGAACAAGGAAGCTTTTAGTTCTGAATATTTATGGATATTCTTGTAGTATGATGACCTGTTATATGTCAAAAGCTCAAGGAAAATTTTATTTCTCAATTCATGACCCCTTTAAATCTGATATAGTTCTTATTTCTATTATATCATAACTATTATTTGTTTGACATTTTTCAAAAAAAAAAAAAAAAAGTTTATGTCCATGCAGGCTTAAATTTAGATTTTTTTATTTATTTATTTATTTTTTTTTTACATTGTCTCAGACTCCATTGGATGTTATATACTATATATATTTTTTTTCTTTCACATTATCCACATTTACATGCAACCAAATAATCTGTTAGTAACTGGATTGATGGTTCAGTCAGACTGAAAAGCCTCAGTGTAAACACATCAGTCGATCTGATTAAACTCAATTCAAATGAGTGCAAATAACCCATCTCGTTGGCAAAGGTTAATCACACTAACTATTGACTGGTTGAGCCTGACAAAACAGCAGCTTGGCAAGTAAGGACAGTGAAATTACCTTTTGACGGGACCGACCCAAGTCCAAATCCGCCTATTTTCGGATCCCAAAAGCAAAGTGACTAACAGGTTTTAATTATACCTATAATCAAATACACTGAATATGTTGTTATTATTGCATACTGTTTAATAATATACTACAATACATTGACATGCATATTATCTGCCACCGTTTGCACTTGTGCAGATAGTCTCTGTTTATTCAAAAATACCATACGCACAAACTAAATATAGTTTTAGAAATCCAAACTTTTGTTTGTTCCAGATGTTCATTATTACATCCAGAGAATAAACCTCAGATTCCCTGGCTGTAAGTTTCATGCAGTCAGTTATTAGCGTAGGTCATATGCAATGTTCATTCATGAAAAAAAGAATTTTGTTTTTATCAAATCTTTTCAAAGCCCCCCAGTAATGTGAAGTGATGTTATATGTGGCGGATCTTGGGAGAGATTCCCTGCTGTCTGGTCTTGGCCCTGTGTTGTGGGGCGATTGAGTCAGATCTGACCTGTTTACCTGATGACTCTGTGCTCTTTCTGGTGGCTGTTTCCTGACCCCTTTTGGAAGGGTGCACACGTCTTTCTGATCATGGACCAGCAGAAGAAATTAGGCTAAGCATGTTATCTCTGACAAAGAGTATGCATGATGTCTTTTTGCTGTTTTTGAAGTGCTGAGACTAGAAGACACTGGTGATGGTTGTAGTGCATTTTGTATTTGGGTCAATGATGTGACACTTTTTTTAAAAAATTGGATCTATTAATTTATTTAACCCTTAAATGCATGACTGTTTCGCCAATCATTCTTACATATTCGGGTCTTTATCGCCCCGGATCTATGTCTAACACGGAAGGATCTCTACCTGTCGCAATAATATAAAACTCATCTGATATTAGAGTAACAATTACAGAAGAATAAAATAAAGCATATTTTGTTACCTTTTGGAGCTTGAACACTCATACACACCTCGGGTCGTTTACGACCCTATACAATTTTTACAAAAAAATAATACAAAAATAGGCATTCTTTTATAATTTTTTTCTTGTTATATTCTTTATAAAGAATTGATTGAGGAATACCAAAAAGGTTGATGCCTAACTTTAAAAAATGAACGAGGAGGAGGGTAGTGAATGACGTCCCGGGTCACTAAAGACCCGAGGTATGCATTTAAGGGTTAAAAATCACAACTTAAGACTTTTAACTGTATTCATAAAGATATATTAACGTATATATTATGTAGCAAGTCTATAAGCAGAGATGGAAAAGACAATTTTCAGCAATTTCAGGTAACTTATCATAGAAATACAGTGTTTTAAACATTTATAACTGTTATATTGCCACCCATTGCTCATTCTCCATAAAAGTTTGCATTGGCCCTATTTTAAGCGATCTAAGAAAATGTTCTGAAGCGCATGGCGCAGGTGCACTTAGGGCGTGTCCGAATCCTCTTTTGCAAGTTTAACGATGGAAAAAAAATGGTCCCAATGGCTTGTACCTAGTCTTAATGAGTCATGGGTGTGTTTTGGGCATAACATGCAATAAACCAATCAGAGTCTCATCTCTCATTCCCTTTAAAAGCCAGGTGCGCTTGCACCATGGTGGATTCGCTATTTACATGGCAGCATTTGCAAGCGGAAAGACCGAATGCTTCTCCAGAGAGGAATCCTTTTATTTTTAATATTTAAGTCACCGATGTGTCTGTACCAAACAGAGTGTACGTGGGTTGTGCACCCGCCTATAGGCTCATATTACTAACATGCCCTTTAAATAACAAAATTGATTAAAACTGATACAGTAATATTGATCTAGGGAGTCCAGAGAATTGTACGACACTAGGATTAGTTAGCTTCTTTTTTTTTTTTTTTATCTCAAATATTAAAAGTACAATTTGACTTACCCTATTGGTCCGTGAGGCAAAGTTGTTCTGAATGAGGAACTCTAAATGCAATGAAAACTGCAGTATATTTATGTGCATGAAAAACACTAACCTTGAAATTTGACCTTTTATGACATGGCAAGATTAGTCTGTAAAAAAAAAATGTTTTTACCTTGAAAAGAATGAATAAGATATGTGCATTCACATATATACAAGGTTAGGAAAATTATTTATTTTATGGACAGTCCATTTGGACATTTTGGAGTGTATGGAAGCGTTTTTCAAAAACAAATGAAACCTATTTGGTTTTCAGCCTAAAAAAGATTTTTCATTTTCATCATCTTAGACATCTTTGTTTGTTTATGACCTTTTCATGTGTATTTCTTTCTGTTCTGAATTGACTGGCTCTCGTTGTTTTGCAAGGTCTTTTGAAGCAGGTCACATCATCATGTCAGAGCAATCCCAACAGTATTATACAATTTTGCAGCATCTGGGATTGTAACAGCATTTAGCATGTAGTCTGTCAGCTTCAATGTGTAACACTGCACATTTCCTGCGTTTAGGCGAGTATGATGGCTCATGGTGGTTGTCAACTCACAACAAGAAGGTCTGCTTTAAGACTCTGCTGAGCCAGACAACCTTTCTGTGTGGTGTTTGCATGCTTTCCCTGTCTGGGCGTGGGTTTCTTCAGGGTGCTCTGGTTTCCCAAATCCAAAGCCATGCAGCACAGGTGAACTGGAGACTGTGAATTGACCATGAGTGTGAATGTCTGCAACACAGGCTCATTGGAAAAACAACACTCCTCTAGCTACATTTTTGCAAAACTCATACCAATATATACAAATCACTTCAGTTTCCAAGCAAAATGAGCACTACAGGCAATAAAACACCAACATCTTTCATTCCTTTTCACACAAATTATGATTACAAGGGCAGATTATCGAATAATAAAGACTTTATGACCTCAGAACACTTTCACCAAAGTTCATGATTTTTAACGAATACATTGGCTATGTTTACATGCACCCAAATAATCCATTTGTAATCGGATTGGCGGCTCAATCGGATTGAAAAACATTCATGTAAACACCTTAATCGATCCGATTGAGCTCGATCTGAATGAAATTTCGATCGGATTGCTGGAAGGGGTGGTTTATTCCTTTTCTTAGCCGATCCAACAGCAAAAAATTACCATGTAAACACTTGAATCCGACTACTTTCTCAGTCGTATTCAAAAGTCTCTGGAGCACAGTGCAATGTTGGCATGCATCACGCAGTGCGCAAGTTCACATTTCGTGTAAATAGGTTGTTGTTGTTTTTAACGTCAGTGCTTATAGTAAAGCTGCGCTTAATTTTCATTGATGACAATATTATAGCCTACACTCTTAATAATTTTATAGCCCTATAATTTATTGTATAGGCTAAGATCTAAAAAAAAAATTAAATCATTTTCAAAGATAGCAAATAGCCTAATCTTATATCATCCTCAGAGCACATCAGTTATGCAGTGATGCTCTATGAAATTATTGCGGGGCAAATTTATTATAATATTAATTTAACCTAATAGCAATGTTACCTACATTAATTGGAAATGACAAATCCTCTTAATATAAAACACATATAAACGGATATTTAAATCAGATTACCATGTTTAGATTACATGTAAACAGATCTGCAGTCGGATTCAATTCATTCGGATTGACGAAAATTGGTGCATGTAAACGTAGCCATTTTGACGTTTGCATCACATAATCAGCTCCATATGTGTGACTTTTCTGATGTAGTAAACTTGCTCAGTAGCTCACCTGGTACACTTGAAATGCGAGAGCTCAAAGTAGAATCAAACTAAAAATGCACGGTTGCTTTAGCAAATTTGTTTTTGTTAGCTCTGTCACTGGTTTATTGTAGGTGGTACATTATTTTCAAAGGTGACATTTAATTTCCAAATTGCTGTGACACATACAACAAACATCGTAATAAAATGTCACCAGATTCACATTCATCTGTTTCAAATGAAATTCAACATGCTTTTTTGTGCCACTCACTGCCACTGGACATTTCACTTGTAAAGTGTCACAGACATGTTGTGTGTGTGTGTGTCTCGCCCTGTGATGGACTCCAGCATCACTGCAACCCTACATAACACAAACAGTTTGGATGCATTTCCTTTCCCTATTGTCTCTAACTCGAATTTTACACCAACCGTTCATCGCTGTCTTCCTCTCCGTCGCCGTCAATGCAATTCTCAGCGTTCTCTTGCTTGTGTGAGGTATTGCCAAAGACAGTTCTGGCCCTAGTACAATAAATGCATGTCATAGCACATTAAGGAGATTTCCTACAGTAAAAACAAGTCTATTTTCAAGTATTCACCATCAAAAGGAAACGGCTTGCCGCTACATCCCTCCGTCTTGCTGAGTGAGGAAAGACACGGGGATTGATTCAGCAATGTCTTTCGCCCCTGACCATGCCTTTTGTGAGACCACCCTTGACGTTTTTATGCTGCAGTTTATGTGGCGCTCTCCACTAACCGTTGAGCCAACTATTATTAGACCATTGCATCGTCGTGTTTGCTCAGCAAATAGTTAGCTGAGTCGGTTTATCTATTCTAGTCCAGGCTGGAGGTGGCGGAGCCCAACCTCAAGTCAAGGCTAGGCCTCAGAGCTCTCTGCACTGCGAAGCTTTTATTTGTTTTTATTGCACGTTTGTGCTTCGGTTAAGACCAAGTCTCCATGGCGGGGCATGAACAAGGTTCCCATTGAAAGAGACACTGAGGTTTCGGCCTGGGTCGCACAGTGCCGGGATGTGGCTTCCACAAGCCCTGAGACTCTCTGGCCTGTGTGTGAAAATAGCCTGACGCTCAAACCTTGCGGTTGGGTGTAAAATAACACCACCAGATTGCTATAAAAGCTTTCATATATCAAAACCCCGGCACAATTCATGCCAGCCACTCCGAATCTCATGTGAGAAGGGGGCAAGAAGATAAATATTATTCAGAAACCCCAAATGACATCATCAATACCCACAACCTCATCAGATACGTTTATAGCTTCCTCGGAACCTTGGATGTTGGGAAATTATATGTGACGATTGTGTGTGGAGCTATATCTGAAACCAGAAGGCTATTGGAGGTGGTCTGCGGCTTAATGCTCTATATGTAAGATGAAAACCTCGGCATTTGGCTATTGTTATTTTGGAAATGTGAAACACACATGGCACATTCCCTCCAGGACAAGCGACCTGCAAAACAGGCCTGTTGTCTGAAACTCGCCTTTAATTACATTCGCAAAAATTGACAAGCTGGTCTCCAGGCATATAAAATGTGCTCCATCATACGCTTTGATTTTCCCTCTGAAAATCTTTAATTACAGGCATAGGAAAATAATGGATCTGCAGTAAAGCCATACGCTGAGATTTATCCTCAACTAGTTATTTGTGGCAAGTTGGGGGCAGATGGTTTCAATAACAGCGACTGAAAGCAAAGCCAGAAATACTAGAGTTGCCAAGAAAACTTGGGGGGAAAAAAACGAAAAGGCATTTCTGTCAGTCCTGCGGGGAGAGAGGAATTAAGAGTGAGATGATTCTCAACTCAAGCTTTATTTACTATAAATATCTAGTTCTGTCATGAAACTCTAGATGGCGCAGGCTAATAGGTCCTTAACGCAATCTGATCGCTATGACATAATTTACAACACGGCACAAGCTGATTGGTCTCTGTTGCATCTGCAGCCAATGTGCTGCTATTAACTAATAATTTGGTTCGGTGTTGTCTTTCTCTGAAATTTAACTTCTTAAGATAAGTGAACTTTATTATTATTATTCCAAATCACAAAACATTGCACTGTCTGAATTTATCAGTTTCTAAACGAAGCATTAATTATGTTTGATATTTAACAAGCTGTGCATGATGCAACGAGTGAAATTATAAACCATAAGCAAGCTAGCAAGAATATATGCTTTTGCGTTCAATGTCAAAAGCACTAAAAATATGGTAACATCTAAATTAAAACATAACTGAATCATTAATTCCTACCAACAAAATTATTTTTTATGGGTTAATGAAGGCTAATGAAGACTAAACACTGCTGAATAAGAACACGTTAAAAGTGAATGAATAGGCATCACATGAGCTTATTGAGATGTTCATGCAGTGCAAATCTGTATGTATTTGCATATCAAATGCTATCAGATAATGTATTCTTTGCATACAGTGCTTTGTTTAGCATACAATGCTTAGATATTTCAGTAGTGTCATGCAGGTAATACATAAAGAGCTAGAATATGTATTTGACCTTCAGATACTATCAAAAAATTAATGTAGAGATGGAGCATATAACAAGCCAGTGCGATTCCATTCACCGTGCCTGTAAAGAAGCATGAGTTTCACCTTAAGTTACTTAAAGAATTCAAGGAGTTCGATCATGCATGAGACACAATATCATTAATATACTAATGGAGAACACAGAGTAATGTATAGAGTGAAAAAATGCAATTTGAGTTCAAATTTAGTTTCTTAAGAATGCAAATGGAAGAATAATGCTGTTGCTTATGAAGACTGAGTAACTAAACTTCTATGAATGAGAATATTGAGTTTTAGTGAACTTGGAAAGAGAATGAATTCACTCGTGTAATTAGAATCAGTTCACATGATTAACTGGACTAAGCAATTCAAAGCGTGTATAGCTTTAATGAAAGATTGTCTCTTCGGGAACCATTGACATCACCTTGTTTTGGAAGGAACATTTACATCTCTTAAATATTCATGATGAAACCTAAAACTATTACAACTTCAAATATTAACTTATAACAAATATTAAAAATATTAACAAATATTAAACTTTTTTTTATGACAACAGAGCAGCAGCATGTAAACAACGCAGCCAGACAATATGGCATGGTAATTTCCGGTAAGGGCAGCGCTGTAAAAGTTGCTAGACTAGGTGCATAGAAAAATATAAGCTTTTTTTGTCATAATAACCCCCGGTTTCACAGACAAGGCTTAAGCTTAGTCACAGAGTAAAATGCTCTGGCATATCTTATATGTCAATGCCATTGTTTTGTCTCAAGAAGCACACCAGTATTTTTTTTTTTTTAAGGTGTTTATAAAAGCTACTTAAATGTCCTAGTCATAGACTGTAAAAAAAGATGGACGCCGCGACGCCGCTTCCTTCCATTGTATTGAACTGAAGCCAAAATGGACGCCGATGGGCACTGACACGTTACGCAAAAACGTCCAAAAAAAAAAAAAAAGTTTGGAGCCTGGGCATGCGCAGAAAGAATCGTCAGTGGAGCCCGGAAGCGGAGTCGCGGTATCAAACTTCCGCCCAGACGACTGCGTCATCACTGATGTATTTTAAATAGGCTATATAAATTATACACAAATTAAAATTCTACCTATAAAATAATAGGCTATTCTGTTTCTAGAGCAATAATATTTTTGAAACAGTAAATTCAGTAGATAAACTCAATATAATATGCCACTAGAAACAATTCTAAATCATCAGAAACGGTCCTGCCATTTCAAATAAAGGGTTAAACTAACGTTACAGGAGATCGATTGCTGTAGACAGTGCTCTATAATTAATTACAGTAGGCTATCATTATTTTTATCCTGCTAATTTTTATTTTATACCCATAAAAATAATTAGTAACTTCCAGATAACGATCACCTGCTTTTTTTTCCGTCATGGCTAACGTTAGGCGTGTATCTGTCAGATATCTGTCAGATATCTGTCAGATCCTGTAGATCAGTTAGGACAGTTTACTGCTGAACAGCTCATTTTGTCGGTGTGAAATAACACAGAAATCGAAAATGAATAGCTAGTTATATATCTTCAATCTCCCCTCGAAGCTCCGACAGTCCTCAGAGAAGCTGTCAATCAACTGTGAATCATGACGACACGCCCCTTTTCTATAGCACCAAATTGCTAGATAAAATCAAACTTATCACAAAATCGAGCTATTGAATATAAATCAGCGTGATAACAACTACCTTAAATGACCAAAACCATCTTTAATAGTTGCATAATTTATTTTTATGTATTAACTTAAGTCTCATTCGTCTGCATTGAGCGGGCGGGGTTTATGACCTGTACTGCATCCAGCCCCCAGGGGGCGATCAAAGAGCCTGCAGCTTCACTTTTCAGGACGTATGAGGCACACCCGGTCCTAGTTGAACTAAGGCCTGATCCTGGCTTAACCTAAGCCCTGTCTGTAAAGAAAACTGGGTCTAATTACTAATTTAAGCTTAGATTGATAACAGACAAGGGTCATAACAGGACAGGACAGGACAGGACAAGACAAACTCAACTAACAAGTAAGCCTACAAAACGTGTGGCACTAAACAATCAGGAGGAAAGGAAACACAATATATTGAGGAAAGCACACAAGGATCAAGTGAAAACAGCTTCATGCATTCTTTTTTTTATCAGCACTTAAATGTGGGCAATTTGTATTTAAGATTTAAGAAACATTTTCAACAAAAAGTTGAGAAAATCTTGTTTTTGTCAAAGACATTGTCTAGATGGGATTCAGAAGGATGATCAAAACAGATGGAGTAGATCAAGTCCATCAACACCCCCACAACTTCACAGTCGTTTCATCTTCATGAGTTCGACATTTCATTCAGTAACGTTAGGCAGTGTTGATTTATGTGCTGTTTAATGTTTGATGATCACATTAGCTTACTTGTGATGATTCTGACACTAGTTTTTGCTTTTTCTTCTTCACTTGTTTTTGGAGCCGGAGATGCTGTACTCTTTCAGAAGATGTACAACAGTGCCCCCTACTGCATAACAGTGAATATTGACTGAAAAATTCTGTCAGTGGCGGGGAAAGAGTTAAAGAGGCCATATAACGCCCAAAGTCTTGATTTTGTTTATGCGCTCTACTAGAGTTTTCATGCATGATTATTTAAAAAACATAATTTTTCCCATATTCTCCATTGTTGCAGCTCCTCTCTTCCCAGTCTGTCAGTAACACTGTGTTTAGTTCCTGTCTTTATGAAGCCCCTCCTTAGGAAAAGGAAGGGTGGGCTTCCTTATTTAAATGAGCAATATTGTGACGTGTTCGCTCCCGGAAGAAAACACGAGACTACAATGGAGGCGTTTCAGGGAGTTCAGAAACAGTGACACTGATATTATAGAGAATAACTCCCTTTGTACCTTTGCATACTTTTTTCACGTTCAAACAGCAACATTACACACTAAAGAAAGCTGAACTTCTATCTAACTACTTTGTACTAATATATATAGTTTTTTATACTGTTTTTACATTGCATATATCTGAAAATACCTGCATGTAATTACAGCTGCAATTAATTGCTGTATTGACATCTGTAATTACACTGTTGACTTTTCCTTATTTAATTAGAGCTGCAATTAATTTCTATATTGACATCTATAATTACACTGTTGACCTTCCCTTATACCTTAACCCACCCTTAAACCTACCCACACCACCAAACCTGTCCTAACCTCACCCATATCCACCTCAACAGCAGCACAAGTGTTTTATAATACAACATCAACACAATAAGTACATTGCACCTAACTATTGTTTATTTATTCATTTTGATGCAAGTACATAGTAATAGTAAAGACACTATAATATAAAGTGGGACCAAACAATTAACAAAAGAAGCACTAGACAAGGACTAAACGATGGGACATGGTGAGGGGAAAGGAGGAGGCCAGATGAGGAGAGCACATGGCCAATATAAACACAGACAAAGTCATGTGCTCGTACACAAAACAAACACTGACACACAAAACAAGGACAATCAGGACAGAACCCTTGCCTTTATCAGAGGTCTGGATCCTACATACAAGCTATTATTTTAAAAAGTGCATATAAATGTGTTCAGTCATTTAGTCTATTATTCAGACTCATTCAAAACTTTGTCATTGATATATTTCCAGATATTTCAGTTCTTTGTCAAAAGTGGCCATTTTTAATTTTTCATACAAGAACAGACTTTGAAATATTGTAGGTGGTCTAGATCTATGCCTCATTCTTCTGTTCCTACACTATTTCATTTTCAAAGAGTTGAATGACATGAACCATTGTTACTAGCACACGAATAGAAGCTGCTTTGTGCTCTTGGTGTCAGTTTGTCCTGAAGTGTGAAGTTATAGCATGTCGTGAAACAAAGAAAATGAGGTATGATAAAAGTTTGCTGTGTGTTTTAGTTGTTTAAGTGACTAAAATAGATTTATGCTCCACTTTTGAAGATGGTGTGCTATAGAAGATATTGTGACACTCAGGTGAAGTTAAATCCACCAAACTTGTAATTGCAAAAAGGTGTAGAAATGAAAATGGGGAGATAAAACAAGGCTAATGTCATTCTATTATTAGCTTTTGTTTAACATTTTATGTATTATATAAGTGATATTATCAGCCGTTCACCATCTGACATTACTGTAAGTCTGTCACATGACCAAAATTGATAGAGGTGCAGAACAGAAAAAGGAAAAATGAAAAAGTTGATAAACAGCATTTGATGGTCTTAACCTATAATTGTATCACTGTAAGTATTGAAGTTAATCAACATTTAATGCTGTAGCCTGAGAGGACAAAGTGATTCAAGTGAATATCAGTTGATTTCCAAATATCTCAGTCACTCAAAAAAAAAAAAAAAAAAAAAAAAAAAAATTTGAGAGAAACTGAGGAGATTGGTAAAAATGTTAACTGAGCCTCCCACCGTGCACATCCAAGTTATTGGGGTTTTTGCCTCAATACAGATGAGCATGTTATGATTCTACTGGAGGCACAAAAAATAATGTTTTTATTTATATATATATTATATATAATATTATATTTATATATGTACTTATTGTGTACTAACTTGATGTTCTGCATAATTGTGCCAGATTTACTTTTGCTGCTGTTGAATTTAGGATATGGTCAATAGTATTATTACAAATCTTATTACAAGTATATATAATGTATGTGTCCTTGTTACATGTTACATGTAGTTACTTATAAATTATGCATAATCACTCCAATACAGAAGGGGGCAACGCTGTTTGCTGACCGCCACAACAGGAAAAAGTGCAGAAGAACTGATAATCTATGCATACATATGTTAGGCCCTGCGTTCCATTCGGAAGGGCTCATCCCTATGCCCTAATCCCTTCAGAGGGTTTACCCTCCGGAGTGAGAGCTTCGAAGGGATGAAGGGTGTAGGGGTAAAAAAAACTGTTCTTTTGGAACGCACTTCAGCATCATCTTAACGAGACAATCAAGGAGGATAAATTGTGCAAGCTGCGCCTTTTGTTTAACGTTATTATTTATTTATTTATTTTAGGTTTACCGCATGTAGGTTATGTATTTGAAACATTTGAATGGACTGATAAATGAGCTGTAAAGTATTTTTTTTTTTGAAGTACAATGTCATTTTGACCATAATAATGTACCAAATCTAACTCGTATAAATATTACAGTAGTACAGAAAAATATTATACATAACTTTATAGTTAAAATCGAACTCCTAACCTCCTGTACCCATTCTGTGACGTCAAACAACTTCCCTGTGCAAAGGATCATGGGGCCCGAAGTGTCCATCAGTTGTTCCCTTCGAAATCCTTCATTCCAAAGGGCCCTTTGAAGTGGCCAGTTTTGAGCACTTTGGTTTGGAACGACCCTTCAATATGGCGGCCATGATTATTTTCACTCCGAAGTGCCCTTCGGAGGGCGATATATCCCGTTTGGAACGCACTGATAATCTCTCATCAGTGTTTCAACCACTAAAAGACATCAATAAAACAGCTTGAGAATAATATCTCACGTAGCATTACATTTACCTCAGGCAAGTCATTTAGTGTCCACAGCATGTTAGTTCACAAGATAAATGAACTCTAGAGGAGCATTAGCATCACTATATTAGCTTATTTATTCATTATATTTACTTTACCTGTTAGTGATGTCTAAATTATTTAATATATGTTTCAATAAATTTGTCATGAAAACAGGTTACGACAGTAACTGTGTAAATTATTATACTAAAAAATTAATTGGAGTAGAAAAATAATTGAAAAATAATTTTATAATTAGATTTAAAAGTTAATGCAAAACCTGCCTTATGTGCAATTTATATGTTTTAGATATATTTACATATATATATGAATTTAATAGTTCAGGCTCTGTTGTTAATAGTAACCTTTAATATTATAGTAATGTGCAAGAAAGGGCTCCCTGTATATTGTTTACAGCATTAGCTGAGATAGATTTTTTTTATCCTTAAGAAAATGTTAAATTTAATTTATTTAAAGAGAGAGACAAACCACTGTCTAATGAAACAAATAAATAAATAAATAAAAAAGAAGCAATTTTATGTTTAGTTAACTCGTACCGAACTGTGACTTCAATACAGAGATACGTACCGGACCGTCATGTTTGTGTACCGTAGACGCTCATGTGATCAAACTTTGATGCATTTTATGAAAACATTACAGTTGAAAATGCTGCTTTCATTATACTTATCATCTGCTTCATTTTCACTCATAATCCGCCTAACGTGGCTTTGTGCATCAGATTACTGAAATTAAAGAGATTATAAATGTCATTTCAGGTTGACTTCAAACTACAAAAGTACATGCACGTAAAGGGCAGACAAGATAACAGTGCACTGAAAGATAGACAGCAGTTGATTGTTACAGTGTTTGACACATTCTGTTCTGTTCTGAGTATATTGAGCAGAGAGAATAGTAGAGATTGTAGCCTTGTCATTCAGGAAGAGCATATCCAAATGTGTCAGAGAAGCTACATTCTCTCCACTATAACTGTCCTCAAATTGCAGAGGAGGTTATTCATGTATTGCTGGAGTGGAGAGTGGAGTTCACTTTATCTAAATGTCAATCGTCTTTGTGTTGTAGAGGGTTACTGCTCGCCGGAGTGGGATGGCATCGTATGTTGGCCTGAGGGAGTTCCTGGAAGGATGGTGTCCACTGCCTGCCCAGAGTACATATATGACTTCAACCACAAAGGTGAGCCTGCAGCTGCTGACCTGTGGTTAACTGACACATGTCTGAAGCACATGGAGATCCCCTGACAATAATGAATAACCTCCAGTATACTCTTATTTGGAAGACACATCCTCCAGAATCTCTGCCTTTCTCCTCATACAGAACATCATTGTTGACCTCACAATTCTTGTCACGTCTTTTAGACAAACATGCTGGGATATGTACATTCATAACAAGGTGTGTTTTCATAATGTATCATGTACCTAGACAGTGAACTGAAAACTAGCAGTGTGATTCCTTACTTCATTACATTTATATTTATTCTTTTAGCAGAAAGTGGCAAAGTGATGGACAAATAAGAATATTGTCAGCAAATAATCCAAGGGAGAAAATTATACAAAACGTGCTAGCATTCCAAGTTTTAGAAAATACTAGAGTCGTGTTATTATTCGGCAGTGTTGGAGTAAACGCAGTGCATACAATGAATCAGACTTCTATCCGGAAAATTTAATCTGGTGTAGGATTTACTTTGAAACAATTTTCACTCAGAAACATATTGAATTAAACATGACATTTTGAAGTAGTAAAATAGTCATTCCTATTTACAACTTCAAAGAAATATTTTTTTTTTACAGTGTAGGGCTATTGATGAGTTTGTTCATTCCCTCATTCATTTCCTTGAATCAGTTCACACTGTTTGTTTCAAAGCATCATTTTTCAAATTCTGTAGAATGAGAAGAATCTGATTCAGAGTTTTGGTTTCATCACTCACAAAAGGTCACATGCATCTCTGTGATATGTTTCGTGATTTTAGCATTAGGTAAATTCTGTTTATCGGCGTGTAATGTTGTTTAGATATTATTAAAGGATTAGTTCACTTGGATTAGTCATCCAAGATGTTCATGTCTTTCTTTCTTCAGTCAAAAAGAAATTAAGGTTTTTGAGGAAAACATTCCAGGATTTTTCTCCATATAGTGGACTTCACTGGGGTTCAACAGGTTGAAGGTCCAAATGTCAGTTTCAGTGCAGCTTCAAAGAGCTCTACATGATCCCAGACGAGGAATAAGAGTCTTATCTAGAGAAACCATTGGACATTTTCTAAAAATATATATATATATATTTATATGCTTTTTAACCACAAATGCTCATCTTGCACTGCTCTGTGATGCTCCACGCATTACGTTGGAAAGGTCATCATTGTTTTACCTTTTTTTTGTAAAGGCCGTTTGGCTTAATCTTTGCACATTCACTTTGTAGACACTGAATCTGTACTTCCACCTACGTCACACGTGACCTTTCCAACATGATTACGTCATGCATGGCGGATTGCAGAGCAGTGCAAGATGAGCATTTGTGGTTAAAAGTATACAAATTGTTTTTTAGTAAATGGCCGATGGTTTCTCTAGATAAGACTCTTATTCCTCGTCTGGGATCATGTAGAGCTCTTTGAAGCTGCACTGAAACTGACATTTGGACCTTCAACCTGTTGAACCCCAGTGAAGTCCACTATATGGAGAAAAATCCTGAAATGTTTTCCTCAAAAACCATAATTTATTTTCAATTGAAGAAAGAAAGACATGAACATCTTGGATAACGTGGGGGTGAGGAAATTATCAGGAAATTTTCAGAAGTGAACTAATCCTTTAATGAAAATAATAAAATATCTTTTCTTCTTTGTGTTCTATAAGTGGAAAACTGTGTAAACAACATTGTTTTAAACTAGTTTTATTATTTGCATTAAACATTTTACCTCTGATTGGCTACAATGAGTATTTATAAACCACTTCAATGGAAATACATGATTAATATTGAACTAAATACCATAAAAGGCTGAAAAATATACTGTTATACTGAATATTTTTATAGCTTTTTAAATGTGTCCTTTTTGCATTTAAAAAGCTATAAAAATATTCAGTATAACAGTATATTTTTCTGCCTTTTAGGGTATTTAGTTCAATATTAATCATGTATTTCCATTGAAGTGGTTTATAAATACAGTACTTTCCACACTTTTCCCTAACAGTGGAAATGAAAACCTAGAAACACATTTCGACTTGATTTGCTGCTTTCCAAACACAGAGTTTCCTTGCAAAATAGTATTTACAATAGTGCTTTAGAGATGCATTAATTACAGTAGCTAGAGATCTGTATATGAAAGCACTAATTGGACATCTTACTCAAATCTATCCACAGTCACGGTTGTTTTTTTAATTGTATTCCTTTTATCAATAATTTAATCCATAAGTGTGCCGCTGTTTAATGCTAATGGGGCAAACATTAATCATTTCCTACACTGTAGCTCTATTCTGTCATTCTGATTGAGAAAATCAATATATGATTGTCCTGAAGACACGGATGCTTTGCTAGAGGATGCTTGTGCTGTGTCTCCAGGACATGCCTACCGGCGCTGTGACAACAACGGGACCTGGGAACTGGCTTCAAGTAACAACAAAACCTGGGCTAACTACAGCGAGTGTGCCAAATTCCTCAACCCTTACCCACCGGACCCAGAGAGGGTAAGACCTTTGACCTTACAGTATGCGACACGAGTCTGTCAGCTAGACGCAGTTATCATTTTCACATCCAGTGCCACTTTGTTTAAATAGCAAATGCACTGTTCGACCATGGGCGGGCTGGTCTGAAAACAAGGTGTGTTCAGGTGCATTGTTGGCGTATTGCTGTTTTGAAGCAACTGACAATGTCTGCGCCATTATGGTGCGTTCACACCGGACGCGAATGAAGCGGTAAGCGCGAGTGATTTACATGTTAAGTCAATGCAAAGACGCGAATTGACATCCTGCGACGCGATTCGAGCGAATGACGCGGCGCGAATTGAGCGATTCGCGCGAATCGCGCAAGTTGAAAAATCTGAACTTTGGCGAATTTCCGCGCCGCGTTAACCAATCGGGAGCTTGCTCTAGTAGTGACGTGATGTAGCGAGCTGAGGCAGAAATTCGAAACAACAATGGAGGACAAAATCATCGTCGCTGTACATCTTCATACATTTATAGAAACAGAAATAAAAAGGACCGTGTTTGAAAGAAAGTGAGTGAGGAGGTCGGACAATCTGATAAGTTGTAAAAGACGGTCTTTACTCAATTTGATATATATATACATATATATAAATACATATTGAGACTACAAGCCAACTAAAGACGACCAATTGAGCTTATTCGCTGTAATTTACAATTATTTCCCCACTGACAAGTTGTGTTTATTCAGAGGAAGTGTGCAGAAGCAGTGGGAGAGTCTGGGACACATAAAGGAGCAGTAGGGGTTCAATCTTCAGCTGGCTGGCGGTAGCAGCCACTGACAGGTCACGTGACCTGGTGGCAGCTGCCAGTCTGATTCTGGCAGGTCACGTGACCTGCCATTGGCGCTGGTGGCAGCTGCCAGTCTGATTATGGCATGTCTGTCAGACCCTGCGTTCCAATGTCCATACTATCCATCCTAAATAGTATGTGAGATTAAAATAAGTGTGTCCCAAAGCATAGTATGTTGAAAAGAGTATGCCAAAAGTCCCCGGATGGTCTACTATTTCCAGTAGATTTTCGAAGTGTGGATCCGTGCACACTATAAAGGCTAATATTGCCCACAACCCATTGCGCATTGGACGAGGATTCAATTCAGAACTACAAACACGAATAAAAAGTGTTAAAAAACTACAAAACATGGCGGATACGCGCGATCGACGCTGAGAGATTTGAGTGACTAATAATCATTTTAACCTGATAGAAAATATATATTTAATGTTACCCGTGTTATTTTTCATCTGCAAATACCAATGTGGACTTTTATAAAGATCCGAATGGCCATTAACTTTTAAATGCATCATTATGCATTAATATGAGGAGAGTTCTCCACATGAAAGACCCGCGACTGCAGATCAACGTGCTGCATTTCTCTCCGATACGGTAGGAAATTAACTAAATGAAATGTGGAGGATGTAAGATGATTGACAGGCCAGTTTACGGTGACAGGATGCGACAGAGAGAATTGACGCGATTGTATGACGTGTTAGTATGTCCCAAAGCTTGTCTACTCTTTTGCTACACACTCAAAAGTAAGTACTTTTTGTTCACAGAAAGAGTACATACTTTTAGGGCGTAGTATAAGTAGGCGAATTGGAACGCAGCAAGAGGTTCTGGTGGCTGGCAGAGTGTAACACGTTCCTTATATCTCTGTCGCTGCATGGAAATACATAATTGTATTATTAATAATATAACATTATGACTTTATTCTTTTGTATAATTCACGTTTTAGATGGGTTTATCTCAATTAAAGCAGTCAAATGACCGTGATCTCAACTGGTGGAAAAATGACGCATAGCCCAGCCAGCCACTGCTGAGACGCGAGTGTAACGCGTTCTCTAATCACTTTCGCTGCATGAAAATACATAATTTTATCATTATTAATATCATATTATGACTCTATTCTTTTGTATGGTGAACGTTTTAGATGGGTTGATCTCAATTAAAACAGTCAAATGACCGTGATCTCAATTGGTGGAAAATGTCAAATATAACACAGCATGCTTTCGGGGAACATATTATGATTGATTTTCAAAAAATTGAGCTATAAAAGCCTGATGTATAAATATGATGCTCAACAACAAAAACATGCACATACTTTTGAGTATCATATTTCATACACACATGCACTGGGACTCATGATTTTTATTTATACTGCACAAACTGTACATCCTCCCATATATATAATTAATGAGAAATGGACAAATAAATGTTACCCAAACGCATGTTGTTTACATTAACATTAAAAAATGTGAACATGTATTTTATTATTTTTAACATTAAAAAAAGAGTCATGAATAATTAGGTAAATCAAAGTTGCTGCATTCCACAAAATTTTTATCTTACACTTACTTACAAGCTAACACTCAACAACAACTTTTTAAACATGCAAGTCCCCTCCAAATATTGTAAATATGTGAAACATATTTGTGAAACAAGCAGATTTACAGGTGGTCATGTTGCTTATGCTGCCCGTGACCTTAAAAGAAATGAACAAAGTCAATGTATCTAAATATTTACATCAAACACACCTTTTTAAAATGAAATCAAAAAATGAGACCTAATCTTCCCCACAGCCGCTAAAATGATTGTATCCAGATTTAGGATTAATGTTGAGAAAGGGTCGTATCATTAGAATAATTCACGTTTTAATTGCCATTTTTATGCTATATATTATTGCATAACTCGTGTTATTACAAAACATAAAATCGTCACAATTATTAGCAGTATGCATACAAATTAGAATGATTTCTTTGGAATGACAGGCAACAGTGGCTGGATGGTTGAGCGTCCAGCAAAGCATATAGGCTAGCAACCAGTTGAGATCACGGTCATTTTACTGCTTTAATTGAGATCAACCCATCTAAAACGTCCACCATACAAAACAATATAGACATCATATTATATTAATAATGATAAAATTATATATTTCCATGCAGCGAGAGTGATTAGAGAGCGCGTTATACTCGCGTCTCAGCAGTGGCTGGCTGGGCTATGCGTCATTTTCCACCAGTTGAGATCACGGTCATTTTACTGCTTTAATTGAGATAAACCCATCTAAAACGTCAATCATACAAAACAATATAGAAATAATATTATATTAATAATAATAAAATTATATATTTCCATGCAGCGAGAGTGATTAGAGAGCGCGTTATACTCGCGTCTCAGCAGTGGCTGGCTGGGCTATGCGTCATTTTCCACCAGTTGAGATCACGGTCATTTTACTGCTTTAATTGAGACATGTGACCTGTCAGTGGCTGCTGCCGCCAGCCAGTTGAAGATTGAACCCCCACTCTAAAGGAGCGGGAGAGCCCCTCTCATGACGCGAATTCGCGTCTGTTGTGAAGGGATTTTCACGCGCGAATGAAGCGAGTAAACTCAAAATGTTCAAGCGTCCAACTACGCGCGAATAGCGCGATTTATTCGCGCAAGTCGCGTCTGGTGTGAACACAGCATTAGACCAGGTTTTTGTTGGCCAAAGTCAATGGCGCAGTATTTTTTATTTATTTTTTTTGTTATTTAAAGAGCGTGATCATGCACTTAGATTGTTAAAATATTGCTCAGAGTGTTATAATGCAGGATAATTAATCAATTTAAAAAAAGCTATTATTCACCTGTTAGGGTAAGAAATACAAACCCACTCCTGTACGTAATCTTCAGACGATCTCTGTGAACTGTAAAATGTGTGACATAACAATAGATGGTGGTAAAGCACAATTTCAGGTTGTGATCTAATAAGATGCTGCGCTGCTCCAATGCATTGCAGGTTCATCAAAATGTACGGTAGTTTTTAGTCACATTACACCTCTACTTGCTGGAGAAAGTTGTTAGCTACTGGAAAAGCTACACAGTTTTAAAAGCAAATGATCTACTGTCGGTCTACAAAAGTTAATTGCATCGTTACTTTGGTTAGCTGCTCCCCAACACTGTGTAGACATTTCCTAATTTAGTATGTTACATCTGTTACATGTTGGTACTCTTCACTCCAAACATGGCATGAAATTTAACCAAACAAACAGAGTGCAAACTGTTACTTTGATTAAATTTTATAGGTTTGTTTTACAGTGTATATAAGACATTTTAACACTAATGCTTCTAAAAATGCAAGACGCAGCCCCCATGAAAGGTTTTAAAAAAGTGCCAATGGTCTTGAGACGTGCTTTTGAGATGTGATGCAATAACGGACATAACAGAAATAGCCAAACAGATAGCTACAGTACGGTTTGTAACGATTGGCCCTATCGGTCGATTTTACATTGATTAAAATGGGGTCAGATTATGCTGTGTGAGGTTATGAGTGTTTAAAAACAAAGATGAATAAATAAAGTGTATTTACAATATTCACAAGGAACTTAAAACAACACAATAAAACTAGAATAACTTAGGCTGTTTAAAAGCGCTGAGTCCGATTGCACCATACCCTAAAACAGTCCATAAGAATCCTAGCGTGATGTAAGTCCCAATGTGAAAGTGTCCACCGGTGTATATACAAAGTCCACAGAAGTGTTAATCCAAGTGAAGATGATGTGAAGTGCTGGAAAGGTAAGTCTTTAAAAACAACTCTGCAATCCAGCTTGTGGTCGTTTGATTAATGACCCACTTTGTTTGCCATGCTGCCTCCTTTATGCTGGCTTACTTCCTGGATCCTGTCATGTGATCAGTCAAATGACAGGCAGACCCGTACACATTTAAAGACATACACACATTAAAATAAGTAAGAGGAATAAAATGGCTAAGACAACATGAAACCCAATTAAAACTCAAATATACATAAAACCATCATGCTATATATATATTGAGTGGATAAAACACGTGTTTTATGTGACAGTGTCACATGTTTTTGACATTAAAAAAAAAAGAAAATAATCGCATTGGCTATCCAGACACAGCCACTATGAGCGCCTCCGCTGCCATGTTGCCATCAAATAAAACAGTTGCCATGCCAACAACATGCCATGCTCACAACGCTTGCCCCGCCTCCTGTATCATCTGATTGGTCCATTGTTTTAGAACTGCCATTGATGAGCAGCGCTGCATGGAAAAGTTGACATAGAGCCTCAAAAATGCGGCGCTCATGCGAGATGCTGCAAAAGACGTGAGCGCAATGGCCATACACATCCGTCTAGTGCGTGTTTACCTAGAAAAACAATTTAAAAAAGTAGCGCATTGAAATGGAAAAATGTGTTCTGTGTGAACGGCCCCTTACACTGTAACTTTAAGCTTAACTTAGTCAATGTTTTTAGTTACATCAACTCAATGATATTGAGTAAATTCTAGTATATTCCAGTCTACATTTTTCAGTAAACTGAAACATTAGCACAGCTACAGTGCACTGTGAAGCAACACACAGTAGAGTCTTCAATCAGGCTTTACTCTTCAACACAATGGTAACCACAAATACCTACAGAAATAATAACTGAATTGTACATATATGTGGATTGAACACAATGCAATTAAGTTGTGACAGTGTTGAGCAATTGTTTTAAGTATTTTTTTCCCACTAGGCTACATTCATGTGGTACTTCACTTGGTAGTAATTGCATGAGGTGTACATGTGTTCATACATATTGCTTCATTGTGAATGAAGCACGGTGTATAATGAGGCAGGTCTGCGCAGAGAGGAATGTCAATGTCTTCATTTAAATATTGAAAGCGCAGCACAATTTCAGCACTGTCTGCGGGTGGTTAGTGAATAAGACACAGGTATCTGTGTTGACTTACCATGTGATGCAACTCTTTAGTGAATTCCCCCCTCAGTGATTTCTGCCTAATTGTTTGCATTTTGATTTGTTCCTCACACAAAGTTATCATGGCTTTGGAATATAGCCTGGAACAACATGAGAGGAAATGACAGTATTTTAAAGTCAAACCACATTGTGTAGACACAGTTCATTAGTCATCAATGTTAACACTGAAGTCTTTTGTTTGTTTAGCTTTGTTTAAATTCATTTCTCTCATCTGTGTGCTTTTCATTTTGGCGTAGACTGGCGAAAAGCTCAGCTGCGGGCAGAACTATTTACCATTTAGATGAGGAATGTACATAAACTGAACCCTCAGTGGAAAGAGTATTCCACTGCAGAAGTCTGAATTGAATTTAATCAATGGAATCGGCATAATTAATGTAGGTCATCAAAATTTGTTGAACCTCTAGGTTACAGAACATCCCATCTAACAGGAAACGTTCTAACAAGGTTTTCTCAAAGTTATGAACAAACTTTTTTTTTTTTTTTTTCCAATAATGTCGATAGAACATTCCTTCAAAGTTATCTGGTCTTTAATAATGTTCTCAAATCGTTAGCACAACAACATTATTTATACATTGTTCACAGTATGTTTTTACCAGAAACATTTCAGCGGGACGTTTTTTTCGTCTAACATTTTTTAATTTGTTTCAGAATGTTCAGGCAACATTCAAAAGTAACAGGTTTACGTTCACTAACTTAAAGGGTTAGTTCACCCAAAAATGAAAATGATGTCATTAATGACTCATCCTCATGTCGATTCAAACCTGTAAGACCTTCATCTTCAGAACACAGTTTAAGATATTTTAGATTTAGTCCAAGAGCTTTCTGTTCCTCCATTGAAAATGTATGTACGGTAGACTGTCCATGTCCAGAAAGGTAATAAAAACATCATCAAAGTAGTCCATGTGACATCAGAGGGTTAGTTAGAAGTTTTTGAAGCATCGAAAATACATTTTGGTCCAAAAATAACAAAAACTACGACTTTATTCAGCATTGTCTTCTCTTCCAGAATCCTTTCCATTGAATTGATTCCACTGAATTGATTCCATTAAATCCTTTCATCTGTCGGCGTTGGAAATGCACTTTTACGTCGCTGTGGTTGTTTTTGGCGATTAGTACATCCGCGACATTTTGAAGCATCGAAAATATATTTTTGTCCAAAAATAATAAAAACTACGACTTTATTCAGCATTGTATTCTCTTACGGGTCTGTTGTCAATCTGCGTTCACGACTCCGCTTCTTCTTCTTTCCTGTTTTACGGCAGTTGGCATCCAGCTTATTGGTGCATTACCGCCCCCTTCTGCTCCGGAGTGTGGTTCACGACTCCGCAGTGACGCTGCTGACGTGTTATCCGGTGCGCCCAAGCTTCGTTTACAGTCTGAGGGAGACGCACGCTGTATTCAAGCTATTCTACATTGTTTGTATTTTGGTTTTGCTATATTTTTTAAAATGGTGCATAAGTGTGCATGTCCTAATGTCCTAATCGCCAAAAACAACCACGGCGACGTAAAAGTGCATTACCAACGCCGACAGATGAAAGGATTCAATGGAATCAATTCAATGGAACCAATTCAATGGAAAGGATTCCAGAAGAGAAGACAATGCTAAAAAAAGTCGTATAGTTTTTTGTTATTTTTGGACCAAAATGTATACAGTGTGCAAAGACCTTTAGATGTTATATCACAGTATGTTAGTATATTAGTATCATGATATAGTTTGCTAAAAGTGCAACAAAAATGGTTTGCATAATAAACATCCATGTGGTAATGTCTGTTTTTGAATAATGCAGTGAGTTCATTCATTTACAAATGAAAAGTACTTTGTTTCATTTTACTGCAACTGGATCTAAGCTACAAAAAAAAAAAACCTGTGACCACAAAATAATAATCTGTATTAATGCAGCAAGCTGTAAAGTCCACAAGCTTTTCATTATATTGTCTGGTTTGGAAAGGCATTTATATTTAATAAAAATGAAGAAAATATTTGAAAAGTTGAAATGAAGTGTTTATAATAAAGTATTTATTGGGTTGGCAATAGATTTGCTCCTCTCTGATTGGTTGCTGGCAACTGTCTGTTGCCCTATTAGTTGCCATGTGTCTCAGCAGGTTGCCTGTTGCCCAGCAACATTCCTCAAAAAGTTGCCACATGTATTATCACCTTAAAACCTTCGTTCATCTTAGGAACACAAATAAAGATATTTTTGATGAAATCTGAGGGTTTCACATAGGCATCAATGTCATTGCATCTTTTGTGGTCCAGAAAGGTATTAAAGACATTGTTAAAATAGTCCATGTGACTACAGCGGTTCAACCTTGATGTTATGAAGCGACAAGAATACTTTTTGTGCACAAAAACAAAACAAAAATATTCAACAGTTTGTTATCTCCCCTGTCAGTCTTCTATGCAGTTGATGCAGTGACTATTTTAACAATGTCTTTAATACTTTTCTGGAACTTGAATGAAGGTAATTACGTTGCTTTTGTTGGGGGATAAAAAAAACCCTCAGATTTCATCAAAAATATCTTAATTTTTGTTCTGAAGATGAACAAAGGTCTTATGGGTGTGGAACGACATGAGGATGAGTAATTAATGACAGAATTTTCATTTTTGGGTGAACTAAATTTGCCAAAATATACTACTAATTTGCCAAAATTCAGTTCAGACATTTTACACACGTTGCTCATATCTCATTTGTTCATTCATTAACAAGTCAGATAATCTCTGGATCAATTGATTCATATTCATAACAATTCTGTCACAAAGGTATAATTTGCTCTGTAGATTAGCCTTTCAGACACTCTTCTCAGATCCACGGATGCTCACTGCACCCTGATGTTCAAATATTCAATTATAGTTTCCAATTTATTTTTTTACTATTTAGCACTTTTTTGAAAGATATCTTCCTTTGAACTGTAACAGCGTAGATTGAGAGTGGAGATCTATATATTGAGGTCATGCCTTTTTGCTTCCCATGTTTATATTTGATGAAGTCCCAAGAGCCACTTCTGTAGTTAATAAAAATTCATCCTTGCAAAATAAATGCAGCCACGATGGCTGGGTTTGGCCATCACCCCTCATGCTAAATGTTAACAGCTGGCAAATCTCTTGTTCTATCAGCCCCGGATTGCTCTCCTCTAATGCATGCCACTGATCCAGCTATAGCTCAGTTAGTGCGGTCGCGATGTGAAGTCACTCGGCTGACTGCAGCCTGAAGTAATCTGAGTTGAAAGTGTGGCCGCTGACTGCTTAGCTTTTGTCAGGCCTCTGAACTTCAAGACAAACTGTTTTCACATGAGGCAGTGAGCAGACACCTTAGTCACAGGGTGTCAGCTTGCTCCTCAAATAAACATTTGTGTTTTTGATGGAAAAACTGCCAAAGTTGGTAATTCCTTTACCAGCTCTGCTTTGGTTTACACACCAAAAGATGCAACTGCTTGAGCTTTGAGTTTAAGCCCAAACAGAAATCAGACGCTGCTGACGTGAGTTTCATGTGATGTAAATAGTAGTAAACATAAAGAAACTGTGGGATTGTTTCAGCCAAGGTCAAAGTGGAAGAACAAATTAAATGGTTCCAGATTAGACTAGTCCAAGGAAAAGTCCTTGTAAATTAACAAGACGTTACATCAAAGGCTGCAGCGCTGAGAGCAGCTCATTACAGCCATGTCTGTTGAGCACAAATGCAATAATCTCACCATCACAACTCAGTTTCTCCACTCTCATGAACGCTTTCATCGTAACACAGTGCAAACAGTGAAAACAAGAGATTCATTATGCAGCGCAGACAACATTGTTGATCAGAACAGGTTTTGGTGCAGAACTCAAGTGAGCTGAAGTGATTGACTGCTTGCTTTCTGTAAAACATTTCATCACAATAAGGTGGACGACGTTCAAAATGTACTTGTTCTGTTACTGGTGCTGTTATTGTTCTCACTCTCTTATTGTCCTCTTCATTCTCAGGAGGTTTTTCACAGACTTTACCTGATCTACACAGTGGGCTACTCCATCTCTCTGGGATCACTTATGGTGGCCACAGTCATCCTCGGATACTTTCGGTGAGAAAACCCATCCTTGTTTTCACAGAAAGGATTCATGAATCCCTTCACAAATGAGAAATCTTCAAAAGCAATTTTAAGGGCCTTTTCCTACTTCTGGGGATTGTGCAGAAAACAAGTTTGTGTGATTCTCCTATGATATCGTCTTGATATTTTACTCTTTTTTCTTTTCTTTTTTACTTTTCTCTTTGATCCATACAGTTTTTGCATAGATCTTGCTTACAACATGCAGCATATCTGCAAGCTTTAACAATGTCAGCGTAACACAGCTATAATCTTTACAGAAAATTAAGTGATAAATTATGCCATAAATTATGCATTTTTCAAACAAAGGCTGAGTAATCATTTTGTGTTGATTTATAAAACAATTAGGTGATCTACAGTAAACTCACTGCAGCTGCTCTTAGGCTACAATCTAATATAATGCACCATTTTTATATCACTTGATGCTAGTTTTATGGTATCCACATTTAGACATTGAGTTTTCTCCGGGAATCAATATTCCTCATTTAAATAATTCCCACCCAAGGCAAACACAAAATAAAGGGGCGGGGCCTGGTTGAGTTAGTAGTGTGTTGAAACTGGCGTTTATGGTAAGAGGCGGGACATTTCGCAAACATGCAAAGTGCTTGATCAATCACAACATACTGGTCCAATCCGACCAATCAGAGCACATTGTGCTTTTCAGAAGGAGGGGCTTCATAGAGACAGTAACAGAGCGTTACTGACAGACTGGGAAGAGAGGAGCTGAACAATGGAGAATATGAGGAAAATAATGTGATTTTTGAACATTCATGCATTAAAACCTATTCTAGTAGAGCCAAAAATTCAATACCAAGTAATCAAGACTTTGCACAGGGGCATAATTGGGCCTCTTTGAATGACTTTGAATGTTTTTTTTAGCAGTTAATTGGAGTTGGTATGTGCTTTTTTCTCTTCAGGCATGAGCAGAGAACATTTTTGTCTAAATTATTAATTACTGAAATTGTCACTTGTCATTTGTGTATGAATGGCTTTACAAATGATTTAGACAGATATATGTGGCACAATGGCTTTGAAGGGTTAATGTTTTTGAATTTGTGGAGAAACTATTAAAACTAAAGTAAAACTTTGTGTTCTGACTTGACTAAAGCGATCAGTTTTCCAAATGAACTGCATCAAATGAATGTTTTTCTAATAGTTCACCCAGTGTGTGTGCTGGCCCCTTTTCAATATTAAGACATATGAGTGCATTTATTACTTTTGCGTTCAATCGTTCCATTTTCATTACTAATTAATGCAAAGAGGTTCCCTTCGTTATTTATCCAGTGGGCTTATTCAAATAAAGGGTCGGGTCGTGTGCAGAATGAGCCGCTGACAGGCACCAGATTAGCTTGACTCGGCTCCAGTGCTCCATGTTTTTAAGAGGCCTAGGCACCCGGAAATGCAGGTCAGGAAAATGACTTTAATAAGGGCTCGTTTGGGCTGCTGCTGAACCGCGGCCAGCCTTTCCATGCTCTGCACTCACAGTGTCAGCAGTATGGTCTCAGGTGCATGAGCTTCAGGACATCAGCCATTCAGTGCGGTGACTCTCAGACATTACCTCCAGTGTCTGAGGCATGCTCCGAGAAGCCAGATCTGCTCTCCGGAACCTCCCGATCAATCGTTCCCAGTGGGATGGTGGTTAAACAGCAGTTAGTCTAATGATGAGGAGGGAACCGATTCCACGCAGTCACCATAAACCTCTCCAGGAGGCAGAGGGATAACACAAATAAACCCAAAAGGCTTCACATTTCAGTGTCTTTCTGAAGAAGGGACTGAATTGAACATTTGAACTGTTTGTTTTAGTAAGAAATTACACTCCGATTGGAATGGATACTGATCGTTCAAGAAAATTACAATTATCAATTATATGGCTTTTGCAATAGAATTATCACCACATACGGTTTTATGATAACAATCTTAAAGGTGCCCTTGAATGAAAAATTGTATTTATCTTGGCATAGTTGAATAACAAGAGTTCAGTACATGGAAATGACATACAGTGAGTCTCAAACTCCATTGTTTCCTCCTTCTTATATAAATCTCATTTGTTTAAAACACCTCAGAAGAACAGGCGAATCTCAACATAACACCGACTGTTACGTTACAGTCGGGATCATTAATATGTACGCCCCCAATATTTGCATATGCCAGCCCATGCTCCCAACATTATGAAAGGCATTAGACAAGGGCAGCCAGTATTAACGTCTGGATCTGTGCACAGCTGAATCATCAGACTAGGTAAGCAAGCAAGAACAACAGCGAAAAATGGCAGATGGAGCAATAATAACTGACATGATTCATGATAACATGATATTTTTAGTGATATTTGTAAACTGTCTTGCTAAATGTTTCGTTAGCATGTGGCTAATGTACTGTTAAATGTGGTTAAAGTTACCATCGTTTCTTACTGTATTCACGGAGACAAGAGCCGTCATTATTTTCATTTTTAAACACTTGCAGTCTGTATAATTCATAAACACAACTTAATTCTGTATAAATCTCTCCAACAGTGTGTAATGTTAGCTTTAGCCACGGAGCACTATCAAACTCATTCAGAATCAAATGTAAACAATATAACAGTATACAATACTCACATAATCCGACGCATACATGCCGCATGCATGACGAACACTTTGTAAAGATCCATTTGAGGGTTATATTAGCTGTGTAAACTTTGTTTAGGCACTGTTTAAGGCAAGCGCAAGCTCCGTGGGCGGAGAGCACGAGATTTTAAGGGGCAGCAGCACAAATCAGCTCATATTTAATTATGCCCCAAAATAGGCAGTTAAAAAAAAATAATTAAAAACAATCTATGAGGTATTTTGAGCTGAAACTTTACAGACACATTCAGGGGACACCTTAGACTTATATTACATCTTGTGAAAAAATGTTCGATGGCACCTTTAAATCTTAAACAATCTTGGGCCAGTAAAGATATACATATCATTCAAATAAATGTTTATTTTTCCAAACAAAAATATAGTTTGTAACAATCAGCTCCGTTTTCTGTAATATTTTTATTATTATTATTATTATTATTATTATTATTATTATTATTATTATTGTTGTTGTTGTTACATTTTGGATGTAGCTTTTTATGACCATTTTAGTGACTAATTTTTGCCTCTGCATTTTTTTTAAATCCCTATTTTGAGACCACAATTTCTAAATGTAATTTGTCCTAGAACTTTAAAACAATCAACAAATACAACAATCAGGTCTGTTTAGCCCCCCTAGCAATGTCCTAGCAACCACTCAAACAGTTAATTGAGATCACATATAAAAGCCCAACATCGTTAGAGAGCCTCAGTAAATCTCAGAACACTCAGTAAATCATACCAACAATCATAATCTTAGCTTTAAAAAATAACTGAACTTTGTGCACAATTTGTGGTGAATGTCTGGTGTTGGACGAAAGCAACACCCGCAATCATTACTGACCGGTGGAGGTTCTGAAACAATTTTTGAAATTGTGCTCTTGTAGTACAAAATTGATCAGCCATTCTCATGAGTTGCTCTTGTTTGCTATTGATTGCTGTCTGTGTTGAACGAAGGGACATTATAGTGCAGACATTCCCGTGCTCTTTTAGTGGACGTCAATACAGGATCTGTTTCTGACAAAAGTGGCCTATGATGTCAGACATCCATTGTG
Source organism: Chanodichthys erythropterus (assembly GCF_024489055.1). Lineage (NCBI taxonomy): Eukaryota > Metazoa > Chordata > Actinopteri > Cypriniformes > Xenocyprididae > Chanodichthys > Chanodichthys erythropterus. Next base: position 38,785,026 of record NC_090236.1, read on the forward strand.
ATTTCATGAATAAACATGCATGTTTGGTTCAAGCACATGTATGTTTTGCACATTTGCATACACAATAGTACATGTTGGTAACAACAAACATTTTATGCATGAACCACTTTATTTATTCAGCATTTTAGGTTATTGAATACTGAATTCTTGAAACAAATGATAAGATTTTAAGGTCACATTTATCATTAAATTAATTTTGTTATGTGTGATTTCTGGTGCTATATATCACAAAAGATATCCCATTATTTTAAGCAAGCCTGAATATTTATGTTAATTTTAACACTCTATCATTATTTAATAATTACTTCATTCTTTTTTTAATTATGACTTTGTTTGCTGTGGGACAGCTATTAACCATAAAATTAAAATGCACCATGAATGGATTTTTGCTTTATTCCAAGACTTTTGAAGCTGTAAAATCATTATGCATAGATATGTGTTCTCATTCGTAGTCCAATTCAAACATTGCATTCATGTAACTATTCCAACTATTCCTATTGTCGGCTCAAGCAATTTATGACACAGTTGTTTTCAGCAGTAATGTCCAATCTCACTGGGTGAATTTCAGTGGGAAGTTAGCATCCCCTAAGCATCCACTCCAAAGGGCAGAGTCTTTGAAGTAGGAGCAGGGCAGTTGTCTCAATTTGGAAATCTGGAACACACTTGGCAATGGGAGCAATAAAATGAAACTCTGAATGTGACCACAACAAAGCGTAGTGGCCTCCATTATCCCGTTAGCTTACCTTATTTACTTCGATAGACCCTGCAGGTAGTCATATTTAGCAAACAAATTGCCTTATTTATTACCTACAAAACTTATTTTAACTACAACATGTAGCCTTCACTGTTGGCCTTGATGATTTGATTTGCTCACTTTCATTCAGATTGAGCCCACCCATTAAAATGCTTGTTAGCACCACTACATTGAGCTCAAATCCTCATGTTTCCATTAAATCTGATGGCTCCTGGTTGTTTTGTTTTGTTATATTATACTCACTTTTAGTAATAATCAAACCACTATTCAAGCATGTATTGAATCTGGGGCTGCTGGTCATTTTATCAATGCTGCCATTATCCACAAATTAGCCACTGGTTCTGTGCCATGTGTTCCTCCTTTGTCTGTCACAGCATTTATGGGTGAGCAGGCTCTGACTCATAAGTAACCCAGCCAGTTAATTTGTCGGACCTTTACATAACAAAAAGATTCAGCTATTCAGCATGTCATCTCCTGGAGGTTGGGAGAGATCCTGAAGTGGAGTGCAACCTCCATGCCATGCCTCTTACCAGCCAAATATCTTATGGTGTTTAACATGCCAAGGCCACTTAACTTTTTCCTCAACATCCCCACAACAGTGCCATTGATCAGTTGACTGGTGCTCAATCTCCTAAGATTAAAGGCTACCCCCTGTTGTTGCCCGAGACCAAGGCGATGGAAAATCATTGCATTGCATTTGGGCTTCCTCCATCCATCTACTACCTCACCTGCTGCAGTTGTTTTCTTTGTGGAGAGAAAGGATAGTAATCTCTGGCCATGTATAGACTACAGAGTACTCAATGTAATAAGTTCCCATGCCCCCTGCCTCTGGTAATAGCATCAACAGAACGGATAAGTGAGGTCACATTTTCTCCAAGCTCAATCACCGCCTTGTCGATAACCTTATCCGTATCCACGGAGAGGAAGAATGAAAGACTGCCTTTATCAGCTTGGGAAATTCTGAATACAAGGTGATGCCTTTTAGTTTGTCCAACACTGCATCAGTTTTCCAATCTTTCATAAAATAAATCTTTAAGGACGTGATAAATAAATCATTGTAAACAATTGTTTAAAAAGATGGCATTTTGATCCATTCCACCTCGTTGGAGCACCTGACGAAGGGCTACAAAGGCTAAGCAATCATCTGTTTGTGAAAGCTGAGAAATGCCTAAATGTACCAACCATCTCTTTCCTAGGCTACTTGTCAAGTGCTGGAGGTGCTTGCATGGATGTGGCCAAAATCAAAGCAATCATATACTGGCCTGCTCCTTAGGCTGTCAAAGAATAGCAGAGATTCACCAATTTCTATAGATGTTTAATCAGGGACTTCAGCAGTGTAGCAGCACCCATCAACATTACTTTAGTCAGGACCACTTAAGTAAAAAATTACAAGAGACAAAATTTAGTAAATTTTTTATTGGCATATTTTGCTAAAGTTACAATTTGGTGGTATGGCTCTATTCTAAATTTCCCGTCCTTTTCATGAGCTCCATGAAAGCCAAGACCGGGAACAGCAGCAGCTTCTGGGGACAACCTCCCATTTAGAGCAGCAGAAAATCCCCCTATTGAGAACAGAGCATGCATCAATGACAACAGAATGACACTGGTTAATGAATCTGATTAATGAATGACCAAAGCTGTGTTTAAGTAATGCGCCTTATTTTAGAGTTCCCAATGGAGTCCATAGAAATCAGATCAGCTGATATGGGTGCTTGACTACAAGGCCTGAACTGATGCAGAATGCTTGATTTCTGTGTTTCACCCCCAAAACACTGTCATCGAATGTCATCGTGTTTTTTTGTTTGTTTGTTTTTTCTACTAAACATCAATGTAAATAATACATCCGGGTACCATCCCCATTCCAGTGGGCAGATTGAGAGGCTTAATCAGGAGGTGGGTCAGTTCCTCCGTTCTTAATGCAACTGCAACCAACAGGACTGGTGTTGGTTTCTCCCCAGTATGCCCAGAACTATCTCTGCAAGCCCTCCACTGGGTTGACAGCTTTCCTGTTCATCTTGGGGTTTCAGCTCCTCTCTGCAACTGGTCTGGTGAGCCTTTGAAACTTCCAGCGATAGATTGTTGGATGCGGTGCATCAGATATGTTTGGGAATAGCTCAAATTCATCTACAGAGAGCTATCCATCACCATAAAATAAAGGCAGACTATTGGCAACCATAATGATAGGTGGTGTCTGTATTGGCAAGAAATCGTTATTTTTATTGGAACGGGGTAGAGTTGGAAGCTTGAAAATATCCATACAACAGTATATTGTATTTACAATATTTGTTGCTGTGCAAATACGCCGATCAGGCATAACATTATGAGCACTGACAGGTGAAGTGAATAACACTGATTATTTCTTCATCACGGCACCTGTTAGTGGGTGGATATATTAGGCAGCGAGTGACGACTGGATCAGAGCATCTCCAAAACTGCAGCTCTTGAGGGGTGTTCCCGGTCTGCAGTGGTCAGTGTCTATAAACAGTTCTCCAAGGAAGGAACAGTAGTAAACCGGCGACAGGGTCATGAGCAGCCGAGGCTCAATGATGCATGTGGGGAGCGAAGGCTGGCCCGTGTGGTTCGATCCAACAGACGAGCTTCTGTAGCTCAAATTGCTCAAAAAGTTAGTGCTGGTTCTGATAGAAAGGTGTCAGAATACACAGTGCATCAGTTTGTTGCGTACGGAGCTGCATAGCTGCAGATAAGTCAGGGTGCCCATGCTGACCCCTGTGTATCTGCCTATTACTTTTTATATTCTTGGTAAGTAGTTTGAGGTGGGCTCAAACATATCTATATAGTAGTAAAATATAAGTACACAAATATATATATATAAAGATTTGTATATATATATATATTTTTTACATATCGACAGCTGTATTGTAAACACTATGAGATGAGATGAGGGCTGCAATTTTTTATTTTTTTTCACAAGACTGCAACAAATCTGGAGCAGCTATACCTTAATAGACTTGCTCTGGTCAAACTAGTTTGAGAAAGTGTAGACAAACTGAAGGGAATCTGAGTAACACATGCTTGCAATTTTGTTTTTATAGCTTACTTTTTGAGCCCTGGATTTTCAACATTTGTGCTTTCTGAACCCTTTAAATCCAAAGAATGTGTTACAGTCAGCGGCAGACTCATCTGGCCCTAATTAAGATGAGTATTGTTCTTCTAGCCTCTGTGAAAGGGCATTGGAGAGCAACCAAACACAGACATACACAGCTCAAAGTATCTGCTATTGCATAGTACTGAGTTCTGTGATTTTATGTACCTTGATTCCTCACACTGTTTACACCTAATTACAAAATAACATCTGTTTGACCTCATTTCTCTCTTTTTTTTTTCTGTTTTACTCTTTTAGGCGGCTACACTGCACCAGAAACTACATCCACATGCACCTGTTTGTATCGTTCATGTTGAGGGCCATTAGTATATTTGTGAAAGATGTGGTGTTGTACTCTGGTGCTGCATTACAGGAAATGGAACGCATCACTGTGGAGGATCTCAAATCCATCACAGAAGCCCCTCCTGCCAACAAAACCCAGTTTGTAAGTTCAGCACACATACAGTCATATCTCACAGTAAAGTTCATAGCAGAGTCATATTGTGTTGGTGGGAGCACTGTTATCATCTGAAAGCATTTGTCACTAAGACCCTGTAGCAATTTCCACATACACATACAGGATTTTATGCATAAACAAGGTTTTCAATTAAGCTTTATAGGAATTAAATTATGTAATACATTTCATTTTTAATTAAATATTATAATTAAGACTATTATAGTAGTTACTCAAACCCAGTATCAGGAAGGATTATGGATATTCTCTTTTGGCATGAATATGGGTCCCAAGCCATATCTAGAGACCAGGATATAATAGTGAGTTGAGGGTGGCTTCTTTTGTCTTGGATCAGTAAGCAGTCACCCAGCAAACATCGGTTCCCTTTCAATTTCCCTGAGGATTTGCCGATTGATGCCGCTTTATATAGGTTGCGAGCTGCTTCCATTTGGCGCACTTAAACAGCATTGGCCAGTTTGAGACACTGGCATGGTTCAATAAGGCTTCAGTATTTTCATAGACGGTCAAAGGTGTTTCCACATAATATCAGCTTCTGACAGAATGTCTTTCAAAACTTGCTTTAAATTGTCCTTCTATGTAAAGAATGATTTTTGTGGGTTGGTCAAGTTACATGTAGTCTATATCTCAAGAGCAAATGAACACTTCTTCTAATCAATATGTGCTGAATCGACTTTTCTTTACCCTTCAAGATTGGCTGTAAGGTGGCCGTGACTCTCTTCTTGTACTTCTTGGCGACTAATTATTACTGGATTCTGGTGGAAGGCTTGTACCTGCACAGCCTTATCTTCATGACCTTCTTCTCAGACAGGAAGTACCTTTGGGGCTTTACTCTGATTGGATGGGGTGAGTAAACTTGTTCACGTACACTTTATCTCCAGTACACAACAATAGGACATAATTATTCAGCTTCTGGCTACAGACACCAAATCATGTCCAATAATTACTGCTTTCTTCAGACTTTTTATTTGGAATAAATAACTAAGTGGGCTATCAATTAGTAAATCAAACAAAGTTTTGATTTTACTCTCGTATAATGGCGGCAGTTAGTTTGAGGTGTTGCTAATTGTTTCCAGTGCTGTATCTTTTGGAGACACATTTGTGGATGTACTTTAGACTCCACGGCTCCTGCATTGTACACACTGTGCGGAAAAGTTGGACATGCACAGCGCATACAATGTGGATGCTGTGGCGTTAAGCCACTTCTCTGTTGCAGAGGGTTGCAGAGCCATGGCTCAACAATAGGATTTTTCTTCTGCTGCACCAGTACTTTAGCTTTACACTATGATATATAAAAAAAAATTAAATAATGCTGTATAAATGCATAAAAAAATCATGGCATACAGTATTTTTTATTTTTATTTAAATAAATGTTATCAAAGACTATCAAAATTCAAGGTCAATCTTATTAGCCTTGAGCGCTGTGTAAAAATAAATTCATATGTCCTTCTGTATGTTGAACTACACAGGAGTTCCTGCGATGTTTGTCACCATCTGGGCCAGCGTGAGAGCCACTCTTGCTGACACAGAGTAAGTGTTTGTGCTTGAAACAGTTAATTCAGCTTGTCAAACAAATAAAAATATTCTCTGCATGGTAAATAGTGTATGCACATGAAGGATGTTTTGCAAAAAAACATGATATCTATGTATAGTAGGCTAATATTAAATAATATTAATAAGATGTCTGGATTGATATGATCTGGTTTATAATCAACAGGTGCTGGGATTTAAGTGCAGGAAACCTGAAATGGATTGTGCAGATCCCTATTCTCACAGCAATTGTTGTACGTTTCCATAAGTAAAAAGAAATGCATTTTAAAGAGTTTTTTTGCACAAGTTTTATATTTTTAAACTCATGAGAAGTATAAATTTAGTCAAGTGTTTACACATTTTTGACTAGTAGTTTAAGTTCTGTAGACCTTTGCATGATGCATGCATGTGTCTCAAGTAAATTTCAAATATGCTGTTTATTTATCTGCCATTTTCTTTAATGTGAATACAGTGTAAGAATCTTCAGGAGTTATTTCATGTGTCACTAAGTCTCAGCTATGATCCATTAAATATGTACTTTTTCCCCAAAGGTAAATTTTTTGTTGTTCCTGAATATAATCAGAGTCTTGGCAACAAAACTTAGAGAAACAAATGCAGGGAGATGTGACACCAGACAACAGTACAGGTAAGATTCTCTGAAGAATGGCCTTTACTTAAAATCTTTTAGAAATCTTTTGTAACATTATAATTGTCTTTACTGTTATTTTTTATCAATTTAATGAATCCTTGCTCAATAAAAGTTACTTTCAGCGAAAAGAAAAAAGAACACACTGACTGTTTATTTAAATGCCGTTTGGTTCTTTATCTTGTTTGTGTCCCACAGAAAGCTGTTAAAGTCGACTCTGGTCCTCATGCCGTTGTTTGGCGTTCACTACATTGTGTTCATGGCAATGCCCTATACAGAAGTGTCTGGGGTCCCGTGGCAAATCCAGATGCATTATGAAATGCTCTTTAACTCATTCCAGGTACAACTTCAAACTTCTTAAGATGTAGACAATTATGATTGGACATAGACACCAAAATATTTTTCAATAACTTGTATATTTATATTTAAATCCATGCTATGTTTTCCAGGGATTCTTTGTTGCAATTATATATTGCTTCTGCAATGGAGAGGTAAGAATGAATTTCTGTAGCTTCTGTATCTCAAAACTTTGTCGGGTAATTGTTAATGGCCACATACACAGAAGTTACACAGGCTGCCAGGTGTCTGTGTTTTAGTGGTGGGGATTTTTTAAATAGCAGATCCTGACAGTTTTAGGACCCTAATTTATTTATTTTTTGTACTAGCACTTTATACTATTTTATTTACTATTCAATTCTGAATTTAAATGATTTGTTTTCAGTTTGAATTATTTCAGTTTAACTGATGTATTCTCCTAACTGTTGGTGACGCTCTTGAATTGTTTAACCTAATTTGTTTAATTTTATGAGCCCCTGTATTCTGGCTTTAAAGTCATATTTATTGGAAAGAAAGACCTTGTTTTCTAATACTGAAGGGAGATATTTTTTGTGTATCTGCAAGAGCGTTTCATTAGCTACTATAGCTAAATAACTAGAAGAATAACAGTGCAGTAGCCACTTTTTCCAAAAGACATGCACATCAGCTCGGAGAGGTGTTTTATTTTTTAAATAAAAATGAAGAAAGTATTTGAAAAGTTGAAATAAAGTGCCTAATGGGTAGGGTTATGTGGGGACAAGTAATGTCCCAATAAAGCAGCATCCATTTATACTGCTGTGTAAATAGCATTTAACACATTTCTTTATTATTACTAGCAGTTATTTATAGTAGAAGTTGAAACAATTTGTTTTATTCTCATTCTGATCACTCTGTAGGTCCAAGCAGAAATCAAGAAGTCATGGAGTAGGAGGACACTTGCTCTGGACTTCAAGAGAAAAGCCCGGAGCGGCAGCAACACGTACAGCTATGGACCCATGGTGTCTCACACCAGCGTCACAAATGTGACGGCACGGGGCCCTCTGGCCCTGCACCTCACTACCCGCCTGGGGCCCGTCACCATCAACGGCCACCGGAACCTTCCGGGATACGTCAAAAATGGCTCCGTCTCAGAGAACTCCATCCCATCCTCGGGTCAGGAGCTCCACATACAAGAGGAGGAACCTTCAAAGAACTTCCAGGTGGAAAAAACCATCCCAGTGGTGGAGGAGGAAAGAGAAACCGTCATGTGACTTAAGAAAGATGACAAATGATGTACAAAAAAACATCGAAGGATTAGCAAGTCCTTTGTTTCTCAGGATTTCCTCACAATTTGGCTTGTGGGACCATCTCAGATGTGTTGGAGACACAATGACTAACCTCATGGACCAGATATGATCAGTATCTTTTAAATGAGCCACAATGTTCTTGCGAGACTGGAATCTTCTACAGGCACCGGCCTCTTCACCAGCAGTGTTTGCAGGACGAGAACAGATTTTGGTTATGGTGAGCACCATAATATATTACACGTGTGTTTCTGCGCTGTAAACACACAACGCCGGCGCTTTCAGGTTGTCGTATCTCCTCCAGATGAAGAATGGTGATTCTGCTTCATAAACAAGTCATATGAAATATATGGCACGGTGGACCATGAATTGTAAATAAGACATCCATGATATTTTAAATAAGCCTACATAAAAATGTTTTTGATCAGCACTAATGTAATTTTATTTACACTAGTTCAGAATGATGCAACTGTCAGCAGGGGTGATGTATGTATTATAATAGCAGGATTTTGTTAGTAGAATGTGATATTTATATGTCTCTAAGCCTTGAGAGTTTATCAGTACACTGACAAAAATGATTTTCTTCCTTAGTATTTTTGTCTTGTTTTCCAGTGCAAATGTCTCAACATTCTTAAATCAACGTACATTTACTGGAGAAGAAAAATTACTCAAGACTTCATATTTAAAGGGGACCTATTATGCCCCTTTTTACAAGATGTAAAATAAGTGTGGATGTGAAGTTTTAACTCAAAATATAATTTTTTATAGCATGTTAAAATTTCCACTTTTGGGGCTTGATCAAAAACGTGCCGTTTTTGTGTCCCTTTACATGCAAATGAGCTGCTTCTTCCAGCCCCCTTTCCAAAAAATGCTTGGGCAACAACAAAACAGGACAATCTCACGCACTGAAAATGTCAGAAACTTTCATTAGCTGTGTCCAGCCTTTTATGTTTCAGAATCAACCTTTGTGAAAATCCAGCCTTGAACAGAACCTCATTTGTGAAGTAGTCCGCCGTAAAATGATTGGCACAAACATGTAAGATTTACCTACTTTCTTCGGGATATTTCCTTTAAAAATAAAATTTAACCACAATGTCCTCAGTGACTCAGATGGCGGAAGTCTATGAAGACTCTTATGTGCATTGGTACAACTTTCCAGAAAAGGGTGAGACTTCAAGAGCTCATGTTCCGGCATACCTGCAACAACAAAACAGGACAATCTCACGCACTGAAAATGTCAGAAACTGTCAGTAGCAGTGTTCAGCCTTATTTGTTTCAGAATCAATCTTTGTGAAAATCCAGCATTGAACAGAACCTTGTTTGTGAAGCAGTCCGGCGTAAAATGATTGGCACAAACGTATAAGACCTTACCTACTTTCTTCGGGACATTTCCTTTTAAATTAAACCTCAATGTCCTCAGTGACTCAGATGGCAGGAGTCTATGGAGACTCATATGTGCATTGGTACATCCCGAAACATCTCAAATGAGCTGCTGCTTCCAGACCCCTTTCCAGAAAAGGGCGGAGCTTCAAGAGCTCATGCTCCGGCATACCAGCAACAACAAAACAGGACAATCTCATGCACTGAAAAAGTCAGAAAATGTCAGTAGTGGTGTTCAGCGCCTTATATGTTCGAACCAGAGGCGTTGAAAAGACCCTCTTCCTGAAGCAGTCTGGCGTAAAAAGATTGGTACAAACATATAAGAATTTACCTACTTTCTTCAGGACATTTCCTTTAAAAATTCAACTTAACCACAACGTCCTCAGATGGCGGGAGTCTACGGAGACTCTTATGTTCATTGGTACATCCCAAAACACAACACTTCTAAAGCCTCTTTGGTGCAGATATTGTACAACTCCAGCTGCTACAGTGAGGATACAGAAATGGTGGACTCTATGCTTCTCACTCAGCGCTGTGTCTATGCTAATAGGGCAGATCGTCACTGGCTGTGGGCGGGGCTTCTCTATGACATCTTCGTAGGGGGGAATCTGAATCAGCTCGTTTGAAGAGACTACTTTTGATTTATGGGAATAATAAAAAAAAAAAAAAAGAGTGAGTGGATTTTTACCATTATAGGCTGGTTGTTCTCATACACTGCAGACACACATCAGTGTTCAAACACATTATAAAAGTGAATCATGCATTATAGGTCCCCTTTAAGTCATTTTGCTTCTCAAGTAAATATATCTTGATTTAAAAATGTTTAGATATTTGTACTGGAAAACAAGACAAAAATACTGAGGAAAAACATCCGTTTTTTGCAGTGTAGATTTGCCAAACGGTCTTTTTTCTCTTCGTGAGTCTGACAGTGAAAACAAAAGGTAATTCCCTCTGAATCTGTGTAGATTCATATAGTATATTATTGCCCGTCATGATAAAGCAATTATTGCATTTGTAAAATATCAAAGCATTTTGAAAGACACATAGCATGAAAGAGAAATCCTATATCTGTATGTTCCATGTTCAGGGTCATTTTTGGCTGCCTTAACCTTTGCATCTATTATAGCAGATTTATCATAATACCGTCTATAATAATATTTATAAAAACTGGATTTGCTCAAACCCAAATGTTGTTAGTGGATGTCAGAATGGTTGCTAAGTTGTTCTGAGTGGTTGCTAAGGTGTTGCTAGGGTGTTTGATAGGGTTTACTGGTCCGATACAAAATCTCTATAATCCGAACCTTTGTTATTTAGTCAGATCACGTATAAAACGCTCTTATTAACAAGCCAAATGATATGAGGTGTTCACGTCAAAAGAGGACGAGTTATTAACAGGCATTTAATATTAAAAGGTAAAGTGTGCGTCCACATCTCCAACCCCATGTATGAACAATAATTATATAACATTATATAACAGACCCTTACCATTTGCATTCAACAGAAATTAAAATTTAAATATAATTAAATGCGGAGCAAATATTGATTTGTTGAGCATTTTATCATGACATATTAATGAACGTTATTATAATGCCTTGCAATATATCCTTTGTCAGCACCCAGAATACCTTTCATTTTGTGTTTGTTATTTTGTGTCCTGTTTAGACTATATTTCGAGTGTCAGGCCATAAACAAATATATATAATAAACACACATTCTTGGAAATGAGTAAATCGATTCGCAGCATCATGATCTGCACTCTAAGAGTTTTCTAGGAATTATTGCTCAGCGTTAAAAGCATCATTAGAGCTGTTTACAGAAAAACACCCGAACTTCACTTTCATCATTATCGTATAATGAATGAGTCGTATGTGTCGCATATAGATTTCATCCTGAAAAGTCTCTATTATACGTACGCTTCACTCCACTGCCTCAGTCAATCACTTCATAATGTTTGTCATATATTACTGTATACGGGAAGATGAAAATCATCAGATGCCAAATTACTATCATTTCATTTTTTTTTTTTTTTTTTTACAGCCATAAGGAAGAACAAACAGGGTTTGTTATGTGTGTATGGGGATTGTTCATGAAGCCATCATCTGTTGGTCAGTATTACAGTTTTTGAGGCTCATGGTCTGTTATGTGTAATCTAATGCTGCTTTTTGTTACTCCATATATAAACATTCATATTGTGTTTACATAATAATGAACAGGTCCATCCAGTTATGAGCTCAATGTGTTCCTCTGCATATATTCTGGAATGTAATATGACTATGAAAGGGCAGTAATTCATATGCTGGCAGATCAATAAACAGCAGTACATATGCTGAAATTCAAAAAAGTTTAAATTCAAATTTCCAAACAAAAAATTATAATGCATATATATGATCTCATGAATAATTGTAACCTATTGTGTAATTGTAATGCTTTATAATACACCTTTAGAAAGTGTAATGCATTAAAACACGACAAATAACCAATTTCAGATGTAACAAGGGATCTGTGAATATGCATTTTAACTTTGGTTACACTTATTTATGAAAAGATATAATGCATTATAATGTACATTATGATTACTTTTATAATGCATTATACATAAAAGCTTTAAGTAAAGTGTTACCGGATGATTTTGCTTGTCGATACATTCAGACCTTTACTGTATTTATAAATAAATATACTTATGCATTCTGCTTTTCTCTATATAACATGTTTGAACTTGAATTTGAGGAAGAAAATGTCTTTTTTTACCATTAAATTCAGTCTTATTTATAAAATGCCATCTATGTTTGCACTTGTTATGTGTCCTGGTCCTCAACAGCAGCTCAGGCTGTTTGTTTTAGATGAACAGCGATTGATTGGGAATGGTGGGTGTAGCTCAGATCTTCAGGATTGAGGTGTCTTGTACAGAGAACAGATCGATCAATGAAGAAAATGATCTTATTTTTACTGCTTTGAATGACTGTCCATCTCTGCTTTACTCCTGTACATTTTATTACCCATCATTCTTCATGTCATCATTAGAAAAGTGTATCTGACACATTGCAACAAGGAATATTTTTGTTTTTTTTTTGTCTTTTGTCTACCGTTTCTTCAATGTCGAGCTCCAAACAAGCACCATAGAAGCACATTTGAATTTTTCGGAGAAAATACTCCTTTAAAGAATGAAAATTTGACATTGTTGTTGTTGTTGTTGTTGTTTATATGTTACATAAATGCAAAATAACTTTTCTAAGTACACCAGTGTTGTATTATTTAGTGCTGATCGTGTGTATCATGTGAATAAGAAATAAATGAAAAATGTATAATTAACAGAGAAACATTTATTGTCCATATTTACAATTTACAATGAAATAAACAAACTGTAAATGTACATTTACAAATCTTCTTAGAAAAATCAATTATAAAATGGCTAATGGAAGTTTAGCACACACCATTAAGGTGACTAGATGTTCATTTCTTTGCAGGCTTCTTGGCTTCACTGCCTTTGGCTCCACCTCCTTTCCCTCCTTTTTCTTCTCCACCTCCCTTTTTACCTTTCCCTCCATCTGACGTCTCTTTCTTTGATGCTCCTTTCTCTCCCTTTTCCCCCTTCTTCTTCGTGGCTTCCTCCTTCTCCTCTCCCTTCCCTTCTTTGCCCTCTTTCGCACCCTTGCCTTCCTTTTTGCCGTCTTTATCCTTCTTCTTTGTTCCTTTTTCTGCGTCAACCTTTCCCGCGACGGTTGGCACCTCCTCCTTCTCCGTAGGCTTCGCCGCTAAACCAAAGAGAAAGATCAGGATTAGGTCAACAGTTATTTGATGTCATATTTCACCAGTGTTTTACACTGAAAAAAAAAAAATGCTGTAGGAATTCACAATCAGAAATTTCACAAATAATTACAAAGGAATGGACTGAATTAAACGTGACATTTTGAAGCAGAAATAATTCAACAGTATTTTCTTGTAAAGCTATTGTCAAGTCAAGTCAAGTCAAGTCAAATTTATTTATATAGCGCTTTTACAATTGGTAATTGTTTCAAAGCAGCTTTACATATTAGAAGCACAGAAAAAAGGGAAGTGGTTAAAAATAAGCTGTACAAACAAGCGTGGTAATATGTAACATATACAAGATGGTGCTACATTAAGCCAATGTCGGCTGACTCCCAGGGGTGGAAAAAACCCCCTAGGAGAAAAACCCAGCGTGCTAGCACTGGGAAAAAAGTCCTAGGAGGGAAAAAACCCCTTGGAAGATATATATAATATATCTATAATCTATTGCAATAATCACTCTTTTATTTACAGCTATGAAAAATCTTTTTTTGCATTGTAGTCTCCACTAAATGATAGTAAAAATCGGTTACACTTTATTTCAAGGTGTATTACAGTGTAATTACACAAATAAGTACTGATTAATGTTAATAAACTAAATGTACTTACTATAGGGTTAGGGCTTGGTTTAGGGTTAGTTGCATGTAAATATGGATAATTTACTGTTGTTATTACTACATGTAACAAGGACCCTGTTAAATAAAGTGTTACCAATATTACATTATTTTTATACTTAAGCTTCTTGTCAAAGTGACACCAAACCACAACTTTACACTCATGGATGCCAGTCACAGTCTGTTTTGTGCTACACATCATGGGTTATAAGTCAGATCAAATAAAAATGATTTTAAATTTCATGTAAACATAGATCATGTGGGAGCAGTTTTGATTTGAATATGTAGGCTGTTCCAGAGTCTCGGAGCAGCTACAGCAAATGCCCGATCGCCCCTAGACTTTAGTCTGGTTTTAGGGAACACTACACTCTAAAAAATGCTGGGTTAAAAACAACCCAAGTTGGGTTGAAAATGGACAAACCCAGCGGTTGGGTTAAATGTTTGCCCAACCTGCTGGGTAGTTTTATTTAAACCAACTATATGACTAGCTTAAAATGAACCCAAAATAGTTGGGAAATTAAAAACCAGATGCAATTAGAGGCAACAATAATAGACAAAAGGTGAATGTTTATTAATAAGCTTTAATAGTTTATTAATATAAATTTATGAATAAGCAATTTAATAAATGTTTATTGTTTATTAATTATTCATTGAACATTAATAAATGTTCATTTCCAACATGCTTTGGGTTCATTTTAATTAAGCAATACAGTAATTTTTAAACAATAGTTGAGTTAAATACAACTACCCAGCAGGTTGGCAAACATTTAACCCAACCGCTGGGTTTGTCATTTTCAACCCAACTTGGGTTGTTTTTAACCCAGCATTTTTCAGAGTGTAAGATCCTCTGATTGGCAGATCTAGAGCTCTCAGTGATTGGTGGTGTATCAACAGGTCAGAGAGGTCTTGGGGTGCTAAACCATTTAAAGTTTAAAAACCAATAAAAGCACTTTAAAATCAATTCTGTGGCACACAGGTAACCAGCGCAGTGACCATAGACAGGGGTGATACGCTCACGCTTTTGAGCTCATGTTAAAACTGTAGCAGCTGCATTTTGAACCATCTGAAGTCGATTTAAAGAAGATTGACTAATCCCCAGATAGAGAGAGAGAGTTGCAATAGTCAAGCCTAGTGGTGATAAAAGCATGGATAACTCTTTCAAAATGATTAAAAGAGGGAAAGGACTTCATTTTTACCAGGACTCATATTTGGCAGAAACTTGATTTTATCACCTGATTAACCTGTCTATCCAGCTTTAATGTGCTGTCCATTAGATTGTTCACATAAGGCCTAACATGAGATGCTAAAACACAAAGATTTAAGTTCAGTATGCTCTGGGCATCAGAAGGGGTAAAAACCACAATCTGTGTTTTACTCTCATTCAGACTTTAGAAATGTAAGAACATCCATGCTTTAATATCAGAGGCAAGGACCACAGGGTCTAAACCATTTGTATGTTTCAAAGGAAGATATATTTGTGTGTCGTCTGTGTAACAATTGTAACTTATACCAGATAGACAGAACCAAGTGGAAGCATTCAGAGAGAGAATAATATGGGACCAAGAGTAGGACCTTGGGGGACACAACAGGTCAGAGGGACAGAGCCAGAGAGAAATCGCCCAATATTGACTGAAAAACTCCTGTTTGTAAGATATGATTGAAACCAGCTGAGGGCAGAACCACTCATGCCCACTGCCTGTGCCAAGAGGGACAAACAGGTTTACAGTATCAAAGGTGGCGCTTGAGTCTAAAACTACCAGTGCTACACAATACCCAGAGTCGGTGTGTAAGAGAACATTTAACACTTTTAAAAAAGCCGTCTCAGTGGAATGAATTTTCCTAAAATCCAATTGAAACGTAAACTGTGCATCTGAATCAGCTAAAAAATGTACAACTACATTGTCAGCATTTAGTCTGTTTTGGTTTCGTTTTTACTGTGTTTCGTTCCTGTTTTACCTGCCTGAGTTTCTAGTTAGTTTCCCTTGTTGTCAGTCAGTTCCCACACCTGTTGATAACTTTCTCCATGTATTTGAGCCCTGTGTTTTCTCAGTTCATCGTCCGGTATCATCAATGATTTATGTGGTGATGCTATTCAGTCTTATTAGTTATCTCCAGCATGTTTCCTTTTAAAGACTCTTTTGTTCATCTTTTTCATTAAAGCCACCACTGTGATATTCATACAATAATAAACAGTTTAATATGAATGAGTCGACCTGACTACATTTATTATACCAACCTAAGGCATTCCAGCTATGAAAACAACACAATCCAGCACAGCGTATGAAAGATTCACACACTACAGTCATAAATACTACTGTTACTAATGTTATTTTGAGAACAACTCTAGGTGTGTCCCATTTCACTATTCACACTTCAACAAATTTACTAAAACTTTGGTAACACTTAAAGGGTTAGTTCACCCAAAAATGATGTCATTTATTACTCATGTCGTTCCACACCTGTAAGACCTTCGTTCATCTTCAGAACACAAATTAAGATATTTTTGATTAAATCCGATGGCTCAGTGAGGCCTCTATTGTCAGCAATGTCACCGAACTTCTCAAGATCCAGAAAGAGAAAAAACGTGCGGCAAAAAAACAAAATAATGACGTTTCACTGTAGTCACATGAACTGTTTTAAATATGTTTGTAGAAGCTTTCTGGATTTTGAAAAGTTTGGTGTCATTGCTGGCAATGCAGGCCTCACTGAGCCATTTCCTCAAAAATATCTTAATTTGTATTCTGAAGATGAAAGAAGGTCTTACGGGTGTGGAACGACATGAGGGTGAGTGATTAATGACAGAAATTTCATTTTTGGGTGAATTTACCCTTTAATTTCAGTAGTTCACTACAGACTACAAGTAGCTTTGCAACTACATGTCAACTTATTTCTACTAACCCAAACCTCACAGTCTACTAAAACTCTAATGAGAGTTAGTTGACAAAGTTACTTTTAGTTAGAAGAATGCATAAAGTTGATTATCAAAATAAAGTGTCACCAAAACTTTAACTAAAAAAATGAAAAATAATTCAAAATAATAAGAAAAACAGTAATAATATCTGAATGACACTAGCTGTTTCCATCCACCCATTTTTATGCACCTTTTTGGATATTGCATAACAAAAATGCTAGATGGAAACACCAAATTGCACATGAATTAAAAAAAAACAAACATTTGCACTCAATTGAGTCATATAAACTTTTTATCTGATAAGAAAACATGTGAATAAACTATGATGGAAACACATTTTCTGAATAAATTTCTTAATGCGCATCAAAAAAAAAAAAAAAAGACAGGTTTGCGATGGGATGGCATAACTGGACTAATCATCTGAAATGCTGTTTTGTTTGTTCTGAAATGCCTGAGAAAGTCTGTTGTCAAAGTGATTCAGTTTAATTCCCTCCCAGAACTGCGTTGTCAAACAGCCGGCATTCACCTCCAGAAGCAAGAGCGTGCCCTGAGATGCAAATCATTTATTATATACGAAATTATTTTATACAGTGGCTTTTCTTACTGCACTTTCTTTAGTGCCAGTTTATCAGGAAGTTACAATTTTGTTCTCTTCGACTCACTGGATGGAAACGGTGCTTTATTCACAAATGTTTTATGCCATATTCCAATTTTGTGCGTAAGTTAAATTAGTTTTTGATTGAAACATAGCTACATACTGAGCAGCCACTGATAGAGATGTTCAGAAAGAGCTCAGAATGGAGCAGACAGGAGATGATGTCTGTTAATTGGTTTCAGATTGATCAGCTGGCGGACTGCAGTCCTGTGAGTGAATACGCTGTCTTCACCGCGCTCAGAAAACACCACCTAATCTGACATACACAGTGTGACAAAAGATGATTTTACATGCACCCAAAACCCCCATTCTTTCAGCCTTTTCAAAACATACAATCATCTTTCTTCAGCCTTTTATATCTATATAATAACAATGGTAAATTAAAGTTTCAGCAAGTGTATTTGGAGATTTTAACAAAGCTCTTTCTCTCGCTGTGCACAACCAAACGTGTGTGCAGAGATAGACTTTCTAAAGGGGCAGGGTTGAGATTGTCTGAATCGTTCTGTGGCTGCTCTGAATTCCATCAAACATTTTTATGGGAAAATGTTCCAACTGTAATATTTTCCCTCCCGCACTTTCACCCTATGCACACAATCTCAGCGCATTCCTCCTCTGAGGGGCCGTTCTTACTGCATGATTTATACTAGGACGTGTACAAGACATACATGCTGCTTTTGAAAGAATAATATTTTTGTCGTGTTTAATAACATGCATTTATAATTGGAACAAACAGGATAAAATCCTCATGTAAAGCAGGCAAGGGATGAGCGAGCCATGCTCTGAAGTAATGAAACTAATGTTTCACAATGAAATAAGCAACTTTTATACCGCAGTTTATCACATTTAAACATGTCGGATGCTTGTTCAGGTGGAAAAATGTTTTTATGTTTTCAAGACACTAATATTGAAAGCTCATATACGCTTTTAATGTGTCCGTTCAGTCTGTCATAAAAGTGAAGAAAGATGATGTGATGTGTCATCTTGTATGAAAACTCTATTTTCTTTCATTTGGTGGATATTAATACATCAGTCACCCAGAACAAAACAAGAAACGTCACAGTTCATGTCAAAAAACAAAACATCTGAGCATAAAAGAGCAATGGAAGGAAAATTACACCTCTCTCTATAACATGAAGCAAAGAAAATCAATGAAAATCATGTATATGAAATTAATGTCAAAAAACACATTATTTTGCTCATATTCTCCATTGTTGCAGCTCCTCATTTCCCAGTCTGTCAGTAACGCTCTGTTTAGTTCCTGTCTCTATGAAGCCCCGCCTTCTGAAAAGCACACTGTGCTCTGATTGGTCAGCTGGAGCAGTGTGTTGTGATTGGTCAAGCACTTCAAGCATGTTTGGGAAATGTCCCGCCCCTTACCATAACCTCCAGTTTCAACACACTACTAACTAACTATCTAACTAAACCAGGCCCCGCCCCTTTATTTTCCATATGTCATGGGTGGGAATTATTTAAATGAGGAATATTGTGACGTGTTCATTCCCGGAAGAAAAGCTTTGTTTTTTTCTAGTTTTGTTTTGATTTCAGCTTTAAAGCACAACTGACATATACATAAACCTGTAAAAATAACCTGTTTAATATCATAACATGGATAGTTTTGATCTTGCATGCTGATAGATTCTGCTCTTCAAATATGACAAATACATTCAACATATAATAATGTATATAGCATTGAAGGATCTAAGAGTGTAATTATTTTAATAGCAACGGCTAACATAAAACACACACGCACACACACATCGGTGTTGTACTTCATGCCATTTCGTTATTTCTTTTTTTATATTATCTTCAACTCATTCCCCCTTTCTTATAGCAATTTTATAAGTTTGTGCTGTAAATCTGTGCTGGTCTCAGTAAAGTCTCTATTAGTACAATTTCTCTTATCATTAAGAAACTGCAGTTAAGACTACTATTATAATCTCTGCTCATTTATAAAAGCACTTGCCTATTTGGTAGATAGAAGAGTTGACATGACTAGTTAGATATAAAAAAAAAACTGGTCTTATCCATATCTGTATTGTCTAAGTCAAATCAAAAGTCTTTTTTAATTATATAAAATGGAGTCATCAAATTTCAGACTCAAGTCCAAGTCATGCGACTCGACAACCCTGATATTTATATCTATTCCCACTGCATCAAAGGTTGCAGTGCATTGTATCCTATCACAGTCGTGTCTGCTGAGCATGAAATGCAATAATCTTGCCATTACAACTCGATTTCAGATATGTGAGCTGCAGTGTCCTCGCTTGTTCCACAGTCACAAAAGAAAAGGAGGAGAAAACAACAACAGACGGCACTTTGATAAGCGCTTGTGTCACTTAAAAACAGTACAAAGACATTTTGAAAGGCTATGCAATCGACTGTAAAAAGCAGAAGTGTAGTGTAGACTTTAAAAGGATTTGGATTTGGTGTCTAATTTAATATTATAATTAGTCAATAGTTAATTACCCAGCAAACACAATAACGTTGTAAAAACGTTTTTTTCACGTTGTGAAAAGGTCGTGATAACGTTTTAATCGGACGTATTTAATACGACAGATGTCGGGTTTTTTTTACGTTATAAATACGTTTTTTCACAACATTGCAGAAAAGTCTTTATAACGTTTTTATCACGTCTGAATGTCTCCTTGCAACGTTTTAAAAACGTACTTGACACGTCCAAACTAGTACTTCATATGCTGCCATCAAAATGTTTTTTTTAGTGTTATCTTTCCAGATAAAATGACTAAAACCATATAAAACAAATATATAAAACATAAATGTATGGTAAGATAAATACATTAAGTGGTGTATTTTATATTTCTTTATAATTCATCATAAGCTATTATGTCAGTTTACAACATTTCTGTAAATCTGAATATTCAACAGAACTTTTTTTACATTGCACTACCTTACCTGTAGAGCAGACCTCTGGTTGTTGTCCATTGTATAAGCCTACATTAACATATATGTAGGCCTAATAATTTATACTACACACAAATTTTGTCACTCATATTTATTCACAAAATGTAAAAAAAGTAACATGATATGGAAAAAAAGGTAAATATGTAAATAAATAAAACACATGAAAATTATGCCATTACTGGCGAATTTAAATATGGGGTCATTAACAAATTCCAAGAAATTTCAGAGGACAGATGTTTTTACAGAAGAAAAAAACATTTAATTTGTAAATTGTAAAGTATTTCATTTTAAATAGATACAAATTATTTTATTGCGATTATAATAATTATATTTTAATCACTTGTTTGCAGTAAAACTAATGCTTATATTTTAAGGATTTTTTTCAACACAAATTACAAATATATAGGCATCGGAACTTAAATAATATATATTAAATAAGAAGTTTATTGTTCAATAAATACCTGATTTTGAGAAACTATGTTAGCGATTTCTCGATTTTTCAGCGCTTTCATTGCAGGTTACATTGTTATGCCAGTAGGTGGCAGCTAGGAGCTGTCTTAATGACATAGTAAACCCAAAAATGAAAATTATGTCAATATTATTACTCACCCTTGTGCTGTTCTACAATATTAAGACCCAATACTAATATTAGTAGGCCCGCTGTACTGTTTTAAACGTTTTAGTAACTCTCTGGGCACTGAAAGTGTAAATTAAAGGATTAGTTCACTTTCTGAATGACAATGTCCTGATAATTTAGTCACCCCATGTCATCCAAGATGTTCATGTCTTTCTTTCTTCAGTCGAAAAGAAATGAAGGTTTTTGATGAAAACATTCCAGGATTATTCTCCTTATAGTGGTCTTCAATGGATCCCAGATGGTTGAAAGTCAAAATTACAGTTTCAGTGCAGCTTAAAGGGCTTTAAATGATACCAGACAAGGAATAAGAATCTTATCTAGTGAAACGATCAGTCATTTTCGAAAAAAAAAAAAAAAAAAAAACTGTATATGATTTATAAACACAAATGATCGCCTTGCGAGTGCTCCTGTGTTGTGTATTCTTCATAAAGCTTACTATTTATGTCATACGCCTTCACTATTCAACTTACGGAACGAACCGGCACCAGTTCAGTTTTTTTCCGTACGTAGAATAGGGAAGGCATTGGATATACAGCATTAGAAGAATACGGAACATGAAAGCACTCGCAATGAAAGCTTTACTTAAAAAAACGGCTGATCGTTTTGCTTGATAAGACCCTTATTCCTTGTCTGGTATCACTGAAAGCCTTTTAAGTTGCACTGAAACTGTAATTTTGACCTTCAATCGTCTGGAGTCCACTGAAGTCCATAGGAGAATAATCCTGGAATGTTTTCATCAAAAACCTTAATTTCTTTTTGACCAAAGAAAGAAAGACATGAACATCTTGGATGACATGGGGTGAGTAAATTATTAGGACATTGTCATTCAAAAAGTGAACTAATCCTTTAACTTGCTGGCAATGGAGGCCTCACTGAGCCATCAGATTTCAGCAAAAATATCTTAATTTGTGTTCCGAAGATCAACGAAGGTCTAACGGGTGTAGACTGACACAAGGGTTAGTAATTAATGATATTATTTTCATTTTTGGTTGAACTAACCCTTTAATTGCTGATCCAAACAGTTATAATGCCGAATTCTGTAACCCACTAAATTATGTGACCCTAGTAGGTTATAAGGTGTAGGTTATGGAAATTTATCATGGTTTTACCATGATTAAAAGCAAAAAATATAGTCATTGTAGTAATTCCATGGTTACCACAAATGAACCATGGTTCTGCTAGAAAAACAGTTTTAACTATGGTATTTGTGTGATTATACAAATGGTAATCAATACGTCAAAAAAACAACAACAACAAAAAAAAAAACAACAACAAGATTTTACTATAGTAAAACCATGGTTAATTATCAAAAGGGTAGGATTAGGGTTAGGTTTAGTCAGATTAGGTCAATGCAGTGCCTATAGTCATATGATTTGGTAGGTCACAGAATTCGACACAACACCAGAAAGAAAGAATGTTATAAACATTTGTCTGCATGCACCCAATTCTGAAGCGAATAATAATATGCTAGTATACAGCAATCCATATGAGAAGTCTGGTGTTGAAGGTGGATCTGGAACTGACTTCTGTCCAGGTTGTCACAGCATCTCGTCTTCACAAACTGCCCTGAAATGCAATTCACACACCAACAATGATTGTTATTAATATAATGTGAGGCTCTTACATTCACAATGCTCAGTACTTTTTTTATTATCATCTGTCTCATTTTGAATTATGTTGGACCTTACTGTAGGTTGCTAACTCTATACCAAGTGTCCTCAATGCAGAGTTAAACAAGATGGCCATAGAGGACTCAAAAAATATTTGATGAATTTTTTGAATACTTGATAAACTTTTGATCAAACTTTAACATGGAAGAATCTAGGAACATAAACAAGTTGTCACAGGGCCAACAAAATGTAGTATTCAATGTCAGGTTTATTAAAAAAAAAAAAAAAAAATAGAATAGAGGTGAAATGCAGAAATGAGAAAGAATAATATACAGAACATATATATGTGTGTATATATATGTGTATATATATATATACATATATGTGTATATATATATATATATACATATATATTTATATATAGGCTATGTGTGTTTGTCTGTGTGTGTGTGTGTGTGTGTGTGTGTGTGTGTGTGTGTGTGTGTGTGTGTGTGTGTGTGTGTGTGTGTGTGTGTGTGTGTGTGTGTGTGTGTGTGTGTGTGTGTAAAAAAAAGTCTTAAGATGCCAGCATTTACATTTGTAGCTTTACTTATTTAGTATTCCTCATACAATGTCACTTAATTATGTTTGGACGCAATAAATATAAATTATTCATATATCTGACGCTCCTGAAATCACAGTGCAATTTTAATCAATATTTATTTACCATGAAATATCAAAACATGTTTGAAATAACGTTAGTTTCACCCCATTTTCACGCTCCATATAAGTGACGTCACCGATTAACAGTACACCGCATACTTTTAAGTTATATTTTCTAATCATCCATTGACAAATTGCCAGAAAATCATTTACAAAACTATCAAAACCTCTAATCTACACATAAAATGTGATTAAAAGCCCAAACTTTCATAAATAAGAGTTTATGTCAAGTTAGTCTACCTCTTAAAGTTAGCCTAACGGTTGAGATTCTAACGATCTTTTTCCAAAGACAACAAACCTTTTCTATGAAGAAAATATTCAACAGAAGCTTGTCAATTACATGTATGAACGTGTCAAGAACAGTTGTATGTATTATTTGTGTAATTTTAGGCACTAAACTTACCTGAAAGCAGTGAAAATAACAGTGACAGACGGTCGTGCTCTTGCTTGACACTTGTCAGTTGGTTGAGTTGCCGCCTGGTTGCCGCCCCGTTTCCATGGTGACTCCAATCCGATTGCTCACGGGACTCGAAATGTTAAATGCGCACGCCAATTAAACATGTCAAAAGTTAAGCAGCTATCGTTTACATTACAGCGTTAAAACAATAGACTACTGATGGAGTCAAGGGCGTAGATTTGGTTTCAACATTGGGGGGGTTGAGCGTTGGTATGCTGCCTGTTTTTTGTTTTTTTTTAATAATAAAAAAAAAATCTGTTTTATGTGTAGCGTTATTGGATAATTTATTTCTTCTCTATCTATCATCTATCTATCTATCTATCTATCTATCTATCTATCTATCTATCTATCTATCATAACTTTATGGAATATAACTATTCATCAAATTCTAACATAACGGAGTGATTCTAAAAATAAATAATGTTATATATTGAAACCGCCAGTAGGTGGCAGCGATTCGACGTTTTAATGAGTGAGCTACTTAAATCGTTCATTCAGCCAATTCATTCAAAAATCAGATTAATTAAGGAAGAAAACAAACACCGATTTGAATACTTTTGTCACTGATAAGACGCTATTGAAAAATGAAGTAACAAAATAGATGGCTGTTTTAGTAATTGGTTACAGTTACACTGATAGTTATGGCTAAATTGCAATGGATTAGCTAGCTAAAATATATGTGGAGTGTACTTAACTATTACAATGTTTTCATACCTCCTTCTCAGTACATGCTTTATTCTTTTTAACGTCCCTCTTTGAACAGAAGTTTAATATAGTCGGCTGGGCAGCGGTTCTCTTCTTTTTTGGTGCTACCCGCTCTCATTCATTCAAACAGTAGAGCGCCACTGGCGTTTTTTTGGTGAAAATGCGATGCGCATTGGTTGGGCGTTACCAATCGGTTCAATGGAGGGGGGTATTTTTTTTACTAATTTATTATGACAAACACATATTCGATTATAAACAAAATTATTGTTACAAAATAAATGAATTATACATATTTTAGTATAGATCTACTGTGATTTTCATGTTGAAATATTGGGGGGGGGGATTGTAACTGATGGATTTGAATATGGGGGGGGGGGGGTTAATATAATATAATATAATATAATATAGCTTTAGAATACTTAAGTTTTCTTTTTCTTTTCTTTTTTTCTTTTTGACTAAAGAAAACATATGTTTTATATACCAGAAATGATCAACGTGGTGTACAAATAAAAGTAGGCTATAGGCTATTGCACAACAAATAATAATAAAAAAACAGAATGTATGTGTTTTGGCCCTAGCATAGTCTTTGTTTTGACATGGTTGTATTTTGGTACTGTCATGACGTTTTTTAAACGTCGTATTCCAACGTGCAGATTACGTTATTTTAACACCTGAATAAAACGTCTCCCAAAAGTTGCAATTTGGTATAGTTTCGTTTTCGTAGTAGACAAACGTGATATTAACGTTTTTTTGACTACTTAAAGAAAACATACCAGCTTGGTATTTTCACAACGTTTTTAAAACGTTTTATTTTGGTTACATTATTTTTTTATTTTAAAAAACGTTTTTAAAACGTTTTTAAAACGTTGTACTACAACATTACCTAATTGCAACCAAAATACAACGTTGTGAAAAGTTGTAAAAACGTTTTGTGTTTGCTGGGTATATACTTCAATCTGTGGTGTATGTTATTCTGCTATGACATTATGAGCTTACAGTCAATTACTCATTAAGCATATAAGGGTGCTGAGTTAATCACAGATTTGACAGAAGATGGGAGAATTGAAGCCCCTGAAATCAATAATAACCAACTGCAGAACCGCAGAACCATACGTCATGACAGTCTGAGGACGACAGCGCCAGACTAACAGCCTGAGGGCGGAAGTGGGCGGAGTAATAGTCTCACGTTGGATGTGGGCGGAGTTGACGACAAACAAGCAAACAATCATGGCGGAAGAAGCGAACACGGTAAAAAGTTTCTTTGTGTTGTGCTTTTAATCGATCACGTTTATGTGTTGTGTATTTATTCGATCGTTAACACTTAACATGACTCAGATATTTTGTAAATGGGCTTCAAAGTCACTTTATCACGTCTTTTGATATTTTACAAATCGTCTCACGTTGCTTGCGCCCAGGTGAATAAATACTATAGTCATTTATAGTAAATACTATAGTGTTTTTGAACCATACTATAGTACTATAAATACTTGAATTAATTTATTGTGGTAATTCTATAGTTGCTGTGATAATATGGCAGCTATAATAATATAAACAAATTACTTTACCCAATATTGTACTAAGTTTTCTACAATTTTAGGGTATATTATACTACAATATACACTACAGTTTACTGTAGTAAAAACTAAAGTATACTATTTATACTAGTTTATCAGTTCACTATAGTTAATATTATAGTATTATGTAGCATTCATTAGTGTTGTAAATACAGTATGGTTCAAAAACACTATAGTATTTACTATAGTATTTTTTCACCTGGGTGTTTACATATTCATGGTTTGTTATTTTACTTGTTGTTGGTACTGTATTTTATTTAATTGGTTACATTTTACTATACTGATCAGTGTTTTTGTGGATTTTAGAGGCATATTAGTATCGGGAGATGCTCCGCTTTACTTCATTTACAGCGATGCAAAACGTGCTGCAACAACTTCCACTGCCCAGTGCTCTTAAACCGACCAGACGGCACAGGTTGAATGCACAGCTTCAAATTCACTTAAAAAAAACTGTCGTTCATGGAGGTATGAACGTTTCTTTTGTATTCTGAATTTAAAATGTTGTTTTTGCAATGAAGTAAGTAGTAATTTTGACTTTAGAAGAATGAAACTTGTTTCTTTTATGCAATTTTTATGGTTATATATCTAAGTTTTTCTTTGATTTTGCAATGCAGTAAATTGACAAGCAGAATCACCCCAGAACAAGAGAAGCTGATCAAAAACAAGGTTAGTTTTATAAGACTTTCATAAACACATAAGCTACTTATACAGATGGTGTGTTATATCTGTCACATCTTTTCAGGAATAACTTAATAATATTTTATTGTTTTAGAAACAGTTGACCGGCTGTGTGGGATCTTCATGTTAATGGTAAGCAAAAAAAAAGGAAAAGTTAAAAGTTTTTAAAAATGTATGAACTTCTCTTTTCATTAGAATGAAAAACATATATGAGGGCTTTTCATACTTTAAATAGTTAACCCTGGGTGATTGTTAACCCCAGGTAAACAGAATCCTGGGTTATCTTGATTCACGTTTCACACTGATCATCATTTACCTGAGGTTAACAATTAATCCTGAGTATTCATATGCACTGTACATTACTAAACCCTGGTTAACATCCTTATTTGCAGTGTCAGTGTCACTGATTGGATGAACAAAGCACACAATATGTTTTCATAAATGCTTAGGCATTGCACATCCTCATTACATATAGTCAACTTCCTCATTACATATAGATCAAGTTTATCCTGAATGAACATTTCAGACTATAAAAGAATTAAACAGTATTTTCTGCTCTGCAATTGTTGCATTTTCTGTCAGCATTTGTTTTTTTTTTTTTATTTACAATGCTGAATTTTCTATTTATATACAATGCACAGTGTTTCTGTGACTGTCAAAAGCATGTAAATATACAAGCAATATGTGGAGCGTTACTTTACCCACGGTTAAAAGTGGTGTTTAGGACGACGATAACCCGGGGTTAAATGTAGCGTGAAAAGCCATGTGAATTGCTTGCCTTTTAAAAAAAAAAAAAAAAAAAAAAATTATACTGAACATAACTGATTAATTTCATTGGTGACAGAGTATGATTTAAGTCTTCAATATATAAACATGAGAAAAACAGAATGTCAAAACTTTATTATACATGCTGTGCTGCATCCTGACTACAACACAAAGTGTTGTTAAATACACTTTTAACATCTCATCCCATTTGTTTATACCCTTCTCTCATGAAGGAACCACGGATCACAGAAGACTTCTGCGCGGCACAACAATCAAAGGTCTTTACGGGTTTAGTGGAAGAGCTGTGCTTTCTGATATTGAAAGAAAAAGACCAGGAACAAGAACTTTCACAGGCTGAAACAGATGATGACAGACAACTGGCCAAAGAGCCTTTAGTGTTTTGCTTTCAAATTAAGGATGATATGGACATTTTACAAAAAAAGTTTATTTTTTTAGATTTAATTTGTCATCATGTACCTGCTGTTCAATCTACACTCAATTTAGTTTGATTTTGTATTTTTTTAGAGCAAAGCACAGCTAGTGGCTATATAATGCTTTTGCTCTTACATTTTAGTACATTTTATTAAAATTAAATAAATATCTTTTGTTTTTGGGTTTGATGGATCTGAATGTGTTTAATTCATGCATTCTAGTGTACAACCGTGTAATGCGTATTATATATTATGAAAAACAATGATTCATTCTGAAATGCTTTTTATTTTATTTTATGACAAATTAATAAATGTTTATCGATTTTAGTGTTTAAGCTTTGTTGTGTTCAATTTATATTCAGTTAATCATTTAAGACATAAAACAAATTTATGAACTTTTAAAATATTAAAAGGTTACAAGGGGATTTTAATACACACATAGGCTATATATATATATCTTAACGTGATTGTGTATATGATTAAGCTATTAACACAATGTGAATCTATATCTATAATTTCAGTTAGATCGTTTTAATACAATATTTCACATTAACATGGTTTTAAACTTTAAAATGCTCCAAATGGAGCGATGCCTACGGAGATAAATTGGCTCCGCCCACTTCCGCCCTCAGGCTGTTAGTCTGGCACTGTCGTCCTCAGACTGTCATGACGTATGGTTCTGTGGTTCTGCAGTTAGTCCTATCTCCCTGAAATAGGGTCTATCAGTGTCTTATGACCACACAGCTCACACGGTTAAATGCGAGACTTTATCTGCTTTGAAGAATAAATCTTGATTCCTGAGAACTGCAACCTCATTTATTCTGCCTCTCTTGCATTTATTAGAAGCAATCAGGCCAAGATTATCAATATCACTTACATTTTCAGTATAGAGAAGAGTCATATGTTTGTGACAAAACCCAACTTTATGGAAATTCAGAGGAATTGATTGTGCTTGATTTATGCGTTTATGAGCAGAGCTTCACCTTCTGACACAAAACACCACTTCATCATATCACTGTGCAGTACTTACTTGCTTATACATCAACACACTACACCATTACAGCCTTGATTTTCAGCTCGCCAACAGTTAATGTAGATGAAGTGACAATCACTGTTTGTAACTGAATTATCAATGACGTGATTTGAGAGATGCTTCACCGATGCCTGAAAGATATTTACAATATTGGAGAGTAGCTTACTACAAGACGCTACTATATTTTTCAGTAGCTTGACAGAAGTTCAGTTGCTTTTAAAACAGGGGTCGGCAACCCAAAATGTTCAAAGAGCCATACTGGACCAAAAAAACAAAAAACAAATCTGTCTGGAGCCGCAAAAAAAAAATTAAAAGCCTTATATAAGCCTTATATGAAGGCAACACAGGCTGTAAGTGTATATTAGCTGTATTAGCCTACTATCAAAATGACTAAGTAGGCTACAAATATATAATGAGGTATTCCCGAGGTATATATTTAAAAACTGCTGAAAGCTACAGAAAAAAGAAGCAAATGGATCGTTGCAATTCACAGAAACAGCAGGCAGAGAAACATGGATTTGCAGTTATCATTTTGTGTCAAATTGTTGGATTTTGAGGTAAAATCATTCCATATATATTGTATTGCTATATATTATGTTGACAAATCATCAATTAAATATTTTTCATCTTATATTCTGCATAATTGTGTTTTAAAATAAACACTGACAAAAACTATACTATAAAACAATATGTTTTAGGGCTGGACAATATGATGATATATATAACATTGATATAAGTGATCACACGGATTTAAACCTACCTATATTGCAGTTATATAAAATATTCACAGGCAGATTTGCTTTATGTATTTCCCCGGCGATTAAATCAGGCACATATAAATGTCAGGAAACACGATTCCTGGCTGCATGTCAATATCCATGGATTAGGTTTATTTGACATGTTGTACGAAACACTTTCGAGCCCAACCTTTAGTGTAATTCGTTTGTTTTACTCGCGTCTTTGTCGTCTCCTCTATTAAATCCAGTCACGCATCAGGTTCTTTTGCCACTCAGTCCAGCTGAGGGAGCGCGCTTTCGGCGGGAAAGTGACGTCGATACATACCCTCGCGCCGCGCTGAAACGTGTGTCGCAGCCTATGACGCAAATCTTTGTTGACAGAAATGTTGAAATTTAATATTTATTATACACATTTTTACAGCATTGGGAAATGTTAAGAATGTTTGTGTCATGTATGTCCTCCTACAGAAACCATAATTTTTTTTTAAAAACACCAGGGAGCCACTAGGGGTGTGCTAAAGAGCCGCGGGTTGCCGAAGTCCGTTTTAAAAAAATGCAGCTAACTACGTTTTACAACAAGTAGCGGTGTAGCATGACTAAAAGCTACATTTTGTTTTGCACCATTGCTTTGGCATAGCATCATGTTAATCGAAAAAAAAAAAAAAACGATATAACTTAGTGTGCTTATCATACAGCAAATTCTGTGATCTAATTAAATAGGTTGCGGCAGGTTTCAGAACGAAGCGCACTGTGTTCACACAAGCAGCTCAAGATTCGCGTCTCAGAACAGCTCCGTTCACAGTAAAAGAGTTTCATCACTGCATGTGCTGTGAGTTTAACCTGCACTGCATTTTGTTCTTGCATTGATGTTTGTAGCAATTTTGCACTTTGACAGTCAGTTTGTGATATGTATTTGAGTATTGTGTGTGTCTTTGGAGAGTTTACAAATAAAACAATAGGCTAGAGCTGCATGATCCTGGATAAAATGAGAATCATGATTTTTTTGGTTTCAAATAGATCACGATTCTCCCACAATTCTGAATATAAAACTAAACAAAATAACATGTCATTTACTATAGGTTTTGACAAAACATTAATTGCTGGACTTTAATTGTTGGAAAATGTTTAATTTGAATTAATAATTTTAAAAATGATTAATAAATACTTGTTTCATTACTGAATGAATCAGTGTTTTTGAACTAATCTTTTGAAGGAATGATTCAATGACAAATACATTTTAAAAGCCACTTGTCGCCACCTAGTGGCATAAGATATAATTGCTAAAACTGTTATTTAAAGCGTGAAGTTCGTTTCAAAAGGTGTTTTGTTCTATTTTGATCGCTATCATAGATATCATTGTTTATATCCTAACTTTAAACTTTTATCTCAGTACTTCTGTGACAATTTAAATATATGTAACAGAAATAACTACTGTGTGGTTCAAAACTGCTTTCTCAGGTTTTTAACTCTAAATCAGGGGGTTATAAATTATTTAGGGAAACATTATTTCAGGGGGAAAGTGCAGGGGTCCAAAAAAGACATTTCTCTAAGTGTGTAATAATGGTTTCTTTACACCTACTCTATGCATTTTTATGACCAATTTTTATGCGCCTACAGCATTTTGTTGATAACATTGCACAGCCTAAATGGATTCTATGGCTTTTATGTCTTCAGTTTTCACAAATAACTTCTAGGCTGTGTGTGGCCGGCAGCCGTGAGGTTAATGATTTGGCCTGCGAGCTGAAAGGTCAGGGATTGAATCTCAAGGTTACTAAGGTGTGTGAGTGAAGCAGGTCTTGGAGAATTACTGGGATGTCTCTGCTCTTCAGAGGCTCTGGGCCTGAAAACGGTCATGCTCTGGGTAATTCATTAAAAGCAAGGATGGTAAACACGGATAATGAAATACATTCAGAAAAGCTTGATGTTTTCAAACTGATTTCATTGTGCAATTTTGTGACTACTCAATATCTACCAAGAATTAGCTTAGATACCAACAATAAGCAAGTATTCACAACAGAAACAAACCAACTAAAAAAATGTTTATACAACTGAAATATTTGAATTCGAAATGCTTGAAAGACAAACCAACAGTGCTGATTTATTTTCAGAGACTCCACAGTTATGAAGTCGTCTCAGGTTAGTTGACCACATTACAGTTTCATTTACAATGATACAATGATGTAATTTGTCAGAAATGCTCTCCAACACTGCACAATAACAGCCAACTGTAATATACTTGATATTTAATAAAGTTATTTGGAATGCATTTTTTGGACTCTGTGGGCATGGCTACTTGGCACAAGTGATGAGTTCCTTTTTCAGTAGGGTTATAGCAGGGCTATACGCAGGGTTTTATAATTACTGAGGTCCAAAAACTCAGTTTACGGTGGTGTTTGAGGGCATATATCAGTCATTCATTTAACATTTCTATTGTAAAACAGCTGTCAAATATTAAATGCTTAGTTTTGCTACTTACAGCTTTTCTCGCACTTTATGAGCATTCACTGAAGCGTTGTGCTGGATTTCACTCTCAGCAGCTTCTGTGAACATAAAGCCCGCCTACACTGATTTGATTGGTCATCTTAAACATTTTGACATTGATGAGCGGTGTTAGAGGCAGCTCAGATGAGAAAGTCAGTTATCTCGGTATTGTGCAATGTAGCACCAAAGTAGAGTTAATATTAGGCAATTTTTTCACAACCTTTATTGTATACACCTCAGAAAAATACTGAAGTCGGGTATTTGTATACTGTAGCATTCAAGTACACGATTCTTCATGCTCCCTCTCAACCGTGCTTTTACAATTTGAGCCTGATGAATCTTGGCTTTTTCATCCTGGAATATGGCCATGATGTGTCTTCATACATGGTTGTTTAAGAAATGAAAAGCTACACACTCCATCAATTAGGGTTAGAAGAACTGTTGCCAAACATATAACATGCTAGAAACATAATAATCACTGCAGTAATGCTCCAATCATAGACTCTTAAGCATATTTAAATCCAAACAGCAACTTTATGTATGTGTATGTATATGTATATATATATATATATATATATATATATATATATATATATATATATATATATATATATATATATATATACACTCACCAGCCACTTTATTGGATACACCTTGCTAGTACCGGGTTGGACCCTCTTTTGCTTTCAGAACTGCCTTAATTCTTCATAGCATAGATTCAACAAGGTGCTGGGAACATGCCTCAGTGATTTCAGTCAATATTGACAACATGATAACATCACGCAGTGATGCGTATCCATGACATGAATCTCCCATTCCACCATATCCCAAATGTCTTCTATTGGATTGAGATCTGATGACTTTCAAGGCCATCTGAGTACAGTAAACTCACTGTCATGTTCAAGAAACCAATTTGATATGATTTGTGCTGACATGGTGCGTTATCCTGCCTGAAGTAGCAATCAGAAGATGGTACACAGTGGTCATAAAGGGATGGACATGGTCAGCAACAATACTCAGACAGGCTGTGGCGTTTAAACAATGCTCAACTGGTACTAAGGCGCCCAAAATATCCCTCACACCACCATCAGCAGCGGCCTGAACCATTAGAGGCTTTCACACCGGAGGAACCTTTTCATAGTTCTTAGAACTACTGGCTGAAGTACCCCGGATTTTGCCGTGTTCGCACTGCAGGAACCGGGAACGATTTTAGTTCTAGGAACTCCTTTTGGGAGAACAAAATTAGCTCCTACTTCACAGTAGGATTTAAACCAGAACTATAGGAACTATAGGAACTTGATCAAACGCATGTCAAACATTGGCACCCAGCATTTTTAAAAGCCATGTATACATTTAGTTTATGAACATGGAAAACAGCAATAACGGCATCTACCTGTTGTCTGCATGGTTGTGTTCTTTTCTCCGCCTTGATAATGACATAGGAGATTCCATCTTCATCAAAGCCCCACTTTTTGCTCTTTCAGTCACGTAAATTATGCATTTACATTGTTATCACGAAACCCATGACACACAACAAACACAGTTACGATCACGGCATCCTCCATCCACCGGCTTTTAGCGTTTGTAAATGTTGCACTTAAAGATGCCGCTGTCGGCCGATTCAGAGTTCCTATTCCCGGTGCGAATGCAGCTAAGAACATGGTCCAGGGGAGAAATGAGTTATCAAGGAACTATCCTAGTGGCTAGTTCCTAGAACTGAGTTCCTAAATCTATTCGGTGTGAAAGCCCCTATGGATACAGGGCAGGATTGATCCATGCTTTCAGGTTTTTTACTCCAAATTCTGACCCAATGTTCTGAATGTCACAGCAGAAATCAAGACTCATCAGACCAGGCAACATTTTTTCAGTCTTCTATTGTCCAGTTTGGTGAGTCTGTGTGAATTGTAGCCTCAGTTTGCTGTTCTCAGCTGACAGGAGTGTCATCTTCTGCTGCTGGAGCTCATCTGCTTGTGTGTTCAGAGGTTTGGTTGTAACGAATGCTGCCTTTCTATCAGCTGGAACCAGTCTGGTCATTCTCCTCTGACCTCTGGCATCAACAAGGTGTTTTCGCCCACATAACTGCCATTCACTGGATGTTTTCTCTTTTTGGGACCATTCTCTGTAAACCCTAGAGATTGTTGTGTGTTAAAATCCTATTAGATCTGCACTTTCTGAAATACTCAGCCACATTCAACGTCACTTAAAACACCTTCAGCAGATCGTCTTTACCATGTCTACATGCCTAAATGCATTGAGTTAGATACATTATATGAAGTCAATTGTTTAAAGTTAAACATTGAAAACTGTCCCAGTTACACTGCAGACTTTTTTTTTTGTGTGTGTGATAGGAAAGTAGCACTATATAAAGCATACTACTACAAAAAAAAACAATTGTCACGAGTGTTGACTGAATCA
This sequence comes from Chanodichthys erythropterus, assembly GCF_024489055.1. NCBI lineage: Eukaryota > Metazoa > Chordata > Actinopteri > Cypriniformes > Xenocyprididae > Chanodichthys > Chanodichthys erythropterus. Next base: position 38,819,640 of record NC_090236.1, read on the forward strand.
AGGTTTTGATCACACATATCCTCTTGTGCTGTATAAGCAATACGACGTGTCTCTGATCGTAAACCGCACAATCAGGCCTCTCCTCTTTGAGGGATATTTAAATCACGTTTTTTATGGGTGACCTAATTAATCCAGATGTAGCCGCAGTGGAAACCCACTGACATTATTTGCATAGCTGCCTATGAAAAATGCATATGTCCACAGAAGAAAGCCACAAGTGTGTAACGCATTCCATCTATGAACACAAGGAACAGGCAAGGCGCCTGACGAGGGGCACTTCCTGTGCTAAATGGTCTCCGTGGTATCTGGGAGAGTCCCATTAGAATGTCTTTAGCTCTAATGATGAATATAATTAACTCAGGGTTTGTGTGGGGAAGTGCGAGCCTCAGTGGGTTTGTTTGTTTCAAACACACTCCGTTATCCCTGGCACTGTGTGTGCGTATATACTTCATTCATGTGTGTAATCTGAACGTCAGTGCTGAGCATGTCATTCCATCTCATGCATGTTACAGTTTTCTGAGACCCGTTGTTCTGTAAAACAAAATCTTGTCTATTTACAGTCTGTCAAAGAATGCTTCATCAAACATGAGCCTCTTGGAATAATGAGGCTATAAATATTCTTCTTTTTGACAGACGACCCATAATGTGACTGTATATAGTGCAGTGTGTAGTGGTGTTAAAGACCCCGTTTGTACTGTAGTTCTGAGGTTTGATTCCTAAGAATGGACAAAAGCTTTTAGGCCTGAAACATACTCTAAAGAAGAACACTTAATAGCATTTTATAATATGTTAATTTTTGTACAGTCCACATTGCATTCTTAACATTGTGCACTGTAGTGAGCATTACCATACAGTCTTTCATGTGAACTGTAGAACAAGAGTTGAATAAGCAGGTTGAATTTAGCTAACCTGCTGACATGTTTATCGCTACCTATGGCAGAATCTTAAATATGTACTGCCAAGCATTCGCATATGCACATTTGCACCTAGAATATTTGAATGTCTGGATCAAAATTCACTCATCTGGAACACACAGGAATATACGGTTTCTCACTTTTTATTCAAGAGAACGTTTCCATCTCCTCAGTTATGAATACCATCTGCCTTTGACATGCAATAGCAAGTAGCAAATCATGGTTCATCGGTCATAAATTGCATTGATGCTTGTACTTTATTATTACCTTTGTATGGAAGTTTGTTTCTGCCACTGAATAAAAACTAAAAATGGTAATTGCGACTTTTTATCTCACAGACTTTTTTCTTGCAATTGCGAGTTTATATCATGCAATTCTGACTATTTCTCGTGAATCTGACTTTATATATTGCGAGTTTATATCTCGTAATTCTGACTTTATTTCTTGCAATTACAAGTGTATATTTCACAATTTTGACTTTATATCATGCAATTCTCACTTTATTTATTGTAATTGCAGGTTTATATCTCATATTTCTGACTTTATAACTCACAATTGGAACTTTATATCATGAAATTCTGAGAAAAAATGTCAGAATTGTGAGATGTAAACTCGCAATTGTGAGATAAAAAGTTGTTATTTTTAAAGCAATTATTATTTTTATTTTTTTATTTTTTTTATTCCGTGGCAGAAACAAGATTCCATACCTTTCCTATCCACCAATTGGTTGGGGGGGAAAAAATCTATTTAAAAGTGTCTCCTTTGCTTTGGTACAAGCTAGTCGGGTTACATTTTGCTGGAGTGTGAGCTAAACTAACTTCTATTGTCAATAATCATCAATCCAATTCATGGGGTCAAGCAGAATGAAGGCAGAATTATTTCAAGCTTTACTTCAAATCTGTTGGAAATTTCAACCCGACCATCATAACAACAACATATCAATATTCATAATTATGTAACATTTTTATTTATAGGAGACATCAATAGGCACGATACACCTGTACAGGTCTGGTCAGAAAGTTAAAAGGTTAATTATTAATTCAAGTTTAAACCTAATTCTAGATGGCACCAGGCTGTTTGCTGGCATGCTGTCGGCTCTCACTTATACCCGTTGTTTTATATGGTTATTAGTTCTAGACACCAACACTGCATGTTTCTCTACGGACTGCTGCAGACGCATCCCTTATTGAGGATCACTTCTTCAACTAAAGGGCTTCTTCTACTTCTCCTGTGACTCGACCGGCTGTTCTCTTCATTGTAACAAGCAACTTAGAAAGCAAGAAAAGCGCAGTGGACTTCTTGTAGGCTAAGGAGATGCTAATGTGTCTCCACGTTGGGCCTCTAGGCAGCTTAAACTTTACTATGTGTTGGAGCTACAGCCTACCTGTCTTGTTCCAGTCTTTCCATACTATTTTTACAGATCATCAAGACAACGCTGCATCAAGAGGGGTGTCGACTATCAGAATCTCTCCTCTTTGGAATACGCTAAACCATCTGCAGAGCTCTTGGACACCGGCCCACGGCGTGAAACTGCGCGAGATCCATTTACAATAAATCAGTTATCTTAAACGACTTTTTTATATTACAAGAATTGGACTTTATATTTTTGATGGAAACTTGGCTCAACGCTGGTGAGTTGGATGCATTTGCAGACTTATCACCAGAAGACTGTAATTATTGTAATTCTCCCAGATTATTGGGGCAGAGGAGGAGGTTTTATTTTTTAAACGTTTTAAAATTTAGGCTTTTGCCTACTGCTCAATACCTCACATTTCAGTTGCAATTATTGTGAATTCGACTATCTAGCCTGGTGATTTATTCCCTTATTTATAGAACACCAAAATATAATAAGGATTTTATTCATGAATTTGGGACTTTTTTTTGTCTAATATTGTCACTGCAGCGGATAAACTGCTAGTTTTGGGCAACTTTAATATTAATGTCTACTGTATATTCATGTCTGCTGCCCTTCTCATCACCTGGTGAAGGAATTTGTACAATTCATTGACTCATTTCGTTCAACATGTTAATGGTCCCAATCAACATTAAGGTTTCCAAATCTAGCTCACACCCATGGTTTAAACACCATACTCATGTTCTTAGGCAGGAATGTTGTAAAGCATAACGTAAATGGAAAAAAGATAAGTTACATGTTTCTCTGGAGATTTTTAAGAATTGCCTGTGTGGCTATCAAACTAAAATTAAGTATATTTCAGATTTAATATCTAACATTTCACATAATATAAAAGGTACTGTTTAATACTTTTGATAGGACAACATCATACCCAGACACTACCACCGAGTTGTGTTATTTAGATTGAGTAAGATTGAGACTTTATATTTTTGCATTCCTTGTGTTTATCATCCCATTAATTTTTACAATTCTGCTCATTTTAATCCAATTGATCTTAATAAATTGAAACCGACTACCTCACCATATGGCATATGATATTATGCCTCTTTAGAGATGTTATTCCATCCTGTTTTAAGCACGCAGTGAAAAGGATGTTTCTGAAGAAGCCAAATCTCTATTCATCCAGTTTTAATAATTTTTAAACTTTCTGCCTTTCTTGTCGAAAGTGTTGGAGAAGATTTTTCTTCAACTTTCTGCATGTTTAACAGACCATAATGAATGACCTCTTGCTCACTTTAGATTCTGCCAATTCGCCCATTTTAACTTTGCTTGATTTATTTTTACTCATTTACTTATTTTTATTAAGCAAACAAAGCAATACAGATAAATACACAAAAATAAAAGAGATCACCTACAGCAGGAGGTTGGCATTAGCGGCATTGCTTTGTTCTGATTTTCTTCCTATCTCTCCAATAGGTATGTTAAAGCTAGAATTGGCGATCACTCATCTCCTTCGGCTCTTTTATCATGTGGAATGCCTCAAGGGTCTATTTTGAGCTCAATTCTGTTTTCACTGTAGGGGTGAATTCAGGTTGATTGTGACACTTTTTCCAAGTCATCTCAATGGCAAAAAGTGTCCCAATCATCCTAAATTCACCCTATATGTTTCTTTGGGGTTTATTTTTGGGAAATATCAGATAGCAACTGCAGAAGACACAGAATTGTATGTCCCATTACACCCGGTTGATAGGTCCTGTTTCAACATTAGTAATTGTCTTGATTGAAGATGTAAAAGACTAGATTTCTCCACTTAAATGAGAGCAAAACTGATGTTGTTGTTTTTGGCCGTCTTAGCTCTTCACCCCTTATCTCTAAATACTTGGGGTCCCTCTCTAGAAATGTTCACCCATATGCAAAAAGTAGGTGTATTATTTGATTCTGAGTTGAATTGTTTTTTGAAAAAAAAAAAAAAAAAAAAAAAAAAAAAACAAGTTAATGCTGTAGTGAAAAGTATAGTTTATATCACCTAAGGTTAATTGCTAAGATAAACCTATGCTCTCAGTGAAAGGTCTGGAGATGATCATCAATGCATTTATATCATCCAGACTGGACTACTGCAATGTTGTGTATTTGGCCTTTCCCAGCCATTGATGAACCAACTGCAGCTGGTTCAACCTGCCACCACAAGATTACTGACAGGTATGAGAAAGAGGGACAGAATTATCATCCCTTCATTGGTTACCAGTCAGATATCAGATTGACTTCAAGGCCCTGCTATTATTTTTAAAGTTTCAACTGGTCTTGTCCCTTCAAATCTATCAGGTCTTGTTATTCTACACCGGCCAGTGAAGAATTTGTGATCTGCTGATAAATTTCTGCTTCAGGTACCATGATCCCAACTGAAGCAAAAAGGCAATAATGCCTTTTCAACATTGCTGTTTTTTCTCTCTCTCTGCTCAGTATTTTCTTTAGTTATTCTTTCCAGCAGATACAGCAATAAACTCTTCTCCAGCTCCCGCAGGACCCCTCTCTGTGGTTTTCTTTTTTGTCTGTCTTTACTTTCTTCATTGCTGGAGCAGTGAGCTCTTCCTCAAAAACAAACCAAAACTACCCTGTAGGGGAAAACATGTCCGGCAGCAGGACCTGATAGTGTGAAGCAAGGCAAAAACAGAGAACACAGGGAGAATAAATAGGGAAGTAAATGAGGAAGGTAACTTACAATTAGGTAGCAAGGAGGGCGGGGTCAAGACATAAGTTGGAGGAGAACATGGCACATAGAAACAAACATAACAGAGGGCATATGCAGACACCAAACAAAAACAACTGTCCAGACACTCAACAAAAAAGTACAATGCCATAGAAGGTGAGGAAATGAACCCTCACAACAAAAGATGATGAAAAATATGGTGCATGAATGTCCGGACCCTGACACTGAACCGAAACTGAACTAGACAGGAGCAGCAGGATCCGGAAACCAAGCATGGCACACATGCTTCAACTCCTGATGAAGACAAGGGATCAAAGCACCTCCTTCCAAAAATTGGCATGGAGAATAATCATGGTCATACCAGTGGCACCAAGTTGGACACACATGCAATGGTTTTCTGACCTTCAACCTCATGATAGAAGCTCATGACCTTCAATCTGTCCTAGAGGGGGTTCCCCTGGAGCTTCCCCTTAGATGGTATCTACTGTCTCAGGCCCAAGGAATGTTGTTCCATTCAATTCCTCAGGGATTTAGTCTGTGGGCCTGGCCCATGAGAGGGCCCACATCCTATCAATAACTGCGTTTCCACTGTCAAGCCAAAGGTGGGCATGCTAGTGCATGCCAGGGCCAGTCGTGTTTCCACTGTCACTTCCAGGGCTTGATCGGGCCTTGTCGGGGTTTCCTCAGGGCCAACGGTCAGGGTTTTTGTTTGCTCGCCAAATATATTGGTCCAGAGTAGGCCAGCTCGGGCTTGAGGGAGTGGTTACAAACAAAGGCGAAGTTTATCTGTCTGGAGACTGCAGATGATTTCATATGCCAGCTAACATCAGCATTAAAGACTTTTAAAATCATTTTAGCTCAAAACTCACTTTCAGACAGCAGTGAGTGTTTAAAATCATTTTTGTTCGTGATCCGATATGGATTCTGATCACCGTATAAGGCAGGAATATTTATATGCAATTCAAAAGTCTATGCATAACCATTACTATAGTACTGTTTACTATAGTAAACATGGTAAATACGACTGAAGAAATCAGACAAATCAGGCTATCAAAATCATGTATTTTTTTTTTTATTTATCAGTACGTCTCATCTCTTACCGGACTGTCTGATATCCATATTTAGCTCCGCATATGTCATAAAATAAAGCAACTTCCTCTGTTTCTCTGACTGAAAATATAACTGTATTGGGACTGTCACTGGAGTGAGTGCTAAAGCTTCTCAGGTCATATTTTTGGTGGTAAATATGTAGAAATGATCACTCTGTCTAAATGTGATGTAAACACAAATTAATTAATTATGATCAACATATAACTTATTATATTGTAAAATCGTGGTAAAACATCGATGATTGGGTTTTAAAGCTTTAAGTAAACAACAAAAATTGATTAGTTTTCTGATAAAACTTCCATTTATTGGTGAAATGATGGGTTTGTGTGATGTTCCAGAGAGGCGTGTTATGGGCAGGTTTAGTGAAGCGCTGCGGAGCTTCAGGCATGATGGTGGAAACGCAGCGTGATTTTGGGCTCAATGCTACAGGTCCGAGGCAACTGTCCAAGCCTGGCCCGTTGAAAGCCCTGACTCACACTGACCCGACAGTGGAAAAGCGGCTAATGGGTCTCTCTCGGTCAGTGGTGCACACCTTGCAGAGTGCAAGGGAAATACCTACTAGTTATCATCGAGTGGTTATCGATGATTGATGTTTCAATTATTGTGTGAAGCATGCCAGAAAGATCCACATGCTTGTGATGCAACTGTAATTCTGTCTTTTTTACAAGAGCTTGGGAGATCACTGACTATGCTAAAAAAGATTTTTGGCAGTGATAGGGATTTCTCATGCTGGGTAGCGTGCCGGAGACAGACAGGGCTCTGATTCATCAGTTTCTTAAAGGCGTGAAACGTTTAGCCCTCAAAAGGTTATAACCCTGCCAACATGGGAATTTGGAAGGGTCCTTGACACTCTTGTTGAGTAATCCTACAAGCCCTTGCTCACATCAGATCTCAAGTGGTTGTACATAAAAACTGCCTTCATTTTGGCTATTACATTAGCTAAAATGGTGAATGAGTTACAAGCTCTGTCTCTGTACAAAGATTGTAACAGATACTTACTCCAGCACAACCAAGTAGAATGAAGTCAAAAATTGATATGGTTGTGCCAGTTTAGGGGGCTTGAATTTTTCTGTATGCATGCAATGCTATCTCATTGGACTGTGTACACAATTCGCCAGGCTTTTGGCTTTTATGTGATGGTGTTTTGGGTTTCTGAGCATCTGGCGAGTCGACCCAAGCGCAAGGCAGTCATGCCTCCACAGGATGGCAACAACACCTACATGCCTTGTCTCTGTTTTGGGCATGCATTCATGGTTAAAGAGGACCCCACCTCCTGCATGAATTTTTGTTCTATCGGCTCATACCAGAGAGACTCGCTGGCACTTCTTTTGTGACAAAAGCTAGGGCAGTTCTCCTCCTCTCCCCCAATCTAAGCTTCTTAAGCAAGGCCTGGCTGCGACCGGGGCAGCACTGGCACAGCAGGTTGAGGGTCTGATGGCTAAAATTAATACAAATGCTGGTCCTTCACTTTTAAGTTTGCATGTGTGGCTGCACTCATTTTCATCAGCGCAGCCCTGGTCTAGCACAGAAGTGGGCTTAGAAGAGGCCTTATCAGACCATTTGCACCGCATGACTCTGTATAGACATCAAGGATAATCAATCTGGATTTGATTATTTATTTTCTTGTTTTTTTGAAGTTGTGTTTAGTTTGTATAGAGGAGGGTTTTTGTCAAGTGCCAAAATACACTAGTAGGCTCTCGCTTTTAAGGTGCACTATACAGCATTTATATCAGAGATTTTCCTCTTCACTAAACCTGTCTTTATCATCCCATTCATATATGTATCTGGGTGGAGAGATAGCCTGTATGGGCAGTTAAACTTGTGAAACATATGCAATTTGCATCTCAATGATCAGAAAAACAATAGTTTTAACCAATTCATTTTGTGTATTCAATATTCATAAATAAGGATTCTTAAAAACATGTACATCTATAAAGTTCATGCACAAATAATTTGCATTTTAGATGCTCTCAATACATCAATATTGTCTATGCAAATGTAAGTAAATGTATGTGTTGTAGAACCGCTCTTTACATAAAACACATTCAAATAGTAATGAGATCACATTCACTAAGTGTGAAAGTGTGCGATGGCCCAGTAGTGCACAACACAACAAAATGTAAAAACATTGAAATCAAGAAATTATCCCACACAACAATGCACTTAACTAACTACTACCATGAGGTTTAACTTAGCTAATTAATCATTAGTTACTTATTGATGCATGATCCTCCCCTTTAAATAGCATAACACTTCCTTAAAGCCCAAAGTATTCTTCGTTTTTACATGGACTTAGAACAGTGGTTCCCAAACTAGGGTACGTGAGAAGGCAGACACAAACAAAATGCTGCGTTTTGCCGTTCATTTAATTTTACCCCACCTCAGATTAACATTAAAACCCTTCTGGTGTAAAAAAATGAAAATGCTAGAGCCGTAAAAGGTCAAATGCATGACATCCAATCAAATGACCTCATCTTTTGCATTCAAAACAGGCTGCATCCACACAAGCATATGGTATGTTGCATGCAGAATATGCTGCTTTAGCAAATCGCTCTACATTACTGCCGTCCTCGATAATGTACCTTTGTAAAAGTGAGGAATTAGCACTTACTAACAACAAATATAGATGCAGACTGTGCATAGAGATCGATTCAAGACTCAAGCTCTCTTCGATACAGAAACATATCCAGTGCGAGTTCTTCTTGTTCTTAATGTTGATCATATATTATACGAGCAAGAATGCATTTTTTCCCATGTGACATTGTTGTTATACAGTTCAACAAACAAAAAGGTAATATTAAGCATTTGTGACTATTTCATTAGAATGAAATAAAATAATGTGAATTCATGTGATCAAACTGTAACAAAGTTCAAGTTCAGGGAAGGAGGAGGCAGGAACCTGCAAAGTTAACCGTTACTTTAATCGTAAAATAAACATAAGGAACAAAATGAAAGGACGACTGCAGAATGTCCGAGTCTCCCGCCCTGCTTCATACCACAGTAACGTTAATGAACATTTAATATATTAGATCAGTTTCTAGTGCCATGTTTATATCAAGTTAGATGTTAAAGACCCCCTGTAGAGAAGATCAAGTTTTTAATGTTGCTTAAATGTCTATGTGGTGTTTTTAATATGCTTTAAGACAAACCATGAGCAAATTCATAAGTCAACATTGCTAAGTATTTTCTCTTTAAAACTACAGAAAACGGTTTGATATCGCTGGTGTTTCTTACGTCACAAACATGTAACCAATCACAACACCAGCATATCATTAACTGACCGCGCAAGGGAGTCTCAAGAGAAGCCAGGTTATCCCCGTTTTATTTTTCTATTGATATGAAAAATTGTGTAGATTTAGCAATATTGCGGGTGTATGATGTATATTACGATGTTGTGATAACTATATGCCTTTCTCCACTGATGTTCTGAGTTGTTCAAAGCATTTCTAAGGATATTGATTGTTAGAAGACAGCTGTTTGACTCTGAGATGAAGAACGGGAACATGGTTTGTGTAACATTAACAACACATTAGTAGCAGTTTGATAATATAGTCACTACTTTAATACTGAACCGGCGTTCTGATGTAGAACTTGGAAGCACTGGACATAAACAGCGTAAGAGAATGGCACAGAAGAGAAGATATTGTTGAATAAAGTCATTATTTTTGTTCTGTTTTTGCACACAAAAAGTATTCTCGTCACTTCATAACATTAAGGTAAAACCAGTCAGTATTTTAACTATTTTACTATTTTTGTGTCTTTACTAATTTTCTGGACCTTAAATGACGGTCATTTCATTGAGGTATAAAAAACCTCTTGGATTTCATCACAAATATCTTAATTTGTGATCTAAGATGAACAAGTTTTACAGGTTTGAAAGGATATGAGGGTGAGAAATTAATGACAGACATTTCATTTTTGCGTTAACTAACCCTTTAAATAAAATGCAATGAATGCAGAATATTATTTATAATTCTTAATGCACTTAAACAATTATAGCGCCCTCCTTTAGTGTTTTGTGTTGTGGCTTGATTCTGCTGTGAGGTTAACTTGTTTGATTTTTATATTTTGTTGTGTTGTGCAATATTGGGCCACTGTAATTGCATTGTGATAAAAGATTATGAAGACACCTTTTTTCCTTTGGAAAACTGCAGACCAACAAATCATGCACAGTAATGTGTGTTACGAAAGTAAATGTGCCTAATACTGATTCCTGGTGGAGACACAGACAGAGAAAGAACAAGTAAAGATCTGTGCTTTTCACTTATTCATTACTTTATATTTTCTAAGATGCACCCAAGCCTGAATTTTGTAAGGATTCATTTACACTTGCATCTTTCCCTTACATCTACTGACAGCAGGCAAAACACAACCTCAAGAACACCAGCTTCATCATATATAGTCTTGAAAGCCTTTTCTACTCTAGGCCATCAGGAGTGCAGGCTGAAGACAGACAGTCAGAAAGAACAGGAAGCGCACAGTCTAAGTGACTGGATTGGCAGGTTCATCTTCTTCCCTGACCGCAGGAAGTTGTCCACTACCACGAGCCTGTACCTGCTCAGAGACTGTCTGCAGCGCTGGCGTTTCCGCAAGAGCTGAGTAAACACACAAGGGTAGTGAAAAGAGGGAAAAGAATACAGATAAGCAGAGGCAAAGATCAATACCAATAGAAAAAGACAGATCTGACACATCAGCTGGAACAAGAGATATGAACTGAGGTGAAGAAAATTATATGTGGAAGAAATGTGTGAAAGGAAAAATGGAAAAAGGAATTCTGTCAGGATGGAAATCTGCATACATTTAGGCCATGTGGAAAGTCGGTAAGGAAGAAGAGGACTTTGGGAATAATTATCAGTGATCGGATGAGTCAGAGTCTGAGTTGTTTGGCAAGTGTTTCAATGTCAATTATAAGAAACACCAATAACACATTATTTCTACCTAAGGAGACGGTACCTGCCAACAGTGCTTGTTTTTTCCACAGAAGACGACTTCATTATTTGTTGTATATTATATTCCCCTGATTTCACAGACAAGCTTAAGTCTAGGTCCAGACTAAAATACATGTTTGAGCTGTTTTAACTGAAAGCATATCTTAAAATATGTCAGTGCCATTGTCTTGTCTCTAGATGCACACCAGTAATGTTTTTAAGGCACGTTTATAAAAGCCTCTTAAATGACCTAATTGAACTAAGGCCTAAAGGATTAGTTCACTTCCAAATGAAAATTAGCCCAAGCTTTACTCACCCTCAAGCCATCCTAGGTGTATATGACTTCAGATGAACACAATCTGAGATATATTTAAAAATATCCTGATGCGTCCAAGATTTATAATAGCAGTGAAGATGGGCAATAAGTTTGAATCTCAAGAAAGTGCATCCAACCATCATAAACATCCTTCGCTTCCGAAGGTCTTTATTAACCTCCCGGAGCCGTGTGGAGTAGGTTTATGATGGATGGATGTGGATGGAGACACTTTCTTCAGCTCATACTCGTTTGGTAACGCTCACTGCCATTATAAAGCTCGGATGCATCAGGATATTTATTAAAATAACTCAGATTGTGTTCATCAGAAAGAAGAAAGTCATATACACCTAGGATGGCTTGAGGGTGAGTAAAGCTTGGGGTAATTTTTATTTGAAAGTAAAATAATCCTTTGATCTAAGGCCTGTCTGTGCCATAATGTTCTAATGCTCATCTTTTCATCATTTTAAATGATATCTTTACCCATCAACAGCTTATGTCTCAAAAAAGGTTCAGTATTCATACAGTGTGTCTGCATATGCTAACTAGTTGTGCTCAAAAGTTTACATACCATATCTGCAAAATGTTAATTATTTTAACAAAATAAGAGAGATCATACAAATTGCATGTTATTTTTTATTTAGTTATTTTTCCTTCTGGAGCATCATTGAATGTTTGACTCATGAATATCCATCACAAAACAAACAAACAGTCATGGATCATCCAGGTAACCACACACAGTATTAGGAATCGAGGGTATGTAAACTTTTGAATGGGGTCATTTTATTTCATAAATTCATAAATTCAGCTTTTTTGTGTGTTTTTGTTTTTTGTCTACTATATGTAAACATCTTTTATGTAAAACGTCTTATTCAGGACAGTACCTAATAAAAAAAAAAAATAACATGCATTTTGTATGATCCCTCATATTTTGTTAAAATAATAAAAATTTGCAGGGGTAAATAACTTATGAGCACAACTGTATATATGTATTTATTCATTTATTGAATAGGTTAATGTTAGATTATTACACATTGGGAAAATTGATAGGCTAATAATGGGAATGGTATTATTATTGAATTGCTATTATTAATGGAAATTGATCTGATTGACATTGTGAAATCAAACACACCCACCTGACAGAAGCCAATAATGAACTCACAGGTCAATACCAATAGACCAAAACAAATCTTAATAAAAGAAGATATATATATATATATATATATATGAGCACTGATTAATTACTCTAAACCAGTTTCAGTTTAATGAGTTTGCAATTCTGCACGTTGTGATTCATGTAAAAATGTATGATTTATTTGAAAAACAAAAAATGTAAGTATGAAGATCTATCTTTAAAATAAAAACATACAAATGAGGTCGTACGATTACAAATATGCAACAGAACAAACCAGCTACAAGGACAGATGTATGGTCACACATCAGACAATGTGTGCTCTTACCTCCCGGCACATCTGTGAGCTCGTTGAGGGGGGGCACCGTCTCCAGTGTGTTGGCATACGTTTTCGCAGCTAGTCTTTGAGCATGCCGGGCCTCGATCTCTTTTTTCGTTCGTGGAATTCGGCATTTGAAGATGCAGCACAGAGTTATTACTGTGAAATGAGGAAGAGAGCTTTGAAATCTTTGAAAGAGATTGTCCTTCACAACACGCAGCGTCTCGAATCTCTTTGTTCTGTAAATGCTATTTTGCTCTGGGGAAATTTCATTAAATCACTTAATGTGATTCACGACATGTAAATAATTAAATGTTTATTTTGACATCCATTTATGTGAATTCTGAATGCAAATATATGCATAGCTTGCCATTTTAAAGAGGTCACACACAAATACAAATTCTTCCATCATTTACTCACCCTCATGGCAATAATAAAAAATGTATAATTATTTCTTCTGAGGAGGAATTGTTAATAATATACCGGATGCTCTTTTCCATGCAGTTATAATGAATGGAAACTAGATTTTTCAAGCTACAAAAAGGACACAAAATGTGCCATAAGTAGGCTATCATTAAGTTATCAAAAATATAGTCTATAAAACTTGTCACTTTGGAGCTTGACAGGCCCAATCCTTGAAAACAGTGGCTAATTGGATGCATTATTGCTTGAAATGTAAGATAAACACTTTTAGACACTTACTAATTGCTAGGATGAACATGGAGAAAATTCCAACAACCTGCCATAATCGAAGACCCCAAAACACCACTGTTTCTGAGGTGACCGGATCGGGCTTCTTCGGAGGATCTGTTGGCAGGAGCTGTAGGGAAAATAGGGAAAAAAAAGATTTTTTTTTTTTTTTCGTGCATCTCTTTCCATTTCCAGGTAATTGCACCACCCAAATGGATGGAATGGTAACAATAGCGGTGATTAGGAACTGCAGGAAGATTTCACTTTCTCATGGTGATCACAGTGGCTGTGAATTGCTTGGAGTGCATTTTTAGACAGAAGGAAGGGGAAAGTGGAAGCAAATGGCAGTCTGAAATACAATAAAATAAAAGAGAAAGAGATTCTAAGCTAGCATCCACTGAGGATCCGTTCCAGTGGCAACCTTGTGTGTATGTGTGTGAGTGTGTGTGTGTGTGTGTGTGTGTGGTTTTAAGAGAGCAACTATACATCTGTGTTGTTTTATTATCATTTGTATCATTTAATCGTTTATATTATTATTTTGTTTGAATTATTTTTTTCTTATTATTACCTATTGTGTTCCATTGTTTTTTGTTTTGTTTTTTTACTTAGAATTGTGGAGTTTCATGAAATATTTTTCTTCACAAATAAGAGATATCTCAATCCGAAGGTTTTATAGGATATTATCAGGAAGCAGTTGGATTTGTGCTGGTCAGAAAAACCTATTATTTAGAGAAATTATTTAATAAACCCTGCCCACTTGTAATCATCATCACTTTATGTCCTGCTTTCTGCTCTTCCCTGGATTCTTCTGTCGAACTCTTGGGCAGGTAGAAGATCTTAAATTAATATTAAGTTTTAGTTAATACAGATTTAGATCCTAAACTAAATACAGGGTATCAGACAAAATCCTGCCAACTGGTTTTCTATACCAGACAAAGCAGATATTATAAATATGGGATATGGGATATGATTAAGGGACTTGATCCAGCATTACTTGTGCAAGGATTCTGTCTAACAATTTCCATTCAAAAGTTTGCAACTACACAGCCAATTTAATATATTTATACTTGTACTGAGCAATGTAGCATTTACAACCCGAATTCCGGAAATGTTGGGACGTTTTTTAACTTGAATAAAATGAAAACTAAAAGACTTTGAAATCACAAGAGCCAATATTTTATTCACAATAGAACATAACAAATGTTTAAAGGGAGAAATTTAACAATTTTATCCACTAAATGAGCTCATTTCAAATTTGATGCCTGCTACAAGTCTCAAAAAAGTTGGCACGGGGGCAACAAATGGCTGAAAAAGCAAAACATTTTTAAAAGATTCAGCTGGGAGAACATCTAGCAACTAATAAGTTAATTGATATCTGGTCTGAAACACGATTAGCTATAAAAGGGATGTCTTAGAGAGGCAGAGTCTCTCAGAAGTAAAGATGGGCAGAGCTGTGAAAGAGTGCATGCAAAGATTGTGGAAAACAATGTTCCTCAATGTCAAATTGCAAAGGCTTTACAAATCTCATCGTCTACAGTGCATAACATCATCAAAACATTCAGAGAAACTGGAGAAATCTCTGTGCGTAAGGGACAAGGCTGAAGACCTTTATTGGATGCCCTCGGGCCCTCAGATGACACTGCATCACTCATCAGCATGATTGTGTCAGTGCCATTACTAAATGGGCCCAGGAATACTTCCAGAAACCACTGTCAGTAAACACAATCCGCCGTGCCATCTGCAGATGCCAACCAAAGCTCGATCATGCAAAAAGGAAGCCATATGTGAACATGGTCCAGAAGCGCCGTCGTGTCCTATGGGCCAAGGCTGATTTAAAATGTCTCAAAATGGAAAAGTGTTCTATGGTTAGACAACTCCAAATATGGCTTTCTTGTGTCCTCAGGACTAAAGAGGAGGGAGACCTTCCAGCGTGTCATCAACATTCAGTTCAAAAGCCAGCATCTCTGATGGTATGGGGGTGCATATGTGCATACGGTATGGGCAGATTGCATGTTTAGGAAGGCATTATGAATGCTGAAAGGTACATAAAGGTTTTAGAGCAACATATGCTCCCCTCCAGATGATGTCTAATTCAGGGAAGGCTTTGTGTGTTTCAGCAGGACAATGCAAAACCACATACTGCAGCTATTACAACAGCACGGCTTCGTCGTAGAAGAGTCGATAGAGAACATTTGGCGCATCATTAAAAGAAAGACAACCACAAACTCTTCAGCAGTTGGAAACCTATATCAGGCAAGAATGGGACCAAATTCCAACACCAAACATCCACCACGTCCCAACATTTTCCGATTCAGGTTGTAATTCATTAAAGATGTACTCAAACAGTAATATTGTAATCAGAGCCATCGCTAGCAGGGCTAAAGGTGGTGATGATTCTGGGGGCCCCCACGATTTCAATAATTTAGAAATAATTTTACTGCAGTAATAAAAGGTTTGTGCAGGTTAAATTTGTTTGTCAAACAGTTAATTGGTGATGGGCCCACCCTTTTCTGGCTGTCAACAGACCAAGCTCAATTTTAAATTGAACATTGGTCTGGGGAGTTTGCTATGTATTTCCTACTGCACAAGAGGTGTGATCAACGAGCATTATTCGCGCAATTGGATAGTCCTTCAACCAATCAGATCAAAGGTCCGGTGACCAAGGTGGATAAGCCAGTCTGTGATTGGTTCCCAAAAAAGTGTAACAGATGCAGCAGAAATGAATGTACGGGTTTCCAGACTGAGTTGCTGGGCGAAATCAAATCGCCGGCAGATCAGGCTGGGTTTACCCAGTCTAGGCCCACCCAACATCTCATCCAAATGTTACCAGTTTACTTTTTTTTTTTTTTTTAATGAATTTTGGACCTATAGCATTTTCCTTTTACTTGTTTACTTGATTTTTAAATGTTTTCAATGACTTTTGGACTTCAAGCCTTCTTTTTTGAATTGATTTATGAACTGAGAAATAAAGTTGAACAAACATAAACATGGACTCTTAATGATGTTGAACAGAAAATGAAATATTGCATATAAAATTATATCAAAGTTTGAACTAACATGTGCAATACAGTAAATATTCTTACACTACCCTAAATCAATGGAAAGATCCATTCCCAATCACCCAAATGTTACCATATTTTTTTTCTTTTTTTCTGCTCTGTTTACATAAAAGTGTATGTCACACAACCTTTCATTATAATATGCCATTGTTTCCTCCTCAAATGGATAGTTAACATCTTCATTATTCAGAAATGTATCATGTGTTGAGCTGATGTTTTTCATTTATGACAAGAAACCTTGCACAAGCCGGAAATTCAAAAACTGTCCCAATCACCTGTATACTTCATCTACTAGAGAAATGTTTTTATTTTATTTTTTTATTTAAAGCTCATTGTTGTATTTTACTCTATCTGCACTCATTTATGTTGTATACTGTAATAGACACTGAGCTGCCAAATTATTCTTGAATACCAATAAGAAGTGTTTTTGTTACAGTGTTGTGAATTGATGGCTGAAGTTTGATTCTGACAGAAGTGAATAATTTTTTGACTGAAATATTTGATTTTGACATGGAAGTCGGAGGTTTGTACAAGCTGGTTTGTAGTTACGAGATTGTGTTCATAGTTTTGAATTGTTCATGGTGAATCGTTTCATGAATTGTGTTTTAGCAATTGAGAAAAACTAATATTGAATTTCCATTTTCATCAGTCAGTCTACTAAGAAAACACTGTGTTGCGTAATGCCTAAAAAGTTGCAGTCTTTTCTCATGTGCTGAAAGTACTTACATTTCTGGAGTGGCAGGATGGGAACAAAAATGATTTACCTGAATATTTCAATAAACTTATTGCTAGAATGCCTAGAATATCCACACAGATGTCATTGCTGTAAAATGAAGAGTTTTTGTTGTTCTTGTTGTTTTAAAGCAAGAGTATTTTGAAAAAAAAAAAAATTGGCATTTGTTGTAAATGTTTAAGTGTAAGTTTTTTGGGGAAACACTTTAGTATGGGGAACACATATTCACTATTAACTACAACTTTTGCCTCAATAAACTTAATTTACTGCATATTAATAGTCAGTAAGGTAGTTGTTGTAGCATTTATGTTTAGGGGTAGGTATGGGGTAGGATATAGAGATGTAGAATAAGGTCATGCAGAATAATATGTGCTTTATAAGTAATAAAATTACAATGGAATTGGAAAATCTAAAAATAAAACCCAAATCAAAACATTAATAAAAAACTAATATCTCAATGATACCAAAATAACACTGATATCAAGTATCCTTTAAACTAAATTCCAAACTTTTGAATGTTTGGCTCCAGCTCTGGCAGGTTCCAGGCAGCATGTGTGACAGTCGCTTTAAGGTGAGAGTTTGTTGCCTGTGTTTAAATAATTCAGCATGTATGTGTCATACAAAGCATTGGTGGAAAGTTGGGATCAAGGATTCGGTCACTGTTGACATGGTGATTTGTTATCCAAGTTCCTCTGCACAGGTTATCACTCCACATCTATTGTAGACAGACTTCACTTGTCTCCAGTTTCCAGGACTGAAGGCCATTTGTACTGCTCAATAAATCTATGAATCCTTGCAGGTGATACAAAGCTTTTTCAGTGAAGGAAGCAGTGCACTGTCTTCATGGAACTGTGTTGTCCACATAAACATTGATGTAGTTGGTCATATAATGACTGTCCATCGCCTCAGACCAGTTCCTCACAGTTCTGGTGGTGACAAGCTGCTAGTATGATGAGATTTCATGTACCAACATGGTTATAGTTTAATATGCCAAAGAGATATGGCCTTTTCACCCATGCATAACAATTGTGTTCTGGTTGGTTTCTGGGCCATCCAAAGCTGCAAATTTATCTTGTGCTCAAAATTGGAATAAGGCATAAAACATTTGCAAGTAAAGCAGCATTTCCATCCCATGTGTTCAAAAGAACAAAACCGTCCCTTCCTGGGAAATTGCAGCAAGATATCTGAATAGAAAATGGAAGTTTCCACCGTCAGGAAAGACATTTCCTCCAACATCAATGACTTGTGACTCAAAGTAGCAGATGAAACGCACAAACACTGTAATCTGAGATGCGATGGTTCGCTGGTTAGTCCTGTTATCCAATCACAGCCTTGGTTGAGGAAAAAAACTGCTTCAAAGATGAAATGAACCAATTTAGCAATTGATGATCTTCTGAAATGCATCATATTCCTGTTATCACGGTAAAGCTGCTCTGTATAAAGCACTATATAAAACTCCAACCCTAAGTGTCACCAGATCAAATGGTGAGGCTTGCATTAGCAAGAACTACTAATAATCAATATTGACTTAAACCATTAGTATTCAGTATTGACTGATTGGAATGATATTTTTGCTAGATAAGATCAGTAAGGCTGAAGATAGCAGATGTCCTTTCAGCTAAAAGTAAATTACTATTGATGTTTCAGTCTTATTCAATAAAGCCTGAGATTTCCACATGGTCTCTCGCTGTGTCACATCGATAGAGAGAGTGCTAAAAACCCTTTCAGACATTCGGAGCTTGGCACCTGTTTCGGTCAGGTCTAAGCAAGTCTACTGTAAAAGCAAGCTAACAATTTACATGCAGAAACTCTTCAATGTGTAGAAACAGAGTAAGCCTCAGAACTCCAGAGCATATATTTATATGTTTGATTGATAAATGGATAGATGTATAGGCCAGGGAATGAGAAGAAATCCTTTTTATTTCACTGACTGTGTAATATCGGAGAGTGGAGTGCCTCAGGGATTTGTATTGAGCCCATTCCAGCTGTGAATAAACATTACTGCAAACAGAACGAAATGTCTACATTGACATCAGTCAGACAGTTAGTAACCTTTTGTAGTTTTACAAAACCAAATAACAGAATTCTAGACAAGGAGATACATCTGAAAGGTGCATGTATTATTACTAAATTACATATAATAATGTGCAAAAGTCAAGGAATATTAAATGCTTTACGATGGTTATATCTTTTGCTATAGTGTTCCAGAAAGATCAATCTCAGATTTCCAACCACTAAGATCTATTTTAGATTTACAAACATTACTTTTGCAAATATTGTAATAATCTAGTGATTTTTTTATGAAAAGAGGGTATGGCTTACGAAGAGATATTGAGTCAGTCTGGGTTTACATGAAGAGCAACTAAGATACTAAGCAACTAAGGAAACTATGGTAATTCGCAGAGATGAATATAACAGTCTTAACAACCTGTTCAAATATCATGGATAAATCGGCATTGTTTTTCTTACAGACTTCAGACTCGAACACAGAACAGCATATGCCTATATTATAACTGAAGCGAAGTCACAATAGTAATAGACTGTGAAATTACATTGAATGTGTTATGATGAATAATGAAGATTTGCTTAAAATCAAATCTAATGTAAATGTAAATCTAATTCATGGAATTATTAACTTTTTACTTAAAAAAAAAAAAATACCCTCAAAATCCTAAAAAATTAATTACTACTACACGTCTCCCATATGTATCTATGTAATGAAGCGGGACTGAGGCAGAGATCCATTTGCAAGCTTTATTAAATAAGAGCATGGTCGGACAGGCAGGGACAAAGCAGGAGCAAACAGGAACAGCAAGGGATAGGCAGAATCATGGTCAGGATACAGGCAATGGTCAGGACAGGCAGATATCACTCACAGGTCAGGAAACAATACACAGTCCAAAGGCAGGCAGCAGAGGGTCATAAACGAAAGACAAACAAGATCAGAAACAGGCAAGCAGGTAATGAACACAGGGAAACACCAAGAAATGCAACACAAGGGTAAACAAGACTTCACTATGGGGTGGTGTGTGACAAATCATATATATTATTATATATATATATATATATATATATATACAGATTTGTTTTATATATAACATATAATCAACTCACAAATCATTATGCAATGACAAAAAACATCACTGAATCATACAAATATTGATGTTTAAATGTCAAATTATAGTCATTCAATAAATGTATTTAAGTTTCGATTTCTGACATTTTTGATCAGTAGAAGTAAAAGGAGTGGCATCTTTCCCAACTTATCAGTGCTGCCAATCCATTAAAAAAATTAACTAATTAATCGCACATTTTTCTAAAATGAATCGCGATTAATCACACCTAACATTAAAGTTTTTAAATATAATTTTATATTGGAATAAATTTATAAATATCTTGAATCAAAGCAGTTATCAAACACTTCACAGACTTTACTATATAATTTAGATTAAAATATAGATTAATATTCATTTTTATTAAAGCTACAAAAGTTATTCAATTAAGAGCAGTGAGGGATTTTAATTTTCTTTTGTTTGATTAACATTAATGGCAGACTGTAGCAGGTTTATTAGGCTGCTGTCACTTTAAGACCTCATATTACATTTTGTTCTGTTTATGCAACTTTTTAGTAGCTTGTTTTTTAATGTTCAGAGTTGATCTGTTTATCAGAATATGTTGCTTGTCACCGTTGTTGAGATTCATACGCTGATTCTTGATGTCTGTGTGTGCTGTGTTTTTTTTTTTTTTTTTTTTTTTTTTTTTTTGTGATGACAACTTTAAAAAAAAATAATTAAAAAAAAAGCGTTGTAAAAGTTGATCTTCCGAATCACAGTGTTGCTGTAATCAATAATGTCAATCTAACTCAGAGATTGGGCTCTAAATGAGTTCAGTGATTCAGATCAAATAATGATTATCTGAAAACACCACCTGATCATCTTTTAACTTTGCTTGTCTGGTTGGTTTTAATGCAGTTAAAACTTCCCAAACAAAATCTAATATTAAAAAGTCAAGGGTCAAGAGCTCAACTAAAACAAACCCTGACCTCGATGATGGTAACTTAAAAATTGTGATTTTCTCCTTTGGTGAAAAACTATAAAAAGGTAAATGTTTGGGAAAAATGTCTGTAGAACAGCCAAAACAAATGTTCCAACTGTTCATCAACAGCTTCTTGAATTCACACACACCACGACAAAATGGCGTCATTACCTGCCGTAAACCAATGTGTAAGAGGCGTGGTTAGGAGAAAAACGTCATAATTTAAGTGCATTTAACTTACATTTATTAACACATTCAAATACACCCACAAATTAGTAGAATAGACTTATATTTTATAAGTAATGCAACCAAACTTAAATATTTTAAGTATATTGTAATTATATTTTTAAGTAAATATAAAATCCGGGCTAAGAGTGTATGTTTTTGTGTTAGTCGGTGTTAGCAGCACAATTTGACAGCGGTAAACGCTACCAGTATCATATTGATGTGATTCTGGGCTTTATTAATGTCTCTATCTACCCCTACCCTAAACTATGGAAGCTTGTTTGTGCCACTGAATAAAAAATAACAAAAGGTAATTGGGACTTTTTATCTCACAATTCTGTGAGAATTGTGAGATTATATATTTAATTTACTTTTGGCATTTATGCCTTTATATGCTTCTGAATCTCTGTTGTGCTCAATCCACAAGGCTATGGCTCAACCATCTTCTTCTAATATCAATTAGCTCTGGTTATAAACCATATACCCTATAGGCAAACAACCGCACTAACCAAATGTGAATTGAGAAATGCGCCAAAACAATTAAACAATATTTGAAAAAAACAAATATCTCTTTAAATGAAAAGTTTTTGAGTGAAACAAGTAGGTCGAACTGAATACAGAAAAGGTCATGTTAAATATCAGCATTAAGGTTGATGCTTTTAAAGATTTATTGAGTCATTCAACGTTCTTGACAGCCAATCAATCATGAGATGCAGACTGTTTGGAGAGTTCAACTGGCAGTAGATCATTTATTGATATTTTTCGTTGTAATGTACTTCATGTCTCTTCTCTTCTGTCCTCCAGAGAAATAAAATTGTAGATTCTTATTTGAGGTATCCTTAACAAAAACGTCTCTATCTGCACACATTCACATATGTAAAAATTAATTAGGCATATATTTAAATGTGTTCGTATAGTATGTTAAATAGCATGAAGAGCTTCTTCCAGCCTTATATGATATGATAGAATTGTGTCTTATAATGCTTGCAGCTGATTCAAGAACAAATCTCTTCAATTACTTGGGTGTTTGATGTGTCTATAAATATGAATGAGCATCACCCTTTTTTCCAGTTCAACTCTGTTGCCTGCTGAGCCAACTGGAGCACAAAATGTTACCAAACCATAAATTTGTGTTCCTTAAGATGTTTCATGTTGGAATTAAACATTGCCCAGGCAGGGAATATTGGAGGCACCTGGGTAATTGATCCTATAATGAGTGTTTAATTAGCAGTGAGTGTAGGAAACAGGTGCTGTGAAGAAACCTGTAGTATTATCGGTTATGAATGTAAACTAAACTTTTGCCTGCACCTTAAAGAACTGATGTTGCGTATTTGGGGTCTTTTAGATAGCACACCTTGTGTTCGCTTTGCTGCTCTATATATACCTGACGAAGGCCTGTGTGCCGAAACGCATTGGCAAAATAAAGTTTTGATACATACACTGCAAAAAATGCTGTTCTTACTTAGATTTTTTGTCTTGTTTCTAGTGAAAATATCTTAAAGTTCTTAAATCAAGAAGCATTTTCTTGACAAGTACAAATTATTTTCTTGTTTTCAGGAAAAATAAGTCAAAATTAAGTAAGTCTTTCCTTAAAACAAGCAAAATAATCTGCCAATGGGGTAAGCAAAATAATCTTATTTCAAACCAAGAATAAGATATATAATCTTGTTTTCAGTTTGGGCTAAGATTATTTTGCTTACCCCATTGGCAGATTATTTTGCTTGTTTTAAGGAAAAAAGTACTCAATTTTGATTTATTTTTCCTGAAAACAAGAAAATAATTTGTACTTGTCAAGAAATCGCTTCTTGATTTAAGAACTTTAAGATATTTTGACTAAAAACAAGACAAAAATTCTAAGTAAGAACAGCATTTTTTGCAGTGTAGCTCCAGTTTCATAGTTTTTTGTTTATTTTTGACTCCTGCTGTGTGCTGCCGGTTTTGTTCCTAAACTACATATTTTCCATTCCATGCACCTTGTTGGATGTGAAGTTGCACCAGACTAATTATATTACACTGCTCTATATATTTGTCAGACAGACATTATTCAGTGCCTCACACTATAAGTGCCATGTTCGTCAATACTGTAAAAGTACTCTAGTTCAGCTTTGGAAAAAGCATATAACGTACAGATTCCATTTAAAAGTACTGCTGGGTTAAAATTTTGGTTAAAATAGGTTGTAAATTAAAATTACTTTAACACACGCTACTGCCATACAAAACAAGCAACAGTAATCAAAAGCTGAAATTTACTGATTAGCAAGAGCACCTAAAAATGGACAAAAATATAGGCAAAAGTCACCAAGAAGTGACATAGTGAATCAACATGATTAAAGCATTTTTAATCGCTCTTCTCAAGAGCCATTCCTACTTTTTCATTTCCTGTTCACCAGTCATTCACAACATCTCTCCGATTGGGTTTCTTCTATTTTCCACACATATTCCCGTCATGAGAGCTGTGAATACCGGTATGTGAGGTCAGCTCTTAAAAAAAGGTTGGAACTTGACATGCATAAACTCTTTTTACGGCCGCATTCCCAACCCAGCATCGTTGGGTTACTGAATATGAACGATTATCAACCCAAGTTGGCTCAAATCAACCCAACATTCTCTGAACTTTAGCTAAAGTTATGAACAAACATTCTTCCAGTTACATTAATAAAACATTTGTTCAAAGTACTCAAACATTAGCACAAAGACATTATTTATACATTATTCATGGAATGTTTTTTAGTTGGATGCTCATCTAATGTTTTTTAAATGTTGCTACCTGTTTCTGAACGTTCAGAGAACATTCGTAAAGTAGCTTTCCCATAATGTTTGCAAAGCGATAAAATGGAGGGTTCGCTTAATGTTCGCATAACCAAAAAAAAAAAACTAAAAACTTTATTCTCTTGTTTCACAGGACACTTCACATCACAAGAGCACAGCTGTACCGGGTGAACTACTGAGCAAGTTTACTACGCCAAAAATATGGAGGTGATTATGTGAAGAAAACATCAAAACGTATTAGTTTACAAATGATAAACTATGGTGAAAGTGTTTTGAGGAACCAAGGAACCACACGAAAATAAGTCATTATTAATCATTTATCTGCCCCGTAATCATAATTTGTGTGAATAATTATAATAAAAGTTGTTGGTGTTTTACTGCAACTAGTGTTTATTTCAGCTGGAAACTGCAGTGATATATAAGTACGTTTTTGGAGATTTGCAGAAATGTATGTAGAGGCTAACAGACCTCATTGGTTATCGCCCATCATGCACACACATTTGAGCTTCTTCTTTTCCTTTTAATGGTGGTTGGTAAACCCCCTTGAAGATGCATACCGCCACCTACTGCAAGCTTAGGATAACCAGCCCTGCGTCCCAATGCCCATACTATCCATCCTAAATAGTATGTGAGATTAAAATAAGTGTGTCCCAAAGCATAGTATGTTCAAAAGAGTATGCCAAAAGTCTATACTATTTCCGGTAGATTTTCGAAGTGTGGATCCGTGCACACTATAAAGGCTAATATTGCCCACAACCCATTGCACTTTGGACGAGAAATCAGTTCAGAACTACAAACACGAGTAAAAAGTGTTAAAAAACTACAAAATATGGCGGATATGTGCGATCGACGCTGAGAGGTTTGAGTGACTAATAATTGGTTTAAAGTGATAGAAAATATTTATTTATTGTTATCTGTGTTATTTTTCTGTAAATACCAATGTGGACTTTTATAAAGATCCGATTGACCATTAACATTTAAATGCATAATTATGGATTAATATGAGGAGAGTTCTCCACATGAAAGACTCGCGACTGCAGATCAGCGTGCTGCATTTCTCTCCGATACGGTAGGAAATTAACTAAATGAAATGTGGAGAATGTAAGATGATTGACAGGTTACGGTGACAGGATGCGACAGAGAGCAAAGACGCGATTGTATGACGTGATAGTATGTCCCAAAGCTTGTCTACTCTTTTGCTACACACTCAAAAGTACTTTTTGTTCGCAGAAAGAGTACATACTTTTAGGGCGTAGTATAAGTATGCGAATTGGGACGCAGCACTAGTCTCAGCCTCAGACGTCACGCACACGGACCGTTGGCCGAACATCTGATGCATATGCTAAGTGTATTACTGCCCTCAACAGGTCAAAGTTTGAACTAAATTGTCAAATACAATATGCTAGTGCAAGTATATAACAATTAGTTCAAACTTTGACCTGTGGAGGGCAGTAATGCACTTAGCAGTGTCTACACTGCTGGAATTCAAATAGAGAAGAAGATGAAGAGAGCTAATTCAAGATGAGCATTTATGGTTATAACGTATATAATTTTTACATTTTTTTTTAGAAAATGAGCAATGGTTTATCTAGATAAGACCCTTATTCCTCATCTGGGATTGTGCAGAACGCTTTGAAGCTGCACGGAAACTGTGATTTTTCAACCGTTTGGTGCCCATTGAAGTCCACTATAAGGAGAATAATCCTGGAATGTTTTCATCAAAAACCTTCATTTCTTTTCAACTGAAGAGAGAAGGACATGAACATCTTGGATGACATGGGGGTGAGTAAATTATCAGGAAATTTTAATATAAAAAAGAACTAATCCTTTAACTGGAAACACTTCAGGATTTTCTTCATCTGGTTGGTTGAATTCTACAGGATGTCAGAGAGATGTGTGTGTCACAACTGTGACAAAGAGTGCTTACCAGGATCAACTAAACACTGGATTTTCAAAATTATGTGAAGTTCGCGGCTCCATTGTTGCAGTGAACTCGCACAACATTCTTGAATGAATAATTTATTAGATGCATGCTGCTCTGTTATTGTAGGAACATCGATTTTTACATTTTCACCACCCTAAACATGACGCGGAACAAAACGAATTGTGATTGGTTGCATTACATGTCAGTCAAATGTCCTCTTGGGCGATCCATGGCCGATGAAAGATGCAATAATGTCCAGATCTTCTGCTGTCAGTCTGAACATCTGGCTATGTGAGACTAAAGATAACCGATACCGATCAGTTAAAAAAATGCTTAATCGGCCCGATAAATGCATAAAAATAAATTCACACTGAAACAAGGATACCATAAAATGTTGTGACTGCCGTTTCATTTTGATGTTAATGTTTACTTTACACTGTAAAACCCAATAAGTTCAGAATACTCAAAACATTTAAGTAAACTAACTAATTTTTTTAAAGTTGGTAGAACTTAAAATTTTTGTGACAAGTGGGGCGGGGCTGAGAGCCATGGAAGCGGATCAAGGCCAGTGTGGTGCACAGGTTTCTCTTACTAACAATCCCGTCACCAGCATCCCTTTCCCAACTCATCATAATGTTAATTACATACAGTTAATTTACATAAACATCACATTCAGATCTTGGTTAAATGTTACATAGCAAATAACACATGCTATTATAACTATCAGAGAGACTGTCATTACATACTTGCGTATATGTAATCAAACAACATATGTGGTCTTAAATGTTTTGCAGCTCATCCAAAACCTAACCACAGGCTCTACTCTTCACCACAGTGGTAACCCTACAAAACTAACATAACAGAACCCCCTGAATCCCAACATAACACAACATTAAATATTAACTTATATCTCTATATGTTAATCTTGTGCAAAAACACACAAAATAACACTTAATTTCAACAGTTTTTTATATGGTCTGACGCAAAGCATGCTGGGAATTAGAAATCTGCTGCAGCTCAACTCAATCATATTAAGTTCAGCTTACTACAATGAAACTTTGAGTTCATGCAACTTTTTCCTATTAAGTACAATGAACTTTCATTAGTATTTGAGTGAAACAAACTCATTTAATTTAATTAATTTTACTGTTCGGTTTAACAGTGTAGGACTTTGTTTAAATCTCTAAAATTAAGAAATAGTAATAGTGCCGCTAGTCTTAGCAAGCAACCACTAATAATTCTTCCAGTGGCAACTCTGTTTCGAAGTCCTAGCTGGTGAGATCTTTTGTGTCAATGTGACTAATGACCTTCAAAGATGAAGTTTAAGACAGCTATTATCCACTTCTTCTATTCCATTAGTTTCTTTCAACACTTTGTGTGAAAAAATGTTTGCTATGCACATCATGAATCTATTAATTTACTCTGGAAACTTCAAGGAACTGACCTTTCGGGAAACTGAGCTCTAATGTAACTAAACTCACAGGAAATTGAAGCAACCAAGGACAAATTTGTTTATATCTTTTTGTCTGACAGATGCAACAGTGTCCTTGCACTATTGCACTTATATAACTGTACAGTGGCATTTGACTGTCAATAAATATTTTTGAAATACCATAAGCGCTAATTTGAGATGTAATTAGAGAAATCTACTGCAAGGCTAGGTGCGATTTTAACCTCATGTGTCCACTGCTTTCAAAAAGCCGCAGAATCGCTGCAGTTTTGTCTGTAAATGTATTCAGTGCCATAAAACTGAAAAGCAGTTCACGCTAGCCTGATACAAAGAGAACAACAGCAGCAGTGCAGTTTAAGGGCCATAAAATCCAAGCAGCTCTTACCTCTGGGTCTGGTATCTGGGCAGCCGCATTGAAGACGTGGTGTGAGATCAACACCGCCGTTACGCTCATCAGCAATGGGACGAGGCTTGGCGGTTGATGCCTAGGCCCCTCCATCGCCATTTTCCCTCTTCTTCTCCCACGCCTCATCCCTCCCCCTGCTGCTTCTGCCCGGAAAACTGCGCAGGACCACAATAGTCCAGGTGATTGATAGTCGATCAGTGCGAAATATCCACCACCTCCCCTACATGAATGCTGCTCTGGTCTCTGTCCTAACGCTCCACAGAGAGACTACGCTCGCCGCTGCAGAAAGCCAGCCACTCGGCTAAAGGCCATTAATTAATTAATAGCCCTGGTGTCGTTTACAGCCTTGCCGCCCGGAGCACAGAGAGGTTACGAGAGTTGTGGGGGGAAGGGAGTTACAGGGAAGGACACGATGAGATCAGAGGAGTTGTGTGACACTCTGGAGACACTTTGTATTTTGATCACACATTCATCTTAATACAATGCCTGGCCCAAGGATCGGCAGCAGGTTTTCCAATAATTATGTGAACAAAGTTGTTCAGCTGTCCACTGAGATAAGGGGAATTTACTGAACTGTGAAATGCTCACTTTTTTTTTTGCTGTTTTCTAAAATAGTCTTACTGGAAAAACATGCCTCTACCTACATTTTGGTAAAACTTCACTTTGGTTTTCAGCTGAAATGAACACTAGTGGTAGTAAAACATCAAGTTTTAACTTTCATTTCTTTTCACAGCAGCATATTTTTGATTAAGACATATTTTTGCACAGTTCAAAACACTTTAAATCATTGTGCATGATTTGTAAACGAATACATTTTTGACTGGTTGCATCACATAAACAGCTCCATACACTCTTAGACAAAAGGGCTGGTGTGAGTTGGTGTGTCACGGCCTTAAAGAGGAGCTATTCTGCTTTTGTCACATTTTCATCTGTCTTTAGTGTGTAATGTTGATGTTTGGGCAAGAAAAAGCTCTGCAAAGTCCCTCCAGTGGGAGATATTCTCTTCATCAGTGTCTGTTTCTGAACTCCCTGAAACGCCTCCATTGTAGTCTTGAGATTTATGTCACAATATTCATTATTTAAATAATTCCCGCCCAAGGCATATGCAAAATAAAGGGGCGGGGCCTGGTTGAGTTAGTTAGTTAGTTAGTTGTGTGTTGAAACTGCCGGTTTTGGTAAGGGGCGGGACATTTCCCAAACATGCTCGAAGCACTTGACCAATCACAACACACTGCTCAAGCCGACCAATCAGAGCACATTGTGCTTTTCAGAAGGAGGGGCTTCATAGAGACAGGAACTAAACAGGGGTGAGTTTCCCGAAAGCATCGTTGGTGAACCATGGTCGTAAGTCCCATTGAACTCTATTGGTAACAACGGAACTTGCGACCATAGTTTGCTTTGGGAAACGCACCCCAGAGCGTTACTGACAGTCTGGGAAGTACGGAAGAGGATTAGGGCCGAGCAATAATAAAAAAATCAAACCATCTCGAGATTAAAGTTGTTAAATTGCGAGAAAAAACTTTGTTAATTTTCAAGAAAAATGTCGAGATAAAATGTTGAGAATAAAGTAATTAAATTACAAGAAAAAAGTCGTTAAATTTCGAGAAAAAAGTCAAGATAAAATGTTGAGAATAAACTCGTTAAATTACGAGAAAAACTCGTTAAATTTTAAAGATTAAATGTTGAGAATAAAGTCATTAAATTACAAGAAAAAAGTTGTTAAATTACAAGAACAAATTCGTTAAATTATGAGAAAAATGTTGTTAAATTTCAAGAAAAAAGTCAAGATAAAACGTTGAGAATAAACTCATTAAATTATCTGAATAAAGTCATTAAATTACGAGAAAAAAGTTCAGGAAGAGAGGAGCTGCAACAATGGAGAATATGGGAAAAATTTTGTGATTTGAACTCTAAAACTCATCCATTCATGGCCATTGGACAATCATAATCAACCTTTTATTGACATCTAAAAAAGACACCTTCAAACTTTCTACACAAGGTTAATACAAAATTTGGCAAAATATCTGTTGAATAATAATGTACAATATATTTATTTGCTTTTTAGACTTATTTCGCCCTAAACTTTTTTTTTTTTTTTTAGGTTAACAAATGTACTAAAACTAAATGCATTATTAGTCTTTGTGGTTAATTTGCTATCGAATCTGATATTTAATCTCCATTTTTGATAGAAACACAATGTTATATGAAGTCAGCGGTTGTCCGTTGTGGTCTCTCATTTTGGATATACAGCTCTTTGGGATGTGTGTTTAAGTTTGTTAGATATCTCATATTCTTTGTCTGGTGTTGTCCTTACATGCGTGCGCTTGTTGTCAGTTTTTCCTTGCCATGTCTGGATTTATCAGTTTTGCCTGGATTTACTTTTATTATGTTTGTTTGAATAAATGTTTGCTGCATCGGGATCCTACTCTCGTTCCTCTGAAACAGCCGACGTTACAGTTCCCCTCATGAGATCATTTTATGAGTTTAGTTTTAATTATACAATTTTGTTTTAATTCATTTTTAATGTTATGAATTGAAAAGCTCATAAACATGCTTTATCACTAGAAAAAATGAAATAACCCATTAAACATGAAAGTATTATGTAATCCTTTAAGACATTTTAAACCATTTTTTTTTTTTTTTTTTTTTTTGCATAAAGGTTTCTTTAAAATTGAGTCAAGATCCCTAGAGTTCTATATATAGAGCCCCACTGAACCTATTACAATGTTTAATAGTTAATTCAGAGCAGGCATCACCAGTAAGACACTATCAGAGCTCTATTTAGCGCAGAAGGATTTCAGATCTCTGCTGTACTGAATTATATTTGCATTAATCATTAAATCATCATTGGCAGGCTGTGAGCAGATGGCTGGTGTGACTGAGGGGAAAGCAGCTGTCAGTCATCAGAAGCAAACTAATAGTGAACACAAAATACAAATTTTATACCTTTCAAAAGGACACCATATCACCACAAAACTTTATAATAACTTCAACTGGCAACTGCTATCAAGCTTTAGCCACATACATACACCATGCTCACATAACGCAGTTCATGCTATTTAGCAAATTATTAATTATATTACTTCTTCAAATATCAATGTCATGTAAAATATCTGGGTTATTAAACTAAAAGTGAAACCATTCAAAAATGTTTGAAATAAAAAAATATATATATAAAATCATATAGTCAGGGTTGATATCCTGTCAATCAAAAGAGGGCAGGAAAATGCACCTCATTTGTGCTTTGTGTAAAGAAAACGCTAAGAAACCAGTTTGATGTTCAATATTAATAGTAATTATATGAATTAATTACATTCAGAAAGTTAAGAAATATTAATATAATCTTTATTTCTTTAATATAATCTTTTACTTCTTTTAGAATTTAGCTAATGTGTGTTAATATTAACTGTGTGTGTTTATAACTGATACCAGTTACTCTGAAACAATTTGATAAAATGGAGAGAATAAAGTTTTTATTTGCATTTCTTTTTTAAATATATAAAATATTTAAAAATATAATGATTAATTATTAATTATAATGAAATTATCATTCATTTAAAAGAAGGT
The DNA here is from genome assembly GCF_024489055.1 of Chanodichthys erythropterus. Classification (NCBI taxonomy): domain Eukaryota; kingdom Metazoa; phylum Chordata; class Actinopteri; order Cypriniformes; family Xenocyprididae; genus Chanodichthys; species Chanodichthys erythropterus. Next base: position 38,851,275 of record NC_090236.1, read on the forward strand.
ATAAAAGGCAGAACCCTCAAACTATTGGTATCGTTGGCTATCAGTATCGGTGGAGAAATTTAGTATCGCTGTTTAACGATACTAAAGTTTAACTTGATGTACTAAAACAACTAAAATTAATAAAAATGATAGACATTTAAAAAAAAAACTGGATGAAAAACAACAAAACCTATAACTAAAACTAAAATGTAAATGTAAAATATTAATAAAAATTATAATAGTGTCTCAATGATACTAAAATTACATTGTGCCAAGCTCTAAACTGATAAATGTGGATAATTCGGCATTAACATCATGAATTTGGAACTGCTAAATTATTGTTTTCAAACAGGTTTCCTAAACAAACCCTCCGTCTGCCATTGGCCAAACAAACAGGTGTTCCCAAACTCATGCTATCCAGCGTTTTATCTGCCTGCGTACTGTTTTATGTTGTTAAGAAGAGATGTTGAGAGGAAGAGGTTGGATCAGATGGTTGAAAATATTGACATAATAGTGTAATTCAGTGGTTTCCAAACTTGGAGGTCCAAAGTCATCTACTCATTTAAAAATACTGACTGAGTTAGAGAATATGTTATTCAAATTTGTTCTTTACTTTTGCATTTTCCATCCTTCTTTCAAGGGATCTGACATTTCTGGGCTGTGATCTTCTTAGAGCGTGATCATGCTGGTGAGAGGATGTGGTTAGAATTCATCAGCAGCTTATTGGTTTCAGCCTATACATCACCACAGCTTGACTGACAAGGTTTTCTCCACTCCCTTTGAGAGCTGCAAGAGAAGATAATGAATAAACACAGCCAAATGTCATGCTAATGTTAAGATCTGGGGATTAGATGATGGGTGCTAATAACCCAACCTACACTGCTGTTATGAAAGGAATTAGATATGAATGTCGTGCCTCTCCTGGATTACCAACTCTGTCTCAATCAGATATTACATCTGAGCATGTGTTTCTGCACTACTTAATGCAGCTGCTTTTAAACATGAGGCATGCATATTTTCGAAATTGACTAGTTAGTGGTCTGAACGAGCAGTCAATCTTAAGGAAGCCTGTTTGTTTATGGTCATGTCCAGCAGCGATCGGTCAAAAATAACGCCATAAGCGAACACAGTAATTCTTGCTGTGCTAAAGCGGGCTAAAGCGGGCATTTGTGTAAACAATCTTCTTCTACTTAAAGGGGTGGATGATTATGGTTTCACTTTTTTAACTTAAGTCAGTGTGTAATGTTGCTGTTGGAGCATAAACAAAGTTGTCTGCAAAGTTACGATGCTCAAAGTTCAATGCAAAGGGAGATATTTTCTTTTTTAAGGACTACAACAAATGGCTGGTATGGACTACAACAAGCTTCTTCCCGGATTGGTGACATCACAAAATTTACATAAACCCCGCCCCCTAGAACACACAACAAAGGGGGCGGGGCCATGTTGGGCTGCTTTAGAGAAGAGGAAGAGTTGTTGTAGTAGAGTGTTGTTGTCATGCCGTCATTTTACGCCGGACTGCTTCACAAACGAGGGTCAATTCAACACAAAAGATGAACATGACGGCACATGCTAGTGGATGAGTTGAATCAACTCCACAGCAACTACATCAATTTATCCACTAACCATTCAGAAACGTCTAAAAGTTGTAACTTCTTCCTGAGTCTCTCCATCAGTGTCAACTCCGGTTTGAACAATGTAAGGCTGAACACCGTTACTGACAATCGTCATTTTGGCTGCGTGAGATTCTCCAGCTTTGTTGTTGTTGAGCTGTTAAAGCTCCGCCCTCTTCTGGAAAGGGGGCAGGGAGCAGCAGCTCATTTGCATTTAAAGGGACACACCCAACCTAGGCTCATTGGAAAAACGTGTCTCTACCTACACTTTTGCAAACCTCCAAACATGTACCAAAACAAATCACTGCAGTTTCCAGCTTAAATGAACACTAGAGGCAGTAAAATGCCTTTTCACACAAATTATGATTGCAGGAGCAGATTAATGATTAATAATGACTTATTTTTGTGTGGTTCCTTGCACAATACTATGTCATGACCTCAAAACACTTTCACCACAGTGCATCATTTGTAAGCTTATAAGTTTTGACATTTGCATCACATAATCACCTCCATATGTTTGGCTTTTCTGATGTAGTAAACTTGCTCAGTGTGAGCACCTGGTCAGGTGAGAGTCCCGTGAAACACCAATCACCATAAAAGTGCTCAATGACTAAAATGGCAAGGTTGTTTTAGCAAATATTTATCTATCATTTGCTTTTTTTATACTATTGGTAAGGTTTAGTGTATATCAGGGATGGACAACTCCGGTCCTGGAGGGCCAGTGTCCTGCAGAGTTTATCTCCATCCCTGATAAAAACTCACTTGCCTATAACTTTCTACTAATCCTAAAGACCTTGATTAGCTGGTTCAGGTGTGTTTGATTAGGGTTGGAGCTAAACTCTGCTGGACACTGGCCCTCCAGGACCGGAGTTGTCCATCCCTGGTGTATATGCTACATTATTTTCCAACGTGATTGAGCATTATCCTTTTAGCGACACTTACTGAACATTTTATTTCAGAACTGCCACTGTCATGGTACAACAACCACCCTAATAAAACACTGCCATCTTCACTTTCATCTGTTTCGGATAAAACTAAACATGCTTTTAGTGCAAGAAGCTTCATAAAAGCAGGAAAATTGGGATACAACAATAATTTTGAAGCTCATGAGTGATTATGCTGCCTTCATGTGCTCTTGGAATTATCGTAAATACATGTTTCCTAGGAAAAAATTGCACATGAATGCCCTCCCATTTCAAAACTTGAATGCAATGAGCTCGTAATCACATCTTCAGAAGTGGGAATTATCAGATTTCCGATAACACATGAAGGCAGCTTTAGTCACATTCAGGGCTTGACACCATCTGCCTGTGGTTAGTGGTTTTCCAAAGTTACTAGCCTCAGCATTTTCTCTGGCCACATTGATACCATGGGGAAAAATCTGCCAAATAGATATTTTTAATATTATACTATTATTAGGCTGCTGTCACTTTAAGACCTGATGCACAGATGCATTATACTGTTACACATGTGCTTTCTTTCTCAACTGTTTACATTCGCCAAGACTGGCATTTTGACATTATTTTCTGTGTATTTGACTGTTTATAGGCAATAAGCAGCGAAAAATAACTCTGAGAGGCACCTTCATATGCGCACTTTCGGTGTGAGCACAAAATCTGGGAGAATTAGTAAAATGCATATATTATTCAACCCGCCAAAGTGAATGCGTCACACGCCACTGCTGAAATATACCTGCATTTGGCGGGTTTGCAGGTGTTAATGTCAATCCCTGTCACATGGCATTTATGGCTCAGGTAATTGCTTAAACTAATCGTCTCCAAGGCAGCAATGCCTGACTAGCCTTGGCAGATGAAGGAAACCGAGCGTCACGGATTTACCACCTGCTACACCTGTAACATGATGTACTTGTGAAGGTACAGACTTAGAAAATTCAGATGGTGCTTGATAATTGTAATTCAATTGAATGCTTTGGATTACAGACCAATGAACGCAGCAGGTCTGTATGCCGATGCGGTATTAACTACACTGGCAGTCGTTCCCTCGGATAGATCCAATCCAACTTCATGTGGAGCTTTAATTTTACAATCATTGTCTCAAGCTGATTTCAGATTCATAGTCGCTGGAACCACAGAGGGCAATCTTGAGATAAGTGTGTCATGGAAAAATCGTGTGAGAGCGATGGATACGAGTTTTGAGGGGACAGACATATACAGACGTTGACTCAAGGTCGCTTTACTCATCCAAAAATAGGAACTCACCACAGATCTTTTAAATTACACAGTAATAGGAACTGACCCTTTTCTTTCAATGGTTTCATTAAAAGTAATTAAGCTAAAAGAAAGAGCTACACCCGTGGGATTGTGGAAAAACGGCATATCTGCGTTAAAGCGGTGCATGAGCTGCCACCCAGAAGGCCTCTCATAAAACCTGCTGCCAAACCGTAACGCCGAGAGACGTGCTGTGGCTCCAACGAGGGCACCAATCCCGTTTCCCGGCTTCTTAGACGCAACCCCGTGACTTTATTGTGCTACTTTCGTGTGATTTTGGGTCAGGAAAATAACATTTCTGCTATATGGGACATTACTGTGTACTATTAAACTGTTTGTGCATTTCATGTTTTTTTCTAATAAATAATCTCATGCAAATTCACTCATGACTTAATGCGTAATGACAGCCAGACTAACGTACACACAGAGGAATGCAATTATGCCCATAGTCTCTCTTAATGCGGCACATCATTTATTTTAGTCTTAATTATGGGATCCTGAGAGGCTGGAAAGACAATTCATCCCGTTTCTCCACTTCTAATTTGACATACACTGCCATCTTGTGGTTAAAACAATGACTATAACACCAATTCAAATTAAAAGTGACATTTGCTACATTCTGGGTAATATTAATACAGGGAGCAAGCATCTGATATCCAAAGTTATCCCTTACAGTTAGCTAATTAACCCTACAAACCCCGTCATTTTAGTCAATATTTTTTCATGTTCAAATATGAGTATCAGATATGATCAGTGTTTATTTCTCTCAATCATCATTGTATTGCATTGCATTATATAAAACTATACAGAGCTTTGATCATAAAACTAAGCATTTAAATATAATCTTACTAAAACATTATTATTGGCAGATATAGACTGATATTTCTATGCATTTTTATGTAAGTATCTGCTATGCTGTTATAAAAAATCTCATTGATTTACATTACAAGCATCCGAATTTCATCTTAATTTTTGGCCATATAAATATCAGCATCTGCACCAAATTGCATATTTTTCCCAGTTAAAACTGAGGTGATGTTTATGAGTATGAGCTCCATATAGCCTACATGTCATACTATAATATGAGCCATGATGCATCACTTGATGCAAACATTTTTTAGATTTTGTCTATAGGTTCAATAAACTTTTACAAGCAATGCACAGTTGTGCTTAAACCCATTAAAACCACATATTACAAGCTTCATTCTGCAGAACAACTGGTGCTTGGTTTAGGCCCAAGTTTTTTGTTTTGCTTTGTTTTTCTCACACCATTTGAGGTGTCTATAATACAGCAATGTGCACTACATTTAATCTTTTTTAATTACAAGCTATTTCATTAATGATTGCACTGTGTAATTACAGTGTAGCCTGGAAGTGTGACTGGATATGTGCAAGTTTCATTTCTTTCCTGATCATGATGCTAAATGAATGCGTGTATTCACACGGCAGTGATTTGCTCTCACCTCTTTCACAACGCCGTCAAAACTGGCATAGTCCACTTTAACCTCTGCCTGCACAGCGGGGACTTATTTACCCAAGTTCCTGGATGTAGTCAATGGTGTGGAGGAAGCACTGGTCCGGAACGAGGGAATACCTTGGAGGAGCAGCCCAGAGAAAGGGCCCATTCAAAGATGGAATGACAAATAGGTGAGTCTGTTTACGTACACGCTGTTGACACAAGCACGCGTTTGGCTCGGTGGGTTATTGCTGGGTATTCGGGAATAAATCTAAACCTTTCAGGGCTACTGGGGTCTTGCAAAACAATGCCAATCTGTTTGGTTTAAAGCCACATATTTCAAAGTGCTGGCTTTTATAATGCCTCTTCACTGGTTCTTATGTTTTGAAATTGTCTGTCACATCAATAAAACATAGTCAAATCATTTGTTAAATTGTCTCAGCATTTTAGTATCTTATTATAATTTATTTATTTAAAAAAATATCAGTAACCAAGCAGTTCTCGCCCCCCATTGTCTACCATAGTATTTATTTTCCCTACTATTGGTTACTGACATTCTTCCAAATATCTTCCTTTGTGTTCAGCAGAACAAAGAAATTCTTACAGGTTTGGAAATACTTGAGGGTGAGTAAATGATGACTGAATTTTTGTATTTTGGGGTGAACTAACCCTTTAAAAGCAAATGAAAGACATACAGTAAGATTTCGCTGACCATGTGAACTTCATTTGAAGCACCGGGACATTCTCAATCCATATGGATAACATAGATCAGCTTGAGTGCTGCTGATCATGATTTGTGATGAAATTGTATTTATTTAGTAAGTTAGTTAGTCAAAGTTAAGCAAAGAGAAAGAGATTATTTGACCTTTAATAACACCATGCATCACATGGCTTTATCTAATAGGATTCAGCTCTTGTTTTGCCAAACAAATCCACTTTATTTTCCTAGCTAGAAACTTTGAAATCAATATTAGGTCTGTCTGCTTGAATGAGATGATCAGAACATCCACTCAATTTTTCTTTGATTTAATACTCAATCATAAACACAAAACAAGAAGATAATGGTGTACTTGAGTCCTTTTATAAAATGAGGTTTCTTAGAAGTCAGTAATATTATACTGCAATGTGTTAATTACTTTAACAGCAATGTTATTCAACATTACATTTTTAAAGATATTTTAAATGCACTAAATTGCAATTTTATTATTACAAATGTGTAATTACAAATATATTTAAATGCATAACATACAAGTCTCAAGAGGTAAATTCTAGTTGACCATTGATGCTTTTCAGTACATTCAGTAGTAACTTTAACCAAGTAATTATGTAATTACATATAAAGGTACTTAAGTGGGTCAAAAAAGCACTTTTAAGTTCAACTAATTGCATTTAATATACATTTAAACTATAAAACATTTTAATTTCAACTGTAAATAACATGCAATTAAGTGTCTGAAAGGATCACATTCAGTTCACATATATTCTTATAAGTGTATTGTTACCATAATAAGTACTTTTTTTTCACAAGGCAGATCATGACTGAATTTTCATTTTGCTGTGAACTATCCCTTTAAAGCCTTTACAACTGCAGCTCAGTCGTGTCAAATATTTATGAACATCTCTTATCTGAAATCTCATTTCAAAAGCTCTTTTTATTCCTTCGACGTAAATAAGGCATTTTGCTTTTTCCGTCATTTCCAATCCCGGATGATATTTTTGTCTTGTGGTCCTTGCGCTCGTAACAGCCTCGGGCTTGCCAGTGTCCCTCAGGGTTCTGGGAAGATGAAATAGTGTGCTGTTTCAGGAGGAGCACACTGCTTCAGCCACAGGTTTAAATTGAGCGTGGTGGAGCAGCGCTGGGAGGGGAGGCCTCAAACCCCCTCCGGCCGCATAGGAAAGAGAATAACTCAAGTATGGCAGCATGAATGCCGAGGCTGATACGGTAAATGTAAACAAGAGGAGAGACACGGTAAGAGAGAGGTCAAGACATCGCACACATATCGCTTCAGCAGGGGGCGTTTCACATTCTGGCCAGCTTATTTTGGTTTTGCTTTTCATTTTGGTTTCACACCACGACACACAAATCAAGTATTAATGAGCAATGTGCGTCAGAAAAGAAGGCAGGGAAGTTTGTTTCCAGTTTAGAGTGCCAAGGAGAAAAATGTGGGTTTACTGTGATGATGTGTCTGTTTACACTAAGTGCAAATAGCCCACCTTGTTGGCAGAGGCCATTTACACTAACTCCTCCCAACATTGTCTGATTGAGCCAGGAAAACTGCTAAAGAAACCTGTCTGATAACAGAAGCGGTGGTGTAGAGAGTAAGGCAGGTGGTGTGAGCTTTTGTCACGACCGAGTTCGAGTTTACCTTTTTCCAGACTCATTCATCTCACTTTTTTACCATCACACATCAGCTCAGAGAGGCATTTATTTTAAATAAAAATGAAGAAAATATTGGAAATAAAGTGCCTAACGGGTAGAGTGAGGGCTTTAAGGACAGGGACAATAAGGCAGCATCCAATGAGCTTCTTCCCGGGTTGGTAACATCACAAACCCCAAAATTTACATAAACCCCGCCCCCGAGAACACACAACAAAGGGGGCGGGGCCATGTTGGGCTGCTTTAGAGAAGAGGAAGAGTTGTTCACTGCAAAAAATGCTGTTCTTACTTAGAATTTTTGTCTTGTTTTTAGTCAAAATATCTTAAAGTTCTTAAATCAAGAAGCGATTTCTTGACAAGTACAAATTATTTTCTTGTTTTCAGGAAAAATAAATCAAAATTGAGTACTTTTTTCCTTAAAACAAGCAAAATAATCTGCCAATGGGGTAAGCAAAATAATCTTAGCCCAAACTGAAAACAAGATTATATATCTTATTCTTGGTTTGAAATAAGATTATTTTGCTTACCCCATTGGCAGATTATTTTGCTTGTTTTAAGGAAAGACTTACTTAATTTTGACTTATTTTTCCTGAAAACAAGAAAATAATTTGTACTTGTCAAGAAAATGCTTTAAGATATTTTCACTAGAAACAAAACAAAAAATCTAAGTAAGAACAGCATTTTTTGCAGTGTTGTAGTAGAGGGTTGTTGTCATGCTGTCATTTTATGCCGGACTGCTTCACAAACGAGGATCAATTCAACACTAAAGATGAACATGACGGCACATGCTAGTGGATGAGTTGAATCAACTCCACAGCAACTACATCAATTTATCCACTAAACATTCAGAAACGTCTAAAAGTTCTAACTTCTTCCATAGTCTCTCCATCAGTGTCGACTCCGGTTTGAACAATGTAAGGCTGAACACTTTCTTAATTTTGGCTGCGTGAGATTCTCCAGCTTTGTTGTTGCTGAGCTGTTAAAGCTCCGCCCTCTTCTGGAAAGGGGGCGGGAGCAGCAGCTCATTTGCATTTAAAGGGACACACACAAAAGCGGCGTGTTTTTGCTCACACACAAATAGAGGCAAATTTAACAAGCTATAATAAATGATCTGTGGGGGATTTTGAGCTGAAACTTCACAGACACATTCTGGAGACACCAGAGACTTATATTACATCTTGTAAAAGGGACATTATAGGTTCTCTTTAATATATATAATCATATAGACTGGATATGTTGTTATAATTTCATACCGTTTTATAATAGGTGCATATAGTATCTGCCACTATATGCACTAAGTATAAATAGCATCTAACTACTATTTACAGGTTCTCATTATTATTCTATTCTATTCATAACTTTTCCTCCAACATAAAGTGTTTCTGAAACATGAAACATCTCTCAACTATCTCCTGTGACCTCACAATGCTGGTTGGATTGATGTAGTTTAGAAAGTAGGGTGCCATGAAACAAGTAATGTAGTATGTGTGTTGGGTCAACAGCAGACTTGGCAACATATAAACTGTGCATCCCCTTGATGGCAGTTTTGTCCTCTGTTTGCTATCAAAGAGCCAGTCCTAACTAAGTCTCAGTCTTTCTGTGGGCCTGCTGGAAGCTCTGTGCTGCTTGGGCCATCATGTCCTTGTAGAATTGCAAGTCTTCTTTCTTTTCCTTCAAGGTGTTCCTCAGAGTGGTTCTCAAGTTTTCATTTTCTTCTAGTTGCAGTGCCAACCTGCATGGACAAGATACCAGTGCATTTATTTACAGGTCTGGAACAATCAGTTTGCTTGAGCAAGCATCACTATTACAACTCTTCATATGGAACATGATTCCCAAATAGTGTTGCTAGTTTAGGAAAATGGGCTATTATGTTCTACGCCAGTGTTTCCCGACCCTGTTGCTGGAGGCTCACCAGCAGCACACATTTTGGACGTCTCCTTCATCTGATCCATCCATTTCAGGACTTGGAGTCTCTACTAACGATCTGATGAGTTGAATCAGGAGTATTTAATTAGGAAGAGTTTAAAAATGTGTATTGTTCGTGTCCCTGCAGGAAATGTTGATAAAACTTTCAGATACTAATTAGACCGCAGCTCATTCAGCTCAGCGCAGCATATTTTACTGTAAATATCTCTTACAATCAGGGCAAAATGTGTCAACAAATTGAGCATTTCTGTGTTCTAGGTAATGTGACAGTTCCGACAGAGATCTTTAAGTACTAAAATGAGGTTGCGTGTGAATATTAATGTTAATTTCATCAGATTTGTTTTTAAATTTAGTCTTAGTCCTGTGTCAAATGCACTTTTTATCATATTTAGTCGATGAACATTCATAGCTTACATGTTAAAGAAATTAACATGAGCTGCATGATTCTGGATAAATTGAGAATCAGGATTCTCCCACGATTCTATGTTAATTGCTGTAGTCTATTTAAAATGTTTAATCTGAATGAATTTTTTTTTTTATTTAAAAAATCAGATTGAGTTAATGATTCAATGACTCACTCATAAAGACTTCACTTATTTCATTACTAGATGAATCAGTGTTTTTGAACGAATCTCTTGAATAAATGGTTCAATGACAAATACATTTTTTACATATACATTTTAAGTCACTTGTTTCCACCTACTGGTGTAACGATGTAATTGATACAATTATCTGAAGCACCAGGTTACTTTCAAAAGGTGATTTGCTCTATTTTGATCACTAACGTAGACATCACTGTTTATAAACTATAAACTTTTATACAGTACTTTTGTGATAATATGAATATTCACTTTGATTTTGTCATAGACACAGGCAAGAGATGAGATCGATTGGGTGATCACGATCTTTTAACGAATAATCGTGCAGCTCTAATTAACACTAGTGAATATTTTAACATTCAGGAACAAAAGACGTACTGTGCTTTGAGTTCACTTAGTTGAGCATCACGGCTGACCGCAGAGAGGCTTCTGGGAGACGAGCCCTCCTGTTTCTCAGGGAGACTCAGAGTGCTGCCCGAGCTTCCTACATCAATAGAAGAAAATACAATGGATTTCAGTCTGAGATGGCTAGTTAATCAGATATTCTATGGACCTAAAACTGGTTTTAGTGACACTCCTAAACCATGAAAAACATGATTATGCTAGTTTCAGTCTATATGAGGCCATACAGAACCTGTTCTGCTCCGAAGCATTGCTTCTTTCCTTGAGTCCAGTTTGGCTTTCTCCAGCTGCTGCTCCAGTGAGACTGAACGCTGCCGTTCTTGTCTGAGTTTCTGCTCCGCTTCTACACACTGGCGCTTGGCCTCTTCTTCCCTGTAGACCAAATTAAGACCATTAAATGATATAAAGTGTAGCCGTCCATTACAGCAATTACATGTGTAATTCTGTTTAGCTAGCATCAACAAACAGAATTACACAAATAATGACTTTTTAAACAGTCGTGCCATGGTGAAGTTAGAGAAGCATATGCTGTACTGTTTTTAGTATTTTATGTGCTCTAAATGTATGATTCCAACATAATGACATAATAACATGAATATATGCCTTTATTTAGATGCATTATCTTTAAGTCGTTACGCTTGTTACCTGTTAGTTTTCTTAATGATTTTAAAAATCTTTTATTAGTTTATAAGGCGTCACATGAACACTTTCACCAGATGACTTAAATAGCTCTATTTGTAAAGAATGATTCATTCTAGAATGATTTTGTAGGGAAGTGAATCTGCATAGACAATAATAAACAAATTAAAGAATAGGTAAATACAACAGAACAAAGATACAAATGAAATAAACAGCACTTTATGTTTTTCAGGTAAGTCTAACAGTATTCAGGTACAGAAATTGAATAATCAAATGCAAAATAACACATAATCTTCACTGTATAAATGAACAGCGTTGGATAAGTTACTCTAAAAAAGTAATTCATTACAAGCTACTAATTAGCCATGTGTATTGAAACACACTGAAGCTAAATTTCCCCAGGGGGACAATAACACTCAATACAATAATTACATCTTCAACAGTGTAATTAGATTACTGTACTAATTACTCTCTCAAAAAAGTATGCCATTACTTATCACTAATTACTTTCTAAATCCCATATCACCCTCAACCAGATAAACGATACTTTTACTTTTTCAAAGTAAAATAATGAAATTACAGTAACAGTTTGCATCCAACATTGCAAATTAAATATAAATAATCTTTGTTAAAGCTACAAAAGTGATTTTCTCTTTGATGATTAACATTAGTCACACATCAGCAGCAGGTTTATTAGGCTGCTGTCACTTTAAGACCGAATGCACGGATCTAATATACTGACACACATGCACTTTCTTTCTCAACTGTTTACATTCTACGAGGATGGGTATTTTGGCATAATTGTGTGTATGTGTCTGTTCAAGCACAAAAAGGTTTGAGAACGGAATTTGGTGTTCATGTGCTGTCTGAGATGCAGCTGTGTGTGTGCATAGAAAACAGTGTGTGAGTTCTGAATTCAGTTCTCTTTCGCTTCTTGTGCTTTTTGTGTCCTTTCACTCAATGATGGTTAAACTTTTCAATTGATCCACGAATCATATGCGTTCCAAACGGGTGGGCCTGGTCTGTACAGAACTACGATCCCTATTTAATCCAAAAATATACTTCGGCCAAAAAAGAAAAAAAAAATACATACATTTCAATGATTTCAAAGCATTACATGTTTTCAGCTCTTTTTTGTTTTTTGTTTGTTCCAAAATATCTATGTATAATTTAAAAAGTAATTTATTAAATGTGAAAAATCTGGTTTGCAAAGAGCTCACTTCTTTTTATTTATATGCCATTTTCCTAATAAAATAAACAAATCTGTTGTTCTTTTGCGGAAGAGGATTAAGGCCAAGCAATAATATAAAAATAAAACCATCTCGAGATTAAAGTTGTTAAATTTAGAGAAAAAAGTCGAGATAAAATGTTGAGAATAAACTCGTTAAATTACGAGAAAAAACTTGTTACATTTCGAGAAAAAAGTCAAGAGAAAATGTTGAGAATAAACTCGTCAAATTACGAGAAAAAACTCGAGATAAAATGTTGAGAATAAAGTCATTAAATTATGCCAAAAAAGTCTTTTAGACTAAATTACTAGAAAAAATTTGGTAAATTACTTGAAAAATGGCGTTAAATTTCAAGAAAAAAGTCGATATAAAATGTTGAGAATAAAGTCATGAAATTATGAGAAAAAAGTCGTTAAATAACGAGAACAAATTCGTTAAATTACGAGAAAAATTTTGTTAAATTACTAGAAAAAAGTTGTTAAATTACGAGAAAATATTCGTTAAATCATGAGAAAAATGGCATTAAATTTCGAGAAAAAAGTCTAAATAAAATGTTGAGAATAAAGTCATTAAATTATGAGAAAAAAGTCATTAAATAACGAGAACAAATTTGTTAAATTACGAGAAAAAATTGGTTAAATTACTAGAAAAAAGTCATTAAATTACGAGAACAAATTCGTTAAATTATGAGAAAAATGGCATTATATTTTGAGAAAAAAGTCGAAATAAAATGTTGAGAATAAAGTCATTAAATTATGAGAATAAAGTCTTTAAATTACAAATTTGTTCTAGAATTTAACGACTTTTTTCTTGTAATTTAATGACTTTATTCTCAACATTTTATCTCAACTTTTTTCTCGAAATTTAACAACTTTAATCTCGAGATGGTTTTATTTTTTTATTATTGCTTGGCCCTAATCCTCTTCCGTATTCTTTAAAGTTATCATAAAAAAAAATAAATAAAAAAAAAAGCACATCAGATACACAAATTCATATCATACACTCCGGTTTTCTATTGATATAGATTTCTAAATCTTTCCAAAATATTCTTGAGTAGATACCGTAAGAAAACATATGTGAAATAGTTTATTTTTCCTCCCACAAAATTCACAGTTATGTAAAATATTGAGTTTGCTTAACAGGGTAAAGTCTATGAAGTATTTTGTAAGACACTTCCTTAATTTTGTTATTGACAAAAAACTTATTTTGCAGTTTCCGTGCTTTGTCCCAAGAGATATTACCAAATACAGAAGACCAAAGAAATCTTGCTGCAGGAAAAGACACAGAACAGAGAGAATTTCTTATAATATTATTTCTACACTGATGTTTCAAAACATCAACATTATCAATGTAAATATTTCCACAAGGATTATCCATGTTGATTTCCACTGAACTAGTGATCATTAAAGGTAACGTCACAATCTTTGGAATCGTGTCAAGAACAATAGCAAAGTCTCTTGGTTTAATTGGTAATTTTTCAAGAGATTCAGTATATGACAATAAATATCCATTGGAATTAACTAATTGCCTTACTAAAATAATCCCTTCATTGAATAAAGTATAATTGAATAGTGATTTTTTTTTTAAATAGTATGTCTTTATTATTCCAAATGAAATAATTGTGCGGTGAGAAATTGTGCTTGTACCGCTTTCCATGTTAGCCGGGCTTGTCTGTGAAAACTGAAAATTTAATTTTGTCAACAGAAAAATATTGAATGCTTTATAAAAATCAATAAATAAAATAAAACTACCATCAATAATCTAGTCAAATATTGTTCCTGATTGGCCATGAAGCCAAACTCGATTAATTTTGTCTAAAACTTGCTTCATTCTTCCAGCAAAAATCATTGCAAACAACTTACTGTAATTACTGAGCAAACTAATTTTGTCCTTATTAGGTTTGGGAATCAATGTTATGACCCTGTGTTTTAATGAAGTGGGCAATTCACCTTTTTGTATTGCTTCTACAAATACTAATAATAGAAAGGGTGAAAGATCTCAGAAAAGGTCTTATTAAAATTCTCCTGTCATTGCCTGGAGATTGATTGTTTTGATAATGCACTCTATTGATGTCCATTTTTATCACACACACTCTGAAAGTTCAGGTCTGTTTTTCTGGTGTCACTGTCAAAGCTTTTAAAAAAGTATCAATGTTGGAAGTAACCAATCTTTTATATTTTGCTTACAATTTTCCTTGGTTAATGGTTGCCAAGTGAAGATGTTTTTTAGAAAGTTATAATTTGAATGTCTATAAATTGTGTCCTACCTGGTTTGCTGTATTTTGCTCAGCTCCAGCAGTCTGTCTCTCTCCACACTCGCAGCTTGATAAAGAGCCTTATACTCCGCACACTGGGCCTGGAGTGACGGGATTTTAGCAGCACACTCTGGACAGGCCGCTTGAGCATCTCTGAAATAGTACAATGCTTTCACTCATGTTAGACAGCAGGAAGTGTGTGTGTGAAATTCAGTGCAGGACAGGACTTAAAAATAGACTTCTATTGTAAATGTACTACTGTAAATCTATGTAAAATGTGTTTGAGGTGGTCTCTCACTGTCCCAAATCAAAAGATCACACCATCTCTATGTCTCAAGTCCTTCCTTGAATGCAAGTCAGTGGGACTTTTTCATGCGAAAGGTATATATTATACATTTAGTAAAGTAATAGCATATCTCTCCTCATCAAGGTCAGGTTCATTATACAGGGCCCTAATAAATAACTGAAATGGATAGACTAATAGAAATGAAAACACAAATATTAAAGATAAAAAGACAGAAACCAAAAATGGTTTGCTCAGAAATCTGATGACAAGAAAGAAAATCACAGTTTATTTATTGTTGTGGACTATTGGCCAGATTTACTAAACAGGGCAAATGAGCGTGAGACTGCAATCCCATAAAAGCTCTGTCAGGAGGGTAAAATTGTGCAGCTGATCTACTGAAAATGAGCAAATGAAAGAACACAGACGCAGCAGCTCATTTCTATAAAGACCAACACAATCTCGATCAGCGTGAATAAGCACAGAGCCGATGATAATCAGGTGCAGGTGATCTACTAACAACACAGAGGCAGCAAATTAAAAATAGCGTGGCTTGGCAAACGATGTGTTTAAATAACATCTTCCTCTGGCCTTCCAAATAAATGAACACGAGTGAGAATATTCTCTGTCCTCTCTCACACGCTCTCTGATCTCTGCGCTTCCTCCTCCTACAGCTGCTGTCGCAGCACGTCAAGAGCTAAATGGCTTAAGACATGCTCTTTTGGGGCATTAAAAAAGCAAAAATACCATTTATCTCCTATAAATTTTCATCTGAAAGGGACATGTTTAGTAAATCCTGACAGTAGTGTTTTAACGCCAAATAAGGGTTTGTGCTGAAACAAGCCGTTTACATGACACCGTTTTCAACAAAAAACAGAAACGTTTTTATGCGTTTTGGCCGTTCATTTACACGACAATGGCATTTTGGTTGTATGAAAACACAAACTTTTGAAAACGGGTTTCAAAGTGTTTTTGAAAACGTTAACATTCATCTCTGTGTAAACTACAAAAACGGTCATGCACATGCGAGTTACATATTCAGTCGCCAAGTGACATCGCCATCTACTGGCCAGTCATGCATAATACAGCGATTTTAGTCGTTTTTGTGGATCTGTGTGAAAGTGGATCATTTAGACAACCTTGTTGTCTGTATGTGGAAAATGCAAAGGAAAAACTTTCTGCTTTTATTACATCATTGTCATCATTTTTTCTTGGTTATACAGATGTTAAAGGGTTAATTCACCCAAAAATGAAAATGATGTCATTAATGACTCACCCTCATGTCGTTTCAAACCCGTAAGACCTCCGTTCATCTTCAGAACACAGTTTAAGATATTTTAGATTTAGTCCGAGAGCTTTCTGTCCCTCCATTGAAAATGTATGTACGGTAGACTGTCCATGTCCAGAAAGGTAATAAAAACATCATCAAAGTAGTCCATGTGACATCAGAGGGTTAGTTAGAATTTGTTGAAGCATCGAAAATACATTCTGGTCCAAAAATAACAAAAACTACGACTTTATTCAGCATTGTCTTCTCTTCCGGAATCTTTTCCACTGAACTGATTCCACTGAATCCTTTCATCTGTCGGCGTTGGTAATGCACTTTGCATTATGACATGAGGGTAAGTCCTTAAAGGTCCCGTTTTTCGTGGTTTTTTGAAGCTTTGATTGTGTTTATTGTGTGCAATATAACATGTGTTCATGTTTCGCGTGTAAAAAAACACAGTATTTTTCACATAATTTACTTATCTGTATACCGCTGTTTCCACTGTCATAAAAACAGGCTGATGACTTCCTTCTTCTATGAAGTCCCTCCTTCAGAAATACGTAACGAGTTCTGATTGTGCCAGCGGTTCCTGTGTTGCTATTCGACAGCAGTTTAGCGAACCTTGCCTGGAAAGGTCACGCCTCTTACCATAAAGTGGAGATGCATGCGCTCAGTGTTATTGTAAACATGTCTTTAATTTTACCCTATCAATTTGAGCCGGAATCAGACCCAGTGATTGGACTGCGGGATGAAAATAACAGCGTTTTGACGACATGGCGACAAACACACTCTACAAACGCAACTCTTGTGTATTCCTGTGGGCGGAGGTTAGTCTAAAAACTGTTTTAGTGACGTCATTAAAGAAGGAAGCAGAAGGATGTAGTCCAAACTGGCCGTTCGATGTAGGCGACTTCTGTTAAATAAAATATCTCGCTTGGCATTGAACTTTGAGCTTTAAAATTTTACAGATTTTATTTATACTCTAACAACAACATTACACACTAACTAAAGTTTGAAACATGGGATCACGAAGAACGGGACCTTTAATGACAGAATTTTTATTTTTGGGTGAACTAACCCTTTAAGGAAACTTTCCATTTTCTCATTCTTCAAACATAATGGGAACGTTACTTTTGAATGTTCTTTGAACGTTCTGAAACATGTAGTAACATTTAAAAAACGTTAGACGAACATCCAACTAAAACATTTTAGAAAATAAAGTTCCAAGAACGATGTACAAATAAAGTTTTTGTGCTAACATTTTGAAAACATTAAAGTCCCCACAAAATCAAAATGGACGTTTTTTGTCTCTTAGTATGAATATGTTAGCCTTACTCTTATATATAAAGCTAGTGTGCTCCAAAACAATGACAAGATTCACATTTAGAAGATATATATTATAAGCGTTCAAAACTTCCACCAATATGAATCAATGATTTTGATGACATCACTCTGCACTTCAGCTTCCCATCAGAT
The DNA here is from genome assembly GCF_024489055.1 of Chanodichthys erythropterus. Lineage (NCBI taxonomy): Eukaryota > Metazoa > Chordata > Actinopteri > Cypriniformes > Xenocyprididae > Chanodichthys > Chanodichthys erythropterus. Next base: position 38,869,000 of record NC_090236.1, read on the forward strand.
TTTCTGACCAATCAAATGCTCTCTAGAATCTAAAGCGTCCCGCCCCCCAACATTATAAATAGACGCTGAAGCTGTTAGCAAAAGTCAAATGTTAGCAAAAGTTCAGAGTTCGCAGGGAAATCTGGCCCTAAGAATGTCAATACCTGGCAGAGTTGCTGTTGTCTTGTCGTGATGTCAAAGGACTGGTGTTAAGTTGGCTTTTACTCTCCGACTGCTTCTGCACCGGACACACAAAACGTGCGTAAGCATGAGAAAGAAAACGCTGATGCTGATCTGATCAGATGTGTCATACCATGAGGGCGAGCTGTTGGATCTCCCGCTCCAGCTCTTTGACCTTGTTCTCCTTCTCTGACACCATGAGTTTGAGCTGCTGGATGAGGGAGGCGTGTTGCTGGGCCTCGTTGTGCAGCTGCCTCTCCAGGCCCTGCTGAGCCTCCTCACGCTGGGACCCTTTCTGGCTGAGATGACCGAACATGGCCTGCCACTTCGACTGTTGCTTCTGTCGGAAGAGGGAGTCAGAGATTAACCCAGCATAAAATACTCAATAGCATCATTTGTCTGTTTAGGATTTCATGTTCTTTATGTAGACCAGTCAGTAGTTTATATATTCTGTATTGGGTATCAATTACCAATAATGCGTCGACCAGCTCATCATCATGTTTGCCCTTATCCAGCAGAGTGCTGATCTGGCTCTTCAGGGCTTTGATTTCTGTGCTCAACACTTTGTTCCTGGCTTTGGATCCCTCCAGTTTCTTCTTTATGTCTGAGTTCTCTTCAAGCAGAACTTCATAATCCATAGTAAGCTTCTGAAAAGACACAAAATGTGGATAATGTGGAAAGTTATGACATAATCAGGCCCATAAAGATGTTTAATCAATGTGCACAACCTCCAGTGCCTCCTTCCTCTCCCTCTCTTTGTGACGGATGTGGCTGAGGTTTCTGTCTTGTGTCTTCGGTAAGCCTCCCATTCTCGAGATCTCCTCTTCAAGGCCTTGATCACATAGCTGTTTCCTGTGAGATGATTGGCTGAGCTGTTGTTCCAGGTCTCGCACCTTCAGCGTATAAAATGTTTACAGAGGACCTATTAAGATTTATTGTGTAATGTTGTTGCTCCCATATTTTCTAATTATATCTCCCAAGTGTACATGCTACCAGGGCCTAGAATTAAAGGTGCACTATGTAATATTTTCTGTCCACTAAAGGTTGCTAGAGACCTATTCAAAACAAAAGCGTAGCTTAATGACGGCAAGTTTGAGCGAGGAATCTTGGGACATGTGGTCTCCATCTCAACGGCTCAGGAAGAAATCATGTTCATGGATGCGATTATTAACGTTACTGTAGTATGAAGAAGAGCAGGAGTGAGTGTTGTGGAGCTGAACGAGGAGCTGGAGCGATTGATCAACACACGCCTCACGAGCAGCGGGACTTTTATTATGACACAGTCGCCGGCGCCGCTGCCACTTTTCCGGTCATGAGTATGAGGTAACGCAGCTCTGTTTATCATATTAGATACATTTGAGAGTGTTGAAAATTATGTTATAATGTTACTCTGTGCGTTCGCCCGGCGGCTGCTGTGCTGTGATTTTGCTATGTTAGCTACTTGACAAAATAGTGTTTTTCTCTGAGGCATGGTAAAGCATGGTACTCGCAATAAGACTAAACGTGTTGAGCTATATAACAACAATTAGTTTTCTGTCTATAAATATAAATAAACAGTTATTCTCTTGTCTATTAAAACATGTAAATATTAAAGCGTCTCTGGTGTTTCCATGGTTTCTACAAAATAAAAGTGGAAATCGAGGGTAACGCGGGTATGACGCCATTGACAGGCGACTCCTCACACGTCCCAGAGCCTTGGGTAAAATTGCAATTTTCTCACGATTTACAATTAGTTGCAAACATTTGGGATATTGAAAGTACTCAAGTGAACAAAATATATAACACTGGCCTAGTGGTTTTTGGATATTTTACTGCAAAATTCGTAGATATTGCACCTTTAACACTCGTCACGCACCAAATGCGGTGTCACTCGCCAGTTGGCCGGTAACATTTTTATGAATTTTAGTGGACAAATTCACATAAAATTATGTCAAAAAATAGCAAGTACCCTAGTAAAGGTAGTCTTTTATGTCTTAAGTGAACATAAACAGTTGAGAAAGTAAATGCATGTGCACCAGTATCAGTATATTAGATCCGTGCATTCGCTTTTAAAGTGACAGCAGCCTAATATTCCTGCTGCTGTTTGTGTTTTTAATGTTAATCAAACAAACGACCAAGAAAAAAATCACTCTCTGCTCTTGACTGAATAACTTTTGTAACTCTAATAAGGATTAATTAATAAGGATGTTTAATTTATACAGTGAAGACTATGCAAAAAACCTGTCGATCAATTAAAAGTCGTCAGTTGACTCACTCTGTTCTGAAGGCCGAGGATCTGCTGAGAACGGCCTCTCCAGCCTCCCGGGGTACACAGTATCTGCTGAATATTGACGTCCTCACCCACCTCACAGCTCAACACCTGACAAAACACCTGAACTAGATCATGTTGTCCACTCTAAATAACTCAAGCACAAACCTCGTTGAGCACAAACCTTGTGAGCTATTTTTAACTCTTGTTTTAAGGTCTGGATCTGGTTGCGGTATTCAGTCATTTTGAGTTGGGCTGCAGATAGTTTCTCCTGCAGTGATTTCACTACTGGGCTGTTCTGCACAAAAACACATTGAAAGTCATTTGAAAACAGTTACCAGTGTCTAATCATGCAGCGAATGAGTGATGACACAAAATTACCTCAAGACAGTCGTTCACAGTCCTTGAAGTCTGCTTTTTGTTTGTCGTCTTTGCAGGATTAAGTAACAGTGTGGCCTGAAGCTAATAAGAAGATATTGAGGAAATGCCACATTGACCAAAACAGCTTTCAAGTAAACAGTTCTGTTTCTTCTTTACCTCTTTCTCCAGTTCTTTGACCCGATTGTTAGCTTGTTTAGTTTTGGTCTTCTCTCGCTCTATTTCAGCAGCTAATTCTCGATTCTTTTTTGACAGTTCCACGATCTTGGTTGCCGCTGCATCTCCTGCCAAACCAGCAGTACCTTGAGGGAAAAAAGGATTGTCACACTCATTATATAACAGACAGATATTCAGTGGACCTCTAAAACTATTCGGGCACTTAATGCATGAAAAACATGATATGACAAGCAACATTTCACAAGATACATTTTGTTATATATATAACTCTTCAAAAATTGTGGATCAGAAAGATTTCAATTTTTTCTTTTAAGAAATAATATCTTTATTCATCAAGGATCAGGATAATTATCATTAACTAAAACTATTTAAATATTAGTTTAAATACTTGCACTAAAATTAGAAACGTTCCCTTGGCTAAAATAAGTTGAAATACTAAAATTATTAATTGGAAATAAATAAAAATTAATTAAACTAAAATTAACTTGAAAACTAAAAATATGAAAATAAAACCATAAAACTAAAAAACTGTCAATAATGCATTAAATTGATTTAAAGTAATGTTAAATACATTTGAACTGAAATGAAAATAAATTAAACTAGAATTAACTTGAAAATTAAAAATATAAAAATAAAAGTCAATTCAAATATTAATAAAACTACAATAAAAACTAAAAAAGTCAATAATTCATTAAATTGATCAAAAGTGACAGTAAAGACATTTCTACTGAAATAAAAATAAATTAAACTAAAATTAACTTGAAAATTAAAAATATAAAAGTAAATTCAAATATTAATAAAACTATAATAAAAACTAAAAAAAACCTCAATAATGTCATAAATTGATCAAAAGTGGCAGTAAAGACATTTAAACTGAAATAAAAATAAATTAAACTAAAATTAACTTGAAAATTAAAAATATAAAATAAAATAAAATTAAAATGTTAATAAAACTATAATAAAAACTAAAATAACTGCCAATAATGCATTACATTGATCAAAAGTGACAGTAAATACATTTATAATGTTACAAAACTTTTTTTAATGCTTTTCTTTTAAATTTTCTATTCATCAAAGAATCTTGAAAAATAAAATGTCTGACGGTTTCCAAAAAGATATGAAGCAGCACAACTGTTTTCATCAGAAATGTTTCTTGAGCATCAAATCATCATATCAGAATGATTTCTGAAGGATCATGTGACAATGACGACTGGAGTAATGATCCTGAAAATTCAGCTTTGATCACAGGAATAAATAACTTTTTACAATATATTCACATAGAAATTTTAAACTGTAATATTTCACTGTTTTACTGTATTTTTGATCAAATAAATGCAGCCTTGGTGAGCAGAAAAGACTTCTTTCAAAAACACAATAAAATGCTAGTACTAGTAAAAATATACTGACTACATACAGCCACCTTAGTCAAGGACACTAGAAAAGCTTTATTTTCATTTGTTTGCAGATTCCAAATACAATGACATTCATATACTTTTAATATCCACTGTATATACATCAACCTCACAAACAATAATGCACTGTTTACCTGCTAAAGCCAGCCTCTCCTCCTCTCTCTTCTTCTTCAGGTGTTTTATCTCAAAGTCTTTCTCACTCAGCAGTTTGTGGAGTCGGCCGTTCTCGTCTCTCAGCTCCCTCAGACGATCATGCAACTGTTCGTTTTCATTCTGGATCACTCTGAATTAAAGTACAATTCATATTTTTTATAACACATGATAAATATGTGGTTGATCGGATTTGAAGTTGTCTGCAAAGGTACACTACACCACCTCTCCATGTGGACAGCATTTGCAGAGCAGTGCAAGATGAGCATTTGTGGTTAAAAAGTATATACGTTTTTATTTTTTTAGAAAATGATCAATGTTTATTTTAGATAAGAGTCTTATTCCTCATCTGGGATCATGTAAAGCTCTTTGAAGCTGCACTTTAACTGACATTTGGACCTTCAACCCGTTGGTAACTAGTCCAGTCTATTGTAAGTCACACTGTCTGCTAAATTCCCTTTGAATAATTAAATCAGGTCTCATTTCTGGCATGATGAACTGTGCTGTTGACCTGAAAGGATCTAGTTCTGGTAATGACCATAGTAATTATATTTGTGACAGCAGCACTGTGAACTCACCTTGCGTTGAACAGATCCATCACGTCCCCGTCCTCTTCCATGAGGTTGATATTGTCCAGGCTGCTGAGAGGAGAAGTCTTCTCTGTGTCCGTCCGTTTCATCTCCAGTCTCCTCCGGATGCGCAGCACCTGTTGCTCCTGAAGAGTCTGAAACTGAAGCCTCAGGTGCTCCTTTATCTCCTCACTGTCTCCATCCATCACTGAGACATCAGAGATGACAAAAAACAGCATGAAAGCCTGTGTATGAACATTATAGATGATTAAATGAGGATACAGATGAGACAAACACATCTGGAGTGGTTTTTAAAGCACTGAATGTCTATCAAAATGTATTTTCCTCATCTATTTTCATTCATTTTATATTTGTATTGATTTTTATGTCGTTCTTTACTCTGTGTTTGTTTAAAGCACTATGAGCTCAGCTGTATTGTGCTAGTTGCAAATAAAATGCAATTATTTTTATCACTATCAGCTTCCATGCATCATGTGTATAATATTAGAGCAAGATCAATGTCGATTATTTGGGACAAATTAACGTTTGATCTTCATCATACAAACTCTTAAACTCAAGCAGTCAGTTTAAGACTTACCAGACGAATTTAGTACGATTTCCGTCAACCTATTTGGGAATTTATATGGTTTTAAGTCATTTTATAAAAATACAAAGATATTAAGAAATATGCTGAAGGATTCGCGAGGTGTTTTCCGTCCATTTGTATACGCGACCGTCTCCGTGGAAACGCGTCGCCAGGAAGCGCGTGCAGAGACGCGTTTGATGACCTCCGGAGAGTCGCGGGACATCTGAGGCTGTTTCTCAAGACTGGATTTTCCAGAGTAATAACTGGACAGAAGAACACGAGGATGCAAAGTCTATCTCTGCCCATTCCTGCACATGTTTAAGAAGCGGGACAGCAGCACCACCCAGTGCACGATATTATTGCATCACAGATGACATAAACTCTTAAAACATTTGTTATATTTATCTATATCTTTATTTTACCGTGTGTATTTGTGTAAATGAGTTTGTATGTGTACTTAATGTTATCTATGCTTATATAAAAAGGCCAATAAGCCAAACATTTTTTCCAAACAACATTTTCCGTGAAATGATTCATTATGCATTATGCAAATCCGTAAAATCTCTTTTGTTCTAATGGGAAAATTATTCCTTAAAGGGATAGGTCACCCATAAACACAATCAGAGATGTATTTGGGTCATTGACGAATAAGGTTTTTAAAAGTGTAAAAAAAAAAAACAAAAAAAAAACGGAGATATTTAATTAATTTTGTTAAGTGTTAAAAATGAGATTTAAAAATTGTTTTTATAATCAATTATCACTGCTTTTGTCATTTTTTACAAGATGGAAAAAATTTGTCACCAAAAAAAGTCATTTGGTTTAACCAAAATTTCGGTTTTACCGAATGACGATATTTTCAAACAATGCTAACAGGCTTGATATCTAGCTAACTAGCAAAAGAACAGTAGTTGCGTCCCAAATGACGCACTATACACTATGCACTTATATACTATGTACTTGTGCACTATGCACTCATCCATGTAGTGCGTGAATTGTATAAGGTTATTTTGTCATTTAACAACGGAGTCTGATCCTCCCTTCCCCTCCACTACGTGAATAAAGCTGCGACAGTCGAGTGCACAAAGTGTCCAACATTCCACACTTCGTTTTTTCCGTTAATTTAGTGCATCATCCGGGAATTTAAAGTGCACTTTTTCTTTTTGGAATTTTCTGTGTTAACGCACTACTCGCACTATTTGTACTTAAAAACATCATAAAATAGTGCACAAGTACGCGAATGATGCACCTAATCAAACATTTTATATTTAGTACAAGTTTTTAAAATATTACAACATTTTCCATGTTTTATAGCGGCTGCACCGAATGACCTGATGTTTTGGGACATTTTTCAAATAGTTAAAAGAGAGTTAGTTACTTTGCTTTATGACCATGTGGTCCTTTGTAGGTGTCTGAATAATGTCACATCCTGTCACATGATACAGACTCCATGACTTGATCTAAAATGGTCCCTTTATATTGGTTACGCCGAATGACATCAATGCAATTAATTTTTCCGGACATTATAATCTAAAATAATTAGCTTTCGCCAGACGACCGTACGCATACTGCGCCAAATGAGTAGCGATGTATGACGCAGGATGTAGGAATAGCGTAAGTAGACAGTTTAACAAATACGGCTAGGCAATAAACTCAAGATCCTCTCATATTTCTCTTTAAAATTTCACATTTTAGACTTCTAATATGAGACCGGTGTTTTGTTTTGCTCTATCCTCTGCGCTTCAGCGTTTGTCATTGCGTCGGGTCAAAATCACTTTGTTTCAGAAGGTCTTTATTAACCCCCTGGAGCCGTATGGATTATTTTTTATGATGGATGGATGGATGCATCTATTTTGGGATTCAAAACACGCCCCCGTTCACTACCATTATAAATCTTAAGAGAGCCAGGATATTTTTAAATATATCTCTGATTGTGTTCATATACACCTAGGATGGCTTGAGGGTGAGTAAATCATGGGATAATTTTCATTTTCGGGTGAACTATCCCTTTAATAACTTATCAAATTATGAAAGGACCATTGTTGATTGTTTGGTGTCTAAACAACATAAGGGGGGGGTAAAGTGTTGCATAGTTCCCTAGTGTTACAGAGATATTGTAATATGCCAGAAGTGCAAAAAAGCAATTTAAATTAAATAACTGATCCACCGATATAACGCCATTATCAAACCAATATTTAAGAAAAAAAGATTTGTGTTTATATAAGATGTCCTTGTTGTTCCATTTGGACACACAAACCGGATCTGAACACAATGTGGGAGTCAATCATTTTAGATCAGATTCCAATTGGATATACACAAATAATCGGATTTGGACTGACAGTGTGACGTAAACATATGAACAAAAAACAGAACTAAATGTTTTTGTTTCTATCCTCGTTTAAGTTTTCATCAAAGTGCAAACCATGAACTGTGTTGTTTTTAGCAGCCTTCCACACTGCTTCCCTGAATCTCTTGATGGTGAAAACTTGAGGCCTTGACTCGTTCAGGCACTTGGTGCCCAAATTGTGCATGACATCAATCACATCTGGCATCTGATTTCTTTTCTTGCAGTAACACCTCCTGACAGATTCATTTCTTTGCGAACGTTATTGTTCTCCACTTCTGGGATGCCATGAAGTTCTCATATCTCTACCCATCTTTCAGTACAGTTAGTCTTTCCTTACAGGTCCTTGATTTCTTCATGTGTTTCTTCATGGATTCTGCTCTTAATCAGATTGGCATATTTGGTATATGACATATGCTCATCCAACTTCAGGTTGCCTACAGAAATTGAAAAGTGTAGTTTTTTTAGTTATTGGAGGCATACTTTATGTTAAGGGAAGCAGAGGAAATTCTTCTTTGTTGTCCAGGTTGTGAATCACACAATTTTGTATTTTCTAACTCGAAAGATCTCATCTTGGCCTGTCCCATGTGTTACATTATGTGTATCTACTCCAGTCTGCTTGTTAAGCGAGAGCCGTGAGGGAACGGTGCGAGGCCAGTGACGCGAGTGATAATGAGCTTCAGCTGCGTGTTGCACCGGTCTCGAGTCTCTCACGGAGGAGCTCCGGAAGCATAAAATGGGAGCGACGACAGTGAAGGATGAGAGAGGACCAGGCCTAGACTTTAATTTATGTTTTGTTATGTTTGTGTGTGTGTCCATGAGGAACTGCCGGCATTTTACTTTCATTTTGTATTTGTTTATTTTTAATTAAAGTTATGTTGAACGTTTGCCAGTTCCCGCCTCCTTCTTCCCATATCTACAAACTTTACTACAGTATCAAATATGGTTTCCAAGTCCAAACTTACAGAATACCAAATTTCAACAGCTGTTCATGAGCATAATTTACTTATAGCTCACATTTAAACTTTTAAAAACTCACACACTACAGTCTCCTGGCTCACGGTGTCCCAGACAACCATATTTTAGTGCTCCATTATACTTTTTAGGATATTGCAATTCATGAAAGGGAAGTTCCCTTGTCCTGTGTCTCCATTTCAAAAGAAGTGCACTATATTTGTCTAAAATATGTGTAATTTTCCAGTGGGCCTGACTTAGAATCCTTGGGGAAACACATTGTTCACATTTGTGTTCGATTATCATTCCTGGTTATCAGAGATGTGTAATCCATCTCATTATCCATCATAAACTGTCTATTAAAAGTACCTTTGATACTAGCAATATCATTTCCTGAGATATGATTCAGTTGCTCAGAACCTAGTCCAAGTCTGATTGTGTTACTCATCTCCTCCATTCCCAACATCACCCATCTCAACCTAACTATGTCAAAACTGCCATTACTGTCTGATTTGTACAATGGATGGTGCTAGTTTATATGTAGTTTGTTATAAGTATTTCACATTGTTTTGTGTGTCTCCTGTGCTTTAGTCTTATACTTGTTATCACTCCAGAGCAGGATTAGTGGTGCTTTTGCACTGTGAAATGATGCAGTGCTAGAATGTTACTTAGTAACCAACATCCAATCACATGTCTCATATTCACATGCTTTGGACAGTCACTGAAATACTGCACGTTGTATAAACAATCGTTTCAGGGTAAAATGTCAAATAGTAACAGATGTGACAATTTAAGTTAAGACGAGACATTTCATTTATACCAAATTGTCCAAAAAGTCCATTCAGGATAAACTTGACAGCAGTCGGCAAACTTTAATATGAGGATGTGCAACGCCTTTATGTAAACAGTGCATCACAAATGGAGATGAGCATTTGAGTGTGCAGTTAAATTATAATCTATAGCACCATCTACTGTTAAAAACTAAACTCAGAATCAATTTGGGATGCATGTGGAAAATATCAGAAACGATCCATGAATCGCAATGCATCGGTATATTGTCCCAGCCATATAAACACGTCTTGTGCTGCGTTCGTCCAATCAGTCAACATTGACACCACAAGTACGCAAATAAAAACATTAATCCAGGATTTAGGAATGTAAAGTGTGAAACATCAGTTTATGGATACCCAGGATTAATTGTTAACATAAATAGGCCCCTCATCTGCCACAAATACTGCTAGAGAATGACTGTAGCCGCCGACTCTCTTCTACTTTCAAGGCGAGGTGCTCGGCATCTCAAACGAACATACAGATTGGAAAGATTACTCGCTTGAAGTCAGGAGAGAAGCTTCTTCTTCATCTTCCGGTGGTGATGATCACACAGTGTTTGCTGTCTTTATTGCAGATGAAGTTGGTTAGATGTATTGACAATGATGTCAGCATTTGTCAAATAAATAGATGTTCATTCAATACTTGTATTAAGCAGTAGCTACAAGAATAAAGTTGAACAGAATAACCCTATATATGTAAAAGAAAGAAGAATGAAAAAACTAAATGAAAACAGCACATACCAGGAACCAAACATACAAAACAAAACAGATAATCTCCTCCCTCGCTCCCACCCTAGGGATCAAATCATGCCACACTAATGAGGCGGTCAATGCCACAGAAATACTCAACCTTTGCTATCAAGATTAATGGAGAAAGGGAAACTAAATCTAATTAAAATGATCCGATTTGTAATGAAACAAAAAGTAATGAATTAGTATCTTAACCATTTCTTCCAACCAAAGTGTAACAGATGGGATTTCTGTCTTTTTCCAGAACCTTAGAATAAGTTTCTTTGCCACAATACGTCCATAGGACAGAAACTGTTGTTGACCTTTTTGAATTGAAGTGAGTTTATGAAAAATTCAAAATATCACCAGAAATGGATCAATCTCTAATATACCATGTAAAATATCTGACAGAATTTCAAATATATCAGTCCAGAATCTAATTAACTTAAAACAGAGAACATAATATGCAAGAGATTGACTTCATCAATCTGACATTTATGCAATGTTACTAAGCCACCATTTACGAACTTGAGCTTGCTTATGTGATCACTTTCTATTTTCCTCATTTGTTTGGCAGCAATTGTTGTACTTTTCTTTTCACCTAATTCAAAACATTTTAGTTGTGCAAATAGGAATCCCCTAAAAAAAATGGTCTGAAAAAAAAAAGTTCTTGTTATTCCAATTTATGTGGCCATTAAACAATAGGCTACTGCATATTTTACATAAAATGTTAATCAACTTTAATGCCATATAGTTTTACCTCAATAGTTGTACCCCAATTCACCCTTCGTCAGGAGTTTGAATGACAGCTGATCTGACCAATCATAATGCAGAATCCACCATTTTGTCCTACAAACAAACCAGACAAGAGTTTGATTAACATCAGTGGAATTTAATTTGAAAATGGTGTATTAACATTTTTACACGATTTAAACAACATACCTACTGATGTTCATTCCTGTTTATTACACGTTATAGCTAAAAGATGATCGGTCCATGTGCCGCTTGAACAGAGGCACTACAATCTTAAAGAGACACACAAACTTCAACTTTTTGAAGCACTTGACAGGCAAACGTCCCCCAGTCATGTTTTTTCAACTTTACTTTGAAATAAGGGTTACATATATATTTTTAAATTAAGAGTTTAAGTAATAGTATATACATTTACTTATTCTCTTAGACATATAATACAATTTATTGTGATACTTTTTTTTAATGTCTAAAACAATTCAATTTATGTCCCTCAGACACCAGTCCAGCCTGTTATATTGGTGCTACTTGCCCTTTAAAATCTTGAGAGTATTCCCAAAGTCACATGACTTGCTGGAAGTGACAATGTAAATGTGAAATATTTGGTCAGGATTATTAGGTTATACTAGCCTGAGTATGACCAGTGTGTTTTATGATGTCACCTGTTGGAGTTTGGGTTCCTTGCCGCTGTCGCCTTTGGCTTGCTTAGTCGGGGACACTTGACATTTGACTTGACATTTGATATTCAACAGTATTCTTGACCTTTATTCATCAGTGCTTTGATCTGCCTGCATTGACACTATTCTTTAAGAGCTGCTGTGCAGCAAAAATTATGTACCAGTTATCACTGTAAAGCTGCTGTGACAATCTGCATTGTAAAAAGTGCTATATAAATAAAGGTGACTGACTTGACTATGATAAGACAGACATTTTCTTCCTCTGACAAGAGTAAAAATAGTTGTTTAAAAATGTTTTCAACGAACCTTCTCAGTCCAAAAGCAGTACTTATAACTTATTTGTTCGTTCAGCCAGCAGGGGGTGCAAAAAGACACTGTCCTTTGGATAAGATGTTGAACTGCTGGCCTTGAGTCTCTACAAATCTCAAGGTGTATTAGTCACTGCTGACTGACGTTTCTGATCAGTGTCTTATTCACTCGTTGTCTTGTGAAATAAACCTGATTAAATGTAATAAACAGAGATGGAGAGAGAGCTGTTGGACATTAATCTGCAGTTGCTGGATCTGACCGGCTGTTTCAGGACTTCATAAGCCATGATGAAATCTAAATGATCTAATAAGGCAATGTCTGTCAGAACAGTGACTTACGCAAAATTCACTCATTCCTGGAATACAGAAGCCTGTAATAAATTTCCCTAAGTGTGCTAATGGTACATTCCATTCAAACCTGTTTAAACTTTCCCATATAATTTGTTCAGTATACCATTACCTAAGAAAATCCTTCCTGTCCTATAATATAAAAAAATAATCAAGAAATCCTAATGTGATGTGTCAGATTAAAGATTTCTGTCTCTGCTCTTGTTTAGCTTTCGAATTAAACCTGGCATTGTAAACTACAAATATTGTTAGAACTGCTCATGCAGTTTCCTTTTAAGTCACTTTGGATAAAAGTATTTGTGTGAAAACGTCAGAACATTTGGCAGTCTGACCAAATAATGTTTTAACAAGGTGAATAAGGTTCATTTACACTGTTTTCTCCACTGTTTTTCTGTTTCTGATTTTAACTGAATAATGACCGTTTATTATTCTTTTTAGAGCTGCTTTATTGCAGAGTTGAATTCTGTGAAGAAAATGTGTATTGTATTGTATAGGCCTAAGTAAGGGATAATCCACAACTAGCTGTGCATTAAATGATTATAATGTATGACATGGAATGCATTCAAATGATTTAATACACAGCTAGCCACCATAGGCCTCCATAGACAGCAATAACACACCCTTTTTCAATGCCCAGACAGCTACTAAAGATGTATTTAAAACAGTTCAAGTTACTACAGCGTTTCAACCTTAATATTAAAAAGTGACGATAAAATAGCAATCACTAGATGTTGTTGAATAAAGTCGCTATTTTGTTTTTTGCGCACAAAAAGCATTCTCATCACTTTATAATATTAAGGTTGAACCATGTAGTCACATGAAAATGTCTTTAATAGCTTTCTGGGCATTGAAAAATAGTGTTATTGCTGTCAATAGAGGCCTCGTGAGTCATCAGATTTCATCAAAAATATCTTAATTTGTGTTCTGAAGGTGAACAAAGGTCTTACGGGTGTGGAACGACATGAGGGTGTGTAATTACTGACTGAATTTTCATTTTTGTGTGAACCCTTTAAACTTGTAACTTCCTGTGCATTGAATGGTTTTCATGCACACCTTCCAGCCAATCAGAATCGAGTATTCAAGGATTCACTGCATTTTGTAATGTGATACTATAGTAATATGCCCTGCACAACTTGGCTACATAATAGGGCATCCTGGAATCTACACAAAATCGGCATCTCATCTACAGTAGTCAACATTTGAAGTGGACCAAAAATATTCATCAAAGTTGTCCTAACAATTTTGGTTTTGATCCACTTCAAATGTTGACTAATGTATATGGAAAATCTGCATACTGTATACAAACTAATAAACATCACAGAACAAGAGCGCGAACACACACAAACATCTCAGATCGTACACATGAGTCTGAAATAAAAAGTCTTTATTGGAATTACAATATTTTTATTGGCAAAGATAAACAGAGCTGTAGCTGAGATCCTCAAAATATAAGTCACTCTAAAGGTATAATATTATGAGTTTTATTTGAAATATGAAACAGAAGGTGCAATAGTTTTTTCAATAAATCAATCAATCAATCTACAAAAGAACACACAACTCTCGTTCATTCCTTCCACTCACACACACAGACAAACTTTAAAATGACCGAGCAAACATGTGAGAGAGTTGGATCAACTCCTGAATATTCTTTAAAACTAGTACAATAAATAATTTAGCGGTGGCGAAGTCCCCTCATTGTTTTCTGTGCGTTATACATTTCACAGATATTACTAGAATGATGGTTCATTGAAGGTTGTTGTCCTGGAATTTAGTCTGCTTAAATGATACAAGAACAAATCTTGAATGAATGACAAGGTACGAAGGTCTTAACACCACACCTTTCTCTGAAACCTCGACATAAGAGCAGCAGCCTTCAACATAATTCAATCAAAACATTCAAAAACAACCATTTCATACTGTGTTCATCAGTTTGATACCGATGTGATACATAAATAGTAGTTGGCAGATACAAAAATAGCTACTTTTCCATCCCTTAAAATGTTTCTCAAACAAGCCAGGCAACATAATGGATACACTAACCTCTTTACTGAGATTTATTTAATGTTTAAATAGGAAACAGTGTAAAGAAATGAAAAAAAAAAAAAAGTCCTAAATTATGTCAGCAATAAATAAAAAAAAAATTGACACCTTAATGTGAGGCAGTATTAAGGATATCTAAGGAATCAAACACATTTCTCTTTACTTTTCCACTGCCTTCTGCTCCAAAGCTTTCTGCGCTTGAGCTGGTTTCAGAACGTACTCTTTGTACATGGAGTAGATCACTCCTGCCGACAAAAACACAAAACATGCCTTTAAACCAGGGTTTTATTACACAGGCAGGGTCTGTGTGATTGAGAGCATCACCTTACCTAAAGTCATGGCTCCCACCACAAAACCCTGCGCCGCCACACGCATGTGAATCAGGTGCACGGACATCTTCGTGTCTCCTCGACTCTTCATCTTGTACAGCCTGTACGCCACAATGCCGAAGAACCCGGCCATCCCTGAACAGACAGCGAGAGATCGTACGATGAATGAAACAGCTGGGTTGACGTCAAATGTGTGCATTTTCTTAATTTAATACAGAGATACTGTGAGCGAGCGACAGGTTAGGATGTTTAAAAGAGTTTACCTATAGGGACAAATGGATTCTCTTTGGCTTTTCTCATGAACTTGGATTCATTGTCTTCGTATTCCATGACGGTCATCTTGACTAAATGGGAACAATTACAAAACATGATTAGATGTCATAAATGAAAGGACATTCTCTGATTCTGTACACAGACAAGTGTTATTAAAGGTGCCCTAGAATTGAAAATTGAATTTAGCTCAGCATAGTTGAATAATTAGAGTTCAGTACATGGAAATGACATACAGTGAGTCTCAAACATCATTGTTTCCTCATTCTTATGTAAATTTGATTTGTGCAAAAGACCTCTGAAGAACAGGTGAATCTCCACATAACACCGACTGTTACGCAACAGTCGGGAATCGGGATCATTAATATGTACGACCCTAATATTTGCATATGCCAGCCCATGTTCAAAGCATTAGACAAGCCAGTATTAACGTCTGGATCTGTGCACAGCTGAATCATCAGACTAGGTAAGCAAGCAAGAACAACAGCGAAAAATGGCAGATGGAGCAATAATAACTGACATGATCCATGATATCATGATATTTTTAGTGATATTTGTAAATTGTCACAATTGGGATGTAGCAAGGGTAGGGTTTTTTTGAATGTGTGGTTTAAGTGATGTTGTGTAAGACATGATTGTTGCAAACATGGAAAATATACTGTGATGCAAGAAAAATTTCAGACGTTCTGACAATAAAGTATTATATCATATCATATAAAATAAATAATATACTTGCATGATCTGATATGCTGCATGACAAACACTTTGTAAAGATCCATTTGAGGGTTACATTAGCTGTGTGAACTTTGTTTATGTAAAGTATTATAGAGTTGCGAGCTCGGGGGCGGGGAGCGCGAGCATTTAAAGGGGACGCACACAGAATCAGCGCATTTTTAATTATGCCCCCCAAAAAATTGAATAATAAAAAAATCTATGGGGTATTTTAAGCTGAAACTTCACAGACACATTCAGGGACACCTTGGACTTATATTACATCTTGTAAAAAAGCGTTCTATGGCACCTTTAAAACATTTAATATGTTAAATTCTAATAATAAATGGCCAAATATCCATAATATTGAAGACACACATATATCCGCCAAATAATCAAAAGCTAATCACCAATTCCAAATTATTAAATTAAATTCCAACTGATCTGTTCAATAGTTCTTGAAGACACACATATTAATAGATTGGAATGTCATCATCTCCGACCATTATAAAAGAAGAAGAACTCGTGACTTTGTCAAAAGTCCTTCTCAAGGAAATCAATCAGCATGGTTCACCAGTAAAAGTGATACTCGTGTCATGTTATATATGAAGGTCAAACGACACACATAGGTCATTTAAAAAGCGACTTTATATGGTTTTACTTAGATAACTAGTGTTTATGTGTAATAAAATGTAAACAGCCATGACAGCTTTTTCTAGATCTTTTTTTTTTTTTTTTTATCAGCTTCAATTAAACAAGATGCGCCATTTCCTCAATAGATAGTTTAGAGATTTCTCTCTGAAAACACACAAAATGTCGTCCTATGGTATTTTAACATAATATATATACAAGCAAAATATTCATATATTAAATAAAATGTCTAACATACCTTTTCTTGTAGTTTTCTGCTGCACAATGGAGTTAAACTGCTCTTCTCTTGCCGGTTGAACGTCTGTACGTGACTGACAGCGTGATGGGAACACTATGATGTAACATTTCTTACGTCAAAGTGACGTACTGTACCGGCAATTCGTTTTACAAAATAAAAGTCGTCAAAAAAATGACTGTTCAGCGTAAACAACCAGAACAATACGTTTTGTAGCTATATATTGTATATTGTATATATTTTTAATCCCAAAATAAATTGAAAAAAATGTAAAATATTGAGAAACCCAACACGTAATTATTTTATGTTTTTATGAAATTGTGTATATTCCATCTGAAATTTTATTTTGAAGAAGTCGAAGAAGATGTTCCTTCTCAGTGAGGGGGCGTGTCTACGGGCGTGACCCTCGCGTGCTGTGCGTCTGAGTTCAGGCGAGTTCAAAGCGTGATTACAGCCTGTATTTTACATTCTGTCTTCAGGAAAGGGCGTTTATCTTTGTCCCAACTTGTCCTTTATTTTTACGTAAATTTTTATTTGTTAAAATAAATTCACATTAGGTTGTGTAACTTATTTATATTTATAAATATGATCAAAATAAGTGGTATTTCAATGTATTCGCTTGTATGAGGTATTTTCCTGTCGAACACTATTTACTGCAGTTCTGCTGCATCAGCTGCCTTCTGTTCAATCACTGCACATGATGTTTTATTTTTTCCAGTTTTACTATTGATGTAATAATCGGGGTTAAATACATAAAGAGACAGGCATCTGTATGTATGTGTTGTCTGAACTGAAATATGACTAAATATTCAGTGTTATTTACAACATGAACAGTCGCTATATGACTGTATATATAGTTTATATATAGTTTGAAGCTGAGTCATCGTGAGTCATGACTGTACGCTGTGATACATGCTAGTACACAACGCGTAACAATAAATGTATTAAATATTACTGTGACCTTACATGTAACATAATGTAAGCATGCGTTATGTTATGTTAACATATATGGTATATACTGTATGTTGACATACAATATATTAGTAAGGATGATTCAGCCAAATTGAAGGATGCAAGTCATGGTGAAAACCAAAGCAAAACAGGTTGTGCCAACTCTCGCTGTCTCTAGCTATACATCATCATATAAATCTAGACATACATCATTTAAATAATACAAGCTGGAACTGGAATTTACTCTCTGCGATTCATGTGCATGGTCTAAAATATACAACAAATAAATAAGTGTATTAACTAACTCTTCATGGATTCACACAAAATAACAGCTATTCATGACCGAGACTAGTGGAACACACTTTGCTTGGAGTAAACATGGATTTTTGTCATGAACAATTTAAATATTTGAGGTTGCATTTGATTCCCCACACATTGATGTTATCCAGACACATGCAACAAGTGTCCAAAACATTTGTCTTTAATTAACTGCTTCTGCTATTCTAAAACAAGATCAGCAGTATGTTGTATTGATAGACTAAAACAATACATAAAGATTATATAGGCCTATTAGATATATTACGCATTTAAGAATAAACATGCACACACTTTTTGAGCATGGACAGCTAACTTACAAAGATTTTCATATTCTTCATACTCTCTGTTTTGGTCAGTTCATTAGTGACAGAAACCATTACCCAAATAATTGGGTGCCAATAATTGTGGCCAATGTGAACAAAAGAAAAACATTTATTTCATAATGAGATTTTCCCCCTACTTTCAATTGTTTTACTTCAATGAAAAGATAGAATTTTGTGAAATCCTTGAATTAAAGATTAAAAGGATAAACAATATAGACTTATTTTCACAGCCGCCTTTGATCATATTTAACAAGGGTGCCAATAATTCTGGAGTTGACTGTATAAGGCCTTTTTTATAAACTTATTAAATGAAAGCATCATCTTTTATGTAAAATCCCTACATTTAAGTCCATAAATGTAATTAAAAACTATAGAGATGTTACCAATCAAATAAAACCCAGTATAAACAAAATTAATTTGCACCACTGAAGTTGTGCAGAAGATGCATCTGAAATGCTTTATGTTTTATTTTAAGGTGTCCTTACACTAAATTATACATTAAAGTAGCCTGAGTAATATTGGGTTAGGATTAGAGCGTGGTTTAGGGTTTCTTGTATGTAATTACACACAATTTATCCTAATTACTGTAATAAGGACATACTGTAAAATGAAGTGTTACAATGCTTTTTATTTACATTATTTAATGCAAAAGTTTGTCTTAATGCATTTACACATGCTGTCATAATACTCACCAGTCAATCAGACCTCAAATGCACTGCCAAAAATGCAAACTTTTTCTAAGGGGAGAATCTTTACCCTACAAACTTTTTGTAAAGTGTTGCTAGCATAAATTACAACCCGACTCTAATATACATGGGTCTGCTTTCATATTCGGAAGAAAGGAGTGAAGAGTAAAAATGAATTTCAAATGTGATGCTATAAGAAGACTTTGAAACCATAATAAGTAACCAAGATAATGGCAGTTTATATTTTAATAGTTTTTATTGTTTAAATTGCTCCATATAAACACAATCACATCAAATATTCATTCATTAAAAGCAAATCTCAAAATATATGATTTCTACTTTGAAATTAGTAGATCCATTTCGATACAAAGTCAGCAGACGATTTAGATAAAAACAGTACTTGTTTCCTAATGTAGCGTTTTTATATGACTAACATTAGCCGCTTTCCCTCCGTCAGGCCAAACTGTCCTCATTGCTTAACCGTGCCGATCCGGCCCAGCCATACGGCTTAATTTTCCACTCTGGGGCTGATAACGGAGCTCTTTGTGATGTAATACAAATGAGTCGGTCGCTGCATTAAACAAGAGTTTACAGATGATATGAGCTGTAAATAGCATTCGCGTTATGGAGGATGATCAAATATTTACAGAGAAAATGGCAGCCAGGCAACAGAAAGTGACCAAACCTGAGTGGCAATGTCACCATACGTATACTACCAGCACGGTTAGCCAACAGTACTAAGAATTCTGGGCCGAGAATGGTTTTTAATCGTGCCATGCCATACCAGGCTCAAGTGGAAATACAACTGGAACTGTTCTTCAGCCCAATGGTGGAAAAGCAGCTATTGGCTCTATGCTGTATTGCTAGAAGTGTCTGCTACAGTAAATGAATACATGTGAATGTAATGTAAAATGTAAATAAACATGCAAATGAAAACAATCTCAAATACCGAATAAACAAAATAAGAAATAATGAAAACACTGTTAAATGTCATGACAAATCTAAAATTCCCCTTGTGTAAATAATGAAAAATACCATTAATCTAAAAGACATATTAAACTCCCAAGAAAACTGATCAATGCTAGTAAAAGTGAAAGAAGATGTCAATCTACGTTCTGTATCCCAAACCCATACTGAAATACTCTTGAATATAAAATCATACTTAAATTTAAATTGTACATACTAAGCATAGGAATCATGACTAACTGTATAGCTAAGATGAGATGTAGCTGTAAGAAACAGAGGAGGTGTAGTCGACACTGCCTCTGCGTGATCCACTTCTTGAGCCAGTGCGAGATCCTGCTCTGGACCCTGTGCGAGAGCTTGGTCCTGACAACACGTTGTAGGGGCTGCTTATGCCTTTAGAAGACATAGAAGTAGCCTGGAGAATCTTCATGCCATTGTTCTCCTCCACCATGCAGTTATCCATGGCCTCTTTGTATGAGATCTTAAGTTTGGTTTTAGGGCAGGTAAGGTTCTTAATGTAGTTCCTTGTATCCTGCAGCTTTTGAGCCCCTTTGCCATCAAGCCATCCTCGTCGTATGGACTCCTCAATGCTGACCCGGCGGCCAGTTTCTGGATCTACAAGTCCACCTGTCAGGTACTGGAACTCCAGAAACCTCTGCCCTGCCTCATAAGGCAACCATTTTTCCTTCATGGCCTCGGCAGCAGAAAGTCTCCTCTTGGTCTTCACATCTTCAAAACCTGCATAAGCCTTCTGTGCTGGTTTTAGCTTGACAGCCATGTCTTCATCAATAATGCTTTGTTGTACAGCATCATTCAGAGAGAGTCTCTGGCCAGTGGAAGGATTGACAATTCCTCCGGTGCAAACCTGGGCTTCCAAGAGCCGCTGAGCGGTGATGTTGTCCACTATTCCACGTCGTTGTGCCTCAGGGATGGTTATCTTCTCTAGGGTCTCTGTATCAAAAATGGCTCCCACTGGGCTCTGGTCATCAAAAATATCAGTCGGAGGGGAGAGTGTAATGGATACACTGGCAAATCGTTTGCGGACAGTTGGAGATGATGGCGCGATCTGCGTGGGACTACTGCAAGTAGCAACATCCTCAGGACTGCTGGAGCAGATGGCAAGCTCCGAACTACTGCTTTTACTTGTGATCATAGCTGCAAACTCAGTGAGTGTCACGGTCCCTGCACGGTACTTGTCAAAGGTTTGTTTATCTATGACTCCCCTATTTAGGCACTCTTGAATGTCATACTGCATTCCAGTTTTGCGATCAACAACAAGCAAACGCTTGTGTCCATCAGATGTTTCGATAGTGATCTCTTCCCACTCACACTCTTGTTCGGAAAGCTCCAGAAAAGTGTCATAGTCGATTAACTCTCGATGGAAGGCTTCTCGAACGGTCATCTCTTTGCCATTGTCAGGGTCTACAATCACCACTCTCCTCTTGCGCAGTGTGTTCTTTTGAGATGTTGTCTGCTTCGGCTTCTGCTTGTCCTTCAAAGGCAAAAGGATAAGCCCAGTCTTAGGATCTGTGATGCACCTCTTTTTCAAATCCAGATATGTGAGGTTTTCATGGGTATTGGGGTCAAAGAAGCCTTTGGTGTCATCACCCTCATACGACAAAATATCATTCATTTCACGGTCAAAGTAGCCTTTCCTGTACGCTACTTCCACATCAATTCGATGACTCCCTTTAGGATCTATGATGCCGCCACTGGCTATCTGAGCTTCCAGGAGTCTAATTCCATGACCTTTCTCTATGATTTCTTTCTCAATAGCTTGAAAGAGTGAGATGATATTTCCCGTTGCAGGATCTTTGTATCCTGTCACAGCTTTCTCAGCAGACAGTAGCTTGTCTTTAAACTCCTTTCCCACAAGAGCTCTCCTCCAAGCTTCTTCAACCGTCATGCAGACATTGTTGACTGGATCGATTATGAAACCAGATGCAGCCTGGGCCTCCAGGAGCTCCAGTGTGGTTCCCCGTCGAATTAGACCTTCTTTCATGGCCTGATAAAAGGGCATGACCCTATCCTTGGCCTCATCATAGATACCAGCGATGCAATCAGAGCCACCCAGGTAAGATCTGAGTCTTTGCTCGATATCTTTGCCCGTTAGTTTTCCTTGGTTTATTTTATCCAAATCTGTTTGATCAAGCAAGTTGGAATCTACTAGCTCAGTAAGTGAGACCTCACCACGCAGACCTTTCACTGTGATATTCTGGACAGTACTCTCACAGACAGACTTGGAAACTTCATCAGTCTGAGTATGTCTGCAGGATGCAACTGGACGCTGTTGCAACCTCCTCAGTTCCATTTCCAAAGACTCCTTCCTCCGAGAGAGCTCTGAGATTTCCTTTTCTGAGCTGTGAAGACGATTCTTGTAGCGTTCTTCCACACTCCTCAGCTCAGCTGTCAATCTTTGGATCTCACTCAGGAAGGAGGCCCTGTCTCTCTCAACTTTGTCTCTATCTACCTCACTCTGTCTGATCTGCCCCTCTTTTAAATCATATTGGCTTTTCCAGTACTTGAAATCCTTGGTAATTCTATCAACTTCATCCTGGAGACGTTGCTTCTGTTTCGTCTCAGATTCCAAGGAGAGTTTGATGCGCCTGAGCTCCTCTTCATACCGCTGATGCTTTTCTTTGTCCTGTTGTGACAGCTTCAGTTTGATTAAAAGACTATCTCTTTCTTGCACAATCTCTTTGTAGTTGGCATCAGATCGCTGGATCATCATAGATGTCTGGAAAAATAGAAAGAGAAATAATTTTGATTATAATTAGAGGATTTAACAAAGGAAAGATTTATGCATCACTATTTCAAAATGATTGATAAATGGTTAGAATAAAGCAACAAAAATTAGGATTTTTTTTAAACCAGAGAAAATATGAAAAAAGATTGCAACCATGCAGTGTTATGCAGAAAATGTGCTTTCAAAGGTCATTATGCAGCAAAGCATTACCCAGCAAAGCCATTTTTATATTAAAATGGTGATGATTTTTTAAATTCAACTGATTTGGAAAAAAAATCAGTTGTGTCGCTCAGAATAAAATACCTCCGTGAACTGCTTTTGGATTTGGGCAATTTCCACCCTTAAACTTTCCCTCTCTTTAGTCAGTTCATTGATTAGTTCCTGCAGTTCCAGTGCTCTGTTATTGCTGGTTTGTAACTGGAACTGAATGGCAGACAATCGGGAAGCACTTTCACTCTCAATGGTGCTCAGGCTTCTTTTCGCATCATCTCGCTCTAGTCGCATACTCCTTAGTTCCTCTTCTAGCCGCAGACGCTCTTTGGTAAGATTCTGAGTAAGGCTCTGCAGCTTCTCAATCTCGCTGGTGCTCTCATTTAGCGCTCGACTCTTGTCCTCTATTGTCTTGTAGAGGGAATCGTTTCGTTGATTGGCCTCACGGACAAGGGCCTGTTCCCGTAGAAGCTGCTGTTGCAAAGCCTTCAATTCTGCATTCACTCTGGTCAGATTCTCTACGGTGACTATGTACTCCTTCTGGATTTTCTGTAACTCATCCTTAGAGCTGCGAAGCTCCTGCTCATACCTGCGTCCAGAAGTACTTTCCTTCTCTTGATGGACCCGTAGTGTGCTGATGGTAGTGGTGTATTCCCGGCACGTCTGGTTCACCTTCTCCAGCTCCGTTTCCATTCGTTTTCTCCTCGTGAGCTCATCCTGACTATTCCTCTTCTCTTTCTCCAGTTCAGCCTGCAACTCGGTCACCTTGGACTGCAGTTCACAGATGCGACTCTGCAGTCTGGCGGCATTCTGTTCCAACTTGCTCTTATCGTTTTTCTGCATCGCTATCTCTCTCTTTACAACGAGTAGCTCTTGCTCAGAGATCTTCAACTTGTTAATGACCTCTGTGCTTGAAGTTTGCTTAGCCAGTATCTCAGCCTGAGACTGTCTGAGACTTTGATTCTCAACCTCCACGGCTTTCCTACGCCTTGTCTCGTCTTGTAGATTCTGGGTCAACAAGGTAATCTCACGGGCCTTTTCCTGAGCAACTCTGTTGGCATCTGCCAGTTCCACCCTGTGTCTTGTTTCAATCTCTTCCTTCTGACGTGTTATGAGATGAATCTGTGTTTCCAGTTCCCTCTTGCACCTGCTTCCCTCGCTCGCCGAAGACCTCTGCTGAAGTGCGTCCTCTTCCGCTTTCCTCCGTGCTGCTTCTGAGTGGGAGAAAGAAAGCTGTACCTTTCTTAGTTCCTCTTCCAGGTCTCTTTTCTCAGAGGTTAACCTATCCATTTGAAGTCTTAGAGTTGCTGATTCCTCCTCCTTCTGCTGTGATGTCTTGAGCACAGTGGTCTTGGTGATGTGGATCTCAGATTCATACGTTTGCTTTAGGCTATTAATTTCCTGGTTCAACTGCGTTCTTACCTTTGAGGTCTCAGCTTCTGCTGCGCTGCGCCGGGAGGCCTCATCGTCCAGCTGTAATTTCAGCCGTTCAATCTCTCGTTCCTTTTCTTTGATGGCCCTTTCAAATTGGCTTTTGAACATACTGAGCTCGTCCAGTTCTTTCTGTCTCTTGCGGATAGCAAGCTCATACTCCTCCTGCTGGTTGGTGTATCGCTCCTCAGCCAGCCTCCGCTTGCGTTTCTCCTCCTCAATGAGAAACGTGAGACGGGACATCTCGTCTTGTAAGCTCTTCAGCTGATTATGGGTGCTGTCCAGGCTTTCCTGAGCACTACTGCACTGCCTAGCCTGGGTTCTCTTCACCTCCTCCATAGATATAAGCTGCTCTTTAGACTGGGTCAGCTCCAGCCGGTAGCGAGTCAGACTGTCCTCCATTGACTTGTTCTTAATGATTTGGTCTTGGAGGTTGTCCTTGTGGCGTCTCAGTTCTTCCTCCAAAAGCTCAATTTTAGTGTTCCGCATCTAATTCAAAACAAAAGTCCACAGTGAGTAGTAGTAGTAAACCAAAATAAATAAAATGCATCTTAAACAAGTGAATGCAATTTAACCTTGCCAAATATTTCTCACTTTTAAGAAAGCGTTATGAGGATTGTACTTCCTTTTTGTTTCCTATTAGTACTACACTTAACTGCCTTAACCTTATACCTGCTAACTTTAATCATATGTAGTGTAATATTTATATCTGTATTTTTTTTTTACTTCAATTAATTAATGTTTTAATAGTTTGAGTTTTAGTTAATGATAATAACCCTGCTTATAAAAGCACTATAATAATATAAATTATTAATTTATATGTAATTTGGCACTGGCATCTAATGAACTCCATGCTGTCGTGAAACCCTGATTTGGATTTTCAATTGGAAAGATATATTCACTACATCTTGTCTTAGACACAACATTTACCTTTAACTCCTCCATGTTTTTTAGCATTTCTCCAAGGAATTTGTAGTAGTCACTTGAACGCGTCAAGAGCTCTATGTAGTGTGACTGCAACTCCATTGCCTTTAGTGAAGGTAGAAAAGATATGTTGAGTACTCATAAATTCAAAATAAAGTAAATCAGGTGAACTGTAATTTTAAAGTGATAGTTCACCCAAAAATTACAATTCTGTCATCATTTACTCGTACTTTGGAAGTCGATGGGATCCATCCACTGTTTGCTTACCCATATTCTTCAAAATATCAAAATATCTTGTGTGTTCAGCAGATGAAAGCAATTCATACAGGTTTGGAACAACTTGACGGTGAGTAAATGATAACAGAATTGTAATTTTTGTGTGAACTGTCTTTTAGTTCACAATGTTTAGTGCTACATGTGAAAGGTTTCGTTACCTCCTGCCTCAGTTCAGTGGCTGGAGACTGCAGCATAGTCTTCTTGATGGGAATGTTGAGCAGCGTCTCCAAACCTGCACTGTAGGACGCCAGCTGGAGCTCGTAGTCCTGCAAAAAACAGTGGTATAAGAACTCAGATTTTGTACCATTTGTATATACTTTTTGTAATAATTAAAACAAAATAAATATGAGTCTCACCTTTATGGAGGCAGCACAGGTGTCTGCATCTTTGACCACATCATCCACTTTTTCTTTCTTTCCTTTTATCTCAGAATACAGTGCCTGTTGGTTGACAAAATATTTTTCTCAATATAACATATTTTATCCAAACCACACAGCAAAATCAACTTAGTTAATCAACTCTGCGCAGAGTACACATGTTATAAATAGTGACAAGGACTCATAATTTTTTTGCGAAACAGACAATGTGGCTCATGCTGTGTATGTTGTTATATGCTTGAAACATTGATGTGCCCTGATGAGTTAATATCTGATGAATATCTTTGGTTTTACATGAAAGCATCTTGTCAACTATTTGTCTATATGTCAGACTAAATGTAACCTAAATTAAATTAATTAAATTAATGCTGACTAATTTAACAAATATTGGAAACATTCCTGTTGCTGTAAAAGGGCAGGTTCACTTGATTTTGAAACAGATCTAAGGACATTTGACCAAACGTGGGTATTTAGGAAGTGTATTGAACTGACTTTTTGCTGGTTCAGGTGGTCCATTAAACTATCCACGCTGTTGAATTTAGTAATCTGGAGGGCATCTTGCCGCTGACGTGTTTCCTGAATCCATCTGTTTATCATGTAGCTTGTTTGCTTGTAGTGATTCAGCTGTTTCTCTTGTTTTTCCAGATCCCATACCCTGATAAACAAGCAAGGAATGGAATAAAACTATAATTATGGTGGTGGTGCTTTCTACATTTCTACAACATTTGTTGCTGTGTATCCCAAAAGTGCAACCAGCACCATATCTCTCCACACCTGCTATCAATCTGAGTCACAATCCTGCGCCATCGGTCAGTCATCTGTCCAACGAGCTCTGTGTATCTGGACAGATCAACATCACACTGATGGAAAGATTTGTCTATTTGACTGTTCCAGTGTGCAGCCTTGGACAGCTCCGACTCCATAGCCTTCAAAACAACCTTCTTCTGCTCCAGTTCTGCTTTCATGAGCTGCATGGCACATTCAAATAGACATACATGAGACATGCTCTATGATTTTGAGTCACAAGGACTGAGAGATTCATGTTTTTACACGTTATAACAATACAAGTCAACATTATTATGACTAAAAGTTTGCTTAGAAGTATTTCCTGCTAAAGCAAGGCGCTATTTGACTCTGGTCAAGCGTATCCATAGCAGAATGGAAGTGGCCTTGGATTGCAATAAGCCCAGTGCATTATAGGTGTTGAAGTTCTCCTACCTATTTGGCTAAATAGGTCTTTTTTCTGTTTTCTTTAGTCAGGTAGCACCAATTTCTGAATCTGGAGTCGCCATTTAAATTATTATTCTATAGGAAGAAAAAAGTGCATAAAATTCACCTTCAGAGTCGTGCGGTAATTTTCCACTTCATTCAGATCAAGAGAACTCGTCTCTTTTTCTGTAAGACGAGCCTCATGGACTTTAATGATGTCCTCAGCCTGCAGGATGCTCTGGAGCAGAGCCTGAAGAGCAGTGAGCCTGGAAACACAGACAAACACCTATGAAACTCTACTCATTACTTCTCAGACTAATACTTTCTACTATCATGTATAGAAATAACTATAAGTCTGCCATTCATAGGTTAATTTCCCCATAAAAGTGCCTCTCTAAGCCCCTCCTTTCCAAGAGCCTGCTCTGATTGGTCAGATGGTTCAGTCAGTTGTGATTGGACTACTCTGCTCTGATTGGTCAGATGATCCAGTCTGTTGTGATTGGTCTACTCTGCTCTGATTAATAAGATGGTCATGTCTGTTGTGATTGGTTTACTCTACTCTGATTGGTCAGATGGCTCAGTTTGAACAACATCAATGCCGTTGGTTTTACCACATCAATCTTATCCTTTAAAAGTGCATAAAAGTGGATTTGTTTGTGCAGCAGAAAACAGTGTCTTCTCGACATGAACAACACAAACCAAACCCTTACAGTCTCAACTGACAACTACAGTGTTTGAGGGCGGGTTAAAGTAGATGTTGCTCGGGGCAGCCAATGAAGACCATAGGCTGCCATTATGTAAATGTCTCAAAAAGACCTACCCAAGTTCAAGCAGGAAGTAAGACTGGAATTAGTGACTCATTTCAGGCAATTCAGAATAACTTCTTTCTTTTAGAAGACAAAAACTCCATTTATCTTTGATCTCTGAAACTTTGCAGACCTTTTGTGTTCGTTGTGACTTGTTCGTTCCCCGATGAAACCTCAAGACTACAATAGAGGCATTTGAAGGAGTTCAGTAACAGTGCACACTAATCTAGAGAATAACATCCTTTGGAGGGACTTTGCAGAGCCTTTTCATTCTCAAAACCGCAACATTACACACTAAAGAAAGATGAACATGGAAAAAAGCATAATAGGTCCTCTTTAAATGTTCTTGCCTCTGGATATATGCGGTTGATAAGCCTTGCAGACTGCCCAGTTTCTGGTTGATGATGTCCAGTTCACTGTGCAGGTACTTGGTCTGCTCTGGGTTAGTGCTTCCATCCAGTTCTCTTAAAATCTTCTCCCTCAGATGCAGGTACTCATCCCGGATGGAGTCCAGATCACGATGTACACCCTGACAAAACAGTCCAGAAACAGACCATTATGCAAATGTACTTTTTAATATTGGCTGATAATAGGCTTAGACAATATATTAGTCCATCACTGGTTGTAGTGATTGTACCTGCAGCAGCACAAGTCTTTGGGAGCACTGCTGTACACCATTCTCCTTCAGAGACACGTGGAAATGCTGAATCAAGCCTGACTCCGCCGCCTCTAGTCTGCGTCTGAGAGCGCTCAGGTCTGTCATGAGATTGACATTCAGCCCAGAGCTGACTGTTGTCTTCCCAGGCGTCACCACCTTCTTCCCATCTGTCTCCACCACTTGAGTCACTTGAGTAGTTGTTTTTATTCCACCCAACCCTGAAAGACAAAAACATCTCCTTTGTAAAGCAACAGTAACTTGGGCAACTTCAGTCTTGTATAATAATAAGAGCATGTGACTGGATGTGTAGAACATGTGAGTGTCTTTGATCTTACTATAGCTGGGCAGTTGGATCACCAGCTGGTCATAATGGGATTGTGCTCCTGCGTATTGCATCTCCATCTTTCTCTTGTCATCATCGCCAAACATCTCAGAGCCGAGACTGTTACGCATAAACTCCTGGTAGTGAATCTCCAGGCTCTTAATAATGTTGCGATACTCCTCAGGACGCATTTGTGAGAGCTAAAAGAGACAAATGATTCTCTAAAGCAGCCATAGATTGAGATATAATTGAAACATAATTCTATATGAAACCAAAGATCAAGTCAAAGTGGCTTTACACACCGCAAAATAATGGTTTTATCTTTTTTTGTCTTGTTTTCCAGTAAAAGTATCTAAAACAATCTTAATGTAAGATTCTTAACATTTTAAGTCTTATTTTCTGAAAAATTTGTGAGTTTTTGTTTAAAACCAGAACAAATATCTTTATAATAATAGTCATGTTTATTTGCTGCAGCATCTCATACCATAGAGAGCGTGAGGGAGTTGATGTGCTGAATGTCCTTCATGCAGTACTGCCAGGAAATCAGACTCTTGATGTTGATGTACAGCTGACTCCAGATGGACATGATGGCTTCGTAGTACTGCTCGTTCCTGTCAGGCAATCAAAGAATCAATGCATTTCTGTACACTGTCAGTTGCTCTGTGATCTGTGTGCATGTGTGCTTTTGTCATACTTTTGTGCCAGACTGATGCTCAGAGGGTTTGGCGGTGGGATGATCAGACACACGGATGGGATCAGCATTTCCAGTCCTCCAGGTCCAGTGACATGCCACTTGCTGCGCTGCGTGTTGTCCTTCAGAATGCCTTCATTCCCCTTCATAATGCCCCTCTGTAACACCCACACTGTTTCAGTGGTTCATATGGTTTTGCAGAAACATCAGAAATACATGCACTGTGCATTTACATACAATTTAGTTCTAGCTTGAAATGACACCTGAAACAACTAACCAAGGGTGGACTAGGGCTGGAGCTAAAGGTGCATTCAAGTAATTTCAAAAAGATCATATTTACGAGTTGAACGAACATGAACGCCCCTACAAAGTCATAATAACAAGTGGATTTTTCGAGATGAGGGCGTGTCAATGAGAAACCCGGCAGAATCAAAGGATGCAACGTCACTAATTGAAGGTAAATTTTTGTTGAAATTGAATGTTTACTTGTCTCAGGAACTGAAAAAGTTATTATATGCTTGGTATATGCAGCAATTTTCTAGAAGTAGAGTTAAAAAAACCTTGGTGTACAAACACCGCCATTCGATGGAAGTGACTGGAATCGTAATTACGACTTCCCAAATTGTAAATACGGACTTCCCAGGAGGACTTGAACATACCATAAACTCTGGGTTCTGTTACAATCATTCAAATTATCACAGAAATACTGGGATAAAAGTTTATAATTTGGATATAAACAGTGATGTCTACGGTAGCGATCAAAATAGAGCAAATCACCTTTTGAATGTAACTTGATGCTTTAACCCTTTAAGACCTGAAGGTTTTTTTAGAGTTTTTTTTCTGAGCGACACACACAAAAGTAAAGACTCATAACTCCAAAACTCTAGCAAGGAGAGTCAAAAGGTAGGTATCATTTGATAGAAAACATTTTAAATTTTAAGAAAATATAAATTACATTAAATTTGGACATTTTCTTGCTGAGAAACAGCTGATAAAAGACAAAAAATATATATAATTTTTTAAAAATCATTTTTCTTTTTTTTTTTTTGACATGGAATAACTCAGGAACACAATAAGATCGCTAAAAAATTATTTTGTGGTGATACTCTCCTATATGTGATCTGCATCTGGTTCAAATTTCGTGGTGATAGCATAAAGAATAGTTTGAAAATTGTTGTTCATTTTTTCCGCAGCCAGGTGGCGCCAACGGGCGGTAAACTCCGGTTTAGAGGTGCTTCTCAGCAGTCGTTAGGAGTTTTTCAAAATAGTTAGATGCATTAAAAAGATGAGATTCTAAGATTTAAAATATCATCTATTTTTATTCCACGTTGGAAAACGAACATGGATGGGTCCGGGAACATTGGATACACACTGCATCCCGGAGAGATGAGAGACATGTTTTTAGCCAAGTATGTTAAATCATTCCGTGAGTAATATCTTGTGATCAACGCAATATTTTGGATTCATTTTAATCTTGAGAATCTGCTTTAAATATTGATGTGCATTTTTTTATGATCTGTGCATTTTTCATGAAGTTATGAGCACATGAAATATACATACTTGAATTCAGTTAGCGGCTGTGCTATTTTTGTTGTAAATGTATATTACTCAGACTCAGAGAGTGAAATCAACGCAACAGAAGCATGTTGGAGGCTTGATATGAAAGTTTAAAGTCTCTGGTTTTATATGCAAAAAGAATTTTGTGCTACCTATATGGATTCAGTTTTTATTGGGTTTTAAAGAGAGACACGCAAATGGGAGCGCCGACGCTCCATCCGGTCTTAAGGGGTTAAATAAAAATTGTATTGATTACATTGTTACACCAGTAGGTGGCGACAAGTGACTGTCAAAAATATATTTGTCACTGAATCATTCATTCAAGAGATTCGTTCAAAAACACTGATTCATCCAGTAATGAAACAAGTGAAGTATTTATGAGTGAGTCATTGAATCATTCACTCAATAGATTTGTTTTATATATATTTATATGTGTTTGTGAACGATGAGGCTCACCTGATCCTGTTTGAAGTCACACAGAGCTTTCACGATGACCGGACTGCTGCTCTTCTCCTCTGGGTTACGAGGTTTCAGACACACGATGTTCTTGGACTTACTGACCAGCGTCTGAACCTGCCTCTTACTCTCTATCATCCTCTCCTTCTCTTTCTACACAAACACACCAACATGAACAGAATTTTGTGAGCACATGGTGATTTTTCAAGTGCAGTCACACCATATTCAACTTCACAAGCTATGTGTTTGTCTGTTTAACTCTACAGGTGTTTCACTCAGAGATTTTGCGGCAGTCACCTCCAGGTTTTTGAGCATTTCAGTGAGATTCTCCAGAGGTGTGTTCTTGTCACAGGTAAACTTCTTACGGATCGACTCGTGGTCTTTCTGCAGTCTGTGGTACGTCTCATTGGCCTCCTTGAAGAACTACAAAGGAATAACAACAGAATCAGTCCTCTCAGGCCCAAACTCATTTATCACTGATAATCTTGGTCTGCTACAACCAGATCATTGATCCAGTGTGTATGTTTACATGAATATTCATCAATTACTACAATATACAGTATATCGTCATATGGGCCAGCTCTAACCCTTAGCCATGACCAGTTGTTTTAATCATAAATCAAAGATTCCTATCCAGCCGAAGCCTTACTTGGCTGTACGCAGCGTTCTCCTTCAGGTGAACATCGATGCACTTGGTGATCTGCAGTAACCAGCTCCACTGGGTTTGAAGCGTGTCCATGTAAGCCTGAAAGAACCAGAGAGAAGAGATTATTCACAGTGCTGTACAGAATTCATTATACAGCATTATAATACAACATTACACAGTTATTTTTGTAAACTTAATAAAACGATCTAAATCAGATCTGCGCCTGTACAGTAAGTGGTTCAAGCTAAATTAATTGATGAAAATTCTTAACTATGGAAAACTACTGCTAAGTGATTGTCAAACAATTTAAAAGAGACCATTATATGTGTCTCACTGGCCCAGGTTCAATCTATGGGCTTTTTTCACTCGCTTTATTGTTTGCCAGAGAAAGATCACAAGTCCGAAATCACACTAGCGAACCTCCTGCACGACATGAGGTATTACTCAAATCTACAGCACAAATGTGAAGTTTTTACAGCCTAAACGTATGGTTGCATTAATGTTGTACATCTGTAATGATGAAGTTGCATTTAGTACATTTAAAACTTATTAAAACCCACAACAGTTAAAATATAACCAAGTACTTTACATGTGCTTTACTATGTTAGTTAACACATCAAAATTAGTGCAATCATTCATTTTAGAAGTGTGTACTTGGATAGTCATGAAAGTGAGCTTAAATGTCCTTTTATTTGATTAATATTACATTATCTGTAATTCAGTAAATATTAGATTTGAAGTGCACACTCAATACAGTTAATTGCACTTCTTTTTCACAAGAGTAAGCTAATTTCATAGCTAATATTTTCACATTTTTGCATGACTGAATGGAAATGGCGCACAATAAAAACAGTTCTGATCGCAAGTGGTTGTATTTTTTCCTACTCATTTCAGTGCATGTGTCATAATTCATCTCAAGCACGCTTGTCACCAACACCAGTGTCTCTTCAGTAGCCAAGAACACTAAATTTAGAGTTTTGGTGGAAATGACATCAACTGATTCTTGGTGAGAAAGTGTCTTCAGTGCGAGTTGTGCTTTATTCATCACTAATGGACCTTTTTTGACTGTGAAATTATTTTAAGCCAGAGTTTTTCTGTGTGTTGAGCAGGTTTCCTCACATCGATCTTATCCGACGCTGGGTGTTTGTTCTTCAGGAGGTTGTCCACCTTCACCTTCAGTTTATTCAGCTCTTTCTCTTTCTCTTCCAGATCACTCATCAGTTTCTAGAAGGAAAATAAGACAAAATCATCAGGCACTTACATGATAGTTTTAATAAATATATTATTGTTCATTGTTAGTTATGGGATTGTTCTTCTGCTCAAGTTTAAACAGCATGTGTCGACTGAGTGCGCCTCCTCACCGAGTAGCTCTCTTGTTTGCGGGGGATGTAGTTGTTGATGTTTTTATCGCCCCAGTCGAACACAAGCTCCTCCTCCTCCCTGTCGTTGACCCACATGATGGCTCTTGAGATCTCCTCGATGATGCCCTGCAAGTCTCGCAGCTGAGTTGCACGCATATGAGACATTTTCTACATGCAGGGAAGAAGAAAAGATCACAACATATGAATGCAGTCAACAACAGGTGCAAGATTCAGCTTGTGAAGTTGGACGAGAGATTGCTACTTTGAAGATGGTTGCTTTTTTATAGTATGAATGTATTTAAATTCATAATGTTTATGTTTTAGATACTTTTTTAAACTATTATAATATTTTATTAGATGACTTCTACTTAAGTAATATATTGGTGTTTAACTGTTCAAATGTAAATTCTAGGCTTTTATTCACACATGAACACTGATCAGCGCACATGCATAGAGCACATCAAATATGGTAAACAGAAGCTCAAATGGTCTTGACGTGCAAGAACCAATGAGGTTTGCTCCACAGCCTGGCTATATCAACAGGACAGAACTCTCTTCTTCCACAGGTAATTTCCCATTCAACATAAGCATACACACCCCCTAGCGGTCACAACTGGAACTGTCATAATTGTGCTCAGTCTACTACACTTTCTGTGAGTGTTTTTGGTGTTGTTGATTGTATAACACTGCTGAGCTGCAACTGATTTGAACCTTTAACCCTGATAAAAATGCTTTGGTTACCTTTAAATGGTCATTCTGATCAGGCATATCTTTTAATGTTGGCATGATCACACCATTTACTGAGGCATCTATAGACATCTTTATTGATGTTCTGCTAATTGGCACTTGATTCTAACCTTTTCGAATGTCTATTCAAGCTGTACAAATCATTAAGTAGGGGTGCAACGGATCAAAAAACTCACGGTTCGGATCGTTTCTCGGATCAGAGTCACGGATCGGATCATTTTTCGGATCAGCAAAAAAAAAGACAAGACAAATAAACATAAGTTTTGTCTTTTTGTTTATTAACACTTTTAAATTATTAAATTAAAATATATAAAAAAATATATAAAATGTAATGAAGTGGGCGGTTATCGTCACATAGCTCTCCGTTCCCCTGGACGTCCACCCGTCTGTCGTGAGCGCAACAGAGGATGCTCGGGATAGTTCATCCACAACTTTTTTCTTCTCCTGCTCATAAAGATCTGGCACAATCTTTTCGCTGAAGTGGGTGCGCGACGGGATGTTGTAACGTGGCTTAAGCACTTTCAGCATGTGTTTAAAGCCCTCGTTTTGCACAACCGAATATGGCCTCATGTCTGCACCTATAAACACACCGATAGCGTTTGTGATGGCTTTAGCCCGGTCTGATTGTGCAACAAGGGGCTGCTTAAATGCCGCGGTGATAAGCGGTTGTTGAGCAGCCTTCGTTTTCACTCCTGTCAGTGAAACACCGGTGTGATGTCGCTTCAAATGCGTGGCCATGCTTGATGTGTTTCCACTGTGATATGGCTTTCTTGTGCCACAGTGCTCCCATACAGGGGATTTAAATGACGCGGGGCATTCAAGCTCCTCCGTTCCTCTGCTCGCCATGACCACGCTGTGTGTGGACTGAATATGCGCACAACTTTTTTTTTCATAAATCAATCCGCGGATCACGTGTGTGCCGAACCGAAGATATTGATCCGAACGGATCACGGATCAATGATGATCCGTTGCACCACTATTACTAAGTGTAATTTGTTCAAATATATGCTTGATCTTATCTTTTAACAGTAAAATGCTAATCCAATATCTGTACAGTATGTCCTAAAATGGTGGAAAAGATTACATTTGAACTGCCTGTAATGCAAAATAATAGCCTATATTTTTAATATATATTTTCAGAATCAGAATCTGCTGAGAACAATAAAAGAAGGTAAACAATCATAGACAGAGGGTGTGTAAGGCTAGGCAAGGCTTAGAATCAGGATCTTTATTTCTGCGTTAGTTTGGTTAACTGACCTGTAACGTGTCCCACTCCTGGTCCAGAGCGTGGAGTCCACCCTTCTCTCGGCTCTGCAACTGAAGCACAAACGGACTCTGTCACGGCATGTTCATCACACTCACAATTAAACAACACAGTGTCTTTTTCCCCATTACATATTTTATCATAATCAATCAAATTTCAAGCTTAAACACTTATAATTCGTCCTGTGAAAAGCGTTTTGATATCGGACACTTGTGTTAGCATGCATTTTAGCAGTTTAATTTTTCCTCATACCAGTTCATCCCGTGCTCTGTCCACCTCCAGGCTTCTCTGGATTGAACTGTGGAACTTTTTGTGATTCATGATTTGTTGGCTGATGGTCTCCGTATCTTCACCGAAGGGTGAGGTCTCAATGAGTCTCTACAACACACGCAAACACACGTAAACATATGCACACAAACACAACCATTTTACACTTTTCACTATATAAACACTAAAGGGTATCCCGGAAAGACGTGTTAGAAATTAACCCTCTGGAGTCTCAGGCTGATTTGGGCCCGGAGAAGTTTTGACATGCCCTGACATTTGTGCTTTTTTCAGTTGTTCATAAACACATTAATGACAAAAGTGTCATTACACTGTATTCAGCACAAACTATGCTACAATAATATGTGAGGAACATGTATGTACATGTTTGTGTTTTTGAAGGAATAACGTTTATGCGTGGTTATTGAAAAAACAAAAAACTTAAGTCACTGAAATAAGGTCAAAAAAAGTATAGTAAATCTGTGTTCA
The DNA here is from genome assembly GCF_024489055.1 of Chanodichthys erythropterus. Lineage (NCBI taxonomy): Eukaryota > Metazoa > Chordata > Actinopteri > Cypriniformes > Xenocyprididae > Chanodichthys > Chanodichthys erythropterus. Next base: position 38,905,530 of record NC_090236.1, read on the forward strand.
CAAGACTTCTGGGTATTGGAGGTTGTAGACTAGAGTTTTTACTTCAGAATTATGTAAAAATGATGCTGCCTACTCCTTCATATAAAACAATAGAGAGATTTAGTTTTTGTAAGACACTTTTTGTCCAGAAACACAGTTTGCGTGGAGGCGTGAATCATCATGAATAATGGGTCATTTACACCTGAGAAGACAAAATAATCACATAATAATGACCTGAAATGACTTGCCTATTAATGAGGCCTTTCTGTCAGGTAGGCTGTGAAAAAACCCTCTGTAATCATGTCTCAGCTCGATTTAAAATAATGGTATTTTATTATATTCTTTAAAATATAATGTATTTCTGTGATGCAAAGTGTCAATTATGTAACATAAACAATTATGTTACCTCTATGGCATTTCATATAGGCTTTTAGCTTAAAAGCATGCACATTTGGAGAAATATTGATAGATTCTTATATGTTTATGTCAATTTTCTATACAGAGGAGTAATATTTATTCTATATTTATTGTCATCACTATGAGTGCTGGATACTGTGTTTTCAATTGCACTCTGTGCACATTTAGTCCACAAATCCATATAAAGAAGAACAATTAAACAGGGTAAGTTAAGTCAGAATAACCCAGTTAACGCTAACTTTCTGTTTCAAAATCACTATTGGAAACCACAGGAACTTACTCCGTAAACCTGATCTGCTCCAGAAGTCTGACAGCGCAATAAAATTACAGCAATGTCTATTTTATCCTCACAAATCTCAAACTTTTTGTTGCTTTATATTATAATTTCTATAATAAAAACTGCAATACATATTAAATTATTTTCAGTTCTGTTGTTACAAAAACTCTTGCATCCCAATTCATCCTTGTTTGTGGAATTACCATAATTACAATATTCTGACTTGACATAAATCGTCCTCGTAGAGCTCGTAATTACAACTTGAAAACTGTGAATTTTCTGAGAGCTCTTTGTTGGCTGAGCTTCTGCTTCACACTCAGAAGTACATACTTTAGGGTGCAGTATAAGTACGCAGAATTATCTGGGCTCGCATATGCGAAATCATACTTCCCTACTATATACTAGACAAAAAACAGTATGTGACAAAAGAAGTATGTCTGAATTCACAGTAGTCCTAAGAGTGTAGGCAAAATATACCCGGATGACCTACTACTTCCGGTGAGATTCTGAAGTAGGTCACATGATGATGACAACAAGGCGAATGTAGTAAGTTCAGATTACATTCATACTACACACACTCATAGAACATACTTTTTAGCAGTCGTGAAGTAAGTTATTCAAAATAAGTGTCTACTCTAAAGAATATACGATTTCAGAAGCAGCCTTTTCCACAGTTTTGTTCCGTTGTCTCAACATTGACTTCCTGTGTTTCTTCCTGTTATTCACTGGTTTCCTTGTTTTTGGAATACCTTCATCTTCACCTGTCTCGTGTATATATAACCTCCATTTCCTCAGCTGATTGTCGGGAATTGTCTAAGCATGTTTCCATGTATTCCTGTATTCTGGATTTATCCTCTTATTTCAATAAAAGCTGCAGAAGCAGTTATTTCCATTCGGTGGAGAAATTACACACTTTAAAGCTCATTTATTACAAATTGATTCTTCTCCTATAAAAATGTGTGAAAGCATAGATTTCTGAACACAAGTTAATAATTAGAGCACTTTTTGGCATCATCAATAATGAACTCTAGGTGGCAGTGCTTAATCATTAACACCAGCTGTGGACTAAAACACTCTTTCATGCTGATCTCAGATCAGCAGCTTCTTATATAATCAGGGTCAGGGTCCTCGGGACGGGTGAGCAACAGCGCTGTTGTTTTAGGTGACTGCAGAGATATTTCAAGCATTCACTCAAACAGAGATCAGAATGTTAAAGCACTGCAAACTAGTTTCACCCCAGTCACTTTCACTGCTTTTGTCTGTTCTTTGGCTACAGACACTCCCTGTTTTCCTCCTCCCTCTTCCTGCTCAGGAGAAACAATGTGTTCTCTGTCTAACCTCTGAGTGTGTGTTTGTGTGTGTGTCGCAGGTGGATAATAAATGTGCAACATTTGTAAGCAGTACACTGTAAAAAGTGGTAACCTGCAAAAGTTGGCTTAGAAAGATGTTTTTTTACTTGATTTAACCCATGAAAATGATTTTTTTTGTTATGAATCAGGGGTTATCAATTCCAGTCCTCACACCTCCCCGCTCTGCACAGTTTGTACGTCTGTCTCTTATCTGACACGCCTCATTCAGATCATCAGCTCGTTAAAAGAGAGCTCCTTGTCCTTGGGTGTGTCCCGATTGACAGGGTCCCTACTGCTCCCTCCCTACTCCCTGTTGAAGTTCACTTCATTTGACAAAATGTGTTCCTGCAATCTTATCAAACACAAATGAAACTGAAGTTGCACATATAAGTTTATGATTTGATGCCATTATATACTTTTATAAATAAATTTAATATAAATTACCTTATTTTCATTTAATATAGGCCTACATGTGTATAAAATCCGTATAAATCCATATATTTATTTTATTTATATAGTATGTACATACATATTAATTATAAATTTCACTTAATCTAATTTGTCAAATTCAAAAGCCCTAAACTAAATGCTAAATGTATGTTGTGATTTTTAATATGAAAATAAACATAATTTAGTAACACGTCTCTTTATCTATTTTAACCCGGAATCATGATAGTTGACTGTTGCGTCTCATACAAAGACTTGGGATTTAAATCTCTAAATACACTTTTAAGTCCACTTCGCAGAGCACAAATGGACATTAGGACTGGAATTAAGAGCCCCTGGTATAAATGAATCTACTTACGTTGATTCAGCAATATTAAATTATATTTTTGACTTGAATAAAGCCAGTTAATTAAGATGTTATCATTTTTAGGTTACTAGAGCTGCACGATTCTGGATAAATTGAGAATCACAACATTTTTATTTAAAACAGGGATCACAATGTCTGATTAGACAACTAAACAAAATAATATGTCATTTAGAGCTTCTGGCAAATTGCTGCAGTCTATTTAAAAATATTGAATTTGAATTTTTTTTTTATCCAGATTGAGTGAATTATTCAATGACTCACTCATAAAGTCTTCGCTTGTTTCTTTACTGTGTTTCCTATTTGTTCAGTGTTTTTGAACAAATCTATTGAATGAATGATTCAATGACAAATACATTTTATGAAACAGTCACTTGTCGCCACCTACTGGTGTAACGATGTAATCGATACAATCACTATTTGAAGCATCAAGTTACTTTTGATTGCTACCGCAGACATCAGTGTTTATATCCAAATTATAAACTTTTATCCCAGTTCTTCTTTGATAATATGAATTATTGTAGCACAGGAGTAATGATACTGTGTGGTTGAAGAGAGACGAATCGCTATCATTTAGAAATAAGATCGCGTGGGTGTTTGTATTGACATCGCCATCTTTTAACGATTATTCGTGCAGCTCTATATGTTACCATTTTGAAAGAAGTTTGACTGGACTTGACAACACAACACTGGCTAAATCAATGGAGTGAATTTGGGGTGGAACTATAGCTGCTTTTCCACCGTCGCGTCGAACAGTTCTTAGAATGGTAAGGAACGGTTCCAGTTGATTACAAGCCGTTCACAGCCCGGAATTCTCGGTAGAATCCGTGAAATGACGTCGCCACTCAGGATTGGTCACTTGTCTGTTGCCCGGCTACTAGTTTCTCTGTAGCTGGCTAAGCGCTCTATTTGAGCAACGTAAACATAAAAATAAAAGAAATATCTGATCATCTTCCGTAACACAATATTCACATCTCCTATCATCAGTAAACCGTTGGTTTTCCAAGGCAATAACTGCTGCTTTTGTATTACCTTCCAAAGAGCTCCGTTATCAGCCGCACAGTGGAAAATGAAACTGTAATTGTACCAGCTGGCCCGGATCAGCACAGAATGGAGCGGTTACGCAATGAGAACCGTTCGACCCGACAGGGGGAATCGGCTTATGTTTTCAATTTTGAAGAAAGCTGAAGTCTTTCTTCTTCCACAGTCATTCACAGCTTTGAGACGGCCAGTGAGGCGGGAGTGTCGCAGGAGTGCCGGGTGTGTCTCCTACTGTGGGTGTGTGTGTGTCCTTCTGTACACTAACACAAGTAACAACAAGTCAGGGAGTCTCTTACTCTCCTACTCCCTCTCTCTGTGTATTTTCAGTGGAAATGAGTCAGATTTCAGGGGGTCAGAATCTAAGATAAGCCGGAATCTCATTACTCCCGCAGACACTGAACCAGTCTGAACTCGAGGAGGAGGAGGCTGAGGTGTGAGGGTGAATTCCAGCGAAGTGCTGTCATTATGGGCTGTACTGTCTGTAAACCCTCCACACGTCATTCAGCGTGGTGAGAGAAATCACACAGGCGTCTCAAAACACTGATGTTCTCTAGACAACTCTGGAGATAAACTGACCAACAGATCTGCTGTGCCAGTTCACATACACTGGAAAAATAATGGTAACCTAAAAATGATAACATCTAAATGAATAGGATTTAATACTGCTGAATCAACTTAAATACATTCATTTATACCAAAAAATAAGTTAAATCAAGGAAAAAACAGCTCTTTAAGGTAACAATTGCACTTAGCATGTCAGAATGATTTCTGAAAGATCATGTGACACTGAAGACTGGAGTAATGATGCTGAAAATTCAGCTTTGATCACAGGAATAAATTACACTTTACTATATATTCACATAGAAAACAGTTCTTTTATAATGTTTCAAAGTATTTTTGATCAAATAAATGCAGCCTTGGTGAAGCAGAAGAGACTTTTTTTTAAAAACATTAAAAAATATTTCTAGTTTTAGTCCAACAGTCAGCGGTATTTTAGTTTTTATTGTAGTTTTATCAATGTTTTGAATTAGCATTTATTTTTTATATTTCTAGTTTTCATATTTAGTCATTTTGTTGTGTGCTTTTGTCATTTTATTAGTTTTGTTTTTTAAATATTGCTATTTAGGTTTAATTTATTTTTATAAATATCTATTTATTTTCAGTTAATGATTTTAGTGCTTTAAAAGGCTTTAGTTTATTGCCAAAGTACCATTTCAAATTTTAATTTTAGCCTAAATTTTTCAACTAATATATATATATATATATATATATATATATATATATATATATATATATATATATATATATATATATATATATATATATATATATATATATATATCAATGTATATTATATTTTATTTGAATTAGCTTTATTTCAATGAACAGAAATGTTTTTAATAGTTTTAGTTAATGATAATAATCATGCAAATTCTGATGGTAAAGTACCACCAATGTACTAATATCACAAATAAACTGCAATAGTCAAAAATCTTTTTCAATGTTTTTTTGTTTTTCAAAAAACAGCTGCTGTCTTCGGGTTGTTTGAGATTATTGCCATTGTTGTGTGAGAATAAGGTAGTCAAGACAACAATAAGAGTTATAGATCATAGTATAACCCTTATCTAACCGTCGCCCCAGTGAAAGTGCGCCATGCAATTAAACAATTTATATGACAGATAAAGTTAAACTGTTTGATCCTTAGAAGGTAAACTGACTGTATTCATCTATACACTGCCCGACCAAAACAAAGTTGCTGTTTGGATTTAAATAGATAATTACTGCAGTGATTATTATGTTTCTAGCATGTTATATGTTCGGCAACAGTTCTTCTAACCCTAACAGATGGAGTGTGTAGCTTTTCATTTCTTAAACAACCATGTATAAAGACACATCATGGCCATATTCCAGGACGGCACTTTACATAAATAACATCACAACATTTATTTCCATCAAGAGGTGCATCATTTTTTTGTCAAGATCTTGTATTGACAATGCAAGAGGTGAGACCTCTGTAAAGTCTCCTCCAGCACATCCCAAAGTCTTTCATTGAATTTAAGGTCTGGACTCAGAGGTGCAAAATCATGTGTGAAAATGATTCTTCATGCTCTCTGAACCATTCTTTCACAGTTTGAGACTGATGAATCTTGGCTTTGTCGTCCATGTCTTCCAAAATGGTTGTTTAAGAAATGAAAAGCTACACACTCCATAAATAAGGGTTAAAAGAACTGTTGCCAAACATATAACACGCTAGAAACATAATAATCACTGCAATAATGATCCAGTCATATACTTTGAAGCATTCGCCTGTTTAAATCCAGTGTGTATCCAGTGAATGACTCTTTGTGCAAGACAAGAGCAGGTGTGTCGTTCTAAACCTTTTTCTGGTTGATCCACTGTATTGCCTCCTGGAAGCTCTTGGTGGGATCCTCCCATCCGCTCACAGTGCCGGACCTGCGGAGAGTGGTGCCCGTGATGGAGCTACGGATCTCTGTGTGGATGGCGACACACTCGTCCAGACTGGAAGACACAATCAAGAACCACACTTTGAATTTACATGCCTCTTTATTTTATCCTCAAAAACATTTGGGTGTTTGTTCAACAAACCGCATTAAAAATAAGAGTTTAACTTTGTATTATCATTGTGAATCACAGCTCTGATTTTTTTCTCAGTTGCGATGTCATTTCCATTTTTGTATTTTTGGTTACAGCTTGAGATGAATTTTAACACATGCACTAAAATGAGCATTAAAAAAATCCAATCACATGCGATCAGAACTGTTTTTTTTTTTTGTGCATTTCCAATCAATCTGTCATTTTTAAAATTATGCAAAAATGTGAAAATATTAGCTATGAAACTAGCTTCCCCCTGTGAAAAAGAAGTGCACTTAACTGTATTGTGTGTGCACTTCAAATCTAATAATTACTGAATTGCAGATAATATAATATTAATCAAATAAAAGACATTTAAGTTCACTTTCAAGACTATTTCTTAACACACATTTACAATCTGCACTTAAAAAAATTACTAAAACTTAGTAATAATTTCAAACTAAAAGTCTTACATTTTAAATCCTTATGTTGTAATTTTTTGTCATGTTTTTAAAGAAGTGCACTTGTTTTGATGTGTTGACTAACATAATAAAGCACTTAATTATATTTTAACTGATCAATATTACATTTAAAGCTAATAAATGTACTAAATTGCAACTTTATCATTACAAATGTTAATTTGACAGTAAAAGTATATGGTCCCACTTTATATTAAGTGGCCTTAACTACTATATACTTACATAAAAAATAAGTACAATGAACTTATTGGGTTCATACTGAATTGCAAAACTCTTTTGCTGCTATTGAGGTGGGATACGGGGAAAGCTTTGGTAGTATGGGTAGGTTTAAGGGTAGGGGTAAGGTGTAAGGGATGGGTCAACAGTGTAATTATAAATGTAATTACAGAAATTAATTACAGATGTAATTACATGCAGGTGTTTTTAAAATATAAGTACAATGTAAAAACATGTATGTACACAATAAGTGCATTGTATCAAATGATTAATTTAAATGTATAGTAGCTAAGGCCACTTAATATAAAGTGGGACCAAGTATATTTTAGTTTATCATAAATGCTTGTCAGTACATTTAGCATAACTTTACCCATATTTCAAAGACAATAGAAGTACTAATTATGAAATTACATATGGAGAATTGCTTAAGTGTGTCAAAAAAGTTCAGCTAATTACATTTAATATAAATTTAAACTATAATACATTTTCATATAATTGTACATAACATGTCCAAAAACATCAGTTCACATTCCACACTTCTTTGTCACAAGGGTTGGACATCATTTTCTTAAAATGTCATTTCTACCACATTATTTTTACCTTTCCAGATATTGTGGAAATGAAAATGGTTATTGTTATGATTCATGTTTGTGGACAAATATGTTTAAGCAAGTGTACTTTCAAGTCCACGTTTCCAATAGTGTCTGTCATTGAAGATACGCCCATTCTTGCTGAACAAACGTCACAATATATTTCTGGTAACTGACATGTACTCATAGTGGGCTGGTCTGCATGCTAAAGTAAGCACGTTCTATTTGTTTATGTCACAACACACAAACTCAATCACACACTGACTTGCGAACGATGTTTTCATTGGAAAGACCGGCGTTCCGTAATTCCACGGCACACGTCTTCATCTGCTCTATGGCCTCCGCTGCCGCCATCATGTTCTTGTCCACTTCAGCTGCTGGTGCCATCTGCAAAAAATGACAGAAGCATGAAGAATTGCTCAATCGCTGTGTGTCACATGCATCACAGTGAAAGTGTGTGTGAATGACACCTACGTTCTCCAGCAGGTTCTGCGCTCGCTTCAGGTAGCTAAAACATTCCTGGTAAAGAAACTGAGCTCTTTTCTGAACAGACATGGATGTCATGCTGAAAAACAAATCAAATGAACTGACATTAAAAATATGTAAATTACACTTTGGCAGGTATGCATTAGGTCACTTTAACTATTAAAGGATTTTTAATGTTCTGTTGGATAGAACATTTTCAAATGGGAATAGTAGTTGACATGCTGTGTTTAAAAACAAACACTTTATGAATTTCATCATGTACCAATGTGTCTTAATGACATTTAGATGTCGCATCAATAGAAAAGTGATTTTACACACATAGAAAGCTCATTAAATGCAAGTAAAATGCCTTGTTTTAAGGTTTCAAATACGTTTTGGGAGAATAAAACGTCAAAATGCGGGTGAAATAATGCTCCACTGTCATTCAGTGCAACATTTATATTTGTGTAAAAATCAAAACAACATTCTTAGTCTGACCTGTACGTATTAAAATATATAAAAGAATAAGTGAGAATACTAAATTCAATTCTTGCTGACAAATGAGCAAAGTTTAAACATGTAAAATTAGCCTTTAATATGGCATAAATACATTTTTGTTGTAAAAATCCCCGACAAGATTGTTAATGACATGTTAGTGGGCGTCTAAATCAGGTTATGATATTTAATTTTTGCTTAGAAACAAACAGATTAAACAGAACCCATTCTGAAAAACAACAATTCAAAGCTGTATTACACTTATTGTTTTGATTCTCGAAACCCTTTTCCGTCTTTGACCCTCATGCATTGAAGTCCAGTGCATTAAGTTTGACCACAGCTGAAAGTACTATTTACATTTCAGTCAGTGCACAGTTCTTCCATTGTTAATGGACAGTTTCCTGTCTTGCGCCACAACAGAATAACATTCACAGGGCAAAAGGTCATATCTGACACTGCCAAGTTTCTATTGCTAAAATGTTACTCTTTCATATAGTGTATCTGGAGCTCTTAATTGTTTCACACTGAAGTATCCACCTCTTATCAGATGTTTCACCATCTTGCAAAATGTAAAATAAACAATTGTTGAGATATAGTTAAAGTAGAGATATAAAATGAACGTGACTGTATAGCTCTGATAAGAAATATTTGAGTTCGACTTCTTATTTCAGACTTTGTTTATAAATAACGCACAACTTGATCATTTATTAATGGAAACTTACCCCTGCATTCCTCCTCCTCCTCCTCCCAGTGAGTTTTTGGAGAAAGTGTGTGTTGTGGTCTGCACATAGCCATCATTGAAGTCAGAATGGTATCCATTTCCACTCATGAAAAACTGCGCTCCGTCATTCCGGGGTAAACTGAAGCCCGCAGCGGTGAGGTCCGGCCGGGAGCTGGATCTGCGGCCGATCTGGTGGAGCCTGGTCTGAGATCCGGTCAAACTCATCTCTGGAGAAACTGCAGCACCAATTCAATGACCGGTTTCAACAAAACAAAGCGCAATGAAAGTTGTAAAGGTCTTCTCCTCTGCTCTTCTTGCGCGTCTGTGCCTGTCGGAGACTGCGCTGAAACTGGCCACTGCCTTCTGGATAGTTCCGGTTTTGCAGTTAGACCACACCTGCGCAGCCCCACGAGCCTCGGTTCGCCCGCGGTGAGTTCTCCCATGAGGTGCGGCTAATGACGCATCTTCCCACTTTCCCACGGAATTCTGCGATATGGCCAAATTAAGGATTCGTTGTTTTGTTTAGTTTTTTCCCTCAAATCTTTTTTTGTCGTAAAAACATGACTTAAAGTTCAGCCAACTTTGTTAACATGCATGCAATTTATGCGAATTGTTTTTTAAAATAACTTTCTATCAAAAGCTGAAGATGTACTGCAATTTTTATTATGAATTTTGTATTTATTATTCATTCGAATTAATTATTCATTAAATGGTTAGGTTCCAGTGCAAAATAAGACTAATGAAGTCACCTTTATTTATATAGCTTTTTACAAGGAATGCACAATATCGGCTGCTATATGTTCATTTTTCATGTTATCGTTATTGATATATTATAGCTATTAAATAATGGATTATTTCCTTCAGCTGTGCGCTGTTTGCAATGATGATTTTGAATTGCTTGAAATATGATATGATAAAGGAAAACACAGTTCAACATGTGCAGTGCAAGTCTGTCATATAAGCTACATAAATATTGAAAACATTATAATTGTGCGCTTTGGGACATGGCTTTTAATGGTGAGACTTTTGTAAACAGGCTCTCAAAAATGAAATAAAAATTTGGATTTGGATTTAGATTCATCGGCCAATATGTCATTTATCGGCTTTCAAATATAAAGAATTATCGGTTATCGGTATTGCCCAAAATTTTCAAATCGGTGCATCACTACTTTTTACAATACAGATTGTTTCAAATTATGCATCAAAGTTTGTTTGTGCTGTACTGCAGAACACCAATACACAATGCATATTATGTCCAAGGTATCCCGTATCATTACAGAATCAGTGATGTGGTGAGCATGCGCATCTTACGTTTGTAAAAATGAAGTTCTAAGACAATGAGAGATCACATGGAAACACGCCCTGTCTGACTCAAACACACACACTCACAGTCTGTGGAGGACTTTCGCCTGTGACAGGACACACCCACCTCGCCCAGCCTCACACACCCTTTACAGTCCTCTGCGATTGCAGGGAGGTTTTTGACAGCTTCTTTTTTCTGCTTCTTTTTCATTGGAAAGAAAAGTGTAGCACACTGTAGTACAAAAAGTAATTGTAATTGTCCATTAGCCCGTTTGACAGGTGTAAAGTACCACTCAATCTGCATTAATGAATTGCATTGGTGTGGGAAAGTAGATGTTGAATTTGATAGACTGAAAAATGAGTCATAAGTTTGTCGCTTATGTCAGCATTTAAAACTATTTATTGAAACCAAACTTAATTGCAACATAGTTTGTACGCAATACTACGTTCGAATTCTAACGCATAACATTTTGCAAGGCTCTTACACAAACTTATCTCAACCAACCAGTTTATTTTTATTTTTTATATCTGTTCATCAGTGGCACACCTTCAGTTACACTTAATAAAACATTTGGAGGTTGAAATTAAAACCCTCGGTAACACTTTAGTATAGGGAACACATTAACTACGACTTTTCACTCAAAAAACTCCTAATTTACTGCTTATTAATAGTTAGTAAGGTAGTTGTTAAGTTTAGGTATAGGATAGGAATGTAGAATAAGGCATTAAATGTGCTTAATAAGTACTAATAAACAGCCAATATTCTAGTAATATGCTGCTAATAAGCAACTAGTTAAAAGTTTACCTTTGAAACTTAGTTTCAGTCCAGCCTCACTCAAGATATGTAGACCTTTTTTCTGTTAATCATTAGTGAAAAACTAAAAGATTAAAAAACGAATGCACTATGAAGCCCCAATGTACATTAGAAATGATCAAATATGATATAAAAAATAACGTGTCATGTTTAAATTTCATTATTATATTATTTAGTCTACACTCTAAAAAATGCTGGGTTAAAAACAACCCAAGTTGGGTTGAAAATGGACAAACCCAGTGATTGGGCTGATTTTTAACCCAGTGGTTGAGTTAAATGTTTGCCCAACCTGCTGGGTAGTTTTATTTAAACCAACTATTATTTAAAAATTGCTATATGACTAGCTTAAAATGAACCCAAAATAGTTGGGAAATTAAAAACCAGATGCAATTAGAGGCAACAATAATAGACAAAAGGTGAATAAGCTTCAATATTTTATTAATATAAATTTAATAGTTTAATAGTTTATTAATATAAATTTATTAATAAGCAATTTAAAAAATGTTTATTGTTTAATAATTATTCATTGAACATTAATAAATGTTCATTTCCAACATACTTTGGGTTCATTTTAATTAAGCAATACAGTAATTATTAAACAATAGTTGAGTTAAATAAAACTACCCAGCAGGTTGGGCAAACATTTAACCCAGTCGCAGGGTTAAAACAACCCATTTACTGAGATAAAAAAAAAACAATCGCTGAGTTAAAACAACCCAATCGCTGGGTTAAAACAAACAACCCACATTCCTGAATTAAAACAAACCAATCGCTGGGTTTGTTCATTTTCAACCCAACTTGGGTTGTTTTTAACCCAGCATTTTTAGAGTGTAGGTTAACTAAATAGATAAGAACATTATCTATGTTGTATTTTTCTGATGTTGGCTCTACAAGGACAGCTATGTCTGGAGGGTGCACAGCTCCAGGCTTCATGTGATATCTCATGGTGTCCCCCAAGGCTCAGTCCTGGGCCCATTGTTATTTAGCCCAGGCGTGTCCAATCCTGCTCCTGGAGGGCTGCAGTCCTGCAAAACTTCACTCAAACCCCAATTAAACACACCTGAACCAGCTAATCAAGGTCTGACTAGACATACTAGAAGCGTCCAAGCAGGAATGTTGAGACAAGCTGGAGCTTAACTCTGCAGGACTTTGGACACCCCTGATTAGTGTATGTTTCAATTAGCTGGGGTAATTAATCAATATAACATCGTTGTTAAGTCTGATGCCCCATGTTATTTTGTCAGAGTGCTGTAGTACTAACCAAAATTCATAATCCTAACCTTTAATAAAATCTCGTTGGCCACATTAATCTCTTCTGAATTATTAAAATATTGTTGTCATGTAATCCTGTAGATTGTAATATACATTCAGTTTTTATAAGCTTAGCTTAAAGGTGTGCTATAAATGAGTTCTGCTCATAAATGTCACAGCTCTGTCACTCTCACTAGACACCCACAAATGTGTGTGAGTGCATAGAGAGCATAAATGTGTTAGTCAGAGAACTTTCTGCAAATAAATAAAGATAAGAACGAGAGCTCAGAGAGATAAGGTTTAGTTTTATTGTCTTCTTCTGTTTTTACTGATTACGTTTTTGAAGGGAACTGAGATGCTTTCTGTAAACCACTTTGAAAAGTCCTATATAAATAAAGCTTAACTTGCTTCTCTTTTAGATTATGTGTATAATTGTTTGCAAATGGTAAATGGTTTGACTTGTGAAACACTGTTGCCGTTAATTTTTTTTTTACAGGTAATGTATATATTTATTCTGTTTAATTGTTGACTAATGTTTTGTTTAACTCTTCAGTACAAAAGCTAACCTATACTTATACACTACTGATCGTTGTCTCTGACTGGGAACATAGCGTTTCTCTTAATCTGATTTAACAGGAGTGGCACACACCCACAGACACACCTGTCAAGCCCTTAATCATTTTGTGACTCCATTTCTTTTAGTACAGTTAATAGTTGCACTTCTGGAAAGAGTGTACGCATGAACAAACTTGCCTCTACTGTAAATGTAATGACTGAAAGATCGGTACTGTTCATATACCATACACACTTGAAAAGCATGACAAAACAAGAAAAGAACACCACCCAAACATCACATACCACACTTTAGCTTTGAGTATACAATCTTGGCTATACTTTCAATGTTCCTGGATTAGACAAAAGAGAGAGAGAGAGAGAGAGGAACATTCTCTGATTATGTGCATATGTATGTGTGAACTGGGACTGAAATTAGAAATATTTATTTAATTATTATGTTGTTTCCTCAAGCAAAATCATTATGTGCACATTGAACTTATAATGCTCAAGTTCTCTGATAAGGCTACTGTTATTTTTCATTTAGAAAAAAAAAACTGATTACATATAGGCCTATTGTACAGAGCCCCGGACATGACATGCAGGAAAAAAATAGTAAGCTAAATCGTGAGCACGATTTACTATTTTGTGCTTTATTATTTTTGCATGATCGAGGGAACGAAATAGTAAATCGTGCACACATTTTAGTAAATCGAGGGAATGAATATGTGCGGGCCTCCATACTGTTACTTCAGAGGATGCATTGAATATTGATTTCTCTCTCTCTCGGGCCCGCTGGACATCCCTCAGGTGCGTTAACATAAGCCGGGGTTTGTGAGACGCAGTCCTCGATGCCCCAGGCGATGGACTCCAACATTCAGACTGAACTGCTGCAACAGAGTGTTGGACTTACAATAAATGGAGCATGGCTGGTAAGACAGGATGAACCACAGTGATGCAACTTATTATTTTAAGATAAAGAATTGAACTTCAGGACCTTCTGCGTTGGAATCCAATGCCTTTCTCTCACTGCAATGAAGCACAGCACAACCACTGCGCGACTGAGCTAACATTCTGCCACACAAAGCAACCTTCACTTTGGTAAAGCCTGTTGAGACATCTCCGTCCACTGAGCCGGATCTGGTGCTCTGTTTTTAGTGGGATCAGTCAACGAGCTGAAACTGCCTCATCCCTCTTTGATCTTGGGCCTTAGAAAAGCTAATCATTGCAGTATTTTAATTTGTCTGTGACTCAAGTGGAAACCCAGGTACTGTACTTTCACCCATCCAATTTAACATTTCTTCAGGTTTGGTCTAAACATATTTTTTTTTATGTTCCAGCAATCTGTAAGCTCAACTACGAACCACTCCACCAGGGGTCGTCTTGATGTGGTGCTGTATGACGTGTGTGCAGCCAGGAAGGCAGGAGAATACACTTGGAAACTTGTTCTGCAACTTGGCTACCTCCATGACTTGGGACAGGGAAAGAAGAAAAGGGATGGGGGCGAATGATTTCGAATTGGGACACACCCCAGGTTTGAGCTCCACCTTCTCCATCACTGTCGTAAACGGAGACACTGATTGCCAAACTCCATAATTTGAGGAGATTGAGATGATATATTTGACATGCACACACCCCGAACCATCTGTTCACAACACCTCATAAACTAGATTGCAAACCCACTGTGTAACCTTGAAGGGCTCCTGTCACTCGGTGACTAATTTAGAGACTGAAGTATGGGGTAATATGAGGACTTTCTCTGGTAACACTTTAGTATGGGGAACACATATTCATTATTAACTATGACTTCTGTCTCAATAAACTCCTAATTTACTGCTTATTAATAATTAGTAAGGTAGTTGTAGCATTTAAGTTTAGGTATTGGGTAGTATTAAGGGATGTAGAATAAGGTCATGCAGAATAAGGCATTAATATGTGCTTTATAAGTGCTAATAAACAGCCAATATTCTAGTAATACACATGCTAATAAGCAACTAGTTAAAAGTGAGAATTGTTCCTCATACTAAAAGTGTTACCAATTCTGAGCACCCTTATTGAGCTATATATTTTTTACCATTAACATATGTATTTTTATTATCGCAAGGGTAAACATAATTAGCCTTTCGCATCGCATATGAACACATTTCTGCCTCATACGGTGATCAGAATCCCCATCGGATCACAATCGATGTTAATCGTCTCCTGACTCGGGTAAACTCCGCCATTGTCCTGATCAAACCCCGGAAGTGATAGTGGAGACGTGACTGGCCCTGAAGCCAATCACAGACATGTCTGTTGACTTCTTGAATGCGCTGGCCAATCAGAGGCGTAGTTGGTCAGAATCCACTCAAAACACCAGAGTTTTTGTTCAGCGAGTTCTGCACGCTCACGAATCCTCTCGTTATAACAAAATGTAGTAAATAAGTGATTGATTATGCAGTTTAGACAACTTGATTAAAACGCAACTTTGTGAGATCACTATGAGTCTGAAATGAGACATACGCTGTTAGAACAAATATAAACCAAATAAATATATTCAACAGTAAATTACTTATTAACAAAAACAATTATTGTACCAAACTTACCTAATAAAAGTGACAGTGACCCTAATTGACAGGCAGGCACACTGAAAATTACCTTTTTAGAGCCATGCTGAAATAATATTTACATCACTTTAAAGATCTTAAGTGTCCATTATCTATTTTCTGAAATGTCCATATTCTTTATAAGGTAGAGAAACACTCCTTAATATTTGAGGAGTATTTAACAGTCCATTTCACAGATAAAGCACAACTTGTCAACAGGTCTTTCCAAGGTATTGGTCTCAGTTTTAACCAACACACGTCTTACTTACTTTTTTTATCTGGAAACAGTTCAACTCTTCCATGACGAGTCGTCTATTATCAGGGCAACATCTCCAACTGAAAGGTTTTTCTGTACTTGAGTCCATTTTTGACGCTCCTGGAGCAAAGGTAAATATTCACGCACCCATCGCTTCCAGAATAGGTCAACAAGATACTGAATTTGTTTCCTTGTGACATGCATATGGCTTCTTTTTTGAAAAGTCCAGGAGGTAATGCTGGTTGCCTTTTCATTAATATATAGCAGGTGATTAGGTGTCAAGGGTTCCAGATCTGTGCTCATCTGTTGTAACGGTAGTGGTCTCTCGTTTATTATTGCTTCCACTTTGCACATGCATGCAAGCTCTCATCAGTAAAGGTTTGTTCTTTCAGCACAGATCTCAGGATTTGTCTTTCCCACACTCCACCGAGATGAGATCCAGAGTTGAACATCCACTGCATTCCTTTTTGCATGAGAGTGCTTTCACTTTTTGATTGGTTCCACTTTTTGCACAGTTCAACCTCAGCACCTATGAAATTAGTACCATTGTCACTTCCCATGATTGACACCTGACCCGTCCTGCACACAAAGCGTCGGATGGCATTCAAACACAAGTCTGTATCTAGTGTATGTGCAATTTCATTATGCACAGCTTTTGTTGTCAGGCAGGTGAACTATACCCCATATCTACCTTGTCTGACCTCAAATGGTCCAAAGTTGTCTACCCCGACATTGGTGAAGGGTGGTTGATCCGGTATTATTAGTCATGACTCATGTGGCAACCCTGACGTTTTCTGCTCTGCAGCCTTTGCTCTGATCTTTCTACAAGTCACACATCTGGAGAGGATCTTCCTAACAATGGAGTTTGGAAGAAAGGAAGTCAACTTTGAAAGTATATAGTTCCTTCCGCAATGTCCAATTCTCACATGAATGTCTCTTAAGGTTAAAGTTGTAACATGTGAATCTTTGGGTATAATGATGGGATGCTTTATATGCTCAGGCATTGCAGATTTCCAAGATGACCTCTCAGAAATCCATCCATTTTAGAAAGGAAACTGTTCTTTTTGACAGATGGATTACCTTTTTGCAACATGGACATTTCTTCTTTGAATCTTTGAGTTTGAGTGAAAGTCATGTCCTCCAGTCACCTGTAAAGATAAGACTGTCGATTTGATTCATTCTTCATACTGTGCCTGCATCAATATCCTTTTATTCTCTGTTGTCACTGACCATCTGTGCAATAAAGTTGCTCTGTTGAGTTCATCTCTTGTCCTGTGTATGTACTAGGGGTGTAACAATACATGTATTCATCCTGAACTGTCATGGTTTGGACATCACGGTTTAGTGTATACAGTCAGACGACAAATACAATCAGTCACAGGTGATTCACACTCCAATCCAGAAGGGGACATGTGTGGTAATGCAATGCTGTTTGCTAACTGCCACAACAGGAAAAAAGAGCAGAAGAAGAACAGACGATCTATGTATAGAAATGTTTACATGTATTCTCTAAAACAGCTTGAAAATAATATCTCACAAAGCATTACATTTACCTCAGGCATTTAGTGTCCACAGCATGTTAGTTCACTGGAGAAATGAACTCTAGAGGACCATTTCACTAAATATAGTAGTCAAAACGTTCTTCTTATGACATCTTAGTGATACACTTTTTGATCCACTTCAAATGTTGACTTCTGTATATGCACTATATTAGCTTATATTCATTATATTTACTTTACCTGTTAGTAATGTCTTAATTATTTAATATATTTAAATACATTTACGAACAACAACTTGCTGACAGCACATTAGTTTAAAGGGGAGGTTGATTATGATTTCACTTTTTTAACTTAAGTTAGTGTGTAATGTTGCTGTTTGAGCATAAACAACATTTGCAAAGTTACGATGCTCAAAGTTCAAGATATTTTCTTATCTCAATGTGCTTTACATAAACCCCGCCCCCGAGAACACGCAACAAAGGGGGCGGGGCCATGTTGGGCTGCTTTAGAGAAGAGGAAGAGTTGTTGTAGTAGAGTGTTGTTGTCATGCCGTCATTTTACGCCGACTGCTTCACAAACGAGGATCAATTCAACACAAAAGATGAAAATGACGGCACATGCTAGTGGATGAGTTGAATCAACTCCACAGTAACTACATCAATTTATCCACTAACCATTCAGAAACGTCTAAAAGTTGTAACTTCTTCCTGAGTCTCTCCATCAGTGTCGACTCCGGTTTGAACAATGTAAGGCTGAACACCGTTACTGACAATCCTCATTTTGGCTGCGTGAGATTCTCCAGCTTTGTTGCTGTTGAGCTGTTAAAGCTCCGCCCTCTTCTGGAAAGGGGGCGGGAGCAGCAGCTCATTTGCATTTAAAGGGACACACACATTTGCTCACACCCAAATAGGGGCAAATTTGACAAGCTATAATAAATGATCTGTGGGGGATTTTGCGCTGAAACTTCACAGACACATTCTGGAGACACCAGAGACTGATATTACATCTTGTGAAATGGGCATTATAGATCCCCTTTAAACAACCATGATGTTTTATTCTTTTCTAAAATGTTTGATTTTTCAACTCACTATAAGAGTTTTGTAACAAGATATCATGCAATGTGTGTAAATTACTTCCTAAACACAGACATTGCAAACCTCTGTATGGAATAGTTAAAATATAAAATAAATTTAAAAAAAAAAGTAAAATATGTGTCTTTGTTAAACTAAAAATGGATGGAAAACACATCTTTGGGTGGTCAATTGTATAACCGGTTTGTCTTGTCATATTTATTTTCACATAAGACTTTTTATTTAAATTAAATCCAGTGTGCAAAGCACAGCATGAATCACACAATATTTGTCTTTGATCTCGTACAGTAAGTGGCTGATCTATTACCGTAAGTGAGAGCTTTACATTTTGAGTGCACTTATTGCACGACTGCCGCCGCCTACTCTCGCCTACTTTCAAGGTGAGGCATTTTATTTGACATGTCAAATGTGCCTAATGGAATGAAAAGTGTAGTGTGACCATCCATTAAGCCACCGACTAACCGGCAAGGGTTAACACGATTTCAGTCAATTGTTAACTTTCATCATTTTGCTATATATCTCAGGTAATAGGGACATTTTATAAATGGTATTCAAAAGAAAGTTGCTTAGACCATCTTTAATTTCAACTACTAAAAAAAATTGTTTTGGACCTGAATCAACCAGACACATGTTTATACAGTAACCGCTCTACAGAACAAAACTTCAAGATATTACGAGGGATGGGTCACAAAGCTGAGCCAACGCCTCTTTCTTCCTTTCCCACTGCTTCTCTACGATACAGGTGTGGCTGCTCAAAAACCCCCATGCGACAGCTGCTCTGTTACCACTTGTTGTGTTTTCTTTCTGTGCGTTTAAGGCTTTGCATGACAACACATTACTCACACACACACTGTAATCTGACACACCCTTGGCCGCGAATTCTGCTCGTCTAAACTCCCTGGCAAAAGGAGGCATTTTTGATAGGTTTTGATTCAAATTCAAATTTTATATCACTAGAAACTGACAACTGAAGGAGATTTTATCACGAGCAAAAGGTCAAAATACAGAGACATTTGTTTAGAAACATTGTTCATTGACATCGAAACTTCCCACCAGCTGATAACTCATCAGATACCTCAGAAGATGACACACACCTAATGATTTCATCAACCACAGCACCGAAGACTAGCCCGTTTTCACCTGTTCATTAGTGGATATCGCTCTCACTCAATCACACAAGACAAAAGCTGAGTAAAATTCATTCAAGACCCATTGACTTTTGAACCTGCCATTCAATAGCAATAAAAATACAGCTTTTCTATAAAATGCGAACACTTTATTTGCAAAGTAAATTTGCAACTACATGTCAACGTATTCAGTTCAGTAACAGTCTACTAATACTCAAATGAGAATTAGTTGACATGCAGTTGCAAATTAATGAGTTGGCATGTAGTTGCAAAGTCACTTATATTTAGTAGAATCGAAAATAAAGTGTAACCTGAGAGTGTAATATTATATTTCATACCCAACCTGAAATACCCTTCTCCTGAGAACAAAAAATCATTCTGCTGTGACAGCGTATGTCTTAATGCCAATGTGGTTTGTTGTGTTAATCTGTGTACTAAGAAACACAAAAACATACTAACCACAAGCATTTCAAATGGGATGTTTAAATCATTACATTTGACCTTCCTGTGTGACAAACAATAGCACCAGCCTCCTCTATACAGTATTTCTCTTTTTTAATCAGACTGTTGAAAACAACTAAAACCGTAAAATAAGTCAATAGATAATCCAGTGTCTGCTTCATGACTCCCGGCTGGGATCGAAGGTTGAAGACTTTAATGAAAGGGTGTGACCAGCATCTCTTTTCTGTCACTGGAGGTGAACGTTCACACATTGACTGCAAACATAACAAAAGCCGGTGTTGATGTCAAGGTGAAAAACATAACTAAACAAAATGAAACTAAGTTGCAAGCAAATAAAACACTTCCTAATTTTGACACCCCAAATCACACATCAAATAAGATCCTAGTGTCTCGGGATTTTATTAAAGTATTGCTGTTTTCTGTTTATCAGGTGACTTTCAGTCAGAATATAAAGGGTCAGTGCAACAATGAGTTTAGTGAATGTGAAAACATGTGAAAACATGTTCTCTAAGCAAACTGTATGACTGCCTTCCAATCCACAATTTACTGTTCACTTTAAATGTTTTTTTCTCTTCTGGAAATAAAAATACATTATAAATAAACTATTAAACTATCTGTAACACTATTGGTGACCACTAGATGGCAGGGTTATTTAAATTATGCATTCTAAAAAATGCTTGGTTAAAAACAACCCATGTTGGGTTGAAAATGGACAAACCCAGTGATTGGGTTGGTTTTTAACCCAGTGGTTGAGTTAAATGTTTGACCAACCTGCTGGGCAGTTTTATTTAAACCAACTATTGTTTAAAAATTGCTATATGGCTAGCTTAAAATGAACCCAAAATAGTTGGGAAATTAAAAACCAGATGCAATTAGAGGCAAAAAATAATAGACAAAAGGTGAATGTTTATTAATAAGCTTTAATATTTTATTAATATTAATTTAATAGTTTAATAGTTTATTAATATAAATGTATTAATAAGCAATTTAATAAATGTTTATTGTTTAATAATTATTCATTGAACATTCATAAATGTTCATTTCCAACATACTTTGGGTTCATTTTAATTAAGCAATACAGTAATTTTTAAACAATAGTTGAGTTAAATAAAACTACCCAGCAGGTTGGGCAAACATTTAACCCTACCGCTGGGTTAAAACAACCCAATTGCTGGATTTGTCCATTTTCAACCCAACTTGGGTTGTTTTTAACCCAGCATTTTTAGAGTGTAGAGGCAGCAATAATAATCAAACTGAACATTTATTAATAGCCTAAGCAATTTAATACATTTTTATTGTTTAATTATTTTAAATTAATAAACGTTAATTTACAACATACTTTGGGTTCATTTTAATTAAGCAATACAGTAATTTTTTAACAATAGCTGAGTTAAATAAAACTACCCAGCAGGTTGAGCAAACATTTAACCCAACCACTGGGTTAAAACAACCCAATCGCTGGGTTTGTCCATTTTCTTGCAAAAAATGAACCCAAAATAAGTTGTAAATAAACATTTATTAATACGTTTAAGGAATAATAATAATTAAACAATAAACATTTATTAAATTGCGTATTAATAAATGTTCACCTTTTGATTATTATTGTTGCCTCTAGTAATTATGTCTGATTTTTAATTTCCAACCTACTTTGGGTTCATTTTAAGCCATATAGTCATTTTTAATCAATACATTTAACCCAGCCACTGGGTTTGTCCATTTTCAACCCAATTTGGGTTGTTTTTAACCCAGCATTTTTTGTTTGTGTTTGTTTTTCATAAAAATCCTAAGTTTTGGCTTCAAAATAAAACAAATAACTTCAGTGCAAGTTGTATGTTAAATTCAGAGTAAAATATATGCTAAATCAAAACAATATTTGTTCATGTTTAACACTTGCTCAAACTTATCTCGTCATTCAAATAGTTTTGCACCAGTTGGGGCCGGCAGAGAGCAGCAGTTACTGCCAAATGAAAACAGGAGGATCATCCTCACACTCAAAGATTTGATTAAATGCTTATTAATTGCTTGGTACTGTAAAACATAATGTTTTGTCCGAAAACACAAGTAGCACAGGCTTCTCATGATGAGCAAAAGTTGAGCGCACAGCCGAGACTGCAATCAATGCCATCCAATGAATGAGTGTTGACGGGGATGTTCACCGAAGTTCCGCCCTCGTCCGCTGTTTGCTCGGTCCATACCATCACCGGAGAGCGCGAGCGCACGCGAATTCAACAACTTGTGTCAGAACGCGAGATTCCTCAGCTCGTGAGGGGATCATGACGCACGTCTGCGCGTAATGTCACGCGCAGCGGGTCTGTGTGTGCTGGGACAGGTGTGTTACCTGTGGCTGTGAATGGTGGAAATGGACACCAAATGAACTGCTGTCCTTCAACATTGTTGTTTTCCGACTGGGAACTAGTGAGAGTGAGACTTTTGTCTATTGATTGATCGCGTGACGCTTTTTTAAACGGGTGAAGACACGCGCACCACTCCCTCAGCACTGGATGTAAAGCTCTCTTTTTGATTGCTGGTTCAGTGTGAACGGAGTTTGCCGCATTACCGAACCCGGCTGCAGTATGTGCGAGACGGTGATGGCCGTGTCTCAGCTGGACATCGAGCCTCATCCACCGGAGAACGGCTTCGTCACCCCCGAAACCAATAAATCGCCCGAGTTACTTACGCAGATCGACGGCGGCGTTTTGCCGAACGTGGGCGGATTTGGGAAGTATCAGAAGCAGCTGATCGTTTTAACATGGATCCCGGCCATTTTCATTGGCTTCAGCCAGTTCTCGGACAATTTCCTCCTGGCTCAGCCTCAGCCGAGCAGCCCGTGTGCTCAAGTGCAGCCGAACAACAGCGAGCTGTCGACGACCCTCCAGCCCGAGAGGTTCACCCTGGCCAACAATGAATTCAGAGGCACTGAGGCGTCATCACTCTGCATCTGTATGCAGTCAGGATATGAACTGAAAAACGGACTAGAGCAGAATGTTGTCACCAAGGTAAGAGTGCGTGTCCTAAACTGCAGTATTCCTTTTCCTTGGATAGACCAGGGATAAACCTGACTGGCAGGTAGTTTCATTGAGGGGAGGATCCACATGAATGCATGTGGAAAGGTGAGTTTGTTTACAAAGCTCGGAGGGCCTGCGGTACAGTGGAAAGGAGCCGCTCTCTGCACACACATAGGGAAAGAATGGCATTGCTGACTGAGATGAATATGAGTCATCTGCATCAACAGCTGAGAGGTGCCAGCCGTCACGGGGTGTCATGTCACCGGGTTCCCTCATGCTGACCAGATGACATAACCACGCTCTGTGCAATTTAACAAAAACAATCAACAGCACCCTTTTAACCGCTGGTGTCCTGCCCTTCGGCCTCCATTAGCGTGTCGGTGTATTGTGCAATGAGGAATATGGGTCAGCAAACTCTAAGGATTACATAGTAATTCTGAGCAGCCTACGGAGATAAGGGAAAGCCACCATATAGGCTTCTGGAGTTTAGTGTCACATTATGTCCTTCGCAGCTAATCTGCCTGTGCTTGAAGCAGAGGTATCTGCTGGAAGATTCCCTAATGGTAATAATAATAACAGTTTAGTGTGCTGGAGGTCTGACATCTTCATCTTTTTTCTCTGCCTGGATGCTTGTGTTTTATCATGTGCAACTAAATGGCAGATTAAAGGATTAGTTCACTGATCATTTACTCACCCCCGTGTCATCCAAGATGTTCATGTCTTTCTTTCTTCAGTTGAGAAAAATTAAGGTTTTTGAGGAAAACATTGCAGGATTTTTCTCCATATAGTGGACTTCACTGTTGTCAGTTTCAGTGCAGCTGATCCCAGACGAGGAATAAGAGTCTTATCTAGAGAAACCATCGCTTATCTAAAAAAAAAAGGCAAAATGATATACTTTTTAACCATAAATGCTCGTCTTGCACTGCTCTGTGATGCTCCACGCATTACGTAATCATGTTGGAAAGGTGTAGGCAGAAATTTCCATCTCATTTTCTCCTCCAGCATAGTTTTTACCTTTTTTTGTAAAGGTATTTTGACTTCGTGCATGTTCGCTTTGTAGACACTGGATTGGTACTTCCGCATACGTCATGCGTGACCTTTCCAACATGATTACATAATGCGTGGCGCATCGCAGAGCAGTGCAAGATGAGCATTTGTGGTTAAAAAGTATATCATTTTGACTTTTTTTTTTTTTTAGAAAATGACTGATGGTTTCACTAGATAAGACTCTTATTCCTCGTCTGGGATCATGTAGAGCTGCACTGAAACTGACATTTGGACCTTCAACAGTGAAGTCCATTATATGGAGAAAAATCCTGGACTGTTTTTCTTAATTTCTTTTTTCGACTGAAGAAAGAAAGACATGAACATCTTGGATGACATGGGGGTGAGTAAATTATCAGGAAATTTTCATTCTGAAGTGAACTAATCCTTCCATTCTCAGTAATTCTGGGTACTCCGCCATTTTAGTTCTGCTCAATAACTAGAAAAGTTGTTTTTCTCAAATGTGAGTAAAATAGACACGCAGCAGTGCACATAGCCTGCCGAGGAAATGAATCAGCAAACTTGTAGAAAAGCATAATTTTATCAATGACCTGTTGGCATGCCTCTCCATCATTTATTTATATATTTAGAAACTATGATCCATCTGTTCAGTTTGCAGGTGCAAGATAAGGCTGCTTGGTTATTGGCTTCATGGCAGTGAGGGATCACATGCTGCACTCTTAACAATGCTGGGTTAAAAACAACCCAAGTTGGGTTGAAAATGGACGAACCCAGAGGTTGGGTTAAATGTCTGCAGGGCAGTTTTAACTCAACTATTGTTTAAAAATTACTCTATTCCCAAAGTATGTTGGAAATAATTATTTACCAATGTTTAATAAATGAACATTTATTAATAAGTTTAATGAATAATAATTAAACAATAAACATTTATTAAATTGCTTATTAATAAATGTTCATCTTTTGATTATTATTGTTTCCTCTAGTAATTATGTGTCTGATTTTAAATTTCCAACCTATTTTGGGTTCATTTTAAGCCTGACATATAGTCATTTTTAAACAATAGTTGAGTTAAATAAAACTACCCAACACGTTGGGCAGACATTTAACCCAACCAATGGGTTTGTCCATTTTCAACCCAACTTGGGTTGCTTTTAACCCAGCATTTCTAGAGTGTGTGATGTGAATTCAGACCGCAATTTGAGAACTAAATGGTTTCTTTAATATATGACCTCCAAAACTGAACAAGGGATGATGTACAGCCAGTCATTTTTTTGTGTGTGTCGGGGTCCTGATCACACTGTCAGGTTTAACCGGCTAGCTGTACATTATCCTGCTTATTTACACAGCTGCTTGCCACCAAAGTAGATAATTTGGCATGAGATATTAACTTGAGTTGACATCTTATTAGCTCACTTAATTAACTTGAGTAACTCAAAACTACAAAATGTTATTCCTCTTTTAGGGGACTTCAGGGTTGAGAACCACTAGATTAGATGGTGTCGTCGGGTCAGATTGGGTCTAATTTTGTTGGGTCTGTCTGTCCAAAAATGTGCAATGCATATGGAAAGAATCTCACGCAGCCGAAATGAGGATTGTCAGTAACAGTGTCTTACATTGTTCAAACCGGAGTCGACACTGATGGAGAGACTCAGGAAGAAGTTACAACTTTTAGACGTTTCTGAATGGTTAGTGGATAAATTGATGTAGTTGCTGTTGAGTTGATTCAACTCATCCACTAGCATGTGCCGTCATGTTCATCCCAACATGGCCTCGCCTCCTTTGTTGTGTGTTCTCGGGGGCGGGGTTTATGTGAATTTTAGGGTTAGTGATGTCACTAACCCAGGAAGAAGCTTGTTGTAGGCCCTACCAGCTGTTTGTTGTAGTCCTTAAGCAGCGATTTCTGTAAAAAAATCTCTCTTTGCATTGAACTTTGAGCGTCGTAACATTGCAGATGTTGCTGTTTGAGCATAAACAACATTACACACTAACTAAAGTTAAACATGTGAAATCATAATCAAGGACCCCTTTAAACATGTAAGAATCCCTTACATATAGACCACGTCAAATATGGTAAACAGAAGCTCAAACATGCTTGACACATGAGAAAAACCTCATTGGTTCTTGCATGTGAAGAAAGCACGTTTGAGCTCCTGTTTACCATATCTGATGCATTTATTGAAACTGATCGTCATATAAACCGATTGCATCTCTTCAGAAGACTCAGTTTGATCCATTTGATTTATATGGGTAATTTTATCATATGGTCTTTATGCACTTTTTAAAGCTATTGATTATTACTTCGACTTTGAATGGATAGACAAAAAAATTATGAAAGGATAATTCAATGAAAGTCTTATGAGTTTAAAACAATATGAGGATGAGTAAATGATGACAGAAGTTGCCAAATCCAGAAGTTCCAATAACTTCATCCTCAGAATTTTTTAATTGATTTAGTTAAAGACCCGCTGTGATGGAAAACAACGTTTTAATGCTGTTTATATGTCTTTGTGGTGTTTTTAATATGCTTTAACACAAACCATGTGAAAAATTAATGTCAGCACCATTGCTGAGTATTTTCTCCTCAAAATTGCATTGAAAAAAAGACCCACGGATTGAAATCGCTGGTGTCTGTGACGTCACAAACTATCATGTAACCAATCACATCAACGTCTCGGTGGGCTTTAGCATATCATTAACTCACCGCTCTGAAGCAGGGGGTCTCAAAAGAAGGTTATCCCACTATATTTTTCTGTTATGAAAAATCGTCTAGATTTAGCAATATAGTGGATGAATGATGTTATGATGAACTATATGCCTTTCTCCACTGACGTTCAAAGCGTTTCTAAGGATAATGATTGTTAGGCAGCTGTCTGACTCGTGAATGTGAACATGGTTTGTGTAACATTAGCAAAACATTATTAGCTGTTTGATAGCGCAGTCAAGCAAAAGGATAATCATATTAATTACCGTTATGTGTCTGATGTTGTAAAGAGCGGAACCATTGTGCAGCGTTTACCTCAGTAAGTTGACCGAGTGGAACCGAGTGGAGGAGGGGCTAATTTGCATATTCATTGGAGCATATTAAATGAGGCAAGGGTGTAGAGTTACATTCAAATCAAGAAGAATTTTTTTTCACGGGAAAAAAATGTTTAAATATGTAATTTTGGAGATCAAAGATGAGTTTTAAGGGATACAATTATTAACTACAGGCGAACTTTAGATTTTTTTCATCTTTGTCGAGTTGGTGTCCTCACCCTCCAAGCCAGTTCTTTGTGTTCATTACATGAAGGATTGGTTTCAGGTAGGACACACTGACAGTAAGTCGCTGCCTCACAGGTTATTGGACATCTGTGCATTTCCATTGTGGCATCAGGTGTTTTGATTTACAGTCAGCTGAGAGACCTGAGACGATGCCCTCTGTTGCTCCAAAACCTGTTTATCACCTCCAGTCTCGCCTTTTCAGGCTCTGTTATGAGTGTATACTGTGAAAGGTGAAGTTCTTCCTTCTTCCTAACATCATCTTTTTCTTCCAACTGTGGGGGGAAAAAATCACACTTGCTTTTTACAATGTTCATCATGTTTTTTGAGCTTGAAAAAGCTCTGCGAAGTCCCTCCAGCGGGAGTTATTCTCTATGTCACTGTTTCTGAACTCCCTGAAACGTTGAATTTTCTTCCAAGAACATATACGTCACAATATTCCTCATTTAAATAATTCCAGCAGAATATGGTTGAGTTAGTTAGTAGTGTGTTGAAACTTGCGGTTATGGTAAGGGGCGGGACATTTCCCAAACACGCTCGAAGCACTTGACTAACCACAACACGCTGCTCTCCTGGGAAGAGAGGAGCTATATGAGGAAAATTATGAACATTCAAGCATGAAAACCTGTTCTAGTAGAGCCAACAAACAAAACTTTGAAAAACAGCATAATCCCAAATAGGTCCCATAGATCTCATTTCCTGCATTTAAATAAAACAACAAATAGTACAACAAATTAAATAATACATTTGAGTACTAAACTAAACACAGACGCTGAGTTTGTTTCTCATTTAAAATAATCTAATGTAATCTTTTACAAAGTGACAGTCTTCAGTATATTTGAGCTGTTGTCTGTAATGTTAGACACTTGCTGCTCCTAACAAAGACGTTTTTGCCTTGATGACATCTTAAAAAAGCTGACATTTATGCCAGAAGAGGTTTTTTAGCAAATATTTAGTACCTATTCAGTCTCCACTGACCAGTTCGTAAGTCGTGAGATGTAAATAAACATGCACACATCCTCAACACATAAAACACATGTAAGCAAACGCAGCAATTATACACAACGGAGTGAGAAAATAGTTTACATGCTTAATTTTTTCATGTTCATGGGATTTCTTTCAATCCAATCCAAATTTCATTGGGATCGTGCTCAATGGGATGGACTGAGGTGTTTATATGAAGGATTTTCAGTCCGTTTGAGTCATCCATCTGATTACTAACAGATTATTCGGGTGAATGTAAACAGCTATTGGTGTAGTATTTCACCTGCTTTAGCTTTAATTCAACATGCTTTGCATTTCTAATTCATTTCAGGGATAGCAACTGGACAAAAATTAATGTTTGATGATCTTTTGTTGAGTGTTTGTGTGTTTTTGAAGCTGACTTTTCTGACTGTGTGCCGGCACCATGTTTTTGCATAAATGATAGCTTCGGTTATTTCCTTGTGCATTTTGAGCTCCTCTCAGAAGGCATGATGCTCTGAAATACCCGAAAGATCAATATTTGTTCAGTTGAGTCAGGTTGGCTTTGAGGTGTGCTTGTGTTTGTTGATTTGAGGGACTTTGTCGTTGTGCATTGGTTATGTAGGTTTTTATGGCGCCGTCTCAAATATTGGTACAGATTTGTTGTATTGCACGTTGTAATCATTTGACACGTCTTGCAAATTACCTGGATCTCTGAAACAAATAGTTTAAAAAAAAAAAAATAGTGATCACATAGTGTCCCAAACTACTGATGTACAGTTTCTCTTTGGCAGGAAGTCATATTCATGTGTACTGTCCTCCCTGTTTTGTTCTCTCACTTGTACATCTAGTACGAGAACTACACAATGTCATCAATAATGTGAGCACAAAAATATCTATTCAATGCAACTATTCAAAGTTCCCACAAACAGAGTACAGGATGCTTCACAAAGTCTCAAAGAACTCCCAGTGTTTCCCATACATAGACTAGACTGTGGCGGCCCGCCACATTCTAATTTGTCCCGCCACAGTCTCAGAATGAAACGGAAATTAGGTTTATCGCGATGTATAAATTACCGTCTGATAATTGCGCTCTTTTATATGGCAAAAGTGGGAGACATAGAGCAAAATAAGTAGACTAGCACCAAATTAAGTTTTCGTGCACTATATTCAAAGTCATCTGAAGCCATTCCATAGCTTCATGTGAGGGACAGAAGAAATATACATCGATAAATTCACGTCAGAAACTCGTCTTCTCTCCGCTACAGCTGTCAATCATTCAGCATTCGCGTTCGGTAACGACAGTCAGCACGGTAACACTCCCATTATATTCCCATTATAATACTTGATATGTAGATAAAGAGCTGTGGATTTGCATAAAATGACTTTATCTTGCTGGAGTTTATTGCTGTTTCTGAACGATGTCATCATACTGGCTACAGGATGTCTGTTAGATCGGACTATGAATTCGTGTCACACCCACAATAACTGGAATTTAAAAATGAAAGAAACATATGATTAATAAACTGTTAGATGCAGATATACACAGGGATTCTCTTTGTACCGTGAACTTTTTATTGCGCAGCACAACTGCGCGCTCTGACTCGATATTGCTTCAAGCGCATCATTCTGCACCAGGGATGCGCATTAGCGGTTTTTGCTGTTGTTTTGAAGCGTTTCATATTATCATGGTTTTTCACACTGAAAGATTATTAATAGCCTATTTTGTTCTGTCGTATCTATAGCTTGTTGCCCCATTAAAAATCTGCACAATACATTTAAAATAAGCGCCTTTTAATGTTACATTAATATAAATACATTTAATTATTTACATATAAATCTAATATAAATCGTTTTTTTTTTCATTTCAGAATAAAAATAGTAATTTTAAACTTTTTATTAACATTTGGATTTATAAAATTACTGTGCAAAGTTTTTAGGCTAGAATATTTTTTGCTGCTGAATTATATACTCGCCTAGTTTACTTATTTATTTATTGGTCAGCTTATGAATATATTTTTATTCATTTGTTATTTTTCTCTATAATGAGATATTGTGTTTAGTGCATACTGGATTGGTTAACAAATCAAAGATACAGGCTCCCACTAATAAATTAATTCAACAAAGGTAACCTCTTTTGCTACATATTTTTAATGGTTTAAATGTGTGCTCTACATGTTTGACCACTTATGAACAATCATTTAGCCTACTATATGTTGTGTACATGACTAATGTGCCCTACCATCACCGATAAATAAATTACTTTTAGAGCATAAAATTGTTTACAAGAGAACAAATTTCTTTATTGATCTAGTCACATAATTTTGCTCTCAGAATACACCAGATTTATGCATTTAAATTTAAAATGTACAAAATTTTCCTAGAGGAACCGATGTCTACCCACCACAGTCTCACAAAATCCTGTGGGAAACACTGACTCCTGACTCAAAGAGATCAATTATAAAATAAAAGCTTTAACATGCTGACTGTTAATGCACTAAAGTAAAGTACAGTATCAGCTCTTTCAGCAACTCTCAACGTGCATTTTACAGTTGTTTGATAACTGCGTATCACTGTAAATGCATCGTAATTAAATGCACAACATTAACCCCCAGTCGATCTTGGCACATCCCTAACGAGAAGCAGCTTTACTGCGACAGTTTGCTCGCACAGATGATTTGGAGTTGTTTTGTAACAGTTTCACATTGGGTAAAAAAGCTCATACAATCTGTGAGGCATGATAATGGTCCAAAACTTGAGAGCACATCCCCAAAGGAATAGCTCAGAACAAAGAAATTATGTTTTTGGAAATACATTAATAGTGGAAAGAAGAAAAAGATATGAAAATAACTATGGCTGAACTTGATTCAATTATGGACAGCAGTTCCACATGGAGACTTGTTATCTCTACTCAGATACTACGTCATGTAAGATAAACTTGATTAAACTAAGTTTAGATGAGTTTACGCACTTCATTTTAGTTCATCCTACATGTTTTTATCATGTGAAACTGCTGTCCATGATTGAATCAAGTTGGTACTGGTTACATCAATGGTATTAGTGGTTGCTTTTTATTACGCCTATTATGACGCTTTTTCTTTTCAATTTGTAAAATAAGTCTTTGATGTCCCCAGAGTGTGTATGTGAAGTTTTAGCTCAAAATACCCCACAGATCATTTTTTATAACGTGTTAAAATTGCCAATTTTAGGGTGTGAGCAAAAACGTGCCGTTTTTGTGTGTGTCCCTTTAAATGCAAATGAGCTGCTGCTCCCGGCCCCCTTTCCAGAAGAGGGCGGAGCTTCAAGATCTCATGCTTCACCATACCGGCAACAACAAAACAGGACAATCTCACACACTGAAAATGTAAGAAACTGTCAGGAGCAGTGTTCAGCCTAGCGTTGTCTCTGATTGGCCATTGTGTTCACGCGTTCAACAGATATGTCTGTGATTGGCTACAGTGATCAATGTTTTAAAAACATGTTGTGAATTGATGCTCTTCAACACTAGTTCAGCCCGGGTGTGTCTCATACGTTCTGAAAAGTGAAGCCACGGGCTCTTTGATCGCCCCCTGGAGGCTGGATGCAGTACAGGTCATAAACCCCACCCTCTCAATGCAGTCGAATGAGACTTCAGTGAAAACTTAAAAATAAATTCTGCTTCAAATAAAACTTTCTGAAAGATGGTTCTGGTCATTTAAGGTAGTTGTTATCACGCTGATATATATTCAATTGTTCGTTTTTGTGATGATTTAGATTTTAGCTAGCAATTTGATGCTAGAAAAACGGGGCGTGTCGTCATAATTCAAAGTTGATTGACAGCTTGTCTGAGGACTGTCGGAGCTTCGAGGGGAGATTGAAGATGTAATAACTAACTGTTAATTTTCGATTTCTTTGTTATTTAACACCAACAAAATGAGTTGTTCAGCAGTAAACTGTACTAAGACCTACAGGATCTGACGGATATCTGAACCTTTTTCTGTAACATTAAATATGGGCGTTATAAGCTAATTAATAAATGTTATTAGTTAAGATAACACACCTAAGGTTAACCATGTCGGGAAAAAGCAGGTGATCGTTATCTGGCAGTTACTTATTATTTTTATGGGTATAAAATAATAATTAGCAGGACAAAACTAATGATAGCTTACTCTAATTACAGCAATCGATCTCCTGTAACGTTAGTTGAACTTGATTTAAAATGGCAGGACCGTTTCTGACGATTTAGAGTTGTTTCTAGTGGCATATTATATTGATTTTATCTACTGAATTTGCTGTTTCAAAAATATTATTGCTCTAGAAACAGAATAGCCTATTATTTTCTAGGTAGAATTTTAAATTGTATATAATTTTTATAGTCTATTTAAAATACATGAATGATGACGCAGTCGTCTGGGCGGAAGTTTGATATCGCGACTCCGCCTCCGGCTCCACTGACGATTCCTTCTGCGCATGCCCAGGCTCCAAACTTTTTTTTTTTTTGATGCATTGCGTAACATGTCAGCGCCCATTCGGTCGGCCATTTTGGCTTCAGTTCATTACAATGGAAGGAAGCGACGTTGCGTCGTCCATCTTTTTTTACAGTCTATGGTTCAGCCTTATATGCACAAAATGGAGGCGCTGAAAAGACCCTTGTTTGTGAAGCAGTCTGGCGCAAAATGATTGGTGCAAATGTGTAGACTTTACCAATTTTATTCAGGACATATCCTCAGTGACTCTGGTCCTCAGTTCTCATCCCTGTCCAGCCCCATGCTAAGCATGAAATCATCTTTTCTATATTTAATCGAGTTGAAACATGTTCTTTCTACATGAAAACATTGAGTTAAGCCAAAGAGTAACCATTTCCAGTTAAACATGATGCAGTCGAGTTTGAACGAGAACCCTGATACAAAGGAGCTATGTCAAAATGAATTATTGAAGTAAGAACTGATTTATTAATATCTTCTGGCCCGTGAAAGAGAGAGTCCCTCTGACAGAGTTGGGCAGGTCGGAAAAGTCCCTGTAAAATAGTCCGTGTTCTTATTCTCTGATCTCCTCAGACAACCTTTGAAAGTCATGGCCCTTTCAGATTTTGAGGACTATTCTAATTGCATCGGAGGCCCCGCAGGCTTTGACTTTAATAAGATGAGGTAAAATGAATAGGAGAATATCATCACTGGGAGAGGCAGAGCTGGAGAATCATGTGGACTGTCTAAAGTTGCATTCTGATGACAAGGGCAGGATCAGGCCTGAAGGCATTGGATTCAATAATAAGAGAGTAAATACTGAGCTCATGAAGTAATTCCCTTGAGGAATGGGACTGCTGGATATTCACTGTTTTGAGCTTCTTTCACTGGCTGTCTTTATCAATGATAAACGCACTGAATGGTACGGCTGATCCACTCAACCTTTTTATTTAATGAAAATAATAATGAACTCTTAGTTTATTCTGTGTACCGACATTCAAGCCATCCATAAGTCAAGGCCTGTGAATGATTGTGAAATAAAGTATGTTCTATTGAATTTAAGTTATTTGGATGACAGAAGTAAAGATGATGCCAGATTCTTATTTCCTATTAGATTGGCAGCTGTTTGATTGAATTACTTCTTCTTGAGTGTATTAGATTCTTGAGTGTGTGTGTGTGTGTGTACTTGTGCGTCTATTTTTGTGAGGACCGGTTTGAGTTTTAGACCGTCAGAGTGAGGACAAAGAGGGTAAAGTGAGTACATTTTGTCCGGTCCTCTTTTTCTGAAAGCCCTTTAAAGGCCTGTTTGAGGGTTTTAGAGATAAGGTAATAATTAGGTTAAGGGTCGGTTTAGGGTAAGGGTTCAGGTTAAACATTTAATTGTGATGGTAGGGCCCTAAGGAGCTAGAGATTGCAATATGTCAATGAATGTCCTCAAAGATTGACGTACAAGAATGTGTGAGTGTAGACATACTGTTCAAAAGTTTGGGGTCAGTAAGATTTTTGATTTAAGATTTAAGATTTTTGATTCATTTTCAGAAGAGCAGTATTTTTTTGAAATGGAAAACTCTGTAACATTATAAATGTGTTCTCTATTCTAAGTGTGCACAAGTGTAAGGTGTGTGTTTGTATGAGAGGAGGAGAAATGGAGAACTAAACCGAATGATACTGGGAAAACGGCCCTTTTTAATGCCATAATCGAATTCGTCAAGGAGCACATCATGCATTATAAATAGTTGGTCAAATGATCAAACATGTTTGATATCATAGGTAAGAATCACAGGTAAAAATAACCAATAACCATCATATAATCTGCAATTTTATGTGAAATCTGTTATCTTCAAGTGGACAAAATCTGCAGCAACGAACTAATGCTGACTGCAAAAGTCATAGTGTATAACAGCCTTAAGCTGCAAAAACAACTCTTTCTAAACTTCCATGATATCTTGATCCATGATCATCACCCACATTTACATACCAGTCATGCCTGTTGAGTGAGTCTCCTTTATTAAAGTCTTTATTAAAAACTGGAAATGCCTGTGTGTCATGGGTTCGAACAGAATGTTGGTCAATTAGAAATAATGTTCCCATGTTCAATTGGGTGTAATTTATTGGCCTAAATTTATCATACAATTTAAAAATCACATTTATTGGCTGATTTGATATATTGTGCATCCAAACCCTTAACATATATATAGTAAAAGAAGCCTAAAAGCTTACTTTGGAAATGGCTGAAATATATATTGTATATCAAACTATATTTTTAAAGTTTCAGAAGAAAATGCATGTCTTAACATGCATAAAGACAAAGATAAGGGGATCATTCAGGTCCTTGGATTGTTGCACTGCATGTGGGATTGGGAATGTGCTCTCTTGTTACCCATAGTTCTGTCTTCAAGAGAGAAAGAGAGAGAAAGAGTGGAGAGAAGAAGAGATAGAGAGGGAGAAAGGGGGAATTGTATTTGCCGGTGAAACAAGGGAGAGGCAAAAAGGGCTCATTGTGTTTAGCCTGCGGCGATGTGTTACTATAGCATAGTACAACCAGAACAATGAGAAACCATACATTGTATTTATTTTACAGGGATTAATTACTGTAAGCATGCAAATCAATCATTTCATTCTGTTCACAGGTTTGACAGAAAATGTCCTAATTCTCAGCACTTTTATTACAATAAATCAATGTATTGATCAACAAACTAAGCAATTTTCAAAATCATTATCATTCCTACATGAGAATAACATGAGACTTCTTTGAGGGATCATCACAGCAGCAGCAGTAAAATATGTCTTCACCAAATACACAAATGCATGAGGTACAAAACTAAAATACCTATTTGGAAGTGAGTGGAGAGGAAGATTATAGATTTGAGAAGCTGAGAACTGTGTCAAATCCAACTTTTTGATAAAGCTGTATTTTAAGACACATTTTGTTATTCATAAACTGTCGGTTTGTTTCTTTAAGGTCATTTTGAGTCCAGCTTATAAGTCTGAATGGAAATCTATGAATAAGCATTTTGTGTTTCCGACTAAAAGATCAAGTCACGCCAACTGATAAAGGATCAGTGAGTTGACCTGAACAGCTGGGTAAATACAGTGTGTGTGTGTGTGTGTGTGTGTGTGTGTGTGTGTGTGTGTGTGTGTGTGTGTGTGTGTGTGTGTGTGTGTGTGTGTGTGTGGGCGGGCCTCTGCAGAAAACTGAAGCTTACGTCCATCACTAGCTCAGAAAACGACACGAGAGCTTGTTCATCAAATGCTCGGTTAGCAATTGATGTGTTTTAAAAATTCATCAGAAAATGTATGATAATGAACAATACACTACGTCATCTGATCATCTTTCATCTTAACATCACATTTGTAGTATATATTTTCTTACTTTTTTCAGTGCCTGTTGTGTGTAACCTGTAGTTGTTAAGTTTTTCTAACCAGCAGTGGCAAATCGAGCAGAGGATGTGATTGGATAACTGGACTAACCAGCTGACCAATCGCATCACATCATCTCAAATGTTGGTTTGGTGGTTCTGAAGCGCCTGAGTCAGTCTGTCATCAGAATGATTTTGTTTAAAGGGGATCTATAATTCCCATTTCACAAGATGTAATATCAGTCTCTGGTGTCTCCAGAATGTGTCAGTGAAGTTTCAGCTCAAAATCCCCCACAGATCATTTATTATAGCTTGTCAAATTTGCCCCTATTTGGGTGTGAGCAAAAACACACAGTTTTTGTGTGTGTCCCTTTAAATGCAAATGAGCTGCCACCTTTCCAGAAGAGGGCGGAGCTTTAACAGCTCAACAACAACAAAGCTGGAGAATCTCACGCAGCCAAAATGAGGATTGTCAGTAACGGTGTTCAGCCTTACATTGTTCAAACCGGAGTCGACACTGATGGAGAGACTCAGGAAGAAGTTACAACTTTTAGACGTTTCTGAATGGTTAGTGGATAAATTGATGTTGATTCAAGTTGATTCAACTCATCCACTAGCATGTGCCGTCATGTTCATCTTTTGTGTTGAATTGATCCTCGTTTGTGAAGCAGTCCGGCGTAAAATGACGGCATGACAACAACACTCTACTACAACAACTCTTCCTCTTCTCTAAAGCAGCCCAACATGGCCCCGCCCCCTTTGTTGCGTGTTCTCGGGGGCGGGGTTTATGTAAAGCGTATTGAGATAAGAAAATATCTCCCTTTGCATTGAACTTTGAGCGTCGTAACTTTGCAGATGTTGTTTATGCTCAAACAGCAACATTACACACTAACTTAAGTTAAAAAAGTGAAATTATAATCAACCAACCCTTTAATTCACAAACACCAGCATCCGGACACAAGAGAACATGACAGCGTTCTTTGCATTTCATAAATTAAATTCACAACTTTGGAAGGAAACTGCTGTCTGTCTGATATTCAGAATGAACACTGACATTTACACATTTTGCTGATCTAATGTCGACCACTCTAATGAAGCTGAACATGACACACACACACACACATACACACACACATACACACACACACACACACACTTCAATAAAGAGGGAAAATTCCAGACTCTAAATAAATAACCAATTATACAGTATGTAGGAAGTTCAGGCAGACTTCAGATATACAAACAGTAACAGGATGGTTAATGTTAATGAGATGATTAAGAAAGCATCTGATCATAGTGATGTGGATATTTTTGCACATTTGCATAATGCCCGCCCACTTGCTGCTCTGGCCCGCCTTCAAAGAACATATGACATTTCGAGTCGCTGCTGTTTTTCTTCGCTGTTAGAGCATAAAACATTGCATGGACTTTAAGAGTGAGAATCGGTAATTTTAGCATGATACTTAAGCCACGATACAATATTATTGCTATTTTAAACATTTTGCGATATGCAGAGTTTTGAAATAACATATTGCGATTTATTACCTTTTTTCAACTGCAAATGTCCTCAAAGGAAAATTTTGTCTGCATATATTTTGGTAATATAAAATTAGCAAACAGGTTCGCTCCCGTGTGTATCTATGTAAGCGCTCGGTGAAGAGCGTCATTTATAACTATTTACTGTTTTTACAGCGTTGATCATTGAAGCCAATCACAGACATATCTGATGAGCGTGTGAACACAATAGCCAATCAGAGGGGTTTACGAATCCACTCAACAGCGCTCAAAGCGACACATTTTTAAATTGCAGCACCGACTGGTTCTGAAGTCAGTACTTTTGACAACTCTAAACTTCACTAAATTTAAAGCTCATAAAACCTTCAAACTTTAATACGGCTTTGTTGAGCCAACATCAAAGTTTGTCCCAGCCAATTTTTTAGCTAAATTTTTGCAATTCAGTTTATTGCAGAGGAAACATTTCTCATTTTCATTTAGATTTGTTTAACTAATATTTATATTTGGTTGCTTATGTTTGTTTCTCAAATTTTGCACTTCATTTAAGTTAACAGAAATGTTTTTAATAGTTTTAGTTAATGATAATAACCCTGATGCACAGAACATAAATTCATCCAAACAGTTTTGGGATGTTCAAAGACAGTAAACATTGCTCAGGACTTCTTTTCCCTCATAACCAAAGAATGGAAAATATCTTTGCTGTGAGTATATGAGGGCCTTTAGGGCTCAGCAGAGCGAACAGCCTGTAAATCCCTCCAGCCGGTCCTCAGACAGCGTGTCCTCCAGCTCCTGCCGTTCTCTGCTTCCTCTCGCTGGCCTCTTCAACATGATCAAATCACTGTTTCAAAGACTGTTGTAGTGTTTATTCTCCTAGATGAAGATGGAAATTTTATGCAGTGTGTGATCACAAACAATATAATGACTAACGTTCCTCCAGCGGGAGTTATTCTCTATATCAGTGTCACTGTTTCTGAACTCCCTGAAACATTGAGTATTCTTCCGGGAATGAACACATCAAAATATTCCTCATGTGAATAATTCATGCGCAGAATAAAGGGGCGTGGCCTGGTTGAGTTAGAGTGTGTTGAAACTGGCAGTTATGGTAAGCACTTGACCAATCACAGCACACTGGTCCAGCCAACCAATCAGAGCACATTGTGCTTTTCAGAAGGAGGGGCTTCATAGAGACAGGAACTAAACAGAGCGTTACTGACAGACTGGGAAGAGAGGAGCTGCAACAATGGAGAATATGAGCAAAATAATCAACATTCAAGCAGGAAAGCATTATGGTTGAGCCCAAAAAACAAGACTAAACAAAGCGTGTGAAGACTTCTGTTCTGAGTGCAACGTTTGAGGGGGTTCGGTTTGTGCCAAACGCAAAAGTTTATAAATAATCTTATTAATAAAAACATAAAAACACTAAAGTACACAAGGACAGTCAAAGATGTTCTTTATATGACAAGAAGGCTATAATCTATATTATTATATTATATTATATTATATTATATTATATTATATTATATTATATTATATTATATTATATTATATTATCATTATTATATCATATTATATTATATCATATTATTATATCATATTATTATATCATTATATTATATTATATTATATTATATTATATTATATTATATTATATTATATTATATTATATTATATTATATTAATTATATTATATTATATTATATTATATTATATTATTTTATTTTATTATAGGCTCCAGCATGAATGTAAAGTCGACCAAGTTTAAACTTGAATAAAAATAGAAATATTTTTAAAATATTTTGATATTTGCACATCTTAATAATGCACATCTGTGATTTTTCTGTTCTTCATGTGCTTTTTTTAAAAATAAAATGAATGTATATTAATTATGGCAATGGTATGTATGTATAGTCTTTAGCATCACATCTAATGTAAGTCTATAAATAGTATATTTCCTCCGACTCTTTCTACAGTCCAGAATGTTGAATCCTGTTCTCTGTAGTAAAGAGTCTCTGTCTGTGTGCGTCTCTCTTCCTCTGCTCTCGTTATGTGTCTCTCACACTCATGTTGTTCTTTCCTCTGAATTATAAAGTAATAAATGCCGTCGGAGCGAGGGCTGCCTGTTTATATGTGGTGTCTCTCACACGGGTCTGTTGCCAGGCAGAAACTATGCGGCAATCTCTTGTCATTTCCTCACTGGCGCTCATTCTGTTCTGCGCACCTTCCTTTTCCCCGATTCACTTATCAGTGAGGAAAGGTGGCTGATCGAGTATACAAATATACATATACTTACATTATTATAACATCTTCTCATAATCTCTCTCTCTCTCTCTGTTCTGAAATACGAACATGTCTTCATCGTCACACATTTGTTTGAAGAGTTAGCCTGTTTTGTAAGGTTATATTTGTTTTGTAATGTAAAACAGCTCTTATTACTTCACTTTACTTTTACAATGGCACCTACACTGTAAAATAGCATTTTTTTTTATTTTAAACTCTATAGTTATTTACTCTGTTTATCCAATTGATCCAATGTCTTTGAATTGACTAAATAAAAAACTCAACTTTCAAAGTGGGTAAAACCCAACATGCAAAAAATAGACAAAATATGAGTTGAGATTTTTTTGCAGTGTATTTTCTGCTAAAATATAATCGTGACTGCAGTTGCATGCATGTTTATTACTGTAAAACCATAATCAGGACCTTACACTAATATGGTAAATGCACTAAATGATGTTTGTTTTCTTACAAAAAGTTTGAATTAATCCAACACTACAATTTGTGTAAAAAATCAAATGAATGTAAAAGTGAAATGAAATGAAAGTATTATCATTTACTATAATGTATATACACTATCTACAGTATAATTTTACTTTTCTGGTGACAATTTTATGGAATGTAACATTTTTTGTAACTTTTTTTATTAGATTTAATTATGAGATGAAGTTAATTAGAATACAAACAGAAAAAATGAAAAAAATACATACACATTACCAGTCAAAAGTTTGGGATCGGTAAGATTTTTAATGCTTTTAAAAGAAGTTTCATCTGCTCACCAAGGCTGCATTTATTTAATTAAAAATACAGTAAAAACATTGTATAAATATATTTACAATTTAAAATAACTGTTTTCTGTTTGAATATATTTTATAAAGTAATTTATTTCTGTGATCAAAGTAATGATTTTCAGCATCATTACTCCAGTCTTCAGTGTCACATGATCCTTCAGAAATCATTCTGATATAATGATCTGCTGCTCAAGAAACATTTATGATTATTTTCAATGTTGAAAACAGTTGTGTATTTTTTTTTTCAGGATTCCTTGATGAATAGAAAGTTCAAAAGAACAGCATTTATCTGAAATACAAAGCTTCTGTAGCATTATACACTACTGTTCAAAAGTTTGGGGTCAGTAAGAATTTTTAGTTTTATTTTTTTGAAAAGAAATCAAAAACATTTATACTTTTATTCAGCAAGGATGCATTAAATCAATCAAAAGTGGCAGTAAAGACATTTATAATGTTACAAAAGTTTATATTTCAAATAAATGCTGTTCTTTTGAACTTTCTATTCATCAAATAATCCTGAAAAAAAATATTGTACACGATAAATGTTTCTTGAGCAGCAGATCAGCATATTAGAATGATTTCTGAAGGATCATGTGACACTGAAGACTGGAGTAATGATGCTGAAAATTCAGCTTTGATCACAGGAATAAAT
Source organism: Chanodichthys erythropterus (assembly GCF_024489055.1). Taxonomy (NCBI): domain Eukaryota; kingdom Metazoa; phylum Chordata; class Actinopteri; order Cypriniformes; family Xenocyprididae; genus Chanodichthys; species Chanodichthys erythropterus. The sequence continues at coordinate 38,947,165 of NC_090236.1, forward strand.
TACTTTATAAAATATATTCAAACAGAAAACAGTTATTTTGAATTGTAATAATATTTCACAATATTACTGTTTTTACTGTATTTTTAATTAAATAAATGCAGCCTTGGTGAGCAGACGAAACTTCTTTTAAAAACATTAAAAATCTTACCGATCCCAAGCTTTTGACTGGTAGTGTGTGTGTATATATATATGTGGGTATCTATATATGGATATTTTATATATATATATATATATATAATATTAGAGAGACAGAGAGAGAGAGGGAGAGAGAGAGTATATATATGTAAAGGAATGTCCCATTTTATATGGTAGAAGGTCGGAGTCACCAAGTTTTCGGGAACTGAATCTTGAGGTTTTTTAGGTAATTGAAAAAAGTTATTAAATATTTTGTCTCCAATTATTTAAATAGCAGATTTCATTCAAATTATGACTAGCAATTTTAGAAAATAGTTTATAGTTAAATATGAAAATGTTTTGTTAGAAATTACCATGGTAAAATTTTAGTTTTAAATCTTTAAGTGAATTTAAATAATTGAAATCCATATTTTTTTTTTTCTGTTTCAGTCACTACAAAATATTATAGAATTATAATAAGCCGAAAGGAGCTTGCTTGTCATTACTGATTTATGTTTTTGCCCTAATGTTTCTTTAAGAGACTTATTCTTTATTAACTTGATTAAATTAAGGTGAAAAAACAACATATGTTGTTCTGTATGACTGAGATGAACAGAGATGCGTGACACAGAATGACCAGCTGACACAGCAAACATTAATGACATTCACCCCATGTCGTAATTATCGTGATTACAAGATTTTAACTTGTAAAAAGCGTTTACGTTCTCGTAAAACTCATAATTACAACCTGTAAGCTGGGAATTTTCTGAGAACTCCTACTTGTACCACCTGACCACTGCAGATTCATTTTGGCATTGATAGTGTTGCCATAGAAGTGCATAATTCCCAGTCCGAGGGCGTGAACAGTGGCAGAACGTCACATGTGTCATCTCGAAATTACAGTAACTATGACATAGCGTGAACACAGCCTTAAATACACAGAGGAAGGTAATCAAACAAACAGGGAACAGGTGTGTACTTAATCAGAAACCAGGGAAACAAACTATGAACTAGAGCTCAGGACAGGGAAAAACCATGACAAAGAAACTAAACAATGAAACTGTATGTGTGACAATGACTGGCTGATGTTGGTCAGGAGGGTTGCCAGATGACACTAATCCTGAAGCATGCGACGGGAGCGGCTCAATCATGACACAATAGAGGAAACAAGATCCTGCAGCAGTTTCGCTTTGTATCTGTGGAACAGCAGGGGAAACCCAGGAAACACTAGCGCTCGTGCATGACAACTCAGAAACTCAGTACAAAACAATAAAACACAATTCAGCTGGTGGGTTGTGTTTTGGTTCTTTGGAAAATATGATATGGGTTTTTTTGTCTTTGTGCGCCTGCTTTGGAATCATTTGTTCAGCATAATTGAGCATTTGTGCTTTGTTGCACATTTTTACAGCACAAAATATTGAAGTGCAAACAGTGCTGATTTTCTAGGGTTTGACCTTTTAGAGTTTTGGTAGCCAGTGGTTTTCAGAAGAAAAGGGGAAATGGTGTGTAAGGTTATTTAAACAAAAAGTGATTTGTCTGCATGTCGTTGTGTCAGTGCTTTCACAAAAGTTTGTTTCTAAGGCCTCTAAATGATCAACATGATCAAAACTTTACTGATAAACCTGTCGCACATAATCTACTACATGCCTGCTGTCATCTGATTGATACTTTATACTGTTTTTAGTAAGAAAAATATAAGATATTTATATAATTAAGTAAAAAAATGTGGTGTAAAAATATTGTAGTTCACTTGTTGTTTTGCCGTGAAATCTTTGATGGTTTTTCAAAAGTAAACATAAGAATAACTTTGATATTGTTAGTAATATTTCAAGATGAACTGGACTGAAGCGACTTCAGTTTACTTTTTTTTAGAAAAAGCATGAGTATTTAATATGATCATCAGGCTTTTGAATGTTTATTTGTTTATCTCTCAGTCATCATTGTATTCCGTTGCATTATATGTTTGAAAAAGACATTATTGGAAGATATTGATATTTATATCATTTTCTGTAAGTATCTGCTTTACTGTTATAAAGATTGATTTACATTACAAGCATCAGAATTTCAACATTTGGCCATATTAATATCTGAATCTGCAGCAAATGTGTGCCTCTGAATAAATTTTAGGTGTTTTCCTCCTCGAGTTCGAGCTGCATATTCTCACCGTACCGTGCTATATGAGTCACAAAAGCCTGATGCATCATGATACAACACATAAAACACATAGGCAACTTTTTTTTATATTTTATTCCATCTCTCTCTCTCTCTCTCTCAAAAAAAAAAGTTTTTCTGACCTGTGATTTCATATGTCAGACTTTATAGGGTTAAAACATAGACATGAAAACAGTAATGTCATGCAATGTAAAGATGAGAGAAAAACAACAGCAAACAAACAAAACAATTTACCCCTAAAAAGACTAGAGCCTGTAAACAACCGCTGACAATCATTAGGGTCATGCTAGCAAGTTTTGCATGGTCAAACCTCAGTTTTTTCTATGAAAAATATTAGTTTTACATAAGAACTATATCCCCCTCTTAGTGGCTGCTGTGTTGAAATCACATGACTCACCTTATCTTGGCAATACCCCATTAGCAAACACTTCCTTTTGGGTTCATTGTGGGTGACAAATACACCTATGAATACGCTATACCACGGCATTGGGAACAAAATTACCATTTTGTGTGATTATTATTATTATTATTATTATTATTATTCTTTAAAAGTGAAGGGAAAGAAAAAAGGAAAATCTGTTCAAGAACAAAATCCCCTAAAACACTCCTAACAGATGTCATTTTGATTTTAACACGTCTGAATGTGTTTTTTTGTATTTGTAAGTTATACCACCTGTTCTTGCTAAAAATATTCTGAATTTAGTACAAGCATGTTGATTATTCATTAAAACAAAAACAATCCAAAAACAACAAAAAATGGCCACCAAATTATTGACAATAATGGCACATTTTAATATTATGTTTCTGCCAGTTGTGACAGAAAAGGTTGAAATGTTTTGAATAATCATTGTATCCCATCTTTCTGTCCCAACAGTGGAACCTAGTGTGTGACTCTGCCTGGATAGTTCATATTGCCAAATTCTCCCTGTTGGTGGGCTCCATCTTTGGATACTTGGTGTTGGGAGTTCTGGCAGATTGGTGAGTATGTCTAAAAATAGCTGGTGTAGTCGATAGTTACCTCGGGACGGGCATCCCGAGAAACAGAAAAGCAAATGGAAAATAATTAGTGTAGCTGCTGTTCATAACATTAAGCAAAGATAGTCATGGTCAATTGATCTGATATAACTGGAGTAACAAGAGATGTATTATGTAAATGCTTCGCTAAAGAGATGACTTTAATCTAGATTTAAACTGGGAGAGTGTGTCTGAGCCCCGAACATCATCAGGAAGGCTATTCCAGAGTTTAAGAGCCAAATGTGAAAACGCTTTCCCTCATTTAGTGGACTTAGATATCATAGGTACAACCAGAAGCCCAGAGTTTTGTGACCTTAAAGAGTGTGAAGGGTCTTATAGGTCAGTAGCAATACTTTGTAATTGATACAGAACTTAATGGGTAACCAGTGTAGAGATGATCAAATTGGTGTTACAGTATCATATTTTCTTGACCTGGTAAAAACTCTAGCAGCTGCATATTGGATTAGTTGTAGCTTGTTTATTGAGGAAGCAGGACAACCAGTTAGTAATTCATTACAGTAATTTAGTCGAGATGTCATGAACGTGACACCACAGCTCAGAAAGGACAAGTTGCTGTTTAATATAACACCCAGGTCTTTAACTGTCAGGATGGAGTAACAGATGCAGATTGTAGTCTGAGAGTTTCTGTGTACAAGTTTTTGGTCCAATAAGTAATACCTCAGTCTTACAGAGGAAAATTACAGGTCATCAAATATTTTATATCTTTAACTTTCTCTGCCAACTTGGATAATTTGGAGATTTCATCTGGTTGTGATGAAATATATAACTGAGTAGCATTGACAGTGGAAACTTAATTCCATATTTTCATATTTTCCTGTAATATTGCCAAGTGGCAGCATATATATTGAAAATAGCAGAGGGCCTAACACAGATCCTTGTGGCACTCCATATTTTACTGACTTTTATCTTTGATTTTTCCCCGTTTAAACAGACAAAATGGTAACCGACTGATAGGTACAATCTAAAGCACTTTAATGCCTGTCCCTGAATACCAGTGTAATTTTGTAGTCAATCTAAGGGTATGTTATGATCTATAGTGTTGAACGCAGCACTGAGATCAAGAAAAACTAGTATTGAGACATGTATCTGTATTAAGTCTGATTTTTTTTGCATGAAGGAGCACAATTATCTATCTATCTAGCAGCTTTTTGATTAAATGGTTCTTCTTTTGCCTTTTCTAACATTCAGGTTTGGAAGGCACCCGGTCCTGATCCTGTCCGTCTTCTTCATGTTAGTCTTCGGCATGACAGTGGCCTTCTCTGTCAACGTCCCAATGTTCAGCACCCTGCGCTTCTTTGAAGGGTTTTGCTTGGCAGGAATCACACTGTCCCTCTATGCCCTGAGTGAGTACTCTCTGTAATTCAACACCCGAATGAAGTCATGGTGCTCTTAGATTAAGCAGATTTAGAAGACAACATACCTTTGCATTCTTTGAGTCATCATTCTTCATTTTTGTGTAATTTTCATGTAGTATTGTTTTTTAGGAAATGCATTTAGAGGGCATTACTTACACAATATATACACATTCACATTATATATGCTTACTAATACACATTGCACTGTACACAAAATGTACAAGTACATTAACAGACAGAATGATACTGAGATATGGATACAATTCAAATCTGTAGGAATATTTAGCATTCAAACACCTGTTTTTACATATTGACATATACAGTTCTCTGCTTAATGCATTGATCACTGTTTTTAGCTTTTGTTTTTAGCTCTTTATCTTTCTACTTTGGCCACAAGTGTGACAAATACCCTGAACAGTCCTTGTTATAATGTGGGTCATGTTTGGGAGCCACAGAAAAGGATCAGGGTGTTTAAGTGTACAAAACACTGGCCAATTGGATGGAGAAAGAGGAGTGCTGTAACAGAGCATTTTATCCAAATCTTGCTTTGTGAAGGTCACATGATGCTAAACTCCCTTATGCTTGACTGACTGGATTGTGTGATTATTTTCAATCCTTCATCAGAAAGTCATTGCTGCTCTAGAGGAAAGGAAAGGGATGTTGTTTGAATGGTGTTTCTTACTGGACTGTTATGGATTCTGAGATTATTGAATGACAATGACTTCTAACTCATCTCTCTTCGCCTCAATATTTACACAAATATGCTATGTCTGCTAACAATTGTTTGTTAAAAAAATTGCTCTTCTTTGTTAGTATTACGTAGTACTAAGTTAGCAGTGAATTTTGAGTAAATGCATTGTGTTTGTGTGGCTGTTGGCCTTATAGATTTGTTCATTCTGCAACCTGAATTCTGGAAATGTTGGAAAGTTTTTTTAAATTGGAATTAGATTAAACTTAAAAGATTTTCAAATCACATGAGCCAATATTTTATTCACAATAGAACATAGATAACATAAATGTTTAAAGTGAGAAATTTTACAATTTTATGCACAAAATGAAACATATTTATATTTAGAGCATATGTTGCTCTAAAAACTTTATATACCTTTCAGCATTCATAATGCCATAGAGCCCAATTTGGACTCGTCTGACCATAGAACACTTTTCACCTTTGAAACATTTTAAATGAGCCTTGGCCCACAGGACATGACAGCGCTTCTGGACCATATTCACATATGGCTTCCTTTTTGCATGATGGAGCTTTAGTTGGCATCTGCAGATGGCACGGCGGATTGTGTTTACAGACAATGGTTTAGTTGGCATCTGCAGATGGCACGGCGGATTGTGTTTACAGACAATGGTTTAGTTGGCATCTGCAGATGGCACGGCGGATTGTGTTTACAGACAATGGTTTAGTTGGCATCTGCAGATGGCACAGCGGATTGTGTTTACCGACAGTTGTTTAGTTGGCATCTGCAGATGGCACGGCGGATTGTGTTTACCGATAGTGGTTTCTGGAAGTATTCCTGGGCCCATTTAGTAATGTCATTGACACAATCATGCTGATGAGTGATGCAATGTCGTCTGAGGGCCAGAAGACTATGAGCATCCAATAAAGGTCTTCAGCCTTGTCCGTTACACACAGAGATTTCTCCACTTTCTCTTTTGATGGTTATGCACTGTAGATGATGAGATTTGCAAAGCCTTTGCAATTTGGCGTTGAGGAACATTGTTTTTAAAGTATTCCACAATCTTTTTATGCACTCTTTGTGCAGGCATCAAAATTTGAAATGCGCTCATTTAGTGTATAAAAGTGAAAAATGTCTTAGTTTAAACATTTGTTATGTTATCTATGTTCTATTGTGAATAAAATATTGGCTCATGTGATTTGAAAGTCTTTTAGTTTTCATTTTATTTAAACTGAAAAAAGCGTACCAACATTTCCGGAATTCAGGTTGTAGACTGTTTTTAGTCAACAACTAACTCAATATATATGATTTGTGGTCTTCCCCTTAGACACAAAGGTTAATTGGCGTCTCTCAACTCTATTGTACTGTCTTCTCAGTTCGTTATATTGATTCAGATGGATTACTCATAGACTAAAGGTGACCTTCTACATGCTTAACAGTGAAGACATTTTCTGATGAGTGATAATCCTCTTTAGATGAACCCTGTCATTTCAATGGCCCTTGCAGTAATAGGGTTTGCCTCCAGTGCCTCACCTGACTGTCTGATGGCCCTCTTGCAAGCTTTGGCTACATGTTGTAATTACCTTACAGTGGGTGCGGTGGACTCTCAATTTACTTGTCATAGTAATTTGCTCGAGTCCATCAACCTTGAAAAGACTCCCCAGCTCTCCCAAAAATAGACCTGGCCTGGACTAGTGGCGTGCATCAGACATTTCCAAATGTTAAGGGGCTGTTTTATGATTCTGAATGGGTGCTAATGAAATTATACAATAAAAAGGGTGTTGAAACAATTTTTCACTGAGAAATTGATGTTTTCCTGTTTTACTGTACTTGCCCTTATGATATTCAACACTCAAATGACTATTTTTTCTGCTATGGAACACAAAACAGAACGAACCAGAAAGTATATGACTTATGCCTTAAATTTGATAAAGTCTTCTGAAGTCATATGATAGCTTTTTCATGAGCAGACCCTAATTTGTCATTCACTGATAATCACCTTCTGGCAGCACTCATATATTATTCTTATTCAAACTTGGTGGGTGAAGGGGGGAATTTCTGTTGCTATGCAAATGTCTTCCTTGACAAGCCCCACCCTTGAGCCTGATGCCTCTGGCATGAGACCAGGACAAAGTTGTACAGATACAGATGAAAAACAGTCTATTTGAAAGTTTAAAAAAAAAGTAATGTGCAGAGTCGGCTGTTGGCTATCCACTAGCATCCTCATTCATCTCAGTGACAGTATAAGAAGTGCTTGCTGCCGTATTTCCACAAGCCAATAACCTGAGCTGTAAATTCCATGTGACTAATCTAAAGCCACAGGGAAATTACATCATGTTAAAGCTGATGGCCAGATATCATCACAAGAATGCACATTGTTCCAAGCCCTTCACTATTGACTGTCCTGAGCTGTGGTGTCAAAGGCATCATACATACAGCACACAGTCTGTTGTCACTGGTCTACTGTGTTCTGATTGGTCAGATGGTTATGAACTCCCATTACTGTCTGAATTTCAGCTCTGGATCTCCCTCTCCAGTGCGTTTGCAGTGTTTGGTTCACTGTGTTAATATTTGTAAACCTGTGATGTGCAAGCAGGCCAGGGTCATTTGATAACATTGGCCAGTGTTTATGAAGGCATCTTCTGAGTGTCAATTGTATATGTTTTTTTGTTCATTTGACATTGCTTCAGTATCTGACAATATGGGGAAATGCCTTTCTCTGATCTACTGTATTCTGAAGCCCTGCTGAAGTTGCATAGGAGCCTGTTGCATAGTAACCTCACGAATTGCGTAACCTGTCTGGGTAGCATCCACGCAGAAGCAGCTCTCATGAAAACAGACTGGCCTCACTGTGTGGGCATGAGCTTCAGGAAGCGCTGGTCTCGCATCGCCCATCGCCAATCTGTGTTTGAGCAAAATGTCAAGAGGAGATTTAAAATCCAAATATACTTGGCTAGAGTGGAAAGACAAGAGGTTAGGTATAAATGTAAGTATAGTATCTAACAACATTGACTTTAGATAGTCAAAGATTCATTCTGGTTTTGATCTTTCCTCAGGTAGACTGTATATTATCTGTGTCTGTTGCGCTAATGTGTGGCATGCTGTTGAGTTCTGCTCAAATCTTAATTGTAAATAAAAGTAATTGGCTGAAAACAAGAATAAACAGTAATACGTGAGCACTAGCCAATAGGATTACTTCTTTCGCACTAGACCCCCCATCTGCCAAAGCAACCCGCTTGCAGAGTCTTCTGCTTGGTCTTAAAGGCTCTGTTTTTTTTTAAATGGTTATATTTGCAAATCGGACAATGATTTGTCAAAAAATAACCATTAATTTCCACTCAACAGCTCACAAAAGGCAGCAGAGAAGTCTGTAGATTGAGAGCAGTTCAAAAGAGGAACTGAACAGAACTGAAACTAGGCAATAACTCCAGAATCCAACAGGAACAACCATAGATTGAACACCAGACTGACTGAAACACGACTAGGCTAGACTGACTGGAACTGGTTGGAGACGGACCAACTTGGGGAATGATTCCCCAAATAACTGAGAACAAGATGAGAATATAAAGGAGAGAGAACAAGGACAGGTGGAAATAATTAATGTCAGTGTGGTCATGAATCAACTCAACAGAGGAGACTGGGGTTCGCCACACACAGCGGGTCGATCTATCCTGGACAACAACATGTTCTGTATTTTCACCCCAATAATGTTTATTAGAAGCACACTTATGGATTATAAATAAATGTACTTACTGGCGTTGCCTCAGAGGATAAAATACTTGGCACTGCCATGGATTTCAACACAAAAGATTTAGGGAAAACTGGCAGCGTGTTGAGCATGTTGAAAACAGTGACACAAACAAACAAAACTTTGTCATTTAATCGCTCTTGTAATTGATGGTGTCACTGCCAAGGAGGCCATCCCTGAAACCTCTGCCTGCCCAGTTATGGCTCTTTACCTGCCCTATTATGGCCAAAGAGGTTGTTTCTGTTTCATGATGTCCCAGGATAACAGTATCAATCACAGATGTGATTATTCGGGGTGCTTCAGGTACTAGGTTGAGACGACTGCTGGCTATATTTCACACACACTAAAAAAGTGTTACGTTTCTCTCATCCTTCGAGTCCTTAGCTAATGAGTGCACTGATTCAATCATGTTGTTTTGTGTGTACGTGAACAGAGACCTTTCAATGTATATGGTGTCCTAAGATAATAAGATGGCCTAGATAACAACACTATATGCTTAGGGTCATTATGGGGTTAGATTAGCCAAGACAGATGCTCAGTGAAACAATCATGTCCGTGTCCATCACACATCATGTTGCTTTAGTGAAATGCCTTTTAGACACAAACCTAGACTTCCAGGAAAAAAAACTAATAGTCCTACTTGGAAATGAATGGGCCTCTTTTGGAAAAATACTATGGAAGTCAATTGGGGCCAGAAACTGTTTGGTTAACCACATTCTTCAAAATATTGTCTTTTGTGTTCGACAGAAGAAGGTCATACAGGTTTAGAAAAAGTTAAGGGTGAGTAAAGGGCGACATTTTCATTTTTGGGTGAACTATCGCTTCAAACCTGCTTTTTGAGTCATGAAAACAAACTGATAAATGATCAAATCGGCAAATAAAACATTGCAATCACTTTGCATTGTTTCATTTATTTTCTTGTTAATAAATGCTTTTTATTGTATCTATGTTTGTTTTCTTGCTATCAAATCTTTAGCTCTTTTGTAATCGTAGAGAAGATGTGCAGTCAGTGTTTTGTTTGCTGACTGGAGTAAAGTTCAGTTGTTGTGCTGAGATTGTGTTCTTCAGAACTACATCAACAGCTGTTTATCTGTGACCTTTGACCAAATCTAACACCACCTGCACTTGACGAGCAGGTGTAACACTGTGTTTTTTCTCCAATTACTCTCTCCCTTCTCTCTTCATGTATGCTAGACACCGAAACACTGTTAAACCATTATAAATCAACTCAAAGATACCACCAGCTTCACATTAACATTTTATTGCATTAAAGATATACATTTTATCACTCAATCAAACTCAAATGCATTGCTAGCCCCATTCTCTTCCTGTTTGAGCTACAGGAACACTTATGAAAAACAAATTCTGTTATCTTTTACTCGCCCTCATGTCTTTCCCTGACACAGAAAGCCGGTGGTCCTGGCATGATGGAATGCATTTCAATATGTGACATAATGGCATGAAGCCATGAGTGACTCATGTGACAGGGGAAGGTCATAATGTCAGCCTCAGGCCAGACAAACAACCCAGATCCCTCATGGCGCCCTCTTCTGGTGCACAGAAAACCAGTCGTACTGATCGGCAGCCACAGATTTAGAGTTATTATTAGTCATTGTAATCAAAGTCTTGAACGTTGGCGGGTAGCAAAGTTGTTTACTATTATTATTATTATTTTTTTTTTAAGGAATTAAAGGGAATAAAGAGTAATAAAAGAAGTTCTAGGTCTGATTGTAGTTATGAAGTAATCAATTTAAACTATTTGCAATTATGTCAAGTATGTGGAAAATGCAAAACATTTCTTGTCTCGTCACATTCAGTTATGAATGAATTGAATAATGTAAATCAGGAGTGTCCAATCCTGATACTGGAGGGCAACTCCAATTAAAAGGGACCTATAATGTCCCTTTTACAAGATGTAATATAAGTCTCTGGTGTCCCCAGAATGTGTCTGTAAAGTTTCAGCTCAAAATACAGCACAGATAATTTATTACAGCTTGTCAAATTCGCCCCTATTTGGGTGTGAGCAAAAACACGCTGTTTTGGTGTGTGTCCCTTTAAATGCAAATGAGCTGCTGATCCCGCCCCCTTTCCAGAAGAGGGCGGAGCTTTAACAGCTCAACAACAACAAAGCTGGAGAATCTCACGCAGCCAAAATGAGGATTGTCAGTAACGGTGTTCAGCCTTACATTGTTCAAACCGGAGTCGACACTGATGGAGAGACTCAGGAAGAAGTTACAACTTTTAGACGTTTCTGAATGGTTAGTGGATAAATTGATGTAGTTGCTGTGGAGTTGATTCAACTCATCCACTAGCATGTGCCGTCATGTTCATCTTTTGTGTTGAATTGATCCTCGTTTGTGAAGCAGTCCGGCGTAAAATGACGGCATGTCAACAACACTCTACTACAACAACTCTTCCTCTTCTCTAAAGCAGCCCAACATGGCCCCGCCCCCTTTGTTGAGTGTTCTCAGGGGTGGGGTTTATGTAAATTTGAGGGTTTGTGATGTCACAAACCCGGCGAAGAAGCTCGTTGTAGTCCTTAAAAAGTGATTTCTGTAAAAGAAAATATCTCTCTTTGCATTGAACTTTGAGCGTCGTAACATTGCAGATGTTGTTTATGATCAAACAGCAACATTACACACTAACTAAAGTTAAAAAAGTGAAACCATAATCAAGGCCCCCATTAAACACACCTGCACCAGCTAATCAAGATCTCACTAGGCATACTAGAAACTGCAGGCAGGTGTGTTGAGGTAAACTGGAGCTAAACTCTGCAGGACAGAGTTAAAAATTAATAAATAATGGCATATCATTTCATAATGCCCCACCTTCTTTGATTTAATTGACCATCTCAGTCATTTTGACATTGACAAGTGCTGTTAGACCGCTGAGGCATTGTCCCCCTCAGTGTCAATGGTGGTTATGACCCCTAACTTAATTATAAAACAGTAAAAATGGTAGGTTTAGTGTTAGGGGATGGAATATACAGTTTATACAGAATAAAAATCATGTCTATGGAAACAAAACTGTGTGTTTAGTGGTTTTTCAGGAGCGGCTGAGCTGTGGGGACATTGGGGATTTGGATCAGATGGTTTAAGAAGCTCAAGGTTCTCTCTTCTGGCTTTGTCCAAAACCTAGTAAGCTGCCTTCATAGGCAGCTTTTTGAAAAATTATAGGGGTGACGGTTGTTCCAAAAGCAAGAGACATGAGGTTCATTTATGAGGTTCAGTTCCAGTTGAGATAATGTTGACTTAGAAGTCAGCGGTCTAAAGTCTGTAGGCCGTAGACAACAAAGCAAATGACTAAGGTTTTGAGCAGAAGGGCTTTTCTCACTGCTCTTAACCCGGGTTATCATCGCCCTAAACCTCGCTTTTAACTCCAGGTAAAGTAGCGTTTCACACTTGTGATTTAGAAGCAGGTATAATGCTGCTATAAAACCCTGCTTTTGCACTGTTAACCCTGCACTGCAGTGCCAAACGATCTTACCGTACCTTTTTATGTTTTATGTCTTTTAGTCTATTGAAATTACACTCATTTTTACAGTGCAATGCATGATTTAGTAATCTGTACTGTCAGTTCATAAACCACACTCACAAATTTGTAAACTTGTTTCCATTTTAGCAACAGTTTTATAAACCGTACCCTTAATTTCGCAATCTGTACTTACAGATTCATAAAACCATACTTGCTTTTTTTTTATTTGTAGCAAATTTGTATATCTATAAAAGTCTTCCCACTGATTCACTGATATCTGATATGATTACAGTGAGTGCATTGGTTACTGATTATTATTTCTGATTTATTTAGCATACACTTTTTATCCAAAGCGACTTGCAAGTAAGAAATACAGAAATACTGCCTGGTGAAAAACACTCATGGCATATTCACCTTTGCCCACTGGCATTTACACATTTCAAAGAGTGATGTTTCATCAGAAAGCTCCCTTCCCTCTCAATAAAACTCAGTGGAAGCATTCACTCGTGCACGTAATCTTCTTAACAGATCTCCAAAACTGCAAGCACATTATCTGCTTTACACCCTGTTTGAAACAGCAAAACAAACCGTTTGCAAAACACTAAGCACACTTCTGTACATTAGACACATTATTCAAAAATAACAGCTCTAGTTTTTCACTTGAAAACACAATCTGTTGATGTAGAGCTTGAGCACTATGCTTTGCTTTAAAACAATTTCATGTGGAAAACATAAGACATTTTCATTTTATTTATTTGATTGGTCAGTGTCGTTGTGGATTTTGGTTCTTTTGCTGTTGACGGCTGTAAGGACCTTTGAAATAACATTTGGTGAAGTGATATGAAACTAATGCGGTCAAGACCTGCCTGGAACTACTTTAGCTGTGCTTTTACTGGAAACTAATCACACACATTACAACGTTTGACAACCAATCAGAATCAAGCATTCAGCAGCCCCATTAGTATAATTCTAAAATATTAAATAGGCACACTGTGTTTATACTGTATATCCTCTTGTATATATCATGTAACATATTTTGTTATAGTTTGTGTGCTTGTGTTCACTTTTGTTAAAGGGTCATTGATGTGACGTGTCATTTTTTTGTTCAAAGGCCTTAATAAAAAAATAAAAAAAGATATGACACCCAAAGTATGTAAGGTAGTACAACTAGATCTCTTTTATTGAATCCAAAAGGTTTTAATTATATTTTGTTACATATAAAGGTATTTTAAAGATTCTGAAGTGTCAAAAGGTCATTCGGTTTAACCGTCCAAAAACCAATACAGCCATTTAATTTGTGATTAAAATCTCTAAAAATGTAATAAATGTATATATTTTTTATTCTGGCATGATTTTATAACATCATATATCAACATAGTGCAAAATGGTATTAAAATTATGTGTAGAAGTCGTTGCTTTGTTATGAGAAACAATGTCCGGAAAAATAAATTTCATTGATGTCATTCGGAGTAACCAATATAAAGGGACCATTTTGGATCAAGTCATGTGATCAATATCGTGTAACAGGATGTGACATCATTCAGACACCTGCAAAGGACCACTTGGTCATGAAATACAGTAACTAACTCTCTTTTAACTATTTGAAAAATTTATGTTTTCACTTGTTCAAAACATCAGGTCATTCGGTGCAACCGCTATAAAACATGGAAAATGTTGTAATATTTTAAAAACTTGTACTAAATATAAAATGTTTGATTGTCCTTTTGTTAGCTAGATATCAGCCTGTTAGCATTGTTTGAAAATATCGTCATTCGGTAAAACTGAAATTTTGGTTAAACCGAATGACTCTTTTGGTGACAAATTTTGTCCATCTTGTAAAAAATGACCAAAAGCAGTGATAATTGATTATAAAATCCACATAATCTCATTGTTGACACTTTATAAAACTTGAAAATTATGTTTTCCATTATGTTTTTTTTTACACTTTTAAAAACCTTTTTCATCAATGACCCTAAAATACATGATGACATTTAGTATCTAATGCAATGACAGTCGGACATTTTTAAGTGTAACTGAAGTGTTTATGGATCGTTGTCCTGCTGGGGTTATATTAAACAAACGTCCTATCTTAATTCTTGATTTCAGATTAGAAAAAGTCTTAAGTGAAATTACTATGGTTACTAAACAGGTCGGACAGGATAGTTCCTGCTGTTCATCATCTACAGTTAATCTGAGAATAGCGCAGTTTTCCTGTCAACTCCGTGCCTGAGCTCTTTTGAGCGCAGAGAATCATCGGCTTTCCTGCTCCTCATTGAAATTCTAGGCTTTTCTGAGGGATTGTGCAGTCTCTGTGTTGCAGTCGGAGCATTTTCTTGAATAGCTCTGTCTCAAGCTGTTGGCCCATGTCAGCAACTGCTGTATGTTCTGTGAGTTTGCCATCATTTGATATCGCAGTATTGGTCTGTCATTGAAGACCAGCCCGGCTGTCGGCCGTGTGCTTCTGCATGATGAATACTAATGAGTTTGAGTTCATTGACAGATGACAGGACAGAAGCCTTTGAATCAGGCTCATGCATGTCTTTTTAAAGTCCCATAAATGAATAAACCCTTTGAAACAGTCTCTTTGGGTTTTTCACAAAAAAAGATTGCAAGTCAGTATGGCTTAAATGTTCTTTAAAAGCTTAAATAAAGTCGTGTTATGTTGAAATGGTGTTTGCAATGTGCCTCAAGTCACTTTAAAATGGCTTAAGTTTGAGTTATAATGATGACCCTGATCGGACGTGTTTTTGGTCCGCAGGGATCGAGCTGTGTCTGCCGGGATGGCGCTTCTCCATGACCATGGTGGCAAACTTCATGATGTTGGCCGGGCAGCTGCTCATGCCAGGACTGGCTGCCCTCTGTCGGGACTGGCAGATTTTGCAAGCCGTCATAATCTGCCCTCTCATACTCATGCTGTCCTACATCTGGTGAGTACCGCTGTTCAATGATCCTTTTGTTCGGCCATTTTTAAAACCAACATTTGACTTTATTTATTTTAATTGTTTGACTCTTTTGAGTTTACAATGAAAGTTTATAGCAAACATTGTACATGCATTCAATACTGCAGCGACTGAAATAAGAGCAGCAAACACATCAGCTGTTTCCACACTTCATTAAGCAGCATAATCATTATCATCTGTGCAAGTAATAAGAAAAGTTTCTTAAGAACCACATTAGCGCATAGGAGGATTATATAACACAATGTTTCTTTAGTAGTCTGGAGGAATAACTGCTGAAAACTGGGCTTTGCATCAGTTAAAGATCTAAAAATTGTCATCTGACCATACATGACTCTATTTTGTCATTTCATCTGAATATCAACATTAGTCAGATTTAGTCAGTCAAAACAGTTTCAAGGTTAAATGATCTAATTTTGTGTCTAAAATAGTGATCTATGACAATTTTTTTGTGTCTATTTGTTAATGAGGGATTTGTGGACACATTAATGTTTTTACATTTATGGACTAAAAGCTATAATTTTTATTTTGAAGTTAAAAAAAAAAAGATAAAAGTAGACCATTGGGGTAAGATGAACCACCACATGGCATGTTGTTACTAGTATTATTATTTTTAAATTGGGTAACACTTTATTTTACAGTGTCATTTAATGTTACTATAGTAATAACTATAAATTACCAGTACATGTAATTAGTTACTAAATTATTCTGTATTACTCGGTACTTAAATATATAAATACAGTGTAACCGAGACACCTTAAAATAAAGTGTAACCATAAATTTAATAACTATTGTAATTAATCGGGTTATTATTATTCAGTATTTTCTTGAATTAGATGTACATTTCAGACATCTTTGCTTTCATTAAAACGATAACACTTTTGTATTGGGATATTCATATATTCACTATTAACTATGACTTTTCCCTCAATAAACTCCTAATTACTGCTTATTAATAGTTAGTAAGGTAGTTGTTAAGTTTAGATTTTGGGTAGGATTAAGAATGCAGAATAAGGCATTAATATGTGCTTAATAATTACTAATAAACAGCCAATATCCTAGTAATACACATGCTAATAAGCAACTAGTTAAAAGACCTTAAAAATAAAGTGTTACCATTAAAACATATAGGTTAGTTGAGTGAAATAATTAAATTTGCATTCATAGTGTGTTGCTATTATGACATATCTTCAATTTCTATTATAATATCTTCAAATATGGGCAATTAAGTATGTAAATTATCATATGCCTATATAAGTCACAGAATAATTTTAGCTTTCAGATGAATCTCTTTTACTAGGATTCTGCTTTGTCTGTCATCAGTTATTCAATTATTATCAATTAAATTGTCAAATTAAAACACTTTAAAAGATATATAAATATTAATAATAATTATGCATATGCTAAACTTCATATTTAAATATGTTACAGTTCAAAAGTGAATCCACATCATTGTTCTTAAGGGGGCATCTTCTTCCCCTTGTTACCCTACTTCAAGCAATATTTCAAGCAATATATATATATATATATATATATATATATAATATAATTATTATTATTTTTTTTTTTTTCAGGTGTTATTAATGAACTATTTACCATCAACCATGATTAATTTAAGGGCAAAACAGTCCAGTAACAGGGGAGTTATCTAACTGGTTATTAGATATACAAAAAAAATATAAATTGCTCTATAGTTCATGTTAGTTAATGCATTAATTAATGTTAACCAATGAGATCTTATTGTAAAGTGTTATGATCACATGAGACATGGAACAGTTAACGTATTGTAGAAAGGGTCATTTTTAACCATTTCATTCTTTACTTTATTGTTTATAAATTTTGTAACAGTTTCTTTGTTTCAGTGTTTTAGTCATTTATTTAGCAACTAACATTCAGTGATGAACATTCAGATTAGATTAGGTTAGTGCCTGTAGTTTAATACGATGTGATCATATGTAGTAAAATATATCCTTCATGCTTCAGGATTTTTCCAGAATCTCTGCGCTGGCTGCTTGCAACTCAGCAGTACAGCCGCTCCAAATGGATCATGGAGCGCGTCGCCAAGAAGAACGGGATCAATCTAGAGGAGGATGCTGAGGAACTCGTGACAGGTATACAACCAAAGACAAGACAAATGTTGGGCTGTATTTATAATGAGCAAAATATGATCAATAACCAGTGAAGCCAACTGTCGCAACTATAATATAATAACAACAATCACCACCAACCACCCGAGAGCGCTCCATTCGACCGAAGCCGACTGCACAGTGTATTCCGCCATCTTAAGTGAGATTCCAATCCGGAGTGAAAATGTTCATTTTGAACTGAAGGGCACTGCGAAAGGCATCGAATATATTTATTAGATACATAACGTGTGTACGTATTTTAAATTAGAAAGTAAGAGTGTAGGGACCCTGAGAGTCGGAACACTCCTTAGGTTTCTTTCTCATTTTTGATAATGCACTGCAAAAGGCTTTTTGATATCCTCAAATTGCAAACCATTAACCACACTTTTTTATTATTTATTTATTTATTTTTATATTTTCAAAGGAAGATTTGTTTTTTATGCAACAGTTTTGTCAAATTTGCCAAGGGAAATGTGATGACTCAGCAGCTTTTCTCATGTTTCTCTAATGTTGTTCAAAACTGGTATGGCTTTTTTTCAGTGGAACACAAAACTGGTTTTGCTAATTGGAATAATATCCCGTTTCAATATTCTGTCAGTCAGAGGCGTCACCGCAGGTGAATGATGCTTGCTCAATCTAAAGTCAACACTGTAGGTTGTGGTTGTGCTGCGGATGGACGGCTGCTGACAATGTAAACACTCAATGAGCCAAAGAGACTATCTGTGACTACCAACAGGAGCAAAAGTCAGCATTACATCACAGTGTATCCTGTTTATTTTCTTAATGCATGGTCATATTTGTGAATGAAGAAACAATCAAGCAGTTTAGATTTTATATACAGTCAAACCAAAAATTATTCTAATAGTTAATATAATAATAATATAATATATAATAGTTCATTTATGTAAGTGAGGATAGCAAAATACAGTAAACTGTGACATATTATGCCCAAAAATTCTTCATACAGTGGACTACCAGTAAAATTACTAAAAATTTGGAACCAAAAATTATTCAGACACTTTGACCTGACCATGTTTTGCTTAAGTGTTATCTGATATATAGTTTCTGACACAGTTTAATAATGAGATCTTGTCATATTTTATTACAATTTTTTTAAACTATAGTGAATAAACTGTAATAATGAATGAAATGTTCAAGGTGTCTGAATAAATTTTGGTTTGACTGTATCGTTTTACATAAGAATACCAAATATAGGCAGATTAAATTGTACATACTTATATGTCCAGCTTTAAATAAAGAGCTGGGTGATAATATAGTTTGATTTTGCAATGAAATAAAAAAAAAAAATCGGGAAGTTGAGATTTGCTGCGAATAACGTTGGATATAATATACTGTAATATATATAACTTTATGTATAGAGCTGTGCAATAAGACATGATGTCTTTGCACACATACAGTGATATAATAAAACATAATGCCTGTATGATGTATTATGCACTACTGCATTTTATATATAAACTCTTTCTCCTGCAGAATGTAAATTTCAGGGTGATAAAAAATGGTTCAAAATTGAATAGGAATATAATTTTTATATGCTAAGGTTTTTATGTGTTTGGAGCATTAGCAGGCAGACAGTGAGGCCGATTACTGGGATTTTGAACAAACCTCATGTTTTTCTTTCTTTTCTACATTGATTTCAGAGATGAACAGAGCCCTGCCAAAACCATCCAAGAAGACGTGCATTGTGAAAATGGTTGGCACAAGGAACCTGTGGAAGAATATAGTTGTGCTCTGCGTCAACTCGTAAATTTCTTTTTATTATGCACCAATCTGAGTCCTTTTGCACTTGTAGTCTAGTGTGAAATAGGATGATTATTAATTATTAAAAACATTCTGCTGCTGTTAAAGGGATAGTCCACCCAAAAAAATAAAATTCTGTCATTTACTCATTCTCATGTCATTTCAAACCCAGACTTTGGTTCGTTTTAATGAAACCTGAGAGATTTCTGTCCTTCCACTGACAGTCCAGGTAACCAAAACTTAGACTATCCAAAAAGGCCATAAAGCTGCTGTATAATGAATCGAGTGGTTTAATGCAAGTCTTGTGAAGATATACGATCACTTTATATGATGAAGATTTAATTTATGATTTTATTCACATATAAACAAACATGTGTGCATCACATACATTTCAGCTTCTATATGTGACGTGCTCCATGTATGTGTGTCGATCATTGTTTAGATGTAAATAAAGCCTAAATTAAATCTGTTCATCATGTTTGTTCTTCACAAGACTTGGATTAAACAGCTTGATTCATCTGGATTCGTTTTACGACCTTTTTGGATCTCTAAGTTACCTGGAAGGGACTGAAACCTCTCAGATTTCATTAAAAATGTATTAAGTTGCATTTTGAAGATGAATGAAAGTGATGACAGAATTTTAATTTTAGGGTGAACTAAACCTTTAAATCTGGCATCAAATAATCCTCTGTGTCTCTCCATCTCTCAGACTCACAGGTTATGGCATACATCACTGCTTTGCACGCAGCATGATGGACCAGGATGTGGAGATGACCACCATGTTCCATAACTTCTATGCCGACTACTACACCATGGCGGGCATCGCCGTGGCTTCATGCGTGGCACTTTGCCCTGCGGTGGGCGTGATGGGCCGGCGTGGAGGACTCCTCATGTTCATGATCATCACAGCCCTGGCGTCCCTCCTTCAGCTGGGCCTGCTAAACTGTGAGAGAACACACTAATAACAAACACTGCCTGAATCGAATTATACACAATCACCGTCATGGGAAACAATGACTACATTTACATGAACATGCAGAAAGCAGCGTTCTGAACCTTCATGTGAACACTTCCAGAGGTAATTGAAAACGCATTTGACCTTTGTGTTCAAACAGCCACAAAAGTCCGTCTACTCTCCGTCTGCTGATCTAATGGAAGCACTCTAGCCAGTCAGGATTTACACTTTGTCGGCTGAAGACCCAAGATTGGTTTGAAGATGACAAATGTACCCAGCACAATGTTCTCTCACCATTCCTGATTTCTGACACACACTCACAGCGTTCGAAATGAAAGTTAATGCTCTCCGTATGTTTTCTGTCATCTCTGGGCACATTCATATGAGCTTATTTTGTCGATTAGATTGAAAGATACTGAAAAAACCCTCCCCCAGTGCTTCCCACACATAGACTTTACTTGGGCGGGCCGCCCAGGTATATTAACGGCCGCCCAAGTATATTTGGAGACACATTTATGCTTTTATTAGTTTTATCCTCTTATACTTTTGTGTCCGCCCAATGTGTTAACTAGTGGAGAATCTCCCCTCGCCCTACGTGTTTCGTACCCAACAGCGCTTCAGACTGCTTCAAAGTGATTCTCAATCAATGAAAATCACAGATTTATGCCAAACGATTGCTAATGAACTCAAGTTGATGAATTATGACCGTCTACTTTATGACCTTTATATAAAATGTTTCAGAAGGTTGTAAGAATCTGAAGGATCAGCCCGCAATTGTGTAGACATTTCAAAATAAAAGTCCCGGTGTATTTCGGGCTTGTTTATAATTAAAAGTCCAAAGTTTTTTTCTTTGGGGCATTATTGGTATTTTAGTTACACAATATATTGTATTTAATTTAATTTAATTTCCATTTAATTCATAGTAAATTATTGTAGTCTCCCCCACAGGAAGAAAAGACTAAGAACATTATTTGACACTTATATATTATTCATTATATAAATTTTACTAGTAAAATCTGTGTCCCATTCACTGAGAGAGACACTATATGACAGCAAGAAGAACATAGGAGAAGGAGAACCTTTTAAATGCTGTAATTTTGCATAATTTACAGTGCATAATAATGCAAAATATTAGTATGTAATTAAATGTAATAGTATGCTATGTAATTAAAATTAATTTCAAAAAATAAAGTACAGCTAAAAATCACACATTATTTGTTGTTTGTCACATGTAGTAGACCATTTTTGTGCCGTGGGTAATAGGAGGATTTTAGTATATTTCAAGTGTATTTCAAACCTGTGGGAAGCACTGCTCCCCTTAAAGAAATCAGGACAGAAGTGTTTGAAATTGGACAAACACCATTAAAACAGACAGGAATGTGTCTTCCTCGTCCACTTGTGATCCGATCGACCGAAACACAACTTAATACCAGGTGTAAACCGAGCCTAAGAGATTAAGAGAGTTTCTGGCGGCCTTGGCCTTCTATAAGCTAAGTTCTTACAGGATCAACAACTAAACTAACGGAGCTTTAGCCGTTTTCTGGTGGAAGCCGCATGTACAGGATAATCAGGTTAAGAGAACATCATTAACACACACTTCAACAGCAGTTTTTTCGCTATTACTGGCTTTCTGCTGTGCATGTAAATATTGTGAATGTATCACAAGCTAAAAATGTTTGCAAGCTTTGTAGATCACATTTTTAACACTTACCTTTGGCATACACTACAAATTATTTTGGGGGGAATTTGAAGCACACTGCTTTGTACACTGAGCTGCAGACCACCTAGTTTCACATTTGTTGTTTTGTTTGTTTATCCCCTGCATGTGCTCCGTCCCTGATGAATGAAGTGTTGGGGAAGTACAGTGTTCAGCTCAATATTGGTAAAGTACAATGCTATTTATGCAATTTTCTCTTTATTTTTTCTCATTCTTCTGATGTTAAAATATCACCTATGCCAGTTTAGTATGCAGAGCAAGACATTTATAGGTTTATTTCACTAAAAAAGTGTAAACATTAGAGACAGTATCTGTGTCTATTCTGATAAAACATCAAATTACAAGAGAAGCTTGTTTTAAGTCTGATCCCTTCAGGTTTCATTTAACAAATATTCCTTGTATAACTAGTAAAATAATATTTTTTTATTATAAGTATAAAATTTCTTTAAATTTCTTTAAATCTCTTCAAATTAAGACAACAATGCTTAATGTTGAGTAACAGGAAACTGCTCTTTTTATTTCTTTATTATTTTCCAGAGGTACTTTGTGTAGAGTTATGTCAGGACAATCATCCACAATCTCAAAAATCTTACATACTTCACCTTCAAACATTGTTCTCAAGAAAAAACATAACAAAACAAGTTATTTTGGTGTGTACATAGTCCACATACCACAGTGTGAAAAATATTTTCATGTATGTTTTGTCTAAGCCACTATCAATTGGCTTGAGTAAATCAGCCAAAGCAATGTAAGATGCATGATTCAAGTTCTCCAGAAAACACCTTTTGTCAAAAAATGCCAGATAATGTTGTCTAAAGTGAAATATACCACATTTCACCAGAGAGTACTTGAGGAGAATGTGAGAACCAAAGTTGAACATTAATTTGACATTGCAACAAGATATTTACACAATACAAAACATGCAATAAAGAGCATGTGCAAGTTTAAACTTGAAAGTATTTGCAAGAAAGCCTTCAAACATCAAAACAATTGTTGGTGCTCTATGCTTAGAAGTGGGCAAAAGATTATCCAGGTAGATATCCTCAAATGCATATCTGTTGAAAACACACATTTCCCATGAGTTATCCATCACTTTTATATTGAGTTGCATATGTGATGTTTCTTTTTGAGGAAAAAATAATGAATGACTCATCATCGTGTCTTTCTCTCTCGCTCCCCACAGAACGCTCAGATACGCTGAAGTACAACTTTTCGGTGGCTTTCTCCATCATTGGCATGTTCTCCTCCCACGCTGTCAGCAACCTAAGCATCTTTTTTTGTGCTGAAATCACCCCTACTGTGATTAGGTGAGCCACGCCACATGGGAGGCTTTGAAGATTATAGTTTTATAAAGAAAAAAATCAAAAATGCTAGAGGTCTTTCTTGTTTAGACCTTCCTGCTTATTAATAATATGCATTTCCCCCATTGATTTTTATGGATATTTTGTTCCAGTTATGTTAGATGACACTTTGGTGGTAAAATGTGATATTGCATAAAAACCCTTTGATGTTTGATTTCAATGGGCCATTTATCAATATTAGTTATTGTGAATATAGTATGCAGTGATACTGCATTTTACACATGGCTGCTTTATCCACCTTATTTTTCCATAATTTATGACACAACACTTCATGTAATTTACTTTATGTAAATTTGCAGCAATCCACGTTTTCACTGTTATAAAAGAGGACAAAATCTCCAGGCTCAAAACAAGCGATACAAGCAATACTTACACGCATGTAAAATAATGTTAAATAATCACCAAACTTTGATATATGTTTTTAGCACATAAATCAAAACTGCCTAACATTGCTGAATGCAATGTCGAACCCATGATCTGTGTTTTGATCATCATTCTGAATCTGGACCTAGTCTTTGCCAAAAACATGATTTTTTTCAGCAATTTTGCTTTTTTGAAACTTAGCCATATTTAAGAGCTGATTTTAAAAAAAGAATGATAGAAGACACACTGCAATCAATAGGACATTTTTTTTGTTTGTTTTCTGTTCTTTCTTTTGATATTTTGCATGTTTAGTTTTTCATTCAACAAAATGAAAGTCATGAAAGTTTTGTGAAAATTATCAGAAATGCTGGCAACTTTTTTAAAAATGCTGGCGGGGAGAGAGTTAAAGGGTTAGTTCATCCAAAAATGAAAATTTCTGTCATTAATTACTCACCCTCATGTCGTTCCACACCTGTAAGTCCTTCATTCATCTTCAGAACACAAATTAAGATATTTTTGATGAAATCTGAGAGGTATCTGATTCCTTCATAGACAGAAATTTAACCACCACTTGTGCAGAAAGGTACTAAAGACATTGTTTCGTCTGCCCGAAACTGAGCTGGCATTCTGACGTAGAAGATATTGTTGAATAAAGTTGTAATTTTTGTTTTGTTTTTGCACACAAGAAGTATTCTCTTCACTTCATAACATTAAGGTTGAACCACTGCAGTCATGTCGACTTTTTTTTAACAATGTCTTTAGTACCTTTCTGGACCTCAAAATGTGCAATGATGTTGCAGCCTATGTGTGGTTCAGAAACCCTCGGATTTCATCAAAAATATATTAATTTGTGT
This sequence comes from Chanodichthys erythropterus, assembly GCF_024489055.1. Taxonomy (NCBI): domain Eukaryota; kingdom Metazoa; phylum Chordata; class Actinopteri; order Cypriniformes; family Xenocyprididae; genus Chanodichthys; species Chanodichthys erythropterus. The sequence continues at coordinate 38,971,846 of NC_090236.1, forward strand.
TCTGAAGATGAACGAAAGTCTTACGGGTTTGGAACAACATGAGGGTTGACATGAGAATTTCATTTTTGGGTGAACTAACCCTTTAAAATAATATGGTAAAAAATACCAGTTTGCAATATCAAGCTGTTACAAGATGCCCCCCAATCTTACATGAAAAAATAAGGTGGATAAACCCCTAACCTTGTTGTTTTGTGTGCTGTATAGGGGTGGTGGGCTAGGCCTCGTACTGGCCAGTGCTGGTTTTGGCATGCTGACAGCACCCATCATGGAGCTGCATAACCAGAAAGGCTATTTTCTGCATCATATCATCTTCGCCTGCTGCACTCTTATCTGCATCATTTGCATCCTGCTGCTGCCAGAGACTCGCAATCAACCACTACCAGAAACATTAGCGGATGCAGAAAACTACACTCGCCAACCATTACTGCCACCTCGCAAGCCAGGCGAGCAACGCCTTCTGCTGACCAAGTCTGACAGCCGCGAGTACGCAAGGGTAGGCGACACGCCTCTCCACGAAGCAGCCGCCACTGCTATTTCCACTATGGACTCTACTGCCTCATCCGCCATCGATCTTCACATGCTCATTGACCAGCAAGTGACAGGTCAGGTAGAGCTATTCAATATGAAGACCTTGACTTCTTCCCAAGAGCAAAATGAACTCAAGCAAACCATTGAGGAGTATCCCAAAGCTGCAACCTCTGCCGAGGATCCTCTCCTAGCCTCTATCCCAAACACCTCTACACCAATCGCTATTAGTTCCATTCAGACATCCAAAACAGAATCTCCTCCTGATGTTGTCCTAACTCTTCTGTCGTCTTCCTCCACGGACACTCCTTTTTTCAGCAATCATGTCTTGGATTCCTCTACTTCTCCGTTATCGACAAAGATCCAGACTCCTTTGGAGTCTCCCATAACAGGTGCTGATGATTGCAACATCCAAGTTGAAGCTGCTTTTGCCTCTTCTTCGCCACAGCTTGTCGTCCACCCGACAGTGTCCTCCCCAGTAGACGACGCCATTCCTCTCTGCGCAATAAACCTGTCCGATCTACCACCTACATCCACTGGACAATCACCCAATGACATTCCTCCCTCTTCCTCAATAGACTCTCCTGTTAATCTAGTCACTGATATTCTAGCCCCTTCCCCAACCCAATTGTCATTACCTCCGATATTAGACCCAACTGGTCAAGGTAATGGCACCCCTGCCCAATCCCTCTCTTCACCCATAGATTCCGGCACTCCGTTGTTACACTTAGTTGCTTCACCTATGATGAACTCCATAGATTCTGGCCCATCTTCACCAGCTCTGCTGGAGTCTTTAGGTAATGGTACTACTCCTCATGCCACTGCACCTCATGCCACAAGCACTGACTCTGTTACAGAATCTGGCCACCCCCTCATGGCGGACTTGACCGTTTCCTCGCCTATTGACTCAGGTGTACCTAGAGACGCTGACTTGCACATCACGGAAACCAACACTGCCAGTGGGGAGACGTCTTCATGACGGACACATTCGCTCCACGTGACTTGATGGGCAGCCTTATTATTCTTACTGCTTGTTATCAAGAAGCAGTTCTTGCCGTGAGGGAGGCTCGTTTCAGTCATTGTTAGAAGTATTGTTATTTTCCAGCAGCCATGACCTGAGAATGGCAAAGCAAGGAGAAGGTATAAAAGGATCTGACTGAAAGGGAATGACCAACAGTCAAAGCTCAAAGGGTTTTTAACTCTCCCTTGGTTTCCAAGCCTTCTTACTGTGGTGCCAGTATCTGCTTTTTGGGCAGCTAGATCCAAAATTCCATGCGTTATCATTGAGCTTCTATTATTAAAACACTAAGACCAATAGTGACAAGTTCTTACTTGAGTTACTCAATGTAGTCTAGTGGTTAGGCTTACTCATATCTGCTTGTTTGATCGTAATTAACATTTAGGATCAAATGTGATTTTCTGTAATTAATTGACTGGAGTTAAGTTGCTATATTCAAGTGGGAATACAGCATCGGTGAGGTCCAGTATCAAAGGGAATTTCTCAAAAACCCAACAGTGTAGATTTAATGCTGGGAATGTTTGCCGATGTGTCCTGAAGTGAAAGGCAAATACCTCTATGAATTAGGTGTCAAATAAGCAATGTTCGGAAGTATATGTTGTAAAATAGATACTGCACAGAGACTGCTCAATGGTATGATTTATTGAGCTAATATGTTTTAATCACTGATTCTGGTGGGGAAAAAAAATAATTTTGAGGAATACAGATGATACTTCATGGCTGTGTAACACTGTCTAAGCGACCTACAATACACAAAATCAAGTGTATGCAACAGACTTATTGTGAATGTGAACAATTTTGTAATTTATGCTATTGTGGTACTGATGTACAGTGGTACTGACTGCTTTACTTTAAAAAAAAAAAAAAAGAAAAAGATTTTAGGTTATATTGTCTGTATCAATGAGTGTACGCCCATTGGTATTTTGTTACCATGTCTGTGTAAATGTATGTGGCACTTTATCGTTCACAATGACAAAAAAAGCATGTGAACATCTAAAATGAAACTTTCAATGAATGATTTCAAAGTAAGAAGAACAAATATGAATTTTTGAGGAATGAGTACAATTGCCATCTTTCATTTGTGGTCACTTTATAATCACAGCAATAATATATTTACAATATGTGACCCGTACTATGCCAGGAGTTTAAAACATTTCAATTTTATTTTCAAATTGTTTTATATCCTTAATCACAGTAAAGAGAACTAATTTTAATTTTTTAATGTCTGAAATTGTCCCCTAAAATTGGGGTGGGTGTGTTTATTCGTAAGTTTGGCGATAGTTGGTCGTGATCAAGGCTAAAACCATTCAAAGAAACTTTCACGGAGCTAAACCTGTTCTTGGCACAAAATGTAACATTACTTTGGATTTCTTGGGAAAAATGATTTCCAGTGATATTTTGAATCAATCCAGCTAACGTTTAGTTTCTTTTTATCTTCAATAAAAAGTATTATGGCCCTACAGTATGTAAAATTTTTTAAAAAGTTTTTGATTATTTGTTACTTTAAATGATGTCTTTTGTATTTTGTTATTTCAAGGACAGGGGCATTTTCTTCTCAAATATATCATGGCCTTCTTCTATCTGGTGACGTCCTTTAGCTTTTACTACTGTATTCTCATTTAGCTTTTCAGGATATCTTGTTACATTTGATATGTCCGCATATGACTGAGCATGTTACGACGGTCTCCAAAATCTCAAAAGAAACATCACACTTTTCCATTTTCCATTTGCAATGTGACTTGTTAGCGTGATTGATTTCAAACAGTTTAGACAAATATCAAAGACTCACATTTTTAAAAGTAAAAATCCCTACCGTTCAGTCATTCAACCTAATTTCCTAGCCAATAATTTTTTGAGAAAAATACATTACATAAGTGTGCAAATACTGAAGTGAACGCTTGGTCAGTGCATGAGTAACTGAGTTAATCTGTCCTCCACCACACAGCTCACTATTTGACACTCCACCAAACATTGAGTTTTTCATTAGGGTCAAATCGGATCACAAACAACATTTTTCCTTTAAACAATTTATATGCCTTAGTTCAAAGCCCAACACAACGCCGTGTGTCCACAAAAACTGCTGAAAACGCCTATCTGTGAACGCTTGAGAGCTTTTTCAGTTGAGACGCTTTGCATGCTATGATATGGAATATCTGGGGAAGTGTTACTAGTATATAATTTCATAAATAGGTTTTTTCTGTACTGTTTTTATATAAAAGAATGTCGATACAATGTAAAATATTTGCTCTGGCTCTTGTTTTAAATGATTTTGTTCCGCCCTGATAGCACACATACATCTCAGAGACGTCTATTTAATGTGCATGTTTACATCTGGAAGACGTATTTTTTTGTGTATCTGCAATACATCTATAGGACGTTTTCTGTCAGATGTCAAATAGATGTCTAGAAGATGTCTTTAAGATGTTTATGATTTAGAATGTATGTAAAGCTGATATCTTAAAGACGTCTATCAGATGTTTGTAAACAGCAGATGCTTCTTGCAGACATACGTGTGCTATCTGGATGTTGTTGTCCTGATAGCACACAAACATCTCGGAGACGTTTATTTGATGCGTTTTCACATCTGGAAGATGTATTTTTTAGAGTGTTTGCTCATCTGCAATACATCTATAGGACGTTTCCTGTCAGATGTCAAATAGAAGTTTAGATAATGTCTTTAAGATGTTTGGGATTTAGAATGTATGTAAAACTAACATCTTAAAGACGCTTTCCAGATGAATTGATCTTTAACAGATGGTTGGTCGTGTTGTATTTGTCCCGCTTTTTCTCCACTGTGATTGGACGGCTGGGTACAAAGTAACAGTGTTGAGCACTGCATTTTACCCAGAAAGTCCAGTTAAACATTCTTCAATTCAAGGCGACAGGTAAAAAAACGCAGAGCGAGTCTCAGTGCTTTGTTAAGCCCCGGTTATACTTTCTGTGTGCGCTAGGGTTCGCGTGATGTAAAAATCATCATGGAGTGTGTACGCGGAGGCTCTTTACAGACATCTGCGTGCATCCCATTTTTTTGTAAGCTACAAAAGCACCAACTGCGCATGCACTGGAAAAACAACGAATTTGAAGAGAGGCTGTGTGAAGAAGACTGTTGCTAAAACAATATGAAGACAGATGTGCAATAATAATGATGTGCAATAGTCCGTTTGTTTACTGTTCAAGTCGATGTACTGCGCATGTGTGGAAGACGTCTGCCGAGCGGACCCTAGCATACACTTTCAGTAGTATAAATGCAAGCAGTCCGCGTCCGTGCTGTCTGTGTATGCATCTGGAGTGGAGTATAACCAGGTCTTTACGCTCTTGGCGCTCCCATTGAAAACAATTGGAAAAATACGCTAGCCTCGGAAAAAAACGTTTGGTGGACACACGGCTTAAGAATACACTTAAGAAAGCTATAGTGTGACGATCCTCACATAGTCAAGACTCATTAACATTACACACACAGAAGTCACCCCAATAAGAACAATATTCCTTCGCTGCGTCCCAATTCAGAGGCTGTATCTCTTGAAGATCAGACTTGAAGATTGATAATAAACATTATATTCCTTCACGGACTAGGAAAAGAAGGCCACATTTGAAGGAGCTTTTGAAATGGGACAGCCTTTGGCGTTGCGCCACTGTCATGCATTCAACCTTTTAATGCAGCCTCTGAATTGGGAAGCACAACTTGTTTTCAAGTAACACCACTTGACATGCTAAACTTACATGCATAGCATGTGAAGGTTGGATGTCAATGGGGAAAAAAGTGCAGTGTTTAACGCTAAATTGCTGGGGTACTGTATACTTCACATTGGCGAATCAACCACTATATCATATATGAACCACATCAAATTTAGTAATTTTTTTGTAACCTCTTTCAGATTTTATAACTAACTGTGGTAAAGCCAAAATATGGTGGTAAGCTCTTCTGCACACCAGATCTGTCCGCTGTGACTTGGCCTGATCTAGAAAACTGAATATTAACTAGTCAATGCAAACTCTTCCAAATTCTAATTTGTGATATTTTGAGTATATACCTCGTTGACAAGGGTATTTAATACAGGTATTCCCTCAGAATGTACGCTCCGCTCCAAGAGCAGTGGCAAGAGGATGAATGTCAAAAAAATTGATTGTTTTGAGTTTCATGTACATTTTGTTAACATACATAATGCATTTGTATATAAAGTTGTATGTGTCGTAATATACTTTATTGAATAAAATATATTTGTTGAGATATTTGATTTACTGATGGATGTGTAAATATGTTGGCTGATAAAATAGTTTACAGAAACCTAAGTTAAGCCTATGATAGAGTTTCCCTGTAATACAGAATAATCAGTCAGCAGTTTGTTCTGTAAGGGACCAGGTTTCTGCATTTTATATTTACTGCATTTGAATCAGATTTGTATACAAGTTTCAGTGGTAAAATGAAGCAGAGTTAAAGTTAATGAGATAATTAAGCAATTAATAAGGCTGTGACTGAAGTCAGTTGTAGTTCTTGTGTTTCTTTTTTCTTCAGTGATTCTGCTTGTTAAATTGAGCTGAGACATGATTACAGAGGGTTTTTTCACAGCCTACCTGACTGAAAGGCCTCATTAATATGCAAGTCATTTCAGGTCATTAATATGCGATTCTTTTGTCTTCTCAGGTGTAAATGGCCCATTATTCATGATGATTCACGCCTCCACGCATACTGTGTTTCTGGACAAAAAGTGTCTTACAAAAACTAAATCAATATATTGTTTTATACACTGTAAAAAGTAATACCTAGATCTAACTTATAAAAAGTGAGGCAAGTGGCTGCATTGGATGTTTTAAGTTGAATCAACTTGCAGCCTTTTTTAAGTATAATAAACACTGTAACATTACTTAATACAAACACAACAAAATTAAGTTGAGTTAACTAATAGTACTAGTAATACTCAGTTGAATAAACCTACTTTTATTGGTACAGGTCACTTATTTATGGGTTGCTACAAGTTACCTGTACTCATTTTAATTAGGTTTTATTAACTTAATGTTCTTAGTGAAATTAACTTAATCATATGTGAAAAACATTTTAATTGAGTCCTGGCTATAACCTCAGAAAAGAAATCTAAATGTCTATATTCTAAGCACTACAGTGAATAAATTTACATAAACAGACTTTGTCAATAACAATTACAAATTCAACTGAAGAAGAAAAAGATGGGAAGATAGATTGAAGATAATAACATTTATTCAATGTCAACCAGTGATTTTTTTTACAGTGACTACAAAACAGCCAATAAATGTGGCCGTACATGTACACAATAATATAAAACAAACACTGTATAAGTGTATTTTCAACCTGTTCTGAACAGTAAAGTGAAATATCCAAACTGCCCAATCTACAATGTTTAGATGAAGGTAAATGTGAGCCATAACATCACATTGTATCACACTGGAACTGCAATGTCAAAAAGGATTACAGTGTTTCTATATTTTGAACAACTAGTCTTAAGGTCAAAAACAAACAAAAATCAAAAGTACTGGTAAAAGTTGATATTTGGTAAGCTCAACTACCAAAGTGATTGCATTTTTAAATTATGGCAAACAATTCCATATGCCATTAATAAATCATCTAAAACAACTTGGTGAGGACATTTGCATACTTGGATGATGGCTTAGGATGCATGGGGTCCAATCCCACAAAGAGCCTCTGATATACAGTATCTCAAAAGTGTTCACCAGTTTTGAGGGAAACATGAGGTCGAGGGCATAGGTATGTCCAAACAGGAGGCAGCATGCTTTCGACAGATTTGGCACCTCTGGCCACGGGCTGTCCTTCCTTCTATGATAATCCCAATCGTTTTGGGCTGATGGCACATGTAAATTTTCAGTGAGCAACTGCCAAGCTCAGCGTGCACCTCTGTTTCATCATGACTCTATTGGTGGAGACAAAAAAGAATCAAGAGTTTGGTCAGACAAACAGGTAATGAGATGAATATAGCAGACAGGTAGAAGACAGAGAAGACACAAAGTCAAAATTGTACTTTTGTTGCTAAAGGTGGTGGATACTAGATGGACACTGTGGCTAGAGCATGTGACCAGAGTGAAGTCTACCATGACAATGCCATAGTGTGGGTACTAAACTATCATGATCTACTGTAGCATGAGTGTTGTCTTTTTCTGGTTCAAAGGATGCATTACAATAAAACAATGCAATTGTCCTTGCCTGTACCCGATTGGTCATCACATAACTGTTTATTAAGCTACAGAGTTTAAATATCTTTCAAGAGCAAACATAATAACCCCATATCATCTCAATATTAATACATACAGACAGAAAAATAGACAAGTAGCTTTAAGCCCAATACATACGTGGTGGACACTGATGTGGTCTTCCTGTCTCTCCCCCATGTACTCAATCAGGCATCTCAGGACCACTTCTCTCCTTTTCTCCACAGAGGCATATGGTTCATGTCAAAAAGTACACTTTGATGATGTTGCCTTAAAAAGATGACAAAACAACATATTATTTTTACATTCAGTCTGGCATTGTTTATCAAGCAAACTGCCTCAAAGAAACACTGGTTGGTAATAAGAAACTGCTCTATTTGGTGATTTTTACCGTTTTTGTTTTTTTTTTGTGGGGAGAAGGAGACGATCATAGATGATCATATCTGCCTGGTAGGTACATAAAAACATCTTCAGAAATGTAATTGTATGGAGCCCAGACTATTGTTTGCAATTTTGCCTATGTTTTACTTACCTGGGAATAGTTATAGCTGTAATTGTATTTATTCTGAAGTTTTCTTACCTGGATGTGAAGCTTGAAGACCTCAGGTAACAAAAGTGCTTTGGTATCTAAAGACCAGGAAAATGCATGTTAGAATAAGGTTAAGGTAAATGTAACTTATTTAAGAAATAGGTTAGAAATTAATTGTTATTAATTGACTATGCAGCATAAAAAATATCTAAAATCAGACGACTATCTGTTGCTGATAACACGATCACCCCACAACAGCGGCATTCCCCCACCAGAGACTGTGTTGTTAAAAGTGCTGTAGTCATTTCTACTATGTGTTTTAAGGCTACTTTGGCTTTAATTTTACAAATAATATATCTTTTAATCATTAGTTAGCGTTAACTTAAACTAATATTTGACAAATGATAAGGTAAAAGTAGAAAAAAAAAAACTAGGAAAAAAAACATGTTAATATTAGTACTACTATAGTAGCTAACTAACGATTAAAATATATATTATTGGTAAAATTAAAGCCAAAGTAGACTTAAAACACATAGTAGGCATGACTACAGCACTTATTTAATTTCATATTAACAACACAGTCTCAACTGCCGTTGTCTGCCGATCGTTGCCTACAAGACCACACTGTTTAGCACTGTGCAGCCATCTTAACATGCCATGTACGTGTGCAGGATAGCCAGCTATACAGTACAATTTGCAAACCTAACCTCAGCTCCCTAGTGGAGTAATCAACAATCAACATCAACAATAATTCGGCTAAATTTGCTCAACTTACCGTGTTATCAGTCCCTGAAATTCAGATCCGCTGCAGCAAACAAACAGTTGAAGTGCCGAGAAAGATGCTGCATCTGCCTGGGAGTCCCGCGCCAGTGAAAAACGGATAATGCCAACTTAAAAAATTTAAAATATTTATGTTTGATGAACACACCTGCCACACCGACAGCTGCTCTAATAAATTGTGTTATGTCAACTCACTTTTTTAACATTTCTTGTACACAACAACCATATACAAATAACTACTCAAATAAATTGCAATAATTTTATATAAAATATATTGTTATATAAAAACTGAGGTATTTTAAGTAATGAGGAAGTATATTGATACTTTTTAGTATAAAACAAATAAAATAAACTAGATTACAACTATTTAAAGTATATAAAACCTACTTTGTGGGTGTAGCACTTTTTACAGTGTATGAAGGAGTAGTCAGCATAATGTTTACATAATTCTGAAGTAAAAACTCTAGTCTACAAACTCCAATAACCAGAAGTCTTGTGAATACAGATTTAATATATATTTTTTGGCTTTATTTCAGTGACTTAAGTTTTTTGTTTTTTCAATAACCACGCATAAACGTTATTCCTTCAAAAACACAAACATGTACATACATGTTCCTCACATATTATTGTAGCATAGTTTGTGCTGAATACAGTGTAATGACACTTGTGTTATAATGTGTTTATGAACAACTGAAAAAAGCACAGATGTCAGGGCATGTCAAAACTTCTCCTGGCCCCAAATCAGCCTCAGACTCCAGAGGGTTAATTAATTGCTTACAACAAATGCAACATTCATTTGCAGCGGTGGGCATAAAGTGTATTTAAAATAAATATAAAAAATACCTCAGTTGAAATGTATCAAAATACCAAATACTGTTGAAGAAAATACAAATACTGTATTTTGAAAATACACCAAATACATGTGAAATTGGCCAGTGAAGTATCACTATTAGGATGAAATCTATCTGGATCTATTCTGAATGCATAGAACATTTTGGTGTGTACAACTGCTTAGAAACTTTTGTTTTCATTTCACCTACCTCTACCACCAACTTCTTAAAGACTGAGTTTCTGGCCAGGTTAAAACTGCAGCCTATGACTTGTGGTAAACGCTACTAAATAAAAAAATTTAAAACTGTGGGAACCTTTCCTGCTGTCTAGCAAGGAGTAGCCTTGGGTGATATGGCCAAAATCATATCATGATATGACTAGTTTTCACAGTATGATATAGGTTTTGCCATGGCTTTGGACAGCGATTTGCAGGGAGGGTGGGATTGTATGCTTTCAATGCTAGCAGGCTAAAGTTAGCATTTCCCAGATCACCTACTGCACCTTAAAAAAATGAGTGTCAAGTTTTTCAGGTAGGTCTACAGTACAGAAGAAATACAGAAATTTAATAAAGGAATCAGATGTAAAATATAACTGTCTTCACTGTATGAATTAAATACACAATGATATTTATTAAAGCTACAAAAGTGATTCAGTCAAGAGCAGTGAGTGATTTTCTCTGACTTTTGTAGTTTAATTAACATTAATGGCACACACAGCAGCAGGATTATTAGGATGCTGTCACTTTAAGAGCTTATGCACAGACCCATTATACTGAAACATCCGGTTCTCGTTTAATTTCACTCAAGATATAAACCTACTGATATCTTTTGTGTTTATTCACATACAGAAAGCTGCCTGTCAGTGTGCGAATTCTGAATACGAGTTCTCTTTTCACTTTTTCATAACTCTTTTTAACATCTTTATTACTCATTTATTACTTATTTGTCCATGTTTCATCTTTCTAATGTGTCAATAACTCATGTCCACTAAAAGCTGCACAGATGTATTTGCATATATATAAACAATATAAAAAAAGTTAAATCAATTCACACATTATATCATCGTCACAATATATATCATCATATCACCTAGTCCTAACAAGCAGCAATGCTTAAACACATTTGACTGATTAACTATCAAGACTGACTGAAGACAAATGTTTAATTTTAACCTTATCAACAAGTAGATTCGACCATGACATCCTCAATTTATCTTATTCCTTATTAATGCAGAAAATCCGCTCTTACCTTCATCTACACCTGGTTTAGTGAACTGCTCATCACACTGAGCTTAACTCGTGTTTAAGGCCTGTTGTATGATCTGGGTTAAGCAAAGTTTCACAGTTGTAATTTTGAAAGGGACCACAAATTGCAGTACTAGAATGCCAGAATGTAGAAAGTGAGTCATGTAGGCGACAAACAATCAAAAATAAACCTTGCCTCAGCATCTCAGGGAAACAGTGACAATTCAACCGATAGATAAGCAGTCTAAACACGCTTGTTGAATGCTGTACATGTCCAGTTAATTTACAAAGCGTTTGTCAGTCAGGGCTGTGACCACCATAAAGAGGACAATTCTTCCTCTAATAAATGCTAATCTATCACTTTGCCCCACTTGTTCCATGAAACCCAGTAGCTGTCGTTGGCACCTTCACAACTCAGACATCATGAAGAAATATAAATGCTCTCACAGAACAGTGATAATTATATATATGTTGTTATGTATGTGTTTATAGTGTTCTGTGGAATGCATACTGTCACAGCCCACATGAAATAATACTATAGTAATTTATAGTAAATACTACTGTTTTGGAACCATACTATAGTAAATTGTAGTAGTATACTGTATATATTATAGTATTTACAACATGAATGCTACAGCATACTGTGGTATTAACTATAGTGAACTGATAAACTGTAATAAATACTGTAGCATAGCCTACTTTAGTTTTTATTACAGTAAACTAGTGTATTGTCATATATATATATATATATATATATATATATATATATATATATATATATATATATATATATATATACCCTAATATACAGAAAACTTAGTACAGTATTGGGTAATTTGTTTATATTACTATAGTTGTTATAATACCACATCAAATTAATTCAAGGACTTTACTATAGTGTAGTTCAAAAACACTATAGTATTTACTATAAATTACTATAGTAGGCCACTGACAGCATAATTATTTACAAAGTCATTTTAGTCATTTGAATTTCATTTCAAGAACAAAACTGGTTTATTTTGGTTTGATTTGCATGTTAAGTTAAACAGTGATTCAGCAGGTCTTGTTTCAGTTTATAGCTATAGCTATAACATGCAAATTTTTCATCTGAATTTAATAATATAGCACAGAAGTCAAAAATGAGAATGATATACGACAATAATATATATTTTATGGACCATTTTCACATTTCCAGGGTTCTCGGAAATGAAGTCATCATAGCTGGGAAACAACAGCAAATCTATAATTGTTGTAGCCCCATTTGCTCCAATAGCAATAAGAAAAATCCATGATAACGTTTCCATGACTTTCCAAAGGGGGGAAAGAAATATCGAGATTGATTACAGCAGTCAGAACAAAGGTCAAAACGTGTTAAAATATTATTTAATTTTGTTCACATTAAAGCTAGTAGCACATTAGCTAGTAGCCTACCACAGGTTTTTATTATATTTTTCCATGTTTAAAATATCCTTTTATTTCATCACACACACACACAAATGCTCTTAAACAATGTGAAATGTGGATAATGGATAAATAACTTCTTTAGAGCAATCGATTTAAACCCTTACTCAAGATATTAGAAAAATCACTAAAGGGGAGCATTGCTAATGTTAGCTTGCTAGCCTACCAGTTTTTATTTGTTTTCATGTTTTAATTTTTCATGTTTATTTCCTTTCATTTCATCGCAAAAAAAATGCTATTAAACATATTCTGAAATGTGGTGGTTTGATTTTTTGAGCAATGGATAAATATCTTCTGTTGATTTAGGCCTTGCTCAGAATATTAAAAAAATCACTAAAGGAGTTGGTTTCAATAAGATGGGCCTCCGCGTGTCTATAAGCGTGTCATAGTCAAGTGATTAAAGTTATAATTAAAAAAATAAATAAAAAAAAGTTTATTTCTTTCTTTATTTGGGTGTCTGGATCTGGTCTGCACACTAGTTATAGTCACTATATAGAGTCTCGCTGCCCTCTGCAGGAAAGAACTGGGAGTAAACAAATAAATATTCGTTTTGACTGTGGACTAGTAACAAAACTAGGATTACAACTAATTTTTACATGAAATTATTCAATATTATGTGAAAGGTGTGTGTGCTTTACGGCTTCGCGTTTTGTCGTAAACGTTGACTCAGCACTTTGAGCGCTCGAGCGCGTCACCGGTGGGTGTGACTGAAGGACACGCGCTGCTGCAGCACTTCCACTGCATCAAACCCGCGCCTCGTGATTGGCTGAGGGCGAGTGAGCTGGAGCTGACTGAGAAGATCTCTGATCGAGAAGCAGAGCCGCATCAGCTGCAGTCACAGACACAACGCATCCTTTCAGCATCACAGACGGTACAATGAGGGAAATTGTACATATCCAAGCCGGACAGTGCGGCAACCAGATTGGTGCCAAGGTAAGATTATATTTAATTATATCTCACAGTTTTTCGTAAATGTTTAGAATTTTTACTTTCTATTGCAAAAGAAAGAATTAAAAGAAAGGAAAATATGGGTTATAACTCACTGCTATTTGCAAGAAAATGCTGAGGGTGATTGTGTTTTATGATCATCCGTCATGGATGGGTGTGGTGAGGGTCTGCAGTGGCTCCTGTGCGGATCAATGCATCACACTGCAGTGTGCGTCATTTAATAACTTAGCAAATATGGATGGACATGTATTCAGAATTAAACCTACATTAACATTTGTGCGTTTCAGTTTTGGGAGGTGATCAGTGATGAACATGGGATTGATCCCACTGGCAGTTATCAAGGTGACAGTGAACTGCAGCTGGAGAGGATAAGTGTTTATTACAATGAGGCATCTGGTAAGTCAGCTTTGGCTCGATCTGATATTTTTGCATTGAGTATTTTGATGTGCATATCAGTTTTTGATTATATATACCGTGCATTTATTAGGTCACGGGGTCCAGATGGTCAGTTATGTCCCCATAGACTGCAGCTGTCGGTTATTGACTATTTCAGAGGCCCGTCTGACCTCATTCTTATAGGCTACATTACAGATTTTCAGTCAAATATAACCCAGTTGCATTATTTATATATTGTGGGGTATTAGCACAGTCATTCAACAATACCCAGATGTGTCTTTGTGGTTCTGGGGAAAAGAGTATGTCTGTAGCTGCTGTTGTCATCAGAAGGGTGGAGCAGGGTAGTGAAGATGGATGACGATGCACTTATTCACGAGGGTCAGCATTTACGATACGGACATGATGTTATAAAAATGAATGCATTAATTGCATTCATTGTATATTCTATTTCATTGTTTTAAGGTTGAATTATTTATATTTATTTATTTATTTTGTATGTTCCAACCTTTGCATGTTTACACCAAACCTATTTTATTCCACAGGAAACAAATATGTCCCTCGTGCCATCCTGGTGGACCTGGAGCCTGGCACTATGGACTCGGTCCGCTCTGGCCCATTTGGACAGATCTTCAGGCCAGATAATTTTGTGTTTGGTATGTTTATCACAAATTAAATTTTTTCCACAGCTTTTCCATTGTCTAGCATATAAAATCTGTGAAATTACGAGATTCTAACGTTGCTTATTTTAAAACAGAATACAGTACTCTTTTTTTTTTTTTTTACAAAACCAAAAATAAAGTGGGACTGAAGATGCTAAGCTCCAAAACAGCACCATAAAAACAGCCAATACTATTCATGTGCAATATTTCACGTCTTCTAAAGTTATAGAACAGGTCTAAATCTATAGAAACAGACTGTAATTTGCTTGTTATTTACTGAAAATCTTCCCCTCTGCCATACTTCTCAATCCACAATCATGCTTGCATTCAATTCAAATATACTGCACATGCATAACAAAAAAAAAAAAAATATATATTATTTCACTGCTGTTTGCATGAAACATGATTTTTCTGTCCATGTGAAGACCAACAGCATGTCCTGCTGATTAAATGCTCAAACTGTGCATGCATTGAAATGTCAATTAAGAATACTTTTAAAGGCTTAAGGCCTAGATACACCAAGCAAAATTTAAGAATGAATGGGTATGATGCATTTTGAACTAAATCTGGACAAAACAAAGTCATTTTTAAGTTTGTAACCACTTGACAGCACAAATTTTTTCAAAAAAATTCACAACGACAACATCTTCGAACTGCATGCAGTTGGGTCCATGCCGATTACATTATACTTGGGTGGGGCTTGAGGCTCCTCCCTCTATTTTGACGTGAATCTCCAGTTCAGGTTCTACAAGAACATGAACACACTGAGCAGCTGCTTCATAGCTGAATGTGTTTGCAATTTTAACTGAAAATCTGATTGCTGATAATGAAGAAATTTGCGAGTGGCAGTGTTTTTTTAGTCCTGTCTAATTCTTAAGCTGATTTGAAGCAATAGAGCGATATAAAAATAAACATTCATGGATACCTCTGCAATTCGACAGTCCATTCATGTTGTCATGTTTATTTTTTGAGAAATTAGCACGCAGCGTATATTTACGTTCGTCCAAACTCTTGTTCCCAGCAGCATTTGCAACCAGTACATCGCTGGCCATGCATTTCGAATTTCTTGTTTTACCCCTGAGCGAAAAATAAAACAGAACTTTGGCATTAGTATAAAAGGTCCTCGACATCTCTTCTCTGTTGATGAGGGCGGGGCAACCTGTCACTCACATGAGATTGACCAATAGCAAACCACAACCATCCAATCAATTCCCTATGGACAAAATCAAGCCCCACCCTACATTTGTTCTTGTTCCAGAAGCCATTTCACTCGGATATACACAATTTATTAGTGTATATTAGTAACGTTTGGCATCTGATAGAGTATTTGGAACCATGAAATGGTGACGCAAATGGTGAGCAGTTTGGGAAGAAAAGACTATTGCACCTTCCATTTTATGCTGACTTTAAACAGGAATATATAGGGGGAAACTGTGATCTAAATAGTGACCTACATCTATTCCTCACACAGCTGTATCATGTTGTATGGCAGAGGTTCTCAACATTAGTCCACTTTCCTACAGAGTTTAGCTCCACCCCTGATCGAACTCAGTTGTTTGTAGCTTTCTAGTAATCCTGAAGACCTTGATTAGCTTGTTAAGGTGAGTTTGATTAGGGTTGGAACCAAGATCTGCCTTAAAGTGGACCTCAAGGGCCAAAGTAAAGAACACTTATTATATGGCAGGGATGGACAACTCCGGTCCTGGAGGGCCTAATCAAACACACCTGAAACAGCTAATCAAGGTCTTTAGGATTAGTAGAAAGTTATAGGCAAGTGAGTTTTTATCAGGGATGGAGATAAACTCTGCAAGACACTGGCCCTCCAGGACCGGAGTTGTCCATCACTGTTATATGGACTACTTTTATGGTGCCGTTTTTGTCATAGCTCAGCAGCCCATCCTATAGATCATAAGTCGTTCAGTTTTAGAACAACATGAGGGCAAGTGAATGATGACAATTCATTTTTGGTTCAGCTAACCCTTTAATTCAAATCCTTGAAGTCAATTAATCAGTGTTTTTAATTTTATCAAGTTTAAACTGGGACACATGGGCTTTCTTTCAGGTCAAAGCGGAGCTGGGAACAATTGGGCCAAAGGCCACTACACAGAGGGAGCAGAGCTGGTGGACTCAGTGCTGGATGTGGTTAGGAAGGAGTCCGAGAACTGCGACTGCCTGCAGGGCTTCCAGCTCACACACTCCCTGGGCGGAGGCACCGGGTCTGGTATGGGCACTCTCCTCATTAGCAAGATCCGTGAGGAGTACCCTGACCGGATCATGAACACTTTCAGTGTCATGCCTTCACCCAAAGTGTCAGACACAGTGGTGGAGCCCTACAATGCTACACTCTCTGTGCATCAACTGGTGGAGAACACAGACGAGACCTTCTGCATTGACAACGAAGCACTCTACGACATCTGCTTTCGCACACTCAAACTTACCACTCCTACTTACGGCGACCTGAACCACCTTGTTTCGGCAACCATGAGTGGAGTCACCACCTGCCTGCGATTCCCGGGCCAACTTAACGCCGACCTGCGCAAGCTGGCAGTCAACATGGTGCCATTCCCTCGCCTCCACTTCTTCATGCCTGGCTTTGCACCTCTGACAAGTCGTGGAAGCCAGCAGTACCGTGCCCTTTCAGTGCCAGAGCTAACGCAGCAGATGTTTGATGCCAAGAACATGATGGCAGCCTGCGACCCACGCCACGGCCGCTACCTCACCGTGGCAGCCATCTTCCGTGGCCGCATGTCCATGAAGGAGGTGGATGAGCAGATGCTGAGTGTTCAGAACAAGAACAGTAGCTATTTCGTGGAATGGATCCCAAACAACGTCAAGACCGCAGTCTGCGACATCCCACCACGTGGGCTCAAAATGTCTGCCACATTCATCGGCAACAGCACAGCCATTCAAGAGCTGTTCCGCAGGATTTCAGAGCAGTTCACCGCCATGTTCAGACGCAAGGCTTTCCTGCACTGGTACACTGGCGAGGGAATGGATGAGATGGAGTTCACAGAGGCAGAGAGCAATATGAATGACCTGGTCTCTGAGTATCAGCAGTACCAAGACGCCACTGCTGATGAAGTGGGCGAGTATGAGGAGGACGATCTTGAAGATGAGGAAGACGTTCGCCATTGAGACAGCTCCCCAGAAAGCCAAGTGAATGATGTCCAGCACCCGTCTCTGGACGTAATGGGTGGAACTTGATCTAGTCCAGCTTCACCTCTATGGAGGTTAACCTAATTGAGTTTAGGGAGTGGCTGGACCTTCCAAGCTTGACCCATTGTGTCCCAAGAGGGGGATCTGGATGTCAAGCAACACCCATTAGCTTTGCGGTGAGCAGCCTCTCCAAAAAGCTGACCGCTATGTAGTTTACCATGTAGTTTTCAAAACCATTGCATTTAGTTTATCTGAAAATTTCCATAGCAATGCGAACAGTGCCGCTACATTATAATTCGAAAGGTGCTATTGTGTTTAATTGATGTTCAGAAAAGATACGAGTGAACAGTCATTCAGTGAACAGCGATCAGTCCATCTTGGGTACACTTACGATATGTTTTGTAACATATGCTTCAAACTGCAGTTGCCATGTAAAAAAATTAAAGTGGTCACTAATATACATTACTCAGTCTCTTGTCAATAATGGTTCAATTCAAGTTACACATACATTCATTGTTCAAATAAGAAAGAAAGAATTGGTTTTACCAGTTTACCCAGAGAAAACACACAGTCACAACAAACCCCTTAAGCCAGGGGTGTCCAATCCTGCTCCTGGAGGACCACTTTCCTTCAACGTTTAGCTCCAACTCACCTACCTGGAAGCTTCTAGTGATCCTGAAAACCTTGATTAGCTGGTTCAGGTGTATTTGATTGGGGGGTACACCTAAACTTTGCTGGAAGGTGGCTCTTTAGGAGCAGGATTGGACACCACTGTCTTAAGGCAAAAAAAGACCTTAGTATACAAGTATACTTAGTTGGATTCCCCTAAATCAGGGGTGTCAAACTCCAGCCCCACAGGATTTAGTTCCAACCCTTCTTCAACACACTTACATAAGCCTGAAATACATGATTAGCTGGATCAGGTGTGTTTAGTTAATAATTATAATAATTTGTTACATTTATATAGCACTTTACATATGGAAGGGGGAAATCTCCTAAACCACAACCAATGTGCAGCATCCACCTGGATGATGCAACGGCAGCCATATTGCAGAAGAACCAGCTTATTGGTGGACAGGAGACTGTGATGAACACCCTGTTGGCCTCACTTACACCTCTTCCAGTAGCAAGCTAGTTTTTTTTCAGCAGGTCTCACATCCAGGTATTGTCCACGCTCAACTCTGCTTAGCTTGTAGCTTGTAGCCCAAGACTGGTTGCCCAGTGCTGGGTTGAAGACTAACCTGATTCACCAATGTTGTAAGTTTGGGAGCTGGACTACTAGTTTGTTGACCAATGGCACCTGTATACATTTCGCTTTGTCTGTTCAGTTTGGTGGTGCAGAAATTACACCTTTATGATTTTCCTTTTTTACTGGAACAAAGTAACAGTTTAGGTCAAAATGAAACAGAATTTGCAACCAACTTTTCCATCATAATATAAAATTTCAAGTCAAAATGGTGAATATTAAAGTACACCGACTTCCTCTCTGATTTTTGCCACACTTTACGATGGTAGAGTCATTCTGCAGATTTTAGCCAGGCTGAGATAAAGGATTTCACAGAATATCGCATAGTATGTGATGGGCACAATTTTTTTAGCTTACATGTACATTACACGGTTCAAGTGACCTAATTCTGATTTTAGCTGTGACATGTCCCAACTGAAGGACACAAAGGTCGAACAGAGCATTGGGTAAATTGGACAGCCCAGCCTATGGAGGACTGCTCTTGTCACCTAGCAACTGTGACAGCTGCCATTGACGAGCAACAGTAACATTTGTACCTGCCTTTTTTTTTTTTTTTTTTAAATATTTTACTAAAATTGCATCTTAGTAAGATATATATATATAAAAAAAAAAAATGTAACCACTTTAAAGTTTTTTTTTAATGTTTTTACATTTGTATCAGAGCAAGTTCAATCAAGTTGAAACCCAATGTTATAATTAACAGTGTAATCTGGCATTTTCTCTCAAAAAAATCCTGTCGTCACCGGCACACAATGAATCTTGGGATAGTCTGGTCTATAAAGCATCCACTCATTTGACCCTTCTTGGCCGAGGAAACAAAGGATGCATTTGTAGGCTGCATTTAAAAGGCGGCTTTGAATTGGGACAGCCTTCATCACACCACTCTGACGCATTTGGCCTTGGAATTCAGCCTTCGGAGGATGAGGATGCAGCCTCTAAATTGGGACACAGCTATTGTTTTCATTTGGTATGCGTCTCCTAGCAACAAGGCACATGTTTCTGCATGAGTGCTGAGTTCACTAAGGCTCTGTTTTGGTCAATCGGATCACAAGTAGATGAGGCAGACACATACATTTACATCTAGTGTTTTAATATGTCTCTTTTGTCATATTAAGATGCCTAGTGTTTTAAAATCCTTTCCGATTTTAAAAGTTGTGTAGTGCATTTCGGCCTTTAACCATTTTGACCAATTGTTGATAGGATTGTGAAAAGTGAGTGTTGTACACCTGAATGAGGCAGTGTTTGGCTCAACTGCAGTGTGGCCTTGCATATGTCAGCAGTGTCTTATTGTAAGCATTTAAAGGGGTTAGTGTGTAATGTTGCTGTTTGAGCATAAACAACATCTGCAAAGTTACAACGTTCAAAGTTCAGTGTAAAGGGCTTAAGGACTACAATAAACGGCTGCTAGGGACTACAATGAGCTTCTTCCCTTCTTCCTTCCAACTCCACAGCAACTACATACATTTAGGCTGAACACCATTACCGACAATCCTCATTTTGGCTGCGTGAGATTCTCCAGCTTTGTTGTTGTTGAGCTGTTAAAGCTCCGCCCTTTTCTGGAAAGGGGGCCAGGAGCAGCAGCTCATTTGCATTTAAAGGGACAAACACAAAAACGGCGTGTTTTTGCTCACACCCAAATAGGGGCAAATTTGATAAGCTATTAATTTTGAGCTGAAACATCTCAGACATATTCTGAGGACACCAGTGACGTATATTACATCTTGTAAAAGGGGCAAAAAAATAGGGTCAATATTGATTTCATCAATGTTCTTTTTCAAATCTTTCAAACTTTATTGCATTGAATTAAAGAAATCGGTCTTCAAATGTGTAAACATGGATTCAAAAACTTCTACCAAAGACATTCTTGATTTTTCAATATAAATATTCAACATTCAAGTGACGAAAAAAGTGAATGAAAACAACCCATTCCATGTTTTGCATTGAGAGATGCAATTAATGCATAGTACTTAACATCAATCAATTATGATAAAAGTACAAAACTTTGAGCAATTCTAAATGTGAAATCTAGCCCAAGATGAGTGTTTTTTGCAACGACATAACGGCAAATGAAAATATCAATTTATAGTAATATTTAAAAGCTACATTAAACATTGCTCCTCTTAAAAGTGCTTTATGAATTAATGTCACATTTACATCCCGCACAAACATCACACAATCTGACTGCTGCATTTTTAAATTACTCTTATTACTACTATACAAAAAAAACCACATTGGCCACTTTACATATTTATCATCATGTGATTCAGAAGTGGTAAACACAAACAACTAAGCAAATGATTGTCTCTGAGATCAATTTGATCCAGCTAAGCACACCATCTGTTTTATTCAACCCTAAATCCCTTCAGGGACAACACAGCAGATAAGGAGCAGGTGGTTGGTCATCCAGTGATGAAAGGAAGACTCCTGTAACAACGGAGTGTGTCTTCAGTAGTGCGAGAAGAGTTTGATCAGTGTAATACTGACGTACCGTCAGATGGGGCTGTTCTCATCTCTGACCAACGAGATGACGCTGCAGTCTGTAGAGCAACTGCGCAGACGTGACTTGGGCAACATCTCACCACTCTGACATTTCCCATGGCCTCTGTGAGAGAGAAAACACATGGCAGTTATGATAGCAGATATGCTACTTATTTACTCACATTTCTCTGATACTATCCTATATTCTCCAAAGGCTATAAGGCTACTTGCCTCACAGACATGAGAAATATAAAAGCTCTACACACACTTGTGGTTTTCATGACCACTTGGGCCAAATCCCAGAAATACATCATGCAAGTAAACAAGTTTAATCAAAGACTGCAAGTGTGGCTATTGGGACAGACCTGCTCACAATGCTCAGGTCACAATGACCTGAGCCTAAAGGCCTGTATCAAGATTCTAAAATTCTCCTTTTGTGTTCCACTGGGAAAAAAATGGTCATGTGGGTTTGGAATGACATAAGGGTGAGTAAATAAATGACAGGAGGAATATTTCTTTAAAGCTGCTGGCTACCTGCTCTCTGGAATGAGCTGAAGCGTGCGGTAGAGGTCAGCAGTGGAGGGCATCTTCACCGGAGCAGCTTTAGGAGTGGAGAACACTGTGTAGGACAGGGACTTGGTCAGGAGGGGTGGAGTGGACTGCAGTTTGGCCTCGGGTTCAGTACCTAGAGATATGCACACCAAATGTGGATTCAAAAAGATCCTAAATGAATTAACCTTAGGAACTTACAGCAAAATGCTACAAGCAGAAAAGTGATGCATGTGAAACCGTAGGTCTCCCCCTGATTCTCACCATCAATCATTTGGTCACCACAAAGGAAATTGTCAGGTCTCCAGAGATACTCACTGATTGATAAAGCACTGTGAGGTTCAGGCAATGCAGGTCTTTTGCGGTCTACAAATGGAGTCATGTTCAAAAACTGGGTCTTCAGCCATGCAGCTCGATCCTCCTCAAATGTTTTCCTCTAAAGAGGGAAGAAACAAACAGGAAGTTGGTTAACCCTGCTTTGGTTTAAACCAGGTAGATGAAGCCCAATTTAATTAAAGAGGACCTATGATGCTTTTCTCCATGTTCATCTTTTAGTGTGTAATGTTTCTCTTTGAGCATGAAAAAGCTCTGCAAAGTTACAAAGCCCCTCCAGTTATTTTCTATATCAGTGTCAAGGTTTCTAAACTCCCTGAAACGCCTCCATTATAGTCTTGTGTGTTGTTCACACCACAATATTCCACATTTTTAATAATTCATATGCAGAATAAAGGGGCGGGGCCTGGTTGAGTTAGAGTGTGTTGAAACTGCCAGTTATGAATGTGTGAAGTCATCGATGCGCATCACAGAGCAAGTACGAGACGAGCATTTGTGGTTAAAAAGTATATAAATTTTTATTCTTTTTAGACTGATTGTGTCTGTACAGGCAGTCTCGTGCTGATGTATTCATCTTTATTACATAATATAAGCCCAGAAGAAAATGCTGTTTTGGCAGCTTGGTTTCAAAAAAAGTTATTTTTGCATTAAAGCATTTATGATTTCTGAAACTTGCAGTATGTTTTTAGTAAAACAATGACCTCTTTAATCCATTTATTCAGTACCTCGTGTCCCAAACGAATAGCAGCTTCAGTGAAATTCTTCCTTTCACGCTCAAAGTTTCTTTTCTGCTCATTGAAGAGTCTCCATTCCTCTTTCAGTCGCTCCTTCTCCTCCAGCGTGTAGCAGTCATTCAACAGAGCTGCCGTCTCATCGTCACATGGTGCGCTGAGCTGCTGCTGTAAACACACACTGCCATCAGAATCAACACATCCAGACATTTGAGTGCAAAACACACAATATGATCTACGTTGATCTAACCAGGTTTCAAAAATAAAAATAAATAAATAAATAAATAATACACTGACAGTTTGGGTCGGATTTCCAGACAAATCAAACAGAACAAAAATAACAGCGGTGAGAAAACAGCAGTTAAAAAAGCATCTGATCACAGCGATGTGGATATGTTTGCATCAGCTCTGCAATTCAGCACTCCAGTAAAGTCACATTATACAGCACTTTTACAGTAATATATTAATTGCAATATATTGTATTGTAACCCCTGTATCATGATACATATCATATCGCAAATTTCTTCATGATACATAGCACAATTCTATAAACAAGAAGTCAATTTTAATTTCATGGTGACCTTAAGTGCATTCAAATACTCGCACATCGTTGAACGTTTGAACACAGGTCTGCACGGAAAGAAAAATCAGACAAGTGAAATTAACTTCGGCCTCTCCTGAACATTAGTGTTTGATGTGTTCAGATGTTGGTCACCTGTAGAAGCTGCTGCTGCATGTGGATGAACTCTTTACACTGCTGCAACTCCAGTCTTATCCGCTGCATCTCCTCCTCATGTTCCTTCCTGGACATCAGCTCCTCTGCCTCACGCTCCTGACACGCCACCAGAGACACTGCAGCACATTCAGAAATATTCATATACCATGTCCATATACCATATAGCTTTTTGTTCAAAATTATCCATCCTGCTTTTCAAAAAGTGCTTTTGCATTGCCCTGATTCTACTACAGTAAGCTTATAAGTAGGAAATTGCATTTATACTTCACTCGCCAGTGTGTGTCTTGTCATCGGTAAATAGAGATATTTACTTTGACGCATGTCTGGTGTGGGAGTGGCAGAGGGTAGTTGTCACAATGAGTGAGAAAGGTTGACATGGAGCAGCTAAATCTCCAACCTTCGGAGAATCACCTGTTTTAAACAAACGCTGAAGAGAGGAGAGTCTGCTGGCAAAAGAGAGTGCGGCTCGTAATAAAACAAGAATCAACATTAGCTTAGCTTTTCAGACATGCTGAGAACCGATGGATTTGAAATGCCATAATAGCTACGGAGATGACGGCTTTTGATTGAACATAAATTGCCATGTGTAGCTCTCTAAAGAGTTGATTGTAAAGCATTATCTATTGTGAAGTTATTTTTAAGGGAGTACCGTGTCTATTAATGGGTAAAGCTACAGTAACGTCTTCTGCTAGTCAGCTAGAGATCTTTTCCATATAAACTGGCTATATCTCTTCAGCTTTGTGAACATTTTAAGAGCAGTAGGATAACCATATTCATCCACAATGTCATGCAGAACCGAAGCACAACCAAAAACAAATGTTATTCCACAAAATGAATGCGGTAGAGGGCCAAAAGGTATACTGTTACCATGTTTTTAACTAATATTTATGTTTGATTGTATTTCAGCTTTATTTCAATTAACAGAAATGCTTTTAATAGTTTTAGTTAGGAATAGCAACACTGATAACTCCCAAGTTATCTTCCATTCTTCTTGAAATCGCCCCATGCGTGACATCATGACGTCTTCAAAACCACCATGAAGGAGGTGTGCTCTTAAAGGGTTAGTTCACCTAAAAATGAAATTTCTGTCATTAATTACTTACACTGGAATTACCTTACGGGTGTGGAACAACATGAGGGCAAGTAATTAATGACAGAAAATGAATGTTTAGGTGAACTAACCCTTTAACAACATCAACCACAAGAATGATACTACTGTCAGGTAAAACTGACATTGTTCTGTCCCTGGATGTAGACTGCACCTCCATAAGCTGTGCATACCCTTTCAAAAGATCAAACTATTAGAAACGCATGGCTGAAGTTCATTCCTACGTGCCTGAATTACAATGCTTTTGTGTGTTCATCTCTTTTCACAACATGCTGCCGGTTTTTCTAAATATCTTGTGTTGAAAGCTACATCAGTGCCAAGTGTTTTGTCCTCCAAGGCAATGGCTGTGGTTACAAATTTTAATTTGATTTAGACTGAAACATGTATGACTCTATTGCTGTGTCCTAAATTCAGAGGCTATATTTTTTTTAAGTCTAACAGCGGAACAATGAAGGCTGTCCCAATTTGAAGACTCCTACAAATGCATCCTTCTTTCCCTGGGCCATGAAAGATAAGCCGAGTGGATCCATTGCAGTCTAGCCTATCCTAAGATTCATTAAGTGCTGGTGACAACAGGACGTTTTTGAGAGAAAATGCCAAATTACACTTTTAAATACAAGTATATAACAATATTAATGTTTAGAGAAAAAAACAACACTTTAAAGAGGTCAAACGTTGACATATCTTACTAAGATGTGATTTTATGGATAGTTTATACTCTTTATGTACAGAAATGGACCAAGGTGAACATTAGACTGGTTGTAAACCCTGTTGTGTTTTCAGACAGTTGAATATAACTTTCAAAGTTCAAAAGTTACTGCCACAACAGCAACGGCAGCTGTCACAGTTGCAAGGTAACAAGAGCAATCCTCCGTAGGCTGGAACGTCCAATTTAACAGAGCTTCTCTTGGTAACTTGGAAATGGGACACAGCTTATTACAGTTCAGGTCATCTTTAGCATCAAAACACACAGTGCAATGAACTTAGCCAATCACAGCAGCGGCCGTTTACTTGCGCTCCGTGAAACGAAGTGTTTGTGAGGATCAATTTTTACAAACATCTGAACTTTTTTGATGCAAAATAACTGCATAAGAACCTCCAAAATCATGATATAAAGATCTGAAAATGCATTTCATGACCCCTTTAAGAATTGAAGCATGAGATGACACTCAGGTTCTACCTTGGCTGTCGAGTCTCTCCATGTGGCTCTTGAGCTTCCTCCACTGCAGGCGGATGCTGTTGGTCAGCTGCTCTCGTGCCTGCTCACATGACTGCTCTAGAGTCTCTCGACTGGAGTCACCCGTCTCCTCCTCGCCCTCAGAGCCAGCCTGATGTCACACAATGAAAACATGTCATCACTCCCCCTCCTGTCGCTCCAAACCAACAAGTCAACATAACTTTTGTAATATTTAACATATTAAAAATAATATTTTTAAAGTTCAACTGACACTGTTCTGATGCACTGTTTGAAACATGCAATTTACAACCTTATTGCAACATATTGCTTATAAACAGCATGTGAGAAGACCTCAGACCTGCTCCAGGCTGTCATCTGGTGGCTCCAGTTTGACACAGAGTTTCTTTGGACTCAGAATGGCGATCATGTCCTTCTTCATGTGCTGAAGGACTTTTTTAAGCTCCGAGTTCTCCAGCATCAGAGACCTCTGCCGCGTCTCATAGTCACTCAGCAGAGCCCTGTACATCTCACCCTCGTGCCTAACAACACAAGAGCACATGTTTTACACTGTAAGAAATAAAACAGTCATGACACAGAGACCCACATGAGCGCAGGAGGTTACCTGGCCTCCATCTTGCCCGTCTTCCAAAGGCTTCTCTTGCCATCTGACCTTCCCACATAGTTTGACACTTCAATGGCTGAACACATGAGGACAGAGAAGAATTTATTAAACGCCAAATGAAATATTCCCATCAACACTGTTTTTCATCAGTCCGGATCTAAAAGGATCATCTTCATACCAGAGGGATAACTCTAAAAATATCCGGCAGGTAGCTGCACGTTTAAACAGTACAGACAAATCTTCCTGCACTGACTTCAGGGATAATACTATTATGAGATCAATCAATCCTTGCACCACAGGAAGTCATTAAAAACATCTTACCTGTGATGGAGGATGACTTCTCATGCCTGTGTTTCTTGGGAATATCCCAGACGAGACACCAGCTGTTAGAATAAAAGTAAAAAATAAAGGAGCTCACCGAGTTTCTTGTCTCTCTTGTCCACGAGCAGCTGGTTGAGCCGCTCCTTCAGTTTGGAGCACTCTCTCTCTTTACGCTTGGTGTCATGGTTGTACTGTGTGGCACGACTGGAGATGATGCTCTGCAGTTTCTGCACCTGCACCATATTAATCACACAGAGGAGTTGTGTGATTCATATGCACAGACACTGTATCTACACTCAAGTCTTAATATTTGTTTCTTCAACAATAAGTATATTGAGTTTTCAAACAAATTAATAAAATGAAAAAACAGACTTTATCTAGCTTTTTGCTAAGAATTTAGAGAAATATCAATGCAAAAATAATTTTTTTTTCGAACTTTAAGACATACATCATTTCTCAATTCTGTTTTTTGGAATACACTGATCATTCAGTTTGGCATTTGTGTAAAATTGATGGGTTTTGTTTGCTGGGGTTATAGTGTAAAATTAAACAACAGAATAAAAAAACGCTTTTTTATATAAAAATAAAACGCTGAGTACAGCAGCATGATGGGTGCAGTCGTCATGCCTGTCTGAGCATGAGCGTGTGAACTGACTGAGGTTCTCTTACTTCCTCTTTCTCAGACTTGAGGCAGTTCTGTAAGGTTTTGATCTTCAACTGTAGCTGTCGCTCACCCTCATGCAGGCCCGAGTTCTCTCTCCTCGTGTGCTCCAGCTGATCCTGAGAAACAAACACACACACACACACAGCAAATAAGAGCAGAAGTTCAGGATTTGACTTTACTACTAACAACCGTTTCCTCCTTAACTATTCGATTTTTGTTATGAATTAATCAATAATTAAACTCAGCACTACAGCATTGTGCAAAATAGATCTTACATATTAATTATTTAGATTAAAAAAAAAAAAAAAAGTACAACTCAAACTATGAAAAACATTTATGTTGACTTTATTGTATATAATTGTATTTTAATTCAGAATTGAGTTCAAAAATTTTGGATCTTTTTCTCACAAAAATATGAAGCAGCACAACTGTTTTCAACATTATTAATAATCAGAAATGTTTCTTGAGCATCAAATCATCATATTAGAATGATTTCTGAAGGATCATGTGACTCTGAAGGCTGGAGTAATGATGCTGACAATTCAGCTTTGATCACAGGAATAAATTACACTTTACAATAAATTCACACACAAAAGAGCCATTTTAAATTGTAATAATATTTCACAATATTGCTGTCTTACTGTATTTTTGATCAAATAAATGCAGTCCCGCTAAGCATAAGAGACTTTCAAAAAAAAAAAAAAAAAAAAAAAAAAAAAATGGTAGTGTAAATATTATTTGAAAAACTTAAACTAAATAAAAAATTAGAAAAGTCCCCTTGGCAATAAACTCTGAAATATGTTTAAGTTTAAGCACTAAAATTATTAACTGGAAATAAAACCTAAATAAAATTAAAATAAAAATTCAACCTAAATGGCAATATATAAAACTAAGAAAATTAAGAAGAAAAAAAATAGATGACAAAATTGCTAAAAATTAAACTAAAACCAAAAATAAAAAATGCTAATTCAAAATATAAAATAAAAATAAAATTTAATTAACAATATCTTGCATATGAAATATTTTAAAGTAGCAATAAAAGTATATATTCACTAAAGAAAACACATTATAAAATTCCCTGAGGTTTCCAACTCATTAGTTGTTGTTGTCTGGAGTAAGTAGAAAGCGAGTACTTTGAGTCTACAGTTGCTGTGCTGCAGGTGCTCGAGGTCACTGCCGTTCTTCAGCTGCTGGCTCTCCAGCTCATGTAGGGCACGCTGAGCTCTCCTCTGCAGCTGCAGCACTTCATACAGCAGGTTCAGAACCGGCACAGCGCTCAGACCGCCCGATTTACACTCCAAACTCACTCCAGTCAAGCCCAGCGAGCACACCTCCTGAGGAGAACCAGGAAAATGAGATCTGATCGTCTGCTCTGACAATTAAAATCAGAGGACAAACACAATCTCAAACCCATGATACCATGCATACTCCACATTCAAACTCAAAACTTGCTTTCTATCCCACCCAGGTCATTCATTAAAACAAAACTAGTAATATGAAAAAAAATAGTAATAGTTTATCAGACACATGAGCAATACTTTAAAACACCCTGTGTAATGTACCTGACTGATATATGCGATGCACTGCGATATGTTCTCCTCAGTGCAGAACGCACTTAACACGCTGTAGGAGGTTTTGGGCAGAGCCATGGTGGAGAGCAGTGAATGGGGAGAGTTTCGCCTGGAGGGAGACATGCTGATCCCAGAAATACTGGAAAGCTCTTTGGTGTCTGTTCAGAAGACAAAAGAAGGGCAGAGCCTGTAATTAAAGCCCGTTTTGACAAGTCTAACGTGACCTTTTTAACATGGTGTCAGGTAGCTGCACAAAAGGTAATATGGCAGAGTTTAAGTCCAGAAAAAGCTTTAAAACAACAACAACGTATATAGACACAAGCAGCAATTACGGGGCCAAGCAGAACAGATGCAAGATGAAGAATTAAGTGAGCATAACAAGGAGTACAAGAGCATGGTCATGATTTGACATAAGTTTCAACACTTTAGGCAGTGGTGTTGCCAAGATATTGAATCAAAATAAAGTTTTAAATAGCATTTCAGGATGATCTGACGAGGATCTGTGGAAAATTTGGTGAAAACGGCAGAATATATAGTCAGAAATTGATTGGGAACTTAGACCATGCAATGCATTCGGCTCGGCATGAGCTCAGGAATCAGAGGAAAAAATAAATTGTCTTTCTAGGCCTTATGGTTCAAGAGTTACAAGCCTCAACATGAGTGCAAATTTGACCTGTTGGAAAGACATAAATTATGACAATTCTCTTTTTGGGGTAAAACTACTCTTTCCAACTCATTACAGAAAGAAAAAAAGAGAACTGGGTTTCAATATAATGCAACGTTACAGATTAATTATAAACCATCCTTAAATTAGCTCAGTCTCTTAACAAGATCAGTCCAACTCTGAAAACGCTCACATGAGTCCTAGACACAATCTTTCCATGTTTGATGCTCACCGAGAGACGGATCTGGCATCATCGTTGGAGTCCACCAATCTCCCATATCAACATTCATCGGTTGTCCTGCTCTTCCAAGAGAGACGCAGGCCAGGAACTGCGCAGGCTAGCACTCGGCCATCACTCCTGAAACAGAAGAGCAGGCAGACTGGATTACACCGCAGCGGGCCTCTGAAGCCGGATTAAACAGCCATGGAATACCACTGTGGGATTACGGAGTTAGCGGGTGACGGAGGGGGTGGAGACAGGGAAGCATGAAGCACAGGAGGACTGAAGTGTTTTCAGCTTGTATAGCTGCACAGGCTGATGGCTTCTCTTACAAGAGCTTTAAACTTTAAGTTAATCAATCTAGATATCTACATTTACAAGAAAACGTCTGTGGTGCAGTAAAACTGTGACATAAGAGCTGCTGACTCACAGAGCTCCAGGTTATAATCTGACCTCGGTCACGTCTACGGCTGCAACAACAAACTGTCAACTAACAACCAATATTCAATGATGAAAAGGACCAACAATGGATTTCATCATTGATTAGTTGGGTCTGTGTGTTGTGTAAGCTATTAAAGTATTTTTAAAGTAGATAAAGAAACATGCTGTGTCCGAAACGGCACACTTTACTGAAGATACTACATTTGCTTTGAAACGTACTTTTGACCATTAAAAAAGTACAATCTATATATGAATGTGTGCAGTATAGGGGAGTAACAATTATATTGTGGCACAATATGACGCAATACAAAAATGCAACAATATTGTATCTTGGATAGTGGCAATACGTGTTTTGCATGAAAATTACTATGTGAGAAAAAAAAAAGTTTACTAGTTTTAGTGTCAGTACCTCATTAAACTACTATACATAATGTTGAAAGTAATGTATAATAATGCAATGGAGGAATAATTGCGTGTCCTGATAATGCCAAATGTCTTGTGTTACCAGTAAAAAGTGGCCTACATTATTTTAAATATATTTATCTAGTCAGTGACAGAGTGCAAAAATATTAGTCTAAAATAATTCTGTGTTTCAGCATTAGAATCATGAATATCTTTATTCTGGTGTCAACATTGTCCTGTTCATCAAATCCAAGCCTATTCATTTCCACTCCCAACGCAATACCAAATTTTACATTTTAATCAACAGTTCATTTTTTGTTATCCTTTTACCATATGTCTTGAAGAGTTTCTTAATAACATTGTATCATGAGTTCAGTATCGTGATATTGAATCGTGACATGAGGGTATAGAGTATGAATGAAATTCGGACTTGTGACCTGTGCTGCACAGTAACTGATTATATGTAATCTGGATTATGTAATCAGATTCCAAAAATTTGATTATATTATGTTTTAAAATGTTCATAATCAGATTTTTATTGATTACATGAATACATATTCATATAATGACAGCAAGTTGCACATAACTGATTTTCCCCAATGAATCTTTTCTATCAAATAAATTTTACTTTCTAAAAAAAAAAAAAAAAAAAGCATACTGCTTGTATACATTAGGAAACTTACATACATTCAAGCTTTTAGTCATTAGTCAGGTGAAATATATATAATAATATGTATTACATAACACATTTAGGGTAATATAATCAGACTACTTATTGATTACGTTCTTTTAGATAACTTTGGACCTTACTTGTTTATCATGTTGATTTGAATAGGATAAGCTTTTACCATTTTGATATAAAAATACAGAGAAAGAAAATACATTCCATTCTTTGTTATCAACATGAAGTGCATTAAATACTGCATTATATCAGGGATTCCCAGACTGCTGATCATGATGGTTTCGTGACTTCAATGAAAAGCTATTAATTAAATATTTTTTTAAAAAATTAAAAATGAATAATTTTAAACATACTAAAAAAAAAAAAAGAGGAAATATTTTTGTGTACCTGCATGTGATGTGACCATTAATAAACATCAGAGAAGAACCATGGACGAAATTATTATTATTATTAACTGTTTTTATTTGTTTTATTATTGACCTAACTTATTAATTTAAATCTCAGGGTATATTTATAGTAAATATATTCGGTCAAAGAGGTTCGGCTGTCAACAAGTTGGGGAATCCCTGCATTGCATCTAAATATGAAATGATGTGAATTTGAACATTTTAATGTGTTTGAAAGACAAAAGCCTTCCAGAGACAGAAATACATGATTAAACGACTTAATGAGTGATAATTCAAATATCAGGCCTAATTAATGTGATCATTAGGAGCTATTCTCTCAACAAGAGAGCACTAGTTAAAAGTGAAATGATTTCTGTAAATCCTGTGAATGTGATCAAATGCGGCGTGTGTCTCAGTTTTCAGAGATTGTCACATGACCAGTGGCTGATCTGTGTGTGCAGATCCACAAACCTGGAAGAGCTTCTAAACGTATATAAGCAGTATAATTTTAGACATGGAAAATTTAAAAGATAGAAAAGTAGTAGTAGGGAGAATCAATGAATTATGAATAGTTTACTGCCATTGTGAGAATAACGTAAATCAATAAAAAGTTGCATTATGAGAACACAAGTAAAACGAGTATTTTAAAATGAAATATAATCCAATTACAAGCACTTAACTTAAAAATTACACTTAATTTTTGGAATTTGATTACGTAATCCAGATCACATGTAATAATTTACTGTGCAGCTGTGTTCAAGGTTTATAAACATAAAGGTTTATGAGTGTGTGAATAATTAACCATCTATCCTCATGTCATTTCTTGTGTTTAAAACTGTACTTTGCTTTCAGTATGTCAGGATATTAAAAACTGCTTCCTGTAGTGAAGGTCACTATTGTTCACTAAGGTCAGTAGACCAAGTACTTTTACTCTCAAAAATACAATATTTTGCCCAGTCCACAAATCCTGTACCAGATTACTGCCTCACAGTAAAGAGTTAGTTTAGTGTTGAGCCTGTCCTATTTATAATCATTTATGTATATCTTTTTTATTTTTATTCATGCGTATTGTAATCTTGAATCAAAATAACTTAACTTCCCCTCCCTCTTTCACTAACGATCTCTTCTCTGATGACGTATTTACTGGCGTGAGGGCGGGGCAACTTGTCACTCACATGAGATCCACCAATAGCAAACCAGAACCATACAAACAAAATCGAATAAGTTTGTTTTCTTTGCTAGAATATAATTTTCTATTTCACTATATTGTTAGTCTCGTTTTAATCACTAGATGGCGGAAACGTGCACTGTGTGAAAAAGCTTCGAGTAATTAACACACATGATATATTTGTATTTAAAAACACCACTGTTTCAGAAATGTTGGTTTTGTCAACACTAACAGCTGCACCAGTCCAATCTGAGTTCTCACTACAACATTACTGAACAGAAAAGATATAAGTTATTCCACACAGATTTGTTTATTTTGAAATGAATGACCAGTGGGTTTCAGTTATCTACCTAGACAGCATTTTTACGCGGATTCAAACAAGTCCATTCAACCGTAGACACCCAGTCTATGTAGGAAACACCCGACATTAGAGACACAGCCAGAGTTTAACTTTTAGCACAGCAGCTAACACAGTAAACACAGACCGACTCACATCAGCAGCAGCTCCGCGGATCCACACAGATCACCATAAGCTCGAGTCACACTGACTAGATGAATCCCACTGATCAGTGTTAGAGAGAGAGACAGCAGTGTGAGGATCATCCACCTGCCCTGGAGCGAACGAGATGTTTGGGTGATTCGAAGCGCACCTCCGTTCTTCTGAATAAACAAACTCGACGCTCATTGGCCAGCCTGTTGTCAAGCAACCAGCACCTTGCCATTTCATTGGCTGGATCATTGCTCCTACCTGTCTGTAACGACACGCAACAGGTGTTAAACGACTGTGTGGAGGAGAAAACATTAATTATTAAACAAACAAACAAACAAACAAACTTTGTAACTGTAAATAATAATAAAATAAATAAATAAATACAAACGTAAATATTTTAATAGTATTTGTATATTTACCACAATATAATTGCTCAATTTATTTACATTTTTATATAGCTGATACCATTTATTTAGTAATTTATTATCTATTTGTTTCATTCACTCTTTTTAAAATTAATTTATTTATTTATTTGTTTCAAATATTTCTTCTATATGTGATACTGAAAAACAAAATAAGCAAATTATAAAAAATATAAATATAAAAATATATAAAAAATAATTTATTCAACAAATATTGTTCATGATAAACTCAACTAGAGCACTAAAGTATTTGAATTGTGTTACACAATGATGAATCACTACATATTTCTTTTTAATCTCTATTTCTCTTTAATTAATTAAATGATGATGAATTAGAAAGCTTTGGTGGCAATTAAAATACTAGCTATACCTATTTTCTGCATATTTGTAACCTATTTTATCCCCAAAGATGTCAAAGCCCTTCAGATTAGAATAAAGGTGTTGATTGTTAATGTTGAATTTCAGAGTTTCGCGGATTAAAGTCCGTATGAAACAGAAGTTGAGCTCATCTTTTCTTCTGTATTCTGATGTGTATCTGAGTGAAACGCTTCTGGAACAAGAACAAATGTAGGGCGGGGCTTGATTTTGTCCATGAGGAACTGATTGGATGATTGTTGAAACTAAAACTAATCCATATGAATTGAGTGGTTTAGTCCAAACTTTCTGAAGAGACATGATCACTTTATATGATGAACAGACTGAATTTCTGCTTCTATTCACATATAAACATTGATGAACATAAAGAGAAGCTCAACTGAACACAAACCTCATCGGCTCTTGATGAAGCTCAAACGTGTGGAGAAACACGAGAATCAAACTTTACAATTCAGATCATGTCATAATGAAGTTTTGCAAATGAATGAAAAAAATCTTTGGGAGACTTAAAAGATTTGTGAGCGAATACGCAAAGTTTCTGTGGGAAAGCAATACTTTTGGAAGCTGATGCTAAATTTCTTTGGACAATGCAAAAGCTCTGAAATATCATCCTCCCTCCATCTCATATTTTTGTCCCCTCAGGGGCTCCAATAATATCCTTCATTGTGTTTTTGATGTGGTTTTGTTTGTTCAGTGAACATTTCAATCTGCAGTAAGTTCATGATTGAGGATCAGAGTCACATGTTTACATTATTCTGTTTTGCCTTTACTTTATTTACACCAGCTGTGACACATTACAACATTTGCACCACTGCTTTGAAATATGACATTTGCATGTTGTTTAACACTTCACATGGTCTATAAAACTTACAGTTACGTCAATGATTAACCAAACATTAAAATAAAAAAGATAAAACGTGTACATCAGGGACAATGATATCAATGTAAGTGATGTGAGATTTATTAGACTCTTTCTGACACATGTTCAACATTGCCATCTGCTGGTTCTTTTGAGGAACACATTTAGAGTAAAATGTAACTGGATCCCAGTTTCAGCTGTTTAGGGGCACAGATTTTTTTTCTTTTTTCTTTTAAATTAAATAAAAATCATTTGCAGAACAAGAGTGGATCTGTAAACAACACAAGCTTGACTGCTGGAGAGAACAGAACCTGACATTAGAAATAATGCTCTAAAATGAGCGGCTAAACCTTTTCATGCTTTAACAACAACTTTTTTTATTTTTTTATTTTTTTATTAAGTTTTTATTACTTCTTAGGAAAGAGGAATGCTAATTTGTTCTAGAATAAACTGAGATTTTAAAGTGAACATTACTTGTAAGCAAACAGAAATAATCTCTAAAGGCTCTGAAGATGTTCTCAAAGATCAAAACAGCTTCAAAATTAATCAAATATAAAATGCTTCCTCAGGTCAGGTCAAGTAATATATAGTGTTTTGGGTGATGAACATTTAATTGATTGATGTCTGTAGGTGTCAACAACACTGTATATGACATGCACAAATCACATACTCTGGGAGGCCTTATAAATGTGTTAAGATAAAAAAATATATATATTAAATTAAAAATATATACATAGATATTCCATATTTTAGATATAGAGAGGCTGTCTTTAGAGGCAGATGGATCCACTATGGGCTGCACAAGATGGTGTCTGAGATGTTTATTTCTCCTGTGTGTTTCTATAATTTACTGCATTTATTTTTGTGCAAGTGAGATGAGTAAAGAGCATCTGTTGCATAAATCATTGTCAGTCTGGATTCTAATAGCAGTCTGGTCTAATACAAAACAAAAGGATTGAATGTACAAATACAAACCTCAGGATGTCATTTACAATATCCAGCATCTTAGATTATAGTGCAGAAACAGGGAATATAACAAATGCATTGTTGAAATGTTAATTTAAGTGGTCTT
The DNA here is from genome assembly GCF_024489055.1 of Chanodichthys erythropterus. NCBI lineage: Eukaryota > Metazoa > Chordata > Actinopteri > Cypriniformes > Xenocyprididae > Chanodichthys > Chanodichthys erythropterus. Next base: position 39,008,304 of record NC_090236.1, read on the forward strand.
AAACAGGTTTAGACATAATGTGGTAGAAGATCCTCGCTCCAGTACAGCAGGTGGCGTTCAGCCTGTAAAACACACGAAGAAGAGGAAAACGAAAGTAACGTCACATCGCAGTGAACAACATCAACAGAGAATCCACAAGGAGGAGGAAAATGAGGAAGTTTATAAAAAATACTTATAAACTCTCTTCTTAGTGGACAAGACTTCAAGAAAGTAAGTGAGGGGGTGGGGGTGTATTTCTCAATTACCTTCAATAATCAACTTATTGAGAAAGAGTTATTGAAAATGAATATGTTTCTGAAGGTTTAGGCTGTTGATTTTGTGATGCGAAATCTTAGGTATTTTTGTACATTTGCAGTAGATGAAGCCTAAGTTCTTTTAATTTATTTTTATTAAATCGAATATTTCAGTTCATAACAATTATGATTAGTAGTTATACAGTATGACCATTATAATTCAGGTTACTTTTACTTTTTTAATCATTAAGTAATGATTAAGTGACAAACAATTCAGCAATTAATACATATTGTGTAAATATGATTGTGAAATTATATTAAACTGGAATAGATATTTAAACAAATTAGGTTTATGAATTCATATTTAGTGTCATGAGTCAGTTAAACTCATTAAACAATCTGAAATTATTAAGATCATTCAGTTATTTTACATGACAATATATTTGTAACTCACTTTATTTTATTCATTGTTTTTTCTGTTGTGTCTAACTCATCATTCTTCATTATTTTCATGTTCTTCATCTCTGTAAAATCTTGTCATTTCCAGGTCCTGCTGAACGATTGATTGTTTTCTCAAACCAGTGCTGATCAGAGGAGCGAGGAAAGGACTCTCTCTCTAAGATGAGTCTCTCAGAGAAACACAGGTAACACTGCGTCTGTTTCACACCATCATTTTAAACTCTATTGGAGTTTGTTTTTTCCTGTGAATAACAAAACTTGAATCAGTGTTTTATATTTCTCCAATTTTTAACTTTTTAAATTAACTCTGTCTATAAAAGGCGTTTGCCACAGGACTCTATAGACATATCACTGTTAATAATTTGTTAATTTCCTTCTAGACGTGACCACACTGAATTAATCCAAACATGACTTTTGTTTTTAGGTCATAATATTAATGACAGACATTAGGAAGCAACTAAACACTTAATTTAATTGAAGTTTGCTAACAAAACTGTGTTACACACACATTTCTGCTCCTCATTTCTGTTCATTAAAAAAACTTGACATTCTCTTAAAATGTTCATTTTTTTTTAACATATTTAATCTCACTCATGTACATTAAAGAAATCATTAAACCAAATGTGAGCCAGTAATATCAAATGATTAACTATAAAACTGTACATTGTGTGAGTGTGTGCATTTCTGTGTAGGATTAGATAAAGACACCGATGTGTTTCAGACACAGTTGAACCTCCTTTACTAAAGTGTTTCTCTCTGTTGTTTGTGTCATTAGTGTAAGATCAGGATCACATGTGTCCAGCTCTGTGTCTCTGAAGAGTGATCGGTCAAAAGAAGGAGAACCACCAAAGTTCAGTGGAGAAACACCATCATCTAATAAAAGGTATTTTGTGTGTTTACATTATAGAGTTGCATTATTTGTCACAGTGGTGTATGTGATTGAACTTGACTGAATAAAATAATGTCACAATAAAACTCAATTCCTGGGAACCTTATGAAACTCATTCAGTAACACAATTACACAGGCAGCCACAAAAAAATAGATCATGCTAGGGGTGTGCGATATAACGATTTTTGATCGTGGACGATTAAAATATCTCCACGATCTGCTGATGAAGAAACATCATAGTATCGTGCTACAGTGCTTTCTATAGTTGCAGTTCCAGCGCCTCCGTCTCAGCATACTGTTCAACATGACGTACATTCACATCACATTTTAATGCAGCGGTAGAGTAATATTCGCGGGACACTTCAATCCACAAAAGTTCATTATTTCATGTACCTTGCCGGTTAAACTTTCCTTTAGTGTGCTGATGCGCTGTTCTCACATGCGTTTTTCAGACCGCGTTCACCTGAAGCACACAGGCACTAAAAGCCTGTCAAACAGCGCCTGATTAGTTGATAAGTTATCTTCCGATTGCTCTAATACTGTCAAATACGCACAAAGTTTACATAAACACAGCTTGTTATGTCTAAAGTGAAAGTAAACATTTGAGAGAAAATTGGATGTGTGGCTGTATATTAGATATACGTGCAGGTCTTTACGTGCAGAGCAGCCTAATATTAACCATGCTGTCGCTTGTCCTTAAAGGGATAGTTCACCCAAAAATGAAAAATTCTGTTATTATTTACTCACTGTAATGTTGTTTCAAAACTGTATTAATTTCTTTCTTGTGCAGAACACAAAATAAAATATTTTGGAGAATGTGGGTTAACCAATCAGTTGCTGGTCTCTATTGACTTCCATGGTAGGAAAAACATAGTCACTGTGGACCAGCAACTGTCTGGTTACATTCTTCAATACAACTTTTATTTTCAACAGAAGAAAGAAACTTAAAACAACTTGAGAGAGTAAATTATGGCAGATTTTTTTGGGGGGGCAACTATCCCTAATTATCCTTAAAGAGAAAATCACCCACTGCTCTTGACTGAGAACTTTAATACATTTGCTTTATGAAGAATCAATGTATAATTTATACAGTGAAGTCTAGTGTTTTATTTTTATATTTGTTCATTTAATTTTTTACTTGAATGCTACTGTTAAATACACCTACTGTAGCTGAAAAAAACAAATAATTTTATTAATTTAATTTGTATAATGTGTAGCCTGTGTTTTTCTTCATTTTTAATAACAAAGATAAAATTAATAAGAAATAATAACAAATAACAGATAAAAAATAATAACAAAGATTTTTATCTTCACCACTTTGGCCTAAATGTCTGCCATTTTTTATTTTATTTTATATTTCGTTATAAAAATTTTTGTTTTTAAAATAGGGGAATTAGTTTGGCTGTAATGCTCAGTCACTTGCAAAATAGTAAAAACAACATGAAGAATCGTAATAAAAATCGTGAATCGTGATTTTCCTGAAAAAAATTGTGATATGATATTTTTGGCATATCGCCCACCCCTAGATCATGCAACTAAACATGTATATATCCATCCAACCATAGTCATAAATGGACAAATGCAGAGCTATACTGCATTTAATAATTATTTGCAACATTAAACCTTTTCAAATGAGACTAAATATCTCCTGTAGTAAAGTGTTTCTCTCTGTTCTTTGTGTCATTAGTGTAAGATCAGACTCACATGTGTCCAGCTCTGTGTCTCTGAAGAGTGACCGGTCAAAAGATGGATTACCACCAAACTTCAGTGGGGAAAAACCATCATCTAATAAAAGATATTTCATGTTTGTAATTTTTGGTCACACTTTGACTGTGGTAAAAAAGTTGTATCAGTGAATACCAATAATTTTTATGGCTAATGTTTTTTTTTTCTAGCTTTTTGTAATATTTTACCTAGAAAATCAGTATTTTATTTTATTTATTTGATTACAGGCTTCAATATGAGACATTAGACTCAGACGTTCAGACTCACGGGAAACACAAGACTTTCAAAAACAATCTCCTGTGGATATTCCAGGTAGGAAAACACATTTTCATACGTGTTTTAATATTTATAGCGAACAAAAATATGTTATTGAACAAAGAAGTTTTATTTAATTCCTCTTCATCACTTTTTTCCTTTTTAAGCACATTTATATATATATATATATATATATATATATATATATATATATATATATATATATATATATATATATATATATATATATATATATATATATGTATGTCAAAAGTAACAGCTGGTTAGCATGTTAGTCTTTTAAGTTTTTTCATACAAATAAATAATTATTGAATAAATAGTGTTAACCAAATGTAGATGCAAAATTTGGTTTAAATTGTGTTATTCTGTCTTTTTTCTTACTTTTGTTTGTAGGATCTTGAGAGCAAAATAATCACATTTCTGAAGGAAGAGCTGGAAAAGTTTAAGAAAATATTACAAAATGAGAACACACACAACTTTGTGAAGGACTTTAATGAGAATAGATGCAGTATCAAAGAAGCAGCTCTTGATCTCACACTACATTACCTGAGAGAGATGAAGCAAGATGAAGCTGCTGATGCTCTAGAAGGTCAGAGACTCATGACCATCTGTCAGACTTATTAATGTAGACTATCTATAAAACTGTAAATTAAGACTAAAACTATCTACCTTTTGTCCTTGTGTTTAGATGAGCTGATCTTCATTCATCAGCTAAAATGTGGCCTAAAGAAGAAGTATCAATGTGTGTTTGAAGGAATGGCGAAGCATGGTGACTCCATACTTCTGAATAACATCTACACAGATCTCTATATCACTCAGGGTGGCAGTGAACAGGTCAATACTGAACATGAGGTCAGACAGATTGAAGTTGCTTCCAGGCGTAATGAATCTCAAGAGATTCAGGTTAAATGCACAAATTTGTTTGAAGCTCCTGAACAAGATGAGGAGATCCGAACTGTACTGACAAAAGGAGTCGCTGGCATCGGAAAATCAGTCTCTGTGCAAAAGTTTGTTCTGGACTGGGCTGAAGAAAAAGAAAATCAAGATATCAGCTTCATATTTCCTCTTCCATTCAGAGAGATGAACTTAAAGGAGAAAGAAAAACTAAGTTTGATGGACCTTATAACTCATTTTTTCCCAGAGACAAAAGGACTGAACCTTACAAGAAGAAATCAATTCAAAGTCCTGTTCATCCTTGATGGATTGGACGAATGTCGCCTTCCTCTGAAGTTTGATTGTAATGAGACGTGGAGTGATGTATCGTCACCAGCCTCTCTGGATGTTCTCCTAACGAACCTCATGAAGGGAAATCTGCTTCCTTCTGCTCTCATCTGGATCACCACCAGACCAGCAGCTGCCAGTAAGATTCCTTCTGACTGTATCGACCGGCTGACAGAGATACGAGGATTCAGTGACGCTCAAAAGGAAGAGTACTTCAAAAAAAGATTCACAGATCAAAATCAGGCCAACACAATCATTGATCATGTTAAAAAATCAAAGAGTCTCTTTATCATGTGCCACATCCCAGTCTTCTGCTGGATTTCAGCCACTGTTCTCCTGAATATTCTGGAGGAGAAAAGAAATAATGATGTGAAAAACAATCAGGCTGATGAGATCTCTAAAACACTACAGGAATCAAATACTGAAGACACTCCCAAGACTCTGACACAAATGTACACACACTTTCTCCGCTTTCAGATCCAGCAGAGCCGGCGAAAGTATGATGGAGAATACGCAGCAGATGTTTCCTGGGATAAAGACGCCATCCTTTCACTGGGGAAACTGGCATTTCATCAGCTGGAGAGAAACAACGTGATCTTCTATGACACAGACCTGGAAGCCTGTGGTATTGACGTCTATAAGGCATCAGTGTACTCAGGCATGTGTACCCAGATCTTTAAGGAGGAAACAGGGATCATTTTTGGTACCATGTACTGCTTTGTTCACTTGAGCATTCAAGAGTTTATTGCAGCCCTTTATGCACATCTGTTTCTAGACATCAACAAGAAAAGTGTGTTTGTTCATGAGTCTACAGAACAGGAAAACAAAAATGAAACCATGATTGATTTTCTGAAGACTGCAGTGGACGAGGCGCTCGAGAGTGACAATGGACACCTGGACCTTTTCCTTCGCTTCCTCCTCGGTCTGTCAGTCCAGTCCAATCGACGACTCTTACGGGGTCTGTTGACACAGCAAGACAACAGTGACCAGATCAACAAGGAAATAGTTCAGTACATCAAGCAGAAATTAGAAGGTAATCTGTCTGCAGAGAGATCCATCAATCTGTTCTACTGTCTGAATGAACTGAACGACCAAACTCTGGTGAAGGAGATTCAGACCCACCTTAGCAAAGGAAGTCTCTCATCTGCTGACCTTTCACCTGCCCAGTGGTCTGCTTTGGTCTTTGTGTTGTTGACATCAGAGGAAGAGCTGGAGGAGTTTGAGCTTCAGAAATTCAAGAAATCAGACGAGTGTCTCAGTAGATTATTGCCAGTCATCAAAACCTCCAGAAAAGCTCTGTAAGTCATTTAATATGTTTTGTCATGTTTTGCTCTCATCTGAAAAATGCATTTATCCACATTAATCTATAGTGAAATCACAACATGAAAATGAACTTAAAGGCCCTGATATACTTCAAGTGAAGTTCTTTTTCGTTCTTCGTTTAGGGGTAAAACGAAGTTCGAAATACGTGAGCAGCGATATACTGTAATCGAACATCAGTAAACACAATAAAACTGAGAAACTAGCAAGGATTTGTGGATATGTTTGTTTGCACAAGCTCTGTAATTCGGCACTCCAGCAAAGTCACGTCGCGTTTATATTATAACACTTTATACAGTATATTCGTTTCGGCCTGATTTTGTTCGAAATTGTCATATCAGTTTGTTCTTCGATTTCGTTTGAAGTGTATTGGGGACTTTACCCAGTACAGCCTGACATATGAAATAATAGTCTGAAAAATACTATTTTTTTAATGGAGACATTTTATCAGTTTATCAAATATTTAGACAAAATATAAAAGAACATTTAAAAATGTTTAAATACTTGTTTTGTATCATATGATACAGCAGACTTTTATGACTCAAATTATATATTGGCTCATATTCCTAAGGAAGGAAAAATAGATACATTTTATTCAGATGCATACAATAATTGTAATTTGGTACAGATCTTTATTTATATTGACAGAAAATAAAATGAAATTCTGAAAGGTTATGATATAAAACAATGAGATTTTTATATAACAGGCTAAAAAAGTACAAATATATTATCAGTTGGTACTATGTATCTCCCAATAATTTGATATTTTAAATGCTTAGTTTTATGAGTAGTACTTTAGTTTTAATTGTGTTTGTACTGCAGAACGTAGATGATTGAGAGATTTACAAATAAACATTTATCAAAAGTCTGTTGTATCATATTTGATGTACACATTTTAAGATGGTTTTCTAAAAGTATTTTTTTTTTTATCGTTTAAATTAAAATATGTATTTCTAATTTAGTAAATATTAAGTAAAATAAATATAAATTTAATTTCAGCAATTGTTATGGATGTGTTTATACTATCATTAAATTAATGGTATTTCACCCATTGGCCACCCTGCTCTCTAAGATATCAGCATCGGCCATCGGTTGACCACTATGAATAATCAAGGAAACCTCAATTGCTTTAATCCAGTAAATGTTAATCTTGTAATATTAATAACTAATACACTTTTTTAGGTTATTAGATTTAAGTAATCTTAGCTTTACTTAAATCATTAAAGATTTCATAGCAACAAGACATATATATATATATATATATATATATATATATATATATATATATATATATATATATATAATGTGTGTGTGTGTGTGTGTGTGTGTGAATGCAGGCATTTTTTCAGACATCACTAACCCTAAAATTTACATAAACTCCAGAACATAAAATTTACATAAATTCTCCAGCTTTGTTGTTGTTGAGCTGTTAAAGCAACGCCTTCTTTTGGAAAGCGGTCTGCAAGCAGCAGCTCATTTGCATTTAATGGGACACACACAAAAAAGGCATGTTTTTGCTTACACTTACAATAGGGCCAAATTTGACAAACTATAATAAATGATCTGTGGGGTATTTTGAGCTGAATCTTCACAGACACATTGTGGGGACACCAGAGACTTATATTACATCTGGTAAAAGGGGCATTATAGGTCCCCTTTAAGTGTCCCCAAAGAAGCGATCCAAAGGCAACAGTGGCAAGAACCCAAACTCCATCAGGTGAAAGAAATATAGAAAAAATCATTGGAGAAACCAGGCTTAGTTATAAAAAGCTAGAAATCTTAACACATTTTTTTTTTTCATTCTTCATATTTTTCACATGCTTCATTTTACCCAGGAAATTTGTACAGGAAATACAAGTTTTTGAAGAGTATTCCTATTTATCTCAGCCTCTTTACTGTATATATGCTGTTTATGTAAAAATAATAATGAAAAATATATTTAATATTTGTATGTAGAAAATGTATTGTATGTGTTCCATCTAATTCTGTGATGTGATTTATTTCTCTTGTAGGTTAAATGACTGTAACTTAACAGACAAAAGCTGTTCAGCTCTGGCAATTCTTGGAGCAGATACTAATCTGAAAGAGCTGAACATGAACAATAATAATCTGCAGGATTCAGGAGTGAAGCTGCTCTGCACTGGACTGAAGAATCTAAACTGTAAATTGGAGATACTGAGGTAAGTTGAGCCACAGGAGTCAAATGCCGAGAGTGAGGTGCGATGACTGACAGGATGTTGTCAGAGGCAAAAGCGCAAGAGATCTTTTGTTAATAAATGTTGCATTTCTTTGTTTAAAGTTCCCCCTATTATGGACTTTTGAAAACAATCTTTCATGTAGTGTGAAACAGCTCCAAGTGAATGAAAACATCCTGCAAAGTCTTTAAACTTAAATCTTAAATCTGAAAGTGCACCGTATATTAAGTTATTGTCTCTCAAAAGTAAGAGTTGACTCTGAATCAATAAAACGAGTAATTTGTAAAACGAATCTTAAGCTGTTTCATTGTGACGTCACAGCGAAACATGAGCATATTGCCCGATCACTTATTGCGCGTTGTTACGACTCGCTCATTATAAGCCGTAACATAAAAGAGGCATTAGACCACAAAATCAAATTTCCAGAAAAATTTAATTCAACCAATTATACAAGCAAAAATAATGAGCAGAAAATCTAGGGGTATATCAGAAACAAAACAAAAAGAATAACAAAGGAATTATGCTACATGCACCAGGTCAACACAAAAATGAGTGAAGCCCTGAGGAATGTTCCCCAGAGAGTGCCTGTCCTCTAGGAATACAGCACCATTTTTATACTGTTGGTAATTAATGGGTGTGAACCAATTAGAAGCACCGCATTCTGCACCAGTAGGTTTAGTAGGCTGGGGTACGTCACAGCGTGCAGACGCCAGGGAAAACTTGAAACCCGAACCTTGTGCTGTGTGTTATCGTCATTTTACTGACGACTGCTTCTTCAATCTAAATGCGTTCAACGAGGGATTCGCAGGCTGGTTGTTATTGAAGGATGGGTCAGTACCCAGTTTATTTGGACCAGCTCTTTTCCTCCTCTGAATCATAACCTGTAAGTATGATTAATAATTGTTGCCACGTTTGACAGACTGACTGTTTTGTAGGAAAGAATGTAAGTTTTTTTTTTTTTTTTAAAGCCAAGATATAAAATTGCCCCAAACAAAAAGTCTCACCTGTTCTGATGTGCAATCCAACTGAAACTGCACAATTCTGTATGTCCTCTAAGTAAAAAAAAAAAAAAAAAACTTCTAGACAAATATGCGATTTAGCAAGGACTAAAATCCAGTGTCTTACATCCACACAGTTCTGAGTTTCAGTTCAATGGCCTAAGTAGAGTAACTTTACTGGACTGAAACCCTTATACGGTTCAGTCCGAACATGTCAGTGATGTCTCCGCATCCAAATTCCAAGCCAGAGTGACCTCATTCTCTGTAGCATGTACAATATGTATTTATCCTAGTTGTGTGTTGTGTTTTCGCTCCGTGCAGTTTGTACTGTAGATCTCCGGCTAAACCAGCTAACAGCAATATGTGTTCGCTCACAATTGTCTAGAAATGTGTCAAATGTTTTTTTTGTTGTTATTACTTGGAGTTATGATAAAAGATAGAGTAACACATTGGTGTACAACTGCAGAGCTTTATCAATATGGTTCTGCGTTGCACTAATGCATATACCATGACTGTTTGTGTGTTTACCACTGAGCTGTGGGCTAGGTTCGCTAACATAAACATCTCTGAGTCTTTATTTTTAGAACAGAGTGGAGTACTCCATGTTAACTAGCAGAAGTCATCTGACCAATCACCGCAGATTAGCGTCACGCAAACAAGGGGTTCGGCAAAATGAATCGTTGAGCGAATCATTTGGGAGTTTTTGAGCAAATAAGATAAAAATAAATGTTATAAGATAAATAAAATAGTATAAGACAAATAAAGTGTTTTTTGACGTTGCATGCTTTTAAACCTGTTGTTGGGGACTTCCAAAACAAAAATAGGAACCTTTCAAATGTCATAATAGGGGCACTTTAATATAAGTGAGTTTGTCTTTGTTTTATTGTTCCTGTGTTTTTCATTAAAAAATAATAATCAACTGAGAACTAAGCATTCGTTTAAAAACCCAAAGATCATTTATTTATTTGTTACAATGTGGGCATACCATATAATTCGTCTTATTCATTTTGGTAATAAAAGTCCAATGTTTAAAAAGCGCAATGGGCTCAGTGCACAAGATGGTGTCTTTGAGCTTTGGCGGTATGAGTGTGTGCATGTTTACCTCCACTCATACTCTTTCAGTCTTAGCGGTGTTCACATTTACTGTAAAAAGTAACTTGTATGAAGCTTGGCTAGGTATAATGAATGTTTTTTTTTTTTTTAATTAACCTGTTAGCATTCCACTGTACAACCCACGGTACACATACCTTTCAAAAGACACCAAAACCTAGCATACACTGCACATGGTTCAAGAACAGCATGCAATTTAGCCTTTTTTTTTTTAGGCGTTTTAGACAAATTTTACAGGAATGCTAAGGGGTTAAAGAAGATGGTGGTCTATACGTTCAGACTGTCAGTCCAAATCTGATTATTTGTGTATCCGATTGGAATCTGATCTAAAATTATTGACGTCCACATTGTATATCACAACTGTAAATATCTGATTTGTGTATTCATGCTGATCTTTCGTTTTCTGGAATATCTACATTGGTTTCTATTGCAATGATTTTGCGTTGGTAGGTATACGGCAAAAATAAACAACAACAACCGCAGGATGGAGGGGTTTGTAATACAGATGTTGTCTTATTTACAACATGACATTGTGTAGCCGCCACGCGCTGAACTACTGCGTCTTCTGAGGCAGTGACAGAAACATAGGAGGTGGGTATGTGTGGCTTTATTCCGCATTTTTATCTCTTCTGGTTTCAAAACATGTCTCCATTATATTGCTATTCTGCTCGTCCGGCACTTTGCAACAACACAACCTTGTTTCTGCAGCGACTTTCAGTATGTTTCCTATAACAATGTCTAACGTTTACATTCACATAAACCACACAAAATCCGATCAGAGCAGTCAGACTGAAACAGATTTCCAGAAATGTGTGTACTAGCAATAATCTTCGTTGTTCTCGGGCAAAGAATTGACTAGGGTCTTCGTTCAGATTTCAATGGTTTACTGACTGAATGTTCTTGTACAATAAACAGAAATAAAAAAAACTCTGGTCAAAAAACTGTAGCTCCGTATTTCTTTCTTTCTCACTAAGGGGCGCCAAAAACAAAAGGCGCCAAGGCAGTCCAATAATAAAATGGAGCAAACCATTACAGAATAAACATGGGGGTGTTTAACGAATATACATATATATCCAAACACATAAAAATGTATCTTATTCATGCATATCTAACTTTAATATTAAATTGAATTATTCAAATAATGGCTCTTATATGCCCAGCCCCTAATTGTATAGGCTGGCAAACTATATCAATTACCACTTAAAATTATCTAAAGCCATAAACCTTCAGAGTAAGACTCTTTGGAGTCACAACTTGAACTTCCATTCAAACTAAAGTCAGACAGCTTCATGTATAAGACATATTTTGGAGATGGGTCGATTCAGCGTGCTGCTCTTCGTCTGAACACACACACTGCGAACACATCCCTTAGAGTCAGGCATTGTCTTGATGATGCGGCCTATCATCCAGGAATTCCGAGGTGCATTGGAATCCACAATCAGGACAATGTCTCCAATCTCAAAATTTCTTTTCAGCCTGGACCATCGCTGACGTTCCTGCAGGAGAGGTAAGTATTCCAGCGTCCACGATGCCAGAGAAGATCTGCCAGGTATTGGATTTGTTTCCATCTACGCCTGGAATAGACATCATCTTTCTTGAACACACCTGGAGATAAGCTTACTTGTTTCCTCATCAGCAACAGATGGTTAGGGGTCAAGTGCTAAAAGTGCTTCACGCTTAGCCTCTGCCTTGACACGAGCAGAACTGGCCGAAGAAGCCACAGAACTACTTTTCACAGATCCACTTTTCCTTCTATGATGAGGAGCCATCACTTCTGACACACTATCACTTGGTTTAACACCATTGTCATCTTCATCTTGAGATTCATGCTCATCAGACTCATTTCCTTTATTTGTGGTTGAAATCCATTTTTTTTACAACAGGAGTAACATTTCAGCATTCAACTCCTCAAACTGACATAAGATCTGGCAGAAGACATCCAGTTCCTTTTCAACAGTCTTCACATCTTCTTTATCTTGCATTAATCTGTCAATTTCATTCGTCTTGCGAGTTAATTGTGCCAATTTCCCTTGTATCTCATTTTTAAGTCGATTCATTTTCTCTTCAGCCACCTTTGCAGCAGGCTTTGGCGCCCTCTTGTGGCCATTACCAGGCACATTCGCATGCACAGAATCATCCGCTATTCTCCTTAACACTCTGAGGTCTGAGGTATTGCCGGCGATACCACCGCGTTTTTTTTCTTACCAGTGTGAAAGAGACTCAAAATACTCCATCAGTGTTGCACATGCAATTAAGAGCTACACACCATTTTAATCTGTGGAATATCTTCTTTTATTTGTGTACACTCAGAGTAAAAACAAAATAAAAAAAAACTAACAAGATGCGTGATCTCTCGTCTCCCTCTGAATGAACTCCAATCTGATAGTTCTCAGAAAATGAACTGTAACTTAGTGAATACTAATGACACAAAAATGAGACTGATGTCTAACAAAACGTTGAAATGTCAGGTTTTAAATCGTGTAAGTCAAATCGAAAACAAAAATTCTGTGTTTATATAATCTGTATGAAAAGAGAGCCATGTCAGAAGTCCTTGATTCAGCTCATTATCCACTAATGCGGCCACGCCCACGGAGCCAGCGCTATTCAGAGGCAAATTCAGTCAATACATGCATTCATCGTCTCAATCGTGTATTTATTGTCTTGAAAAGTGTTTTGAATAACCATAGTTAGCGATCTCTGGCCTCTGTTAGTTCAGTTATTTCCTGGATTGCCTATTCTTCTTTGGCATTGGCATTTTTGGACTAAAAGTGCACAGAGCGCCCTCCGGCTGCAAGTATGAATTGTAAACACAGTATCCAGCGTTCACAGTGACGACAATAAATAATGAATAAATGCTCCTCTGTATAGAAAATTGACATAAACATGAGAATCCATCAATATTTCTCCAAATGTGCATGCTTTTAAGCTAAAAGCCTATATGAAATGCCATAGAGGTAACATAACTGTTCAGACACTTTGTATCATAGAAATGCATTATATTTTAATAATAGAATACCATTATTTTAAATTGTAATAATATTTCACAGTATTGCTGTTTTTTCTGTATGTTTGATTTACATTATGATGAGCTTGAGACATGATCAACAGAGGGTTTTTTCACAGCCTATCTGACTGAAAGCCCTCATTAATATGCAAGTCATTTCAGGTCATTATTATGTGATTCTTTTGTATTCTCAGGTGAGAATCACCCATTATTCATGATTATTCACGCCTCCACGCATACTGTGTTTCTTGACCAAAGATGTTTTAGAAAATTTAAATCTCTCTATTGTTTTATATGAAGGTGTAGGAATGATAATTTTTACATAATTTTGAAGCAATAACTCTAGTCTACAACCTCCAATACCCAGAAGTCTTGTGAACACAGATTTAATATATATTTTTTGGCTTTATTTCAGTGACTTAAGTTTTTTGTTTTTTCAATAACCACGCATAAACGTTATTCCTTCAAAAATACAAACATGTACATACATGTTCCTTACATATTATTGTAGCCTAGTTTGTGCTGAATACAGTGTAATGACACTTTTTCCATTAATATGTTTATGAACAACTGAAAAAAGCACAAATGTCAGGGCATGTCAAAACTTCTCCAGGCCCCAAATCAGCCTCAGACCCCTGAGGGTTAAAGTATATAATATAATAGAATACCATTATTTTAAATTGTAATAATATTTCACAGTATTGCTGTTTTTTCTGTATGTTTGATTTACACCATGATGAGCTTGAGACATGATCACAGAATGTAAATTTTGGTGTGGGTATTGCGCATAATTTTACTCATTCTCGCAGGTTGCGCATTTACAAAGTGGGAAATTATCGCAAATGTTTATTAGTAAATGAATCAACACAGATTATCACATCAAATCAGTAATTGGTTACCACTTATAGCACACTTGAACCCATAATCTATTACAAGTGTTAACTAAATACATTTTTAAAATACAGAGATAGTATATTAAAAGCACATTTTAGTTCATATTTCATGGTGTTTCAAAATAGCACAGTTGAGTACACTTAGATGTTCTTAAGATGATCTTAAGAAGTACTAAAGAAGAATCTTTAGTATATTAAGTACAAAAGTACAAAATTAGTGCATGAAAATAGAGCACTTTAAGTAGATATGCGGCCTGCGATACATCACTCTCGTGCGCGTTTCGGACAACTGACGGAAATCACTTGCCCACGCTTTTTTAAACCCATTTTGAACATCCAAGCGATTTTATCATTCAGTAGTAACGTACTTGGGAGCTCTGTGAGAGATGGTTTCTTTGCGCTTATACCAACAAACAACGCACACAAGCTGCCTGTATAGAGCTTGTGCGTTCCAAATTGAGTTGTTTTACCTTAAATGGTGAGTAGCCTATTCACGTAAACACAGTCGGTTATGTCTTACGTGAATTTAAAAAGTTTAATAGTATGCATCATCTCATATGTAATAGTAGCCTATATTGAATCTGTGAAGTAAAATACATGCTGCTGTCTGACTAAATAACGTTTGTAACTAAATTAATCGTATGGATTTACCTAATTAATGTATTAACAGTGACTATTCAGTGTTATTTCACATTTGATTACTTTATTACATTTCTGTAACTAGCATTTCTGTACCTGAATACTTCTGTAAGAACTTCCTAAACTTAAGTGAAAATATTATGTGATAAACATCATTGGTTCATGTTATCTAAACGATATGATCTTATGTACGTGCGTTGACATAGGCCTAAATGTCTAAATTAGATCGTTTGAATGACGCACTGACCTGTCGATCTTGTCTTGTAAGTCAGGATGAGCAAGTGACAGATGCTTGGCAAGGTTTGATGGTTCTTCATCATTTTTATAAGCAAAGAAATTCCAAATGATGACAACACTGAATAAAATACTATCACTAGTGATCATCAGATCCTTTTAACAATTTATTTTACACACTTTGTGTTTAAGTCTTCCACTTTGCTTTCTAGAAACCCAGTCAGTTTGGGTTAGATTTCTTTGTAGTTCAAGTATTAGCATTATAAACACTGAATTAATACCAGCATATGAAATTAAATTAAGGACATGCATCAGAACAATTGGGAATGTTGGACAATAAATATATAACGGAAAATAACAGCTTGATTTTGCAGTGTTGTCTAATGTCTGTTAAAGCAAAAGTGTCCAAAAGTGTGAATTATGCGATAACGGACACAGCAATGCATCATGTATTATAAGATCATTATGTTTGTAGCGTGATCCATTAAAACATACAATATAAAGAAACGGTTTTGACGGTTTTGCATCAGTTTGTGTAGCAAACAGTGGAACAGCAGCATATACCGAAATGAGCAAAATCAAGATATCGTACATGCCGTTTGAAAAAATATATATACCGGTATTTTCCCAGTACCGGTATACCACGCATCCTTATTCAGACTTGCTACATCTGATCAGATTTCAATCGGATATGCGCAAAAATCGGATATGGACTGACAGTCTGAATGAGGCTTATGAGACTCCAGCTTAAAAGCCAGAAAGATCTTGAGGCCTTAATTTCACACTCTGTATTCAAACTGAAAATCATGATCTAGTGAGCTTTCGTATTTCTGCTCTGTGGGACGTTTCTGTTCTTATGAGTTTGCTTTAGGACTGAGTGTCACTTGAGTTTCTTTTTTAAATATCTCTGACTATTGGACTTTGTTTTCAAGTATTTATATATTTATTTGTATATTTAAATGTTCAAAGAAAAGTGTTACATCTAAATAACTAACTTAAGCTTGTCTTTATAACAATAATTAAGTGTTTTATCTTATCAGTCATGTTTGTAGTGCAACAGACATTTATTTGAGAACTGAATTGACTCTTCTGCAGGTTTTTGAGTGCTGCTGCAGATGAAGCCTGTCAGTATGTGGAGAGAGTTGTGGGTAAAAACCCATTACTCCTAAGAGAGCTTATTTTGGGTTTTTTTGGCGCACAAAAAGTATTCTCGTTGCTTCATAACATTAAGGTTGAACCACTGTAGTCACATGAACTTTTTTAAATATGTCTTTACCTTTCTGGGCGTTTGAAAGTGTAAATTATCTTGCTGTCAATGCAGGCCACACTGAGCCATCAGATTTTATCAAAAATATTTTATTTTGTGTTCTGAAGATGAACAAAGGTCTTACAGTTGTAGAACGACATGAGGGAGAGTAATAAATGACAGAAATTTCATTTTTAGGTGAACTAACCCTTTAAACTCATAACAGAATCAAACATAAAGTCTGTTAGAACACCATCAGTGGAAACAGCTGATTCGTCACGTGGGTTTAATGTTTGCTGTCAGAATTTATTCTGCAAATGTTTCCATCTCCCATTATTCCCATTAACTCTCTTTCTCACAAGTCAAAAACCACCTCAAGCGAGTGTAAAAATGTTTTTGTGACTCTTTTTTTTTTTTCTCAAAATGTGGTGTTTCCATCGCTCGTTTCTGACGCTGTACTTCAAATGAAGTCTGTGACTTTAATTAGGTCATTCCCAAACTTTAATTTTCTCATTTTTTGACCATTTTCAGGATGCTTGCTGTGGATCATTCAGATCAAAGACTTTCACAGCTGTACAGTTTTAGATAACTGAAATGATGAAAGTGATGTTGATGTCTAACATGTTAAAGTTCTCTGTGTCTTTTGTTTTCCTCCATATTCAGTTGTCAGTTTTTACAACTAACTTTCAATACTTTTGTACAAAGAACAAAATAAAATTCACTTTGAGGATTTCTATTGTTCAGGTTTAACTGATTAATCATCTGAATGTTTTCATTCCTGTTCTAGACTCTCTAACTGCAGTGTAACAGAAGAAGGTTATAAAGCTCTGGCTTCAGCTCTGAGATCAAACCCTTCACACCTGATAGAGCTGGATCTCACAGGAAATGATCCTGGACAATCAGGAGTGAAGGAGCTCAATGATTTACTACAGGATCCAAACTGTCAGCTGAAGACACTGAGGTGAGACGGGATGAAATAATGAACAAAACTAGTTATATGCAGGCTAAATATTCATAACAAATATATTATTCTAGTTGTAGCACTCTATAGGTCCCTGTGTTTAGAGTGCTCTGGGTTCATTTACTGGCTTTCTTTATGAACTTAATGCAGTAAACTTACAACATGTCAACTTAGACAGAAGAATAAATAATCAAATGTTCAAATAATCCTTTTCCTTTTACTTTAATTTTCACTTAATTTGAGAAATTGAATATTCAAAAAATGTATTATTCACACTATATTACTTTACAGGACCCACTTATAGTGTCTGTGCATATTTCACACTTTTACACCACTTTACATTAATTTTCTGTCAGTTAGTAAACTTCACTGGGCCCAGACTCTTGTGAATGTATTAAACTCAAAATAGTCCCAAAATAAATACGGTGCAGGCCTGAACGACGCTCGTGTGCGTTGGGGAATAAAAACAATATTGCCGCTTCACTCTTGATAGAGTCAACAGTGATGGGAAACAATGTGATTACTCAAGATTGTAGCTCATATCTAAGTCCAGCGAAAGGATCCACGTGGAGAGTCAAGGATGGAGAAAAATGGCGCTGTATCAGGTACAGACAAAACATCACTGTGCGGTCCCGATCTGGGAATCCAGTGATCCCAGGGGAGCTTTCAGAAATTCCTGGCTACCTGAAGCGCTGTCTGGATATGGGAATCCAGCGCGGCCGGAGGAGCTCAGTCTCCGGTTGTTCTGATCAGTTGAGAATAACAAGTGCGTCACAGTCTTGTGTCTGCATTACCCGCACACACACGATTACTAATGTGACAGGAGTTCAACACTTTAACTTCTGTACGAAGTTACATAAACTCACTTCACTTAGTATAACTAAATTAACACCTTTATCCTAACTGCGTCACTCTCCGTGTCGTCTTCGTCCCCGCTTCTCTCTCGCTCTCCTCCTGCCCCCAACCTCTGACCAATCACACATCTCCAAACCGAACTGACATGTGAAAATACCCAATCAGAGCCTAAACTTTATACAATTTCAACAATATAAAGTTATGTTTATAATATAATACTCAGGAGTATACATACAATATTGAATAAACACAAAAACAATATAAAGATAAATCTTAATAAAAAAGTAAAATAAAAATGTATTTTTTCAACAGGGCTACATAGTTATACAATAAGCTGGATAATTTGTTGCATCAGAAACTAAATTTCTTCTAAATAACTTTTTCAAGTATTTATATATATATTTGTGTATTTAAATGTTCAAAAATAAAGTTATTTAGAATAAAATCTAAATAACTAACTAGAGCTTGTCTTTAGATCAATAATTAAGTGTTTTATCTTATCAATCATGTTTGTAACACGACAGACATTTAGTTGAGAACTGAATTGACTCTTCTGCAGGTTTTTGAGTGCTGCTGCAGATGAAGCCTGTCAGTATGTGGAGAGAGTTGTGGGTAAAAACCCGTTACTCCAGAGAGAGATGAATCTGAGTCATCATGAACTAGGAGACACACGAGTGAATCAGATCGCTGCTCTACTGCAGGATAAACACTGTCGACTCAACACACTGATGTGAGTATTGTTCATTTATTCAAAATATTACATTACTTTTTATTTTAATGTTACTGTAGCTGATAATAATATTTCTTCTCGTATTTCATTTAGAGCAGTTTTTTCTCAGCCTCAACAATGTAAAGTAATAAAATTAAACTGTTCAATTAAAAACACACAATTAAAGAGTTACCCTCAAGCTTTAAATATTTGACTAAGACAGTTTGATCATGGGTCAATAATTATTTCAGTTCCTGTAGAGGGAGAACAATGATTTTCTTCCAGAGCTCAGAAAACTCTTCAAATAAGTGATAGATTGAATCAGCTGCTCTACAAACACAGAGATGTCTTTCCTATCTTTCACAGGTTAATTCTGTGTAAATTAAATATAAGTGTGTATATATTGATGCTCTTTTTGAACATGACTGTTGAATGTGATCATGTTTACTGATTGCTGGTGTGTAACAGTTTTTTTTTTGTGACATCAGAACTGTTCATAACTGCTTTCAATTTAATGTTTGTATTTCACAAAATATAAAATGTCTAATTTTGGTGCAGCATATACTGTAACTTTTGAACAAGTGCATTTTAAAAATCTGTGATCAGAATCTGCCTGTAATAAGATCCACTGAAGGCAAGTTGACTGAACACAAGTGCAGCTTTATTCTAGTGATGTTACTCCTGATACTGAGGCTTCGAAGCTTGTGTCGAGAACGTCAGGTTCTTCCCGCCGGAGCTCCGTATCGAGGCTTGTATTGTTTTAGTGAAATGACGTCACCGGTGAAGTTCGAAGCCTCGTTTGAGTGAAGTGCTTCAAGAAGAGGTTCAACAATGTGTTTTTCCCTCTCGTGTTACACAAGCACTTCCACTTCTCTCTGTCCAGCTCATCTTAATCACTTTCACTTTTTTATCCGGTTTAAAGAACTTTGTTTTATGTTCAACAAAAGCATTGTATATTAATGTATCATGAACCACGTAACACACATTTTGATGCTGTCACACTCAAAAAAAAAAAAAAAAAAAAAAATTTATGCACCATATTTCCATTGACCAGCATGTGTCTTGTCATTGATTGATTGTCTTCTGCTTCAGGAAATACTTTTATTCCTTAATCTGTTAATGTTCGTTTATACAATTATTCATTGTTCATGTTCGTTCACAGTGGATTAACTAATGTTAACAGAAAACTTTTGTATTTAAACCTGTATTAGTAAATGTTGAAACTTACATTAAGGTTATTAAATGCTGTGCTAGTATTGTCCATCATTGGTTCATGTGAACTAATGTAGTTAATGTTACAAATGAAAGATTATTGTAAAGTGTTAGTGAGTCGACAATGTGTCTGAAAACAACCGACATAAACACATTTATCCCAGTGATCAAACCAAGGGTGACATTGACACGAACCAACCTTAAAGATGTGTTAACTAACATAAATAGATTGATGATTTCAAGCTTTGTATTGTTACAATGTCGGTAGTATATTTAAATGAACAATGTGTCGTCTTTCTCCATGTTACCTTCACCTGGATATCCCTGTTTATTTGTCAGCAAAAGTCTGCTGGATGAAGCTAAACATGTTAGTTGATCATCATAGATCTGAATCATTGTCTTTTCTCTTTCTGTCTTTAGTCTGTGGAGATGCAGAATTACAGAGAAACAGTGTGTCATCCTGACTTCAGCTCTGAAATCAAACCCGTCACACCTGAGAGAGCTGGACCTGAGCGGGAATGAACTAGGAGACTCTGGAGTGAAAAACCTCAGTGATCTACTGATGAACCCACAATTCAAGTTGGAGAAACTAGAGTTAGTATCATTATACTGCATTTACTGTTTAGTTTATTTTAAGTCAACAGGACACAATCACATCATTTGTAGCGCTTGTAAGGAAAAGGAGCAAAATTAGCTCAAATGAAATATTAGGAAATTATGAAGAGTTATTTAGTTTACGACCGAGCCATTCATCTGCTCAAGCCGTACTCAGCTCCTGTAGCAGATATGAATATCCACTATCATGAAAACACTGATTAGAGTTTTAAGAGAGAGAGTGATACGATGAACAGGATTCCTAGCAGACATTAAATTTTACAAGCACATAATACAAGACACTTTCTTTTAAAATCTACAAGAGACTTTATTTATTCTAACACAAACACACACATACACACACATTCATACATGTTACAGTAAGAAATGAAATGAGAGAGAAAGAGTTTTAAGAGAGAGAGTGATATGATGAACAGGATTCCTAGCAAAATATGCACTTCAAAGATCTGACTTGAACAAACCATGAATCATTCATTTAAATGCACCAGTTTCAGCTTTATAATCTGGAGTTACTTGCTTGAGTTGACATTAATTGTGAATCTTCTCATCGGCGTGCAGAGAAGGGTTTTCCAAGTCTATGATCTGTTGCAGGGTCTTTCAGGTCCGGATTGTGTTAGGTAAAACCAATCACGTTTGAGCTTGCTGGCAAATGAAATTTAGTCTCTTTGTCACTGGAGTTAAAAAGTTGAGCACTTTAAAGTAACTTTAACTTTTTAAGTCACTTTAAAATTACACTAATTACATAACCTGCAGTTCAGTAAGAAGTTAACTAACTTACCAGTTAATTGACTATATTCATGGCTACTTCCTGGTTGTGGTTAAGCCAGCTCAGGCATTTCCGGTGAACTGTTAGATGTTCATTCTGTTGTAACGAATGTGTAGCGGTTATTAATCAATTTATGGATGAAATATGAATATAATAATTCATAAGGTTATGAATAAATTATGATTCATATATCGACCCAACGGGGAATTAAACATATATTGTGAATCAATTACAACGAATTATAATCGATTACATATATGATTAGTTCTGGTTTAATAATTATTTAGAGAAACTGTTCGTTTGTCCAGCAAACTAAGTCCCTCACAGAATATTATAAACAGAGTTATTATCTGGCCATGAAAATAACTTGCTATTATAACATCAAAGCATAAAGCGATCGAAAAACGTTAAAATGACTTGGTTTTCAGTTGGAAGAACAAACAGAACAATCGAGCATGAATAACGTTTTAATATATGCAAGAGAGGGTTATAGGGTACTATGTGTCAAAAATGATTGATTTATGACCCCATAAAAATATCCCCCCCCCCTCCCTCTGGACTGGACACCTGTTTGGACACCTGTTTTTGTCCTCCCCCACTACCCCACTACCCCTCCCTACTACCCCCACTAAGGAATTTATGACTGTGTTTTGGACTTTGTGTGTTTTTGAAGTGAAAATGTTTGAAAACGATGCTTAAAGTTTTAAAATGTAAAACAGTGCATCGGGGTGACAGACATGGGTTTTTAAGGGATGTTTTTATTAAAGAAAGTTATTTCACATATTTAAATGTTTTTAAAAGACATTAATGAATTGTACAATTAAAACACAAAGACAATTTAAAAAAGTTCAGATCTTCTGAGACAAAAGTATAAAACAAGTGCACTAAGTAACATTAAGCACATTAAGTATATCAAGCAATAGCTGTTAAAATACAAATGGGTTTTTCAAGCAAAAACATTTCTAACATTTACTGTTAATGTTTTTAACAATAAATAATTCTTACACTGATCCGTGAAACACGTCCTTTCTCATCCCTGACAAATTCAGAATGAAGGCAGAATGGCCTGTGAAAACGCTCCCAAGTCTCCGCCCCTAACACGCCTCCAAACATCAACGTCATCCGCCCCTAACAGGGCCCACCTCAACACCGAAAGATAGAATGTGTATATTTAAAAAGCCCAGTTAAATAATTAAACACAAGATTTTAACAAAAAGTATCAAACAAACAATTGCATTAGCATTAAGTATATTAAACGGACACCTGTTTTGGCCACCTGTTTTTGTCCTCCCCCACTACCCCACTACCCCTCCCTACTACCCCCACTAAGGAATTTATGACTGTGTTTTGGACTTTGTGTGTTTTTGAAGTGAAAATGTTTGAAAACGATCAAAAAGTATTCAAAAATGGTGCTTAAAACTTTAAAATGTAAAACAGTGTATCGGGGTGACAGACATGGGTTTTAAGGGATGTTTTTATTAAAGAAAGTTTTTTTTTTTTTCCACATATTTGAATGTTTTTAAAAAGACATTAACGAATTGTACAAACACAAAGACAATTTAAAATGTTGTTAGATTTTCTGAAACAAAAGTATCAAACAAACACATTAACATTAAGTGTATTAAACAATAGTTGTTAAAAGACAAATGGGGTTTTCAAGCAAAACATTTCTAACATTTACTGTTAACGTTTTAACAATAAATAATTCTTACACTGATCCGTGAAACACGTCCTTTCTCATCACTGGCAAATTCAGAATAAAGTCAGAACGGCCTGTGAAAACGCTCCCAAGTCTCCGCCCCTAACACGCCTCCAAACATCGACGTCATCCGCCCCTAACAGGGCCCACCTCAACACCGAAAGATAGAATGTGTATATTTAAAAATCCCAGTTAAATAATTAAACACAAGATTTAAACAAAAAGTATCAAACAAACGCATTAGCATTAAGTATATTAAACAATAGGTGTTAAAAGACAAATGTTTTTTTAAAAAGCAAAAACATTTCTAACACTGCAATTTACTGTTAACGTTTTAGCAATAAATAATTCTTACACTGCACCATGAAAGACATCCTATCTCTTCGTTGTCAAATACAGAATGAAGTCAGAACGTCCTGTGAAATCGGTCCCAAGTCTCCGCCCCTAACACACCTCCAAACATCGATGTCATCCGCCCCTAACACGCCCCCCAACACCGGAGGGATAGATGAGAGCAGAGATGCACATTTAAATGGGAATAAAATAAAATAACGCTTATAAATAATGATGTTTTAACATTCTTTAGTTCATTAACTCATTAACTGTTTAAATTAATTTGAGTTCATTAATTGATTTATTCACTCTTTGATAGCATCATCCACCTCTCCCACTGGGGGAAATTTATATATGGAGTAAAGTATATTGAAACTGTTTAAAACTATGTGCTTTAAAATTTAAAAACATGAAACGTGGGAGGTAAACATTTTTTTCACACACATGTAACACTTTCACATCATTCAACTTTAAAGTGATGCGGTTTGTTAAAGACAAAAAAACATAGGCTAGCATTCAGGCATAGTAAAATGTTATCAGAAAAGGTCAAATGTGTGTATATATATATATATATATATATATATATATATATATATATATATATATATATATATATATATAGTAAAACATTATGCTTTAAAATTTTAAAATGTGAAAGAATGTATTGGGTGACAGTGACAGACATTAGGGAGTCAAGGAATGTTTTTATTAAAGAAAGTTTTGTTTCCACATACATCTGTATAGTTTTTATTTTGAAGACATAAAAATAAAGTGTACCGTTTAAAACACAAAGGCTTAAAAGATATTTTAAAGAGGTTACCAGAAAAAGTAAAAACAAGTTAGAGAAAGCATTTCAATTACATTAAAAACCAAAAAGTCAATGTTCAAACATTTAAAACATTTTCAGAAAAAAAGTAAAACAAGTCAGAAAAAGCCTTTTCATCACATGAAAAACATTAAAGTCAATGTCCAATCATTTAAAAATGTAAAACAAGTTTTCCAAACACAGTTTTAAAAACGGTAAAAAACAAAAGTCAGACATTTTAAAACGTTATCAGAAAAAGTGCTTTGAACTTTTAACAAAGGTAAAACAAGTTAGAGAACGTTTTTCACATACATTTGAAGAAAGCTTCTTTCACAATAACAAACATTTCACATAGGGTCTACAACTTTAATAACTTTTAAAATGATGTATACTGTTAAAACCCAAAGGCCTATCCAGACCTTTTTAAGCATTATCAGAAAAATGTAAAACAAGTTAGAGGATGTCTTTCACACAAGATAACAGAAAAATAACAGGGTAAAATATCAAACACGTGCATTAGCATTAAAACTATCAAGCAACAGTTGTTAAAAAGATGAATAGTTTTAAGCAAAACATTTTAACACTGCAATTTGCTGCTAAGGTTTTGTTTAGTTTTTAACAAAAATAACTCTTACACTGCTCCATGCAATACATCTTCACTCACCAGCGATAAAAGTAGAATGAGAATAGATCGGCATGTGAAGCCGCTGCCAAGTCTCCGCCCCCTAACACGCCCCCCAACACCGGAGGACAGACATGTGCAGAGGTGTATATTTAAATGGTAGTAAAATAATTAAACAAAATAATGTTTGTGAATAAAGTTTTAACATTTTTTTTTTTTTATCCATTAACTTATTGATTTATTCTTTCTTTGATAGCATCCTCTTCCACTGGGGGGGAATTTTTATGTGTTCCACCATTTGAGAATGTGTTTTTGGAGTAAAGTATATTGAAAACTATATGCTTTAAACTTTAAAAACACAAAACATTTTTTCACACACATGTAACACGTTCACATACAACTTTAAAATGATACGGATCGTTGAAAACTAAAACGTAGTATTCAGACACAGTAAAATGTTATCAGAAAAGGTTTCTGAAAACCATGTAAAACATTATGCTTTAAAATGCAAAACAAGGTTTTGAGGTTAAACAATGCAATCAAGGGTTGTTTTATTAAAACTCTTTTCATATATACATTTGAAGGGTGTTTTCCCCCACAAACAACATTACAAATGTTAAAAACAACAACAAAACAAAAAGTTTTTTTCACATGATGTTCAACAATCTCAAAAGAGGTCAACAGTGCTTCTAAAACAATGTCTCAAACATGCTGTAACGCAAAGTTAAAATGTTGCGTAGTCCAAAGAGAAAAACAGTGTTGTACCGGATGAAAAGATGCACGAGAGAGAGAGAGAGAGCTGTCATAATTTCCCCACGCCCCAGGGTTTAATAGGCTAATATAGCTAAACTTAAACGTCTGCATACATGAAGTGAGGAAAAATATACAAATAAACATTCAAGTCGGGTCACAAATAAAAGAGGAAAATTAAACAAAGAGATGCGGGTATCTCTTCTGCTGCTCACCTGAGCTATGTCCCTCTATGCACATGCGCAGTTGTCATTCTAACTCAAATTATGAATGAAAAGTGACCGTTACAATGCGTAAAGCATTAAACATAACACACAACAGTGGTTAAAATATGTCCAATAAGAAGTTTTCCCATTTTTAACATTTAACAGTGGCTTAATCTGTCCCGTTTCAGACGTCATCACTCGCAAATGACAAACATTTGAAAGAGGATTTTGTGTAAAGCTGCACGTACATCCAAAGGAAAGACATAGCCCACAACAAACAAAATAGCCTAATGAAATATACAAAATAACATTTAAAAATATGATTTTTGTTAATTTTAGTTAATTTAGTTATATTTACTCTTAGATCTTTTCAAGCCTAATACTTTCAAGGCTCTCCCCCTCTACAACAACAACAACAACAACAACACACACACACACACACAAACACAGTTGAACATCTAAACTTTTACGACATCACGAGTGATTGTATCATGCTGTTAGATAACGAGAAAGGATATCTGGTCGGGACGTAGAATCAGTAACGCGTGGATATTAGCTCTTCAAAGACTGTAAAACATCTAAGGATGTTTCGGGGTGTTTTACTACAGCTCTGGTGAATCTGGAAGAGTCTGACATTGTGAACTCTGGCATTGTGAACTTTGTTTGGCTTTGTAAACATAGGATTAATGCAGGTCGATTAGGACATTTTTTCCAAGTCATCTCAATGGCAAAATGTGTCCCAATCACCCCGAATTCATATTGCGTAGGTTTTCTCTACAAGAAATTGATGAAAACAGTAACATTACTGCAACTTTTAGTTTATCAAGTACTGTTATTTTACTGAAACAAGACAAAAAGAATGTTTCATTTACCCCCAACAGTTATTTTTCCCAGTTAGCCATAGGCCTATAGTTATTCCTTTTATTTTTCAGACCTAAAATGTTGATCACTACAGGCATAGTTCAAACATGCAATGCTCAAGAAAGCTCATTTTGGTGTAATCTTTGTGAGCTCTCACCCAGAACAGAAAACTTTGTATTAGGTGTTCTAGACAAAAGCTTCATACTAACAGAAAATATTATGTAAGTTAAACTGTGAGTGTACTTTAACGTTATACAATATTTTCAATACGAATATTATGGTTTCATGTTGCTTTAAAGATTTTTGTTTGTTATTTGCTAATACTTTTTCAACTAACACTTCAACATCCAGCCCAAGATGTACAGTATGAGCTAAGGATCTTAAAAGGCTGTTAATCTTAAAAGGCTAAGGCTGTTAAAAGGCATTCCACACTCTGGTAAAACCATTAGTTCAAATTTAAAAAAATTGTGTTTGCACAAAACTAAATTCAAGAGATGAGTTTACTACAAAAGTGTGTATAAGGCATATAGGACGGCACAAATTAAAGAGATGTATGAGCTAAGGATCTTATTTGGCCGCAAATAAACAGGTAATGGGATGTTCAAAGTGACACAATATACAGTTAGATATTCTCCTACTTCATATGTCTGCAAATAGTTGTGGCAAAATCTTTGAAAAGTGCCAATTAGCTATAAATAATACAGAAATCCTCTCTCCTGGTCTATTGCGAAACTTTGGTGATTTGTAAATGAAATTTTTTCCCCCACTAATCGCTGATGTTGTTTACATTTTGTTTCTTTGTTGTTTTATTTATTTATCTATTTTTGAACATTTGTACAGTTTGTAAAGACTGCTCTCTAAGCATGGTCAAACATGTTCACAGGAGTTCATGAAAACATAAATACAGCATAAAGAGAATTAAATGACCACCTTTCTACATGACACTGCTTAAGACTAAACAGATGACATTTCTTTTAGGTCATCTTTCTGGTATGTGTTCAATGTGGGATCACAAGACACAACGCCCCAACAACAAAAACAAGTGAGTCTTGCTGTTTTTCTGTTACCTAATACAACTATTACACCTCAGGTTTTTCTAACTATTACACTTAAAGCTGAGCATTTCACTGTTCTTTTGTGTATGTCTCTAAACATCCATTAAGTAAATTAATTACAGTTGAAAAGTAGTCATTTTAGGTAAAAGGTGGGATGATTCATGACTTTTAGGTGCCTGTCTATTAGGTCTGATCCACAAAACAGATGGTGTGCTTTATGTCTTAATAATTTGTTCTTCTGTTTATGAAAGCATGCTTTGAGATAACTTATATGTGAAACATGCTCAGTCACATTCAGTCACTCTGAATTCTAGTTCATATTAATTGAACGTTGTTATTCCCCAACATGTTTAACAATGCTAGTTTTCTCTGCCTCATCAAAGTTCCCACAAGTTCTAGTAGTATAGTGAATCTGAAACCATACCAAATATTAGCATGTAACAGTCTGGAGACATTTGTGTTTTTATGATTCTTTGATTTTTGTTTGCATTTCTTCTGAAACTTACTGTTTTAGAAATTGTTTACCAACTTTTAACATCAACATTCTCAACGTATTGCGTGTGATTGTAAGGTTTTGTGTGTCTGTTTTCCTTACACTTTTGGCTGGAAAAACAACAACTATGTTTATCTGCTGTAATGCTAGTGAGCTCAAGGTGTTCATAAATAGATTTTTGGGGCAGTACGTGTATACAGAATGTAGCAAAAGGATCTTTGAAATATTTTATTTTGTAAAACATCTGCGTAGCGAATGGTACCTTTAAAATCATTGTTTTATTATTAATATCATTAAGTTCTTTGTCATGATTATTATTTTTGCTTTTATTTTTACCTCCTAAAGAATCAGGTTTGCAAGTTGTGTAATACCGTTTTTATGAACTCTTGACCACAAAAGAATGAGTTAAGTGATTCAACCTTTTATTTCAACAATATATTGACGAATAGATACATACATTGAAATAATAAAGAAAATGATAAAAATAGCATTAAATAAAAACAGCAAAACAATAATAATGACATTACCGTTTGTCTAACCAAAAAAGAAAATCTCTGCAGGCTATCATGTTTTGTTCTAGCTGATTAGAGTTTCAACTATTTCATCAATGTCAGCTTTCTCATTTGTTGAAAACATACGTCAGTTACACATGTACACATACAGAGAACCTCTGTAACTTTGAACTTGTTGCTATATTCAGACATCACATCCAGAACTTTTTCAAATACTTACACAGACTGACTCTTTGGTGTTAATAATACACAAACTTGTTGTATGACTGATTGTATCAGGCCATGAATTTTTCAGGGCTCTTACAATGTCCATTTCATTTTTGAGATTTGTTACACATTTGGTATCCCCCTCACAATCGTTATTCAATTCAAATGCAGCATCGATGATCTTCATCAGAACTCTCCATCACACTCCATTTCAGAAATCTGCTGCGTTGAAGATAGACTTTTCAGAACTCAACTTTGTGCACGATATAAACTTTGTCTTCTATTCGATGCTGAATGATTTTAATAGTTTCTGGAATCTCCTGTGAGCGAGTCCTTAAACAATTGTCCAGGCCTTGTTGCGCATTAATGCTTTGAAGTTGTGGTTTATAGGTCAGACCCCCTGAAGCAGTATTAGTCGAAGAATCACAGTTTGCGTCAGTCTCAGACAATCCATGTAACAAACAGATAAATTTCCTTCAACCTTTAATCAACGATATGTAGCAGTAGCACAGGACTCCACTCCGTCAACCTGGTATTGCACTGAAGATCAACTCGTTAAAGAGAGCAACTGAGCTCTGTGTATCTTTGTGGGTTATCAGGACATCTGATTGGGGTAAACCCTCCCTCAATGGAGGGTGGTGTAAAGGGGGTTGTCGTCAAGCCATAAACAACTTTATAGAATTAAGGCAGGCCACAATGAAACAGGGATGTCTATTAATTACACCAAAAGATTCAGTTAGCATAATATGATTAAAGATTACAAGGACAAAAAAAAAAAAAAAACATGGGTGAATTGTTTACATTAAGATCCATAACATGAATTTAGAAAGAAGATAGGATGTATTTCATTTTGTGTAGGCTTTAAGCAATTTTTCCAAATATTAACATGGTAAAGTTCCGTTATAGACCTCTAGCTAATTAAAAATATATTGAGTAAAATTAAAACTTAAAACATGGCGTACATATTGTTCAAAGTTACAGAGGTTCTCTGTATGTGTACATGTGTAACTGACGTATGTTTTCAACAAATGAGAAAGCTGACATTGATGAAATAGTTGAAACTCTAATCAGCTAGAACAAAACATGATAGCCTGCAGAGATTTTCTTTTTTGGTTAGACAAACGGTAATGTCATTATTATTGTTTTGCTGTTTTTATTTAATGCTATTTTTATCATTTTCTTTATTATTTCAATGTATGTATCTATTCGTCAATATATTGTTGAAATAAAAGGTTGAATCACTTAACTCATTCTTTTGTGGTCAAGAGTTCATAAAAACGGTATTACACAACTTGCAAACCTGATTCTTTAGGAGGTAAAAATAAAAGCAAAAATAATAATCATGACAAAGAACTTAATGATATTAATAATAAAACAATGATTTTAAAGGTACCATTCGCTACGCAGATGTTTTACAAAATAAAATATTTCAAAGATCCTTTTGCTACATTCTGTATACACGTACTGCCCCAAAAATCTATTTATGAACACCTTGAGCTCACTAGCATTACAGCAGATAAACATAGTTGTTGTTTTTCCAGCCAAAAGTGTAAGGAAAACAGACACACAAAACCTTACAATCACACGCAATACGTTGAGAATGTTGATGTTAAAAGTTGGTAAACAATTTCTAAAACAGTAAGTTTCAGAAGAAATGCAAACAAAAATCAAAGAATCATAAAAACACAAATGTCTCCAGACTGTTACATGCTAATATTTGGTATGGTTTCAGATTCACTATACTACTAGAACTTGTGGGAACTTTGATGAGGCAGAGAAAACTAGCATTGTTAAACATGTTGGGGAATAACAACGTTCAATTAATATGAACTAGAATTCAGAGTGACTGAATGTGACTGAGCATGTTTCACATATAAGTTATCTCAAAGCATGCTTTCATAAACAGAAGAACAAATTATTAAGACATAAAGCACACCATCTGTTTTGTGGATCAGACCTAATAGACAGGCACCTAAAAGTCATGAATCATCCCACCTTTTACCTAAAATGACTACTTTTCAACTGTAATTAATTTACTTAATGGATGTTTAGAGACATACACAAAAGAACAGTGAAATGCTCAGCTTTAAGTGTAATAGTTAGAAAAACCTGAGGTGTAATAGTTGTATTAGGTAACAGAAAAACAGCAAGACTCACTTGTTTTTGTTGTTGGGGCGTTGTGTCTTGTGATCCCACATTGAACACATACCAGAAAAATGACCTAAAAGAAATGTCATCTGTTTAGTCTTAAGCAGTGTCATGTAGAAAGGTGGTCATTTAATTCTCTTTATGCTGTATTTATGTTTTCATGAACTCCTGTGAACATGTTTGACCATGCTTAGAGAGCAGTCTTTACAAACTGTACAAATGTTCAAAAATAGATAAATAAATAAAACAACAAAGAAACAAAATGTAAACAACATCAGCGATTAGTGGGGGAAAAAATTTCATTTACAAATCACCAAAGTTTCGCAATAGACCAGGAGAGAGGATTTCTGTATTATTTATAGCTAATTGGCACTTTTCAAAGATTTTGCCACAACTATTTGCAGACATATGAAGTAGGAGAATATCTAACTGTATATTGTGTCACTTTGAACATCCCATTACCTGTTTATTTGCGGCCAAATAAGATCCTTAGCTCATACATCTCTTTAATTTGTGCCGTCCTATATGCCTTATACACACTTTTGTAGTAAACTCATCTCTTGAATTTAGTTTTGTGCAAACACAATTTTTTAAAATTTGAACTAATGGTTTAACCAGAGTGTGGAATGCCTTTTAACAGCCTTAGCCTTTTAAGATTAACAGCCTTTTAAGATCCTTAGCTCATACTGTACATCTTGGGCTGGATGTTGAAGTGTTAGTTGAAAAAGTATTAGCAAATAACAAACAAAAATCTTTAAAGCAACATGAAACCATAATATTCGTATTGAAAATATTGTATAACGTTAAAGTACACTCACAGTTTAACTTACATAATATTTTCTGTTAGTATGAAGCTTTTGTCTAGAACACCTAATACAAAGTTTTCTGTTCTGGGTGAGAGCTCACAAAGATTACACCAAAATGAGCTTTCTTGAGCATTGCATGTTTGAACTATGCCTGTAGTGATCAACATTTTAGGTCTGAAAAATAAAAGGAATAACTATAGGCCTATGGCTAACTGGGAAAAATAACTGTTGGGGGTAAATGAAACATTCTTTTTGTCTTGTTTCAGTAAAATAACAGTACTTGATAAACTAAAAGTTGCAGTAATGTTACTGTTTTCATCAATTTCTTGTAGAGAAAACCTACGCAATATGAATTCGGGGTGATTGGGACACATTTTGCCATTGAGATGACTTGGAAAAAATGTCCTAATCGACCTGCATTAATCCTATGTTTACAAAGCCAAACAAAGTTCACAATGCCAGAGTTCACAATGTCAGACTCTTCCAGATTCACCAGAGCTGTAGTAAAACACCCCGAAACATCCTTAGATGTTTTACAGTCTTTGAAGAGCTAATATCCACGCGTTACTGATTCTACGTCCCGACCAGATATCCTTTCTCGTTATCTAACAGCATGATACAATCACTCGTGATGTCGTAAAAGTTTAGATGTTCAACTGTGTTTGTGTGTGTGTGTGTGTGTTGTTGTTGTTGTTGTTGTTGTAGAGGGGGAGAGCCTTGAAAGTATTAGGCTTGAAAAGATCTAAGAGTAAATATAACTAAATTAACTAAAATGAACAAAAATCATATTTTTAAATGTTATTTTGTATATTTCATTAGGCTATTTTGTTTGTTGTGGGCTATGTCTTTCCTTTGGATGTACGTGCAGCTTTACACAAAATCCTCTTTCAAATGTTTGTCATTTGCGAGTGATGACGTCTGAAACGGGACAGATTAAGCCACTGTTAAATGTTAAAAATGGGAAAACTTCTTATTGGACATATTTTAACCACTGTTGTGTGTTATGTTTAATGCTTTACGCATTGTAACGGTCACTTTTCATTCATAATTTGAGTTAGAATGACAACTGCGCATGTGCATAGAGGGACATAGCTCAGGTGAGCAGCAGAAGAGATACCCGCATCTCTTTGTTTAATTTTCCTCTTTTATTTGTGACCCGACTTGAATGTTTATTTGTATATTTTTCCTCACTTCATGTATGCAGACGTTTAAGTTTAGCTATATTAGCCTATTAAACCCTGGGGCGTGGGGAAATTATGACAGCTCTCTCTCTCTCTCTCGTGCATCTTTTCATCCGGTACAACACTGTTTTTCTCTTTGGACTACGCAACATTTTAACTTTGCGTTACAGCATGTTTGAGACATTGTTTTAGAAGCACTGTTGACCTCTTTTGAGATTGTTGAACATCATGTGAAAAAAACTTTTTGTTTTGTTGTTGTTTTTAACATTTGTAATGTTGTTTGTGGGGGGAAAACACCCTTCAAATGTATATATGAAAAGAGTTTTAATAAAACAACCCTTGATTGCATTGTTTAACCTCAAAACCTTGTTTTGCATTTTAAAGCATAATGTTTTACATGGTTTTCAGAAACCTTTTCTGATAACATTTTACTGTGTCTGAATACTACGTTTTAGTTTTCAACGATCCGTATCATTTTAAAGTTGTATGTGAACGTGTTACATGTGTGTGAAAAAATGTTTTGTGTTTTTAAAGTTTAAAGCATATAGTTTTCAATATACTTTACTCCAAAAACACATTCTCAAATGGTGGAACACATAAAAATTCCCCCCCAGTGGAAGAGGATGCTATCAAAGAAAGAATAAATCAATAAGTTAATGGATAAAAAAAAAAAAAAATGTTAAAACTTTATTCACAAACATTATTTTGTTTAATTATTTTACTACCATTTAAATATACACCTCTGCACATGTCTGTCCTCCGGTGTTGGGGGGCGTGTTAGGGGGCGGAGACTTGGCAGCGGCTTCACATGCCGATCTATTCTCATTCTACTTTTATCGCTGGTGAGTGAAGATGTATTGCATGGAGCAGTGTAAGAGTTATTTTTGTTAAAAACTAAACAAAACCTTAGCAGCAAATTGCAGTGTTAAAATGTTTTGCTTAAAACTATTCATCTTTTTAACAACTGTTGCTTGATAGTTTTAATGCTAATGCACGTGTTTGATATTTTACCCTGTTTTTTTTTTTACCCAGTAAATGTTAGAAATGTTTTTGCTTGAAAAACCCATTTGTATTTTAACAGCTATTGCTTGATGTACTTAATGTGCTTAATGTTACTTAGTGCACTTGTTTTATACTTTTGTCTCAGAAGATCTGAACTTTTTTAAATTGTCTTTGTGTTTTAATTGTACAATTCATTAATGTCTTTTAAAAACATTTAAATATGTGAAATAACTTTCTTTAATAAAAACATCCCTTAAAAACCCATGTCTGTCACCCCGATGCACTGTTTTACATTTTAAAACTTTAAGCATCGTTTTCAAACATTTTCACTTCAAAAACACACAAAGTCCAAAACACAGTCATAAATTCCTTAGTGGGGGTAGTAGGGAGGGGTAGTGGGGTAGTGGGGGAGGACAAAAACAGGTGGCCAAAACAGGTGTCCAGTCCAGAGGGAGGGGGGGGGATATTTTTATGGGGTCATAAATCAATCATTTTTGACACATAGTACCCTATAACCCTCTCTTATGCAAACTACGAATACAGAGGTTATACATCTAAATATATATACAAGAAAATACACACCTATGTACAAGAATAGAAGTAGAGAAGGAAAGAGAGAAGGCAAGTAGCAAACTCACAACCAGTCCTAAGCCAGCACGGAAATCAGTTTCATCATCTAAGATTGAGAAACGGCAGTATACTTGCATTGGTTGCGTGTGTCGAATTTCAGGTTAGCGCTGGTGCAGTTCGTTGGCTTCCTCCGTTCAGCGGGAAGGTTTGAACTGAGGGCGAGAGTGAGTTTCGCTGGAAGATGGCGATCCCGAAGCT
This sequence comes from Chanodichthys erythropterus, assembly GCF_024489055.1. Taxonomy (NCBI): domain Eukaryota; kingdom Metazoa; phylum Chordata; class Actinopteri; order Cypriniformes; family Xenocyprididae; genus Chanodichthys; species Chanodichthys erythropterus. The sequence continues at coordinate 39,043,372 of NC_090236.1, forward strand.
GAGCGCGATGGCAGCGCGTGGTCACCGGAGAGGTCCGGGAACGTGCACGAGATGCTCGTGAGACAATCGGGGGAGAACACACAAGAAATTGTGCGTCTTTGCTTTTATGACAGATAAGCCGACACACCTCCTTGAGGTGGGGTAGCCAATAACATGGGTGCAAAGTTGGCGGGAAAGCTTTCCCTTTGTTTGGCCTCACGACTTAATCCAATGATTTATGACTACCAGATCAGATCTCCAAAAGGAGTGTGTTCTTCACAGTATCATTAAACACATAGAAAAATGCATTTGTCAGCTGTGTGACATATCTCAGTGAATAGCTCGTGTCCGGAGCTTTACGGAGAGACCAAACTCGATAGGTCAGAAAGGCATAGGAGAGAAGTTATGGTTTACAGACAAAATTATATCGTTAAAATGCACACTAGCACAAATACACTCATTTAAACACTAGGAAACATGCATAGGCCCTAAAAATATATGAAATATATATTTCAGCATAGTGGTAGTTTACATATACAGTTAAAAATGTATGATTGTGTGTTTCTGTGTGTGTCTGTGTGTGTGTTTTTGTGTGTCCCTGTGTGTGTGGGGTGTTGGAATGTGGATCTGGTCAGTCTCTGGGGGGGTTTTACAACCCAGTCCAGCATGCTAAAAGCGTTCTGAACATTCCAAAGTTTATTGATTATCCTGATACGTGTGCATACGCTACACTGTAGTTGCTGTACATCGACGCAAAACCATCAATGATTGACTTTTTAATGTTGTATTCATATTTTAATGCAGTTATCATATACCTAATTTTTATTGTTTTATTGATTGCAATAAAGACAAACCTATTGGGACCGTTTAAAAATGACATGTCTGTAATTAGACACGCACACACGCACATAATTTTCCAGCACTTATTATTTTTAATGTGATGACCACAAACATTACTTGTTCATCCTTCTGAGATTGTCCCCATTGTAAAAATCAAACGTTTCAAAATGTAGAAAATTCAACAATTGATAAACTTATTTTAAAATAAAAAACACAATAATTACCACTTTAACCAGCAGGTGGCGGCAGAGTAGCATTTATTTGCGCATATATTTCACTTTGTTTCGTTTTTTTAAATATTAAATTATAAACATTAATATTAAACATTATAAAATAACTAGGTTTAAAAATACATTTTGTCAATATGGAGTATTAAGTACTCATAAAATTTTATGAAAAACAATAACTTTTCTTGTGAATGAATTAGGCTCCACAGCAGCTGTCAGTCAGTGCAGCACAAGATCAATGATTTCAGCACACTTGTAAAAACACACATTCTATTTAATTAATCTAACTAGAGTGCACAATACATATTTAATTTTTGTTGCTTTTTTCACACAAAAGTGTGAAAACTGATGGTCGAAGAAAAAACTGAGTTTTTTTTTTTTTTTTTAAATCATTTCTTACGTTTGAATAACTAAATTAATGCTATGACTATTTAAGTGACTATATTCTGATTATAAACGAAGTATTACTGATGCTCAACACACCAGCAAATGACTCTCACCGGAAGTTTTCGAGCTATCTTATATTATTGCGGAAGTTCTAAAGAACACTCCATTTTATATAGTCAGTTGAGGTGTGGGAAACACTGGGACATGCCTTTATGTAATAATACGATATTATTTTGATTAAAATAAATAAATAATCTACTTCGAGTGGTAGACATTTGAATTTGAAAATAAATAGTATCAAAGACTTTATATAGACCTAAAGGGACTTTGATAGTGTTCAGGCCATTGAACAAAAGCCTCTTCCACCATAGACATCATATAGGTAGAAGCCCTATTGGCCGCTGGGGGCTGAGATTTGCGGCCGCCATCTTAGACCGGTCGTACTCCTAAGCTGCGTGCCAATTCGCCTACTTATACTACGTCCTAAAAGCATTTACTGTTTTTGTAAAGAAAAAGTACATACTTTTGAGTGTGTAGCAGAAGAGTAGACAAGCTTTGGGACATACTAACTCGTCATAACTGCGTCTTTAACGGACGTTCTGTCGCTTATTTACGCATCCTGTAACTGTTTAAACTACCCTGTCAATCATCTTGTCACAGTTAAAATACTCCACATTGAATTAAATTTATTTTCCTACCGTTTCGGAGAGAAATGTAGTCGCACGTTGATCTGCCAGTCATGAGTCTTTCATGCAGAGAACTCTCCTCATCTTTGCATAATGATGCATTTAAAAGTTAATGACCAAACGCATCGTTATAAAAGTTCACAATGCACATTGCAGATGAAATATAATGTGGATAACATTTAATAAATATCTTTTCGTCAGGTTATATTGATTATTAATTATTAAAGCCCCAACCGCTCTGCTTAACCATCGGACCTCGCAAGTGCTTTCCACATAACTTACTATTCAGATCAGAAAGAAGTTCGAAGCACTTGTTAGAATGCGTTCAATGCACGAAACTTACTTTTAGCGTTAGGTAACGTTAAGTGCCTATTACCAACACAATCCAATCTGAAGTTAACATATACATTGTTCGACCGGACATAATAATTGTTATTTGTGTTTGTGCACGTGATATCAGAAAGCAATGTATACACACATGACGGCAAAGCGCAAATCGAGTTACCCCTCCCACTTCTGCTAGTAGCCTATTACTGAGATATCTTACTGCAACTATCTGTTTCTGCTTCTTTATCATATTTATAGTGTGTGATTTATAAATGACCTTATATCCTACATCACATATTTTGATTTTGGACGTCTGGTCACTTTATATCTCATATCAGAATATTATATAACTGTTAAGCCTACTATGAATATTAAAATACACTGAACAATGTGTCCTGTATCATAGCTACATGAATGACCTTTGCAGCAAAAAAACCCGCGTCAAAATCAGTTAGGTATTCAGAGAGATATAATTAATTAAATGCGCTGACAGCTCATTGCACCTGTCAAACAAGTTACACTGAGTGGAGCTGGCGACCGGTCCAAGATGGCGGCTCCACGGCTCGTCCGTGCCAATAGGCAGTAGCGTTCGATAGGGCGTCTACCTATATGATGTCTATAGGTGTGTCTCAATCAGTTCCCTAGCTCCCGAGCTCGTGAATCAGTATATCGTGTACACGAATTCGGGCACTGGTAAGGACAGTAAAAGATGCTGGTTCACTACACATTGGGACACTTATGACTCTATTTCCGGCGACGTGACAACGTCCTCATTGTACAACATCACTACTGGTATTTATGAACAATAACAGAGCTGATATTTTCTGACATTACTTGTAATGTTATTTAAACTACATTATGATTAATTATTTGCTTGTTACTTATACGTGCAACATTTCAGCCGTGAATAAATTATAAGTGTTAGCTAGATTATGTTCATTACCTGTCTAGCCATGTATGTTTATGCTGAAATATAATAAAATAACGGTTTGTATTTTTAAAAACATCTATCGCGTACCGTTATGTGTAGTGAGTTGGCTCACGTGATTCAAGTTTCGCGCTTCAGAACTTCCGTTAAGGGAGCATAGTGAGCATCGATGCTCCCTGGTTTTCACGGTGCATTGTGGGACTTTTCAGGGAGCGAACGTTTCAGTGCCCTGGAAGGATTCTGTGAATGAGACAGCCCTTAAAATGGCCGACTCCCTGGTCAGTGCCCTGACTACTGAACTAGGGAGCTGATTGAGACACAGGGTATGTCTTCCACCATGTATTTTTCCTCTTCCTCTGTTGGTAAAGCAGAGTCTTGTGATGGGTTGTCAAGCCAGCCAATCAGAATTTAGCAGCCTCATCTCTGATTGGCTGGAATTGTGGCACATGTAACGCTCTGTTGTGTTGAGCGCGCGAGCCATCGGCGATTGAGAGCACTCAGTGTGGGTATGAGGAGAGCAAGCAAGTGAAACGTTGCACAGGTGAAAGAGAACTTCTGCGCACATCCAAATAAACTTCTTTTAAATGCAAAATTGACTTTCGTTCGCTCAAAATACTTTTTTATTTGCGAGACGAACATTTCTCCACAAAACTCAGTTCACGCGCGTGCGAAATGCCCTTTTGCGCGCTCAAAATATGATCTTGCGCGCGCGGAATTGTGGCACAAATGTAATTCCATAGGAACAAGACTTTCAAAAGACTAAAACTGAGGAACAGCCACCGGACACAGGTTTTGTGGATGTTTACAGCACAATGATGCCACCCACCAGAGGATCGCAGGAATCACATAATCCGTAGCCGTTTGGGGTCAGTTCATTAAAAAGAAGGCCATCAGATTCCTTATGCCAGGTTTCTGTTAAGCATATAATGTCCAGGTTGTAGTCTGTAATTATATCTGCCAAAAACGAAGCCTTGTTATTTATAGACCGTACATTTATGAGCATCGATTTCAGCAGACACGTAGAAGCCGGTGAGTCTGACGATGTCTCATTTTGCTATTTAATATATTCATATCTGATTCACCACGTGATATAGTTCAGATGTGTGTGTGGAAATGATGCATTGTGACTGCAGAACTTTTAGAGACGTTTAAAATTGTGCAAAACAATCCCACACCCTGTTGAGGTCCTGTTATAAAACACATGCAAACAGTATTACTGTAATTTAACATGAATAGTTAGTATGTTCCTACATTGAAACCGTTAACAATTTATTTATTTTTTTATATAATTGATAATGACGCTCTGCTCTGGTCCAAGTTAATTTATTCATGAAGTAGAAATATAATTAAACTTTGAAGCATTTTAAACTTTGTGGCTGTAAAATAGTTTCATATGCTGGAATCTGACAAATCTTTGCTGTGAAACAAGACAGAAGTGAGAACAGACTAAAAACAGTGTAACAAATTGTCATGAATGGCTGGTTGTAATGAAGCTCATGATGATGGAGAATACAATAACACTGTCTTTAATCACAAATCTAACATGTAGGAGAGATAAAACACAACCACTTCAACATAAACGACAGAACAATGAACAGACAGAACTAAGAGTTTAAATACACAGACAGAGTAATCAAGGTAAAACTGAACAGCTGCAGGAACTAATTAACAACAAGAACACTAACTAGGGAACACACACAGACAGCAACACTATGATAATAAAACACAACAAAACTGTTACACTAATAGATTATTCTGAAATGTTACATTTATACTGGACTAATGGTACTTTTCACTAAATCTTCTTTAATTAAGGAAAATGTGTATTTAGAGATGTGAAAGTAAATGTGGCGAAAGAGAAGATTATAGTTGTTAAATTGGACTATCTAGACCAGAGCAGGTGAAAATAGTCCATTTAAATATTAATTTTTCTATTGTTTCTGTATTCATCCTATATATTAATCTACAGTGATAAATTTACTTATTTTTGGGAGTGAGGACGGATCCAGACTTGGATTGTAACTAGTATCCTCAAATGCTCCTGTCTTGGTTTGTTCGTTTCTATCATTAAGTTTCCATGTTTTTGCTGGTTTATTAGTGACTGTATGACATTTATTCATGATTCATTTAACTCACACATGAACTGAACATGGATTTGAGTCATTTTCTCTTTCTATCTTCAGTCTGTATAGATGCAGTATTACAGAGAATCAGTGTGTCATCCTGACTTCAGCTCTGAAATCAAACCCGTCACACCTGAGAGAGCTGAACCTGAGAGGGAATAAACTAGGAGACTCTGGAGTGAAAAACCTCAGTGATCTACTGATGAACCCACAATTCAAGCTGGAGAAACTACAGTTAGTATCATTATACTGTATTTACTGTTTAGTTTATTTTAAGTCAACAGGGTACAAGTCACATCATTTGTAGCGCTGCATCTCCATCTGAAGAGATTCAGAAATGGTTTTAGTTAAAGGATTAGTTCACTTTCAAATGAAAATTAGCTCAAGCTTTACTCACCCTCAAGCCATCCTAGGTGTATATGACTTTCTTCTTTCTGATGGAAATAATCAAAGAAATATTAATAAATATCCTGACAGATCCAAGCTTTATAATGGCAGTGAACAGGATCAGTGAGTATGAGCTGAAGAAAGTGTCTCCATCCACATCCATCCATCATAAACGTACTCCACACGACTCCAGGGGTTAATAAAGACCTTCTGAAGTGAAGCGATGTGTTTGTGTAAAAAAATATCCATATTTAACAAGTTATGAAATCAAATATCGAGCTTCCACCAGATTCAAGTAATGAAGAAAGTGTAAACTTGTGTCACGTAAGTTACTCTTTTTCTGTACGTTGAATAGGGAAGGCGTAGGACGTAACGTAAGTTTTGTGAACTGCGAGAGTTTTACTTTCTTTGTACATTGAATAGGGAAGGCGGTCTAGTGGAAGCTACATATTTTACTTCATAATTTGTTTAAGTATAGATATTTTTTACACAAACACATGGTTTCTCTTCAGAAGGCCTTTATTAACCCCTGGAGTAAGATGACCAGATTCCTGAAATAGAAACCAGGGATATTTCCTGTTTGAGTGGCCAAATATCACAGATAGTTTGATGATTAGGATTTTTGGTCTGGTTTTAATACAATTCACCAAAAATTATTACACTATTAATAGTAACCATTGTAAAAGCATTTCAAAACAATATGCCTGTTATAACAAAAGTATGACTTTACAAAACACTTTACAAAAAATGAAAATATAAGAAGATGAGATGAATAAAATGGCATTTAACAAATATTTGTTTTCATTTTCACAAGCTGTTTTTTTAAAACTATTATTTTGCATTTTAGACACATTTTAAGCACCAAGTGTATTATTATTTACTTTATTATTACTATTTAATATATTCATATCTGATTATACCTTTTTAAAATTGTGCAAAACAATCCCGCACCCTGTTGAGGCCCTGTTATAAAACACATGCAAACAGTATTACTGTAATTTAAAGGAACACTCCACTTTTTTTGAAAACAGGCTCATTTTCCAACTCCCCTAGAGTTAAACAGTTGAGTTTTACCGTTTTCGAATCCATTCAGCCGATCTTCGTTTCTGGCGGTACCACTTTTAGCATAGCTTAGCATAGTTCATTGAATCGGATTAGACCGTTAGCATCGCGCTTAAAAATGACCAAAGAGTTTCGATATTTTTCCTATTTAAAACTTGACTCTTCTGTAGTTAAATCGTGTACTAAGACCGACGGAAAATGAAAAGTTGCGATTTTCTAGGCTGATATGGCTAGGAACTATACTCTCATTCTGGCGTAATAATCAAGGAACTTTGCTGCCGTATCATGGCTGCAGCAGGCGCAATGATATTACGCAGCGTCTCTCACAAACGTCTCCATGGTTACAAGGCACGTTCCCTGTGCAAGCAGGGGCTCACGGGCGCTGCGTAATATCATTGCACTGCTGCAGCCATGGAATGGCAGCAAAGTTCCTTGATTATTACGCCAGAATGAGAGTATAGTTCCTAGCCATATCAGCCTAGAAAAGCACAACTTTTTATTTTCCGTCGGTCTTAGTGCACGATTTAACTACAGAAGAGTCAAGTTTTAAATAGGAAAAATATCTAAACACTTTGGTCACTTTTAAGCGTGATGCTAACGGTCTAATCAGATTCAATGAACTATGCTAAGCTATGCTAAACGTGGTACCGCCAGACCCGGAGATCGGCTGAATGGATTCGAAAACGGTAAAACTCAACTGTTTAACTCTAGGGGAGTTGGAAAATGAGCCTGTTTTCAAAAAAAGTGGAGTGTTCCTTTAACATGAATAGTTAGTATGTTCCTACATTGAAACCGTTAACAATTTATTTATTTTTTTATATGATTGATAATGACGCTCTGCTCTGGTCCAAGTTAATTTATTCATGAAGTAGAAATATAATTAAACTTTGAAGCATTTTAAACTTTGTGGCTGTAAAATAGTTTCATATGCTGGAATCTGACAAATCTTTGCTGTGAAACAAGACAGAAGTGAGAACAGACTAAAAACAGTGTAACAAATTGTCATGAATGGCTGGTTGTAATGAAGCTCATGATGATGGAGAATACAATAACACTGTCTTTAATCACAAATCTAAAATGTGGGAGAGATAAAACACAACCACTTCAACATAAACGACAGAACAATGAACAGACAGAACTAAGAGTTTAAATACACAGACAGAGTAATCAAGGTAAAACTGAACAGCTGCAGGAACTAATTAACAACCAAGAACACTAACTAGGGAACACACACAGACAGCAACACTATGATAATAAAACACAACAAAACTGATACACAAATAGATTATTCTGAAATGTTACATTTATACTGGACTAATGATACGTTTCACTAAATCTTCTTTTATTAAACAAAATGTGTATTTAGAGATTGTAAATTACTCTTAAATGACTTAATAATCGATTCATGTATCAGATTTTCTTACGTTAATAATGAAAATAGTCCATTTAAATGTTGACTTTTCTATTGTTTTTCTATTGTTCCTATATTTTAATCTACAGTGATAAATGCACTTATTTTTGGGGTAACACTTTAGAATACTGATCCTTCATTAATGAATAACTACACAACTACTTACTCATTCATTAATCAGAGTTACTTGTTAGTTAATAGTAGTTACTAGAGTGTTAATAATGCATTATTCATTTGTTCCTGTGTAGTTACTCATTAATGAAGGATCAGTATTCTAAAGTGTTTCCATTTTTGGGAGTGAGGACGGATCCAGACATGGATTGTAACTAGTATCCTCAAATGCTCCTGTCTTGGTTTGTTCGTTTATGTCATTAAGTTTCCATGTTTTTGCGGGTTTATTAGTGACTGTATGACATTTATTCATGATTCATTTAACTCACACATGAACTGAACATGGATTTGAGTCATTTTCTCTTTCTGTCTTCAGTCTGAGTTACTGCAGTATTACAGAGAATCAGTGTGTCATCCTGACTTCAGCTCTGAAATCAAACCCGTCACACCTGAGAGAGCTGAACCTGTGGGGGAATGAACTAGGAGACTCTGGAGTGAAAAACCTCAGTGATCTACTGATGAACCCACAATTCAAGCTGGAGAAACTACAGTTAGTATCATTATACTGTATTTACTGATTAGTTTATTTTAAGTCAACAGGGTACAAGTCACATCATTTGTAGCGCTGCATCTCCATCTGAAGAAAGATTCAGAAATGGTTTTAGTTAAAGGATTAGTTCACTTTCAAATGAAAATTAGCCCAAGCTTTACTCACCCTCAAGCCATCCTAGGTGTATATGACTTTCTTCTTTCTGATGGACATAATCAAAGAAATATTAATAAATATTCTGACACATCTGAGCTTTATAATGGCAGTGAACAGGATCAGTGAGTTTGAGCTGAAGAAAGTGTCTCCATCCACATCCATCCATCATAAACGTACTCCACACGACTCCAGGGGTTAATAAAGACCTTCTGAAGTGAAGCGATGTGTTTGTGTAAAAAAATATCCATATTTAACAAGTTATGAAATCAAATATCGAGCTTCCACCAGATTCAAGTAATGAAGAAAGTGTAAACTTGTGTCACGTAAGTTACTCTTTTTCTGTACGTTGAATAGGGAAGGCGTAGGACGTAACGTAAGTTTTGTGAACTGCGAGAGTTTTACTTTCTTTGTACATTGAATAGGGAAGGCGGTCTAGTGGAAGCTACATATTTTACTTCATAATTTGTTTAAATATAGATATTTTTTACACAAACACATGGTTTCTCTTCAGAAGGCCTTTATTAACCCCTGGAGTAAGATGACCAGATTCCTGAAATAGAAACCAGGGATATTTCCTATTTGAGTGGCCAAATATCACAGATAGTTTGATGATTAGGATTTTTGGTCTGGTTTTAATACAATTCACCAAAATACTATTACACTATTAATATTAACCATTGTAAAAGCAGTTCAAAACAATATGCCTGTTATAACAAAAGTATGACTTTACAAAACACTTTACAAAAAAAAAAAATATATAAGAAGATGAGATAAATAAAATGGCATTTAACAAATATTTTTCATTTTCACAAGCTGTTTTTTTTAAACTATTATTTTGCATTTTAGACACATTTTAAGCAAGTGTATTATTATTTACTTTATTATTACTATTTAATATATTCATATCTGATTATACCTTTTAAAATTGTGCAAAACAATCCTGCACCCTCTTGAGGTCCTGTTATAAAACACATGCAAACAGTATTACTGTAATTTAACATGAATAGTAAGTATGTTCCTACATTGAAACCATCTCAGTTTTTTGTTTTGTTTTGTTTTATAATTGATAATGACGCTCTGCTCTGGTCCATGTTAAGTTATTCATGAAGTAGAAATATCATTAAACTTTGAAGCATTTTAAACTTTGTGGCTGTAAAATAGTTTCATATGCTGGAATCTGACAAATCTTTGCTGTGAAACAAGACAGAAGTGAGAACAGACTAAAAAACAGTGTAACAAATTGTCATGAATGGCTGGTTGTAATGAAGCTCATGATGATGGAGAATACAATAACACTGTCTTTAATCACAAATCTAACATGTAGGAGAGATAAAACACAACCACTTCAACATAAACGACAGAACAATGAACAATGAACTAAGAGTTTAAATACACAGACAGAGAAATCAAGGTAAAACTGAACAGCTGCAGGAACTAATTAACAACCAAGAACACTAACTAGGGAACACACACAGACAGCAACACCATGATAATAAAACACAACAAAACTGATACACTAATAGATTATTCTGAAATGTCACATTTATACTGGACTAATGGTACTTTTCACCAGTGATGGGAATAAGGGCGTTATAAATAAACAGCGTTACTAACGCTGTTACTTTTTTCAGTAACGAGTAATCATCAAACAAATTACTTTTTCTCCCGTTACAATGCCGTTACCGTTACTGACAAAAAAAATGCCGCGTTAGCCTACTGTAATTGAGCTGACTGAAGCGGTTTTCATCCGAGTAGGCTCTCTCTCAGCCATAAGACCTGCAAAGTTTTTTCTCTGGTGTGTGCTGCGGTTAGTCATACACAAATATAATTTTAAAATGAAAATAATAATGAACGATGCTCTGTGTGTGTGTCTGTGAGCATGCGAGCGGAGCGCGAGCTCAAACCAGAATACCCTTTGTGACATGCTGGATCGAAAATATGTGAAATAAGTTTTTCTAGTCGACTATTCATTTAAGCCATTAGTTGACTGGTCACAGTTATATTAATTTAATTTCTTAAATACTGGAATAAACCATAATAATGAGCGTTTATGTAATATAGACTATAGCACTCAAGCGCACGTATAAAGCTTGCCATAAAGAAACGACAAAAGTAATAATTATGAATGTGATGAAATACAGCAAGGAGACATTTTAATTGTTTATTAATAAAGTAATGTTTTCTGAATTAGTGTCGGCTGTGAAGATGAAGTTGACATTGCTGACTCTCATCATCTCCATGGACGCGCTTAGAGAGAAAATGCACATTTCATTCGGATTACATAATCAGAGTAACCTATTTCTTTTCGTTTTTAGATATGTCAAGCTTTCTGTAGATATATTTCTCATGTCTGCGAGGCAAGCAGCCTATACGCTGAGTTTCGGTTCTTTAGCCTATAAGTCGCGCTCCAGTGATCGCGCCAGTGATCGCGCCCGCAGATCCATGATTATATTGCCTGCTATATTTGCTTCTTTATTAAATCCAGGCAATCAGTTGATGAAACATTGATTAAAATTAAGATACAATTTTTACAAAATGAAATTCACTTTAAAGAAAGACTTTCTACAAAACAAAACTTAATGAAGTGGTCAAAATCATGTCTGACCCACTCCATGTCTCCCGATATATTGCGCATCTGATGCATCTTACTCATGCTGTTCACTTTTCATAATCAAGTAAATGAATTTAAAACATAACATAGGCCTATTTAAACATAAATATGAAACTACATTTTCTTTAATGTTTACAAACACGTATTGTACAGTACAGAGAAATTTCATAAGCAAGAGCGGATCATCAGTCACGAGTCGGATCAAGAATAATTTATTCTTAGACATATTTAATATTGGGGGCATTCAAGTTATTTGACATATTTAATTTTTTTTTAAAGTAACACAATAGTTACTTTCCCTGGTAATTAGTTACTTTTATAATGATGTAACTCAGTTACTAACTCCATTACTATTTGTGGGAAGTAACTAGTAACTATAACTAATTACTTTTTTTAAAGTAACGTGCCCAACACTGCTTTTCACTAAATCTTCTTTTATTAAACAAAATGTGTATTTAGAGATTGTAAATTACACTCTAAAATGACTTAATAATCGATTCATGTACAGTATAAGATTTTCTTACATTAATAATGAAAATAGTCCATTTAAATGTTCATTTTTCTATTGTTTCTGTATTGATCCTATATATTAATCTACAGTGATAAATTCACTTATTTTTGGGAGTGAGGACGGATCCAGACATGGATTGTAACTAGTATCCTCAAATGCTCCTGTCTTGGTTTGTTCGTTTATATCATTAAGTTTCCATGTTTTTGCTGGTTTATTAGTGACTGTATGACATTTATTCATGATTCATTTAACTCACACATGAACTGAACATGGATTTGAGTCATTTTCTCTTTCTGTCTTCAGTCTGAGTGTTTGCAGTATTACAGAGAAACAGTGTGTCATCCTGACTTCAGCTCTGAAATCAAACCCGTCACACCTGAGAGAGCTGAACCTGAGCTGGAATAAACTAGGAGACTCTGGAGTGAAAAACCTCAGTGATCTACTGATGAACCCGCAATTCAAGCTGGAGAAACTACAGTTAGTGTCATTATACTGTATTTACTGATTAGTTTATTTTAAGTCAACAGGGCACAATCACATCATTTGTAGCGCTGCATCTCCATCTGAAGAAAGATTCAGAAATGGTTTTAGTTAAAGGATTAGTTCACCATTGACTTTCATTGATGAATGTTCAGATGAGCCAAAATTGTTCAAACTCCAACTGTCAAAATTCAAATTTAAACAAATCGAAACCCATTAGACTCAATTAAACTGACATTCTGTGCTATTTCTAATCCACTGAAACTAATTCAGACTCATTTAATCTATCTATCGATCTCTCTATCTATCTATCTGTCTATCTATCTATCTGTCTATCTATAGCTATCTATCTATCTATCTATCTATAGCTATGTTCACACTGCAGCTAAATTCAGTTGTCAGTTCTCCTTTTAGTGTTTAATCCCGTTCTGTACACACACAGTTCAGTAAAATACGGGAGTGACAACCGCATTTACAGAAATTATTTGCAGTGTGTACAGAACCGAACTGAACAACTAGTTTAATGACGTTTTTTAACCTTCATCTGAGATGTGTCTCTCTTCACATACAAGAATCAAAATGCTTAAAATCACTTTAACAGTTTAAACTAAAACACTTTATACTCAATATCTCACAGTGAGTCTGAGTTCACATTATATTTGTGCAACATTTTCACCGTAATGATTTGTTTGTAAGATAATCTCTCTTCCTCTGTTTGTGTCTTTCTAGTCTACAGGGCTGTGACATTACAGATGTTTCTTCTTTAACTCAGTCTTTGACTAACTCAAAAGCACTGCAGTTTTTAAAAGAGCTTGATCTGAGTTTCAATAAGATCGGAGACTCAAAGCAGCGGCTCAGAGACGCGTTACGAGACTCAAACTGTGTCCTGAGGTGAGGAAACATCACCGTGATATTAAAGAGATCTTCATTTACCTCTAATATGTGAACAAACCTTTCAAATATTCATGATAGGAAATTATCATTAATCTTTATTGCAACAAAGGGTTTGTGTGAGAACAAAATGTGAAGTTATTAAAATGTTCAACACAAAGGAGGAAAGAGAACAAAAGCACACTGTCACAGCTTTATTCAACAACACCTGCTTTATTAACTGTGTCAGTAGTGAATCATTTCAGTCTGAAAATAGACTTGTTCATATTGTAGGAAAACGCTGCACTCCTGCTAAAATCAGTGCGTTCAGCTTCAGCTCACAGCCGTCCAGCCTCACATGAGAAATGTCTCTGTCTCTAGTGTGTTTTTACTTTGACAAGCAACACGTCACACTACTTTACACTCACTTTACTTTCAGTTATTTACTAAGAGCCCTACAAACATGTCTAAACTAGAGGACAAACGGCTTTAACTAAAGGATTGTGTTTTAATTCAGAATATCATTTGTATTTGCTCCCTGTGGTTTATTTCATACGCCGTACACTCAGTTTCTTCTTTACAGTCAGTCAATAGGAGTCACACCAACACAAACACACAAACATATCAATGTGATTCATGTTTCAATGTATTATATTTAAAACACAAATATCTCTGCAAGATCATGTAAAGTCAGTAATTAATCTGATTACAGGGATCTTTTTCTCAAAAAACATTTTTTTTAATAATACAGTAACTAATTTGCACTTTGTTCCTCTGAACACTGATTGTTTTCTCTTCTGTTTCACCTTACAGAGTAAATGATCAATCACCAAACACCTCTGGTGGATTGTTTACATCATGGTTAAAATCTGTGAAATCATCATGAGAGGAGCAGAAATCATCAGATGATCCACAGAAGAGTCTCACTACTGTGTCTATGAGGAGAAATAAATGTGTGATTAATGTGTGAATGTGTTTCATACAGATGGAAGAGACTCAGACTTCACAATGAAATAAAGCAGCATGTGTGTTAGAAACGTGATATTGAATGATTAATGTTGCTTTATCTGATCTATAGAGCTCATAGCCTATATCAGTTCAATTTACATTTATTTTGTTTAGCGCTTTTCACAATACTCAGTCCTATAGTTTTAAGCAGCTTTATAGGAAATGCTTTAACATTACAATTTGGAGTACATAATCTGTTATCAAAGGTGACTGTACAAGTTATGGCCTAACTTCAGACATATAGCCTACATACATAGGCTATATGTAGTTAGCTAACATTAATTTAAACAATGTAGCCTATTAAGGTAGAAACAATGAGCGATGTCCAGAAAAATGTGTAGACATAGCTTATATTAAACGCTGTAGCCTACTAAGAAAGCATAGGTACTACACAGAAAAATGTATTCATGCAGAATTTGATATTGTAATAGCCTATCACTTAGTAGGCTACATTAAGAGACCTTAAGCTTTTTCTTTATAACGGTTTTCTATAAGAGAAAAACACTTAATTAAACGAACTGCGTTCATATTAGGCTCATCTGCTTTGCTGTACATAGTATGGTTTAGTATGGTGTTTACTGAGTTTGGTCTTCTATGTCACACATTACACAAGCATTAAGCTTTAAACATGTATTTTAGGCTATTTCCACAACAAATCCATAATGGTATTCATAATGAAAATAGTTATAAAAAGTATAAAATAATCATAAACAAATTATAGCATTCATTACAAACAATATTTATTTTTAAAGCCTAAAATATTATTTAAATCGAAACTGTTGGGTTCTCATTCGGCACAAATCCAATTGTTTTTTAGCACTTGGACGTTAAAATATATTTACGCCTATTATGTTGTTAAACAATGCTTTCATGTCCCAAAACCACACCCTTCAGATGCGCAAAAACATGTTTGGAACAGGGCCGATTATTTCAATATTAGGGGAATGAAATATGAATTATAATCATTCTAAATAACCTGGTATTATTCATGAATATTCAATAAGAATATCGACAAACTTTAGGCTATTTTGTATTTGTCTAGATTGGCAATATGTGGCTATTATTTTCTTTTTAATATTTTTTCCAATACATGTAATCTTTTAAACACTATTATTATTTTTTAAACTCTGCCTTTGTGCAAATTAACTTGGATGTATAACAAACTTTAGTAGTTTAGGCTTTAAAATATTGTTTGTAGGTAACGAATGACAATATAATTTATGTTTATTTAATACTTATATTTTGTATAGAACAATTTAAAGGATTTGTTGTGAAAATAGCTTAAAATACGTTTTTACCGGCTATCCCGGCTTCAGGTTGGCATAGGGGCATTTAATCCCATAGGGGGGCACCACTACTTAGGTATTTTTAGTTCCCCTACAAATCTTTTCAATTTAATGGTATTCAGAAAAACAGAACAATAATGAAAAATATAATATATATTTTCCATATGCACTAGTATTTAGATGCTATAGCCTATTTATTATTTAAACTCTCTGATTGTACACAGATATTTAAAATGAGCAGTGGAACTTTTTCTGTATTTGGTTGACTGTATTTTGTTTTGACAATAAACAGGCTGTGAAGTCAAGTTATAGTAGGCTAGCTACTAAAACTGATAGTCTATGGCGCCGGCGCGTTCACTTGATTTTTTTTTTTTATAAAAGCGTAAACAACTTAAAATACTCAGACATTTATGGTCATAAGAGTAATACCATTCCAATCTGTGTAGGTATAACTATTATTGTAACTATTATTTGTACTCACACAATAAAACATTGCTTGAAAAATAAAGACAAGCAATGCCTTTCCGTGAACTTCTCAAAAATGAATGGAAACTCAGCATATTAGATGGTCTACTTGTCGAAACTTTGTACTTGTACTTTTTTTCTTTCATTTTCTTAATATGTTAATTATTTAGGTTTAATATATTTTGTGTATGCCTAGCTATATAGGAAGAAGCTATTTATTCCTTTTATAAGATTTTATCTCGTTTCTTCTCCGTTCACAGAAGCGCTGCATGCGATGCAATGAATCCTCCTGTTTTGTTGTTTCTTCTATATAGCCTAGGCTAAAACTGAACCCCTGGGATTTTTTCCTCATTCTAATTTCGTTTAATTCTAATTTAACATAATCTTGTCGGTTAATGAAAGGATCGCCTCAGGGGGGAGAAAGAAAATTATATTGAAATTTTCAACTCATATTTAGGCTATATTTTCTTAAATTTCAGGTTTATTTCGATTAGCATAAATGTTTTGAATAGTTTTTTTTTAGTTAACTATAGGCTAATATCCTTGCCTAGACAAAACACCCACAGAACTGCAGTATAGCCACAGTCATCGAAATTGATTTCGGACAGACTTCTGAGGCAGCGTATGATCTACAGCAATATAGCGCGAGCTTTGGTGAGAACTAAACAAATATTTAATTATTAGGCTACAGTAGCAATTTCTCGATAAAAATGATATCAAAATTTAAATATGTTGGTCAAAATCGTACATTTATACACAAAATGAGCAGCAAACGCAACTTTCGGACGCCATCGTTATTTTTCTAGCTCAACTGTCACAGAATGGAAAGCACAGAATTGTGGGATATCAAATGCAACTAAGGATACATCTATGCTTCCTTCAAAAATCGATCTGAGGAAGGTATCTCATGAGACAGGAAGTGAAGCTAACATTGGATTCGGACGTGCCTTGATGCCTTACTACCTTGAAATGTGTCCTCAGAAGGCAGCATTTTCCAGTTTTCGGACGCAGCCACTCTCTGACCGGGAGTCTCAGACTCATCGAGGCCAATAAACCTTTTAAGAATAATGACACAAATGTTGGAAAAGTAATGTAGATATTTTTGGAGGTACGCTATTGTCTCCACTTTCATTTATCAGTTTTATTTTGATAAATAGGTCAATGACAATATAGCATTATTGTTGTATCCGTAGTGTCAGGCCTGTTTACCGGTATTTTAGCTATATTATTTTTGAATAGGCCTATAATAAAATGTGACTGAAACACCAATGATAATTTTTTTCTCTTTTATTAGGCTAGAAACTGCATAGGCTATAATATTGTGTTCATTATTCTATGGGCATTGCCATCGATACAGGCATCGAAATGTATTTTACACTATATTTGCTTATGCTTTTCGAGTGCGGAAGTGTGATAAAGGCACTGATCTAGGATAAATTCTCTATTATAGATCAGATAAAGGTAGCCTATATGTTCACGTCATATATGCCTACAAAATATGTCGTTTTAACGACATAACATCTCGTTATTATGAGAAAAAGATGTCTTAACGACATAATTGAGTGGAAAAAATATTATGTATGAGGCAATACGCCACCGTAATATATAGCCAAGATGATCATACATGTGGTGTAGTATTTTATTGGCTCCTTACAAACTTACAAAGTTTTGGCCTTGATCGAAGGTATATTTATCCTGTCATCCCCCCACGGCTATTTTAAATAATAGTTTTACGTGTTCATATGCATATTTCATATTAATTATACTGGATTATAACTCAACAATTATAATCATCTGCCAAATTTATCCTTGATAATTCCATGTTGTTTTGGTTGAGTTTAATGATAATGCTGTCCTAAACCTATAACAGACTCAAAGCCCTAAAGAGAGAGCACACGCTTTCGACGTGCACTTTTGAGAACACTAAGGAAAGAGCGCGTTCTCTTCGCCTGATGGACACTTCAAACACACGTTTGCACTGTCTGTTTGGTTTACCTGTTTACACGTTCATAACGAGCGTTTTGTCTGACTCAAAACGCACGTATTCGATGCCCATTTTCGTTATGATAAACGCACGTCAAAAACGCGCGTTTTTTGTCACTCCAAAGCGCACGTCAAGAACGCGCGTTTTAATATCATTAAAGGTAGCGTTTAGGTTTAGGTTTAAGCGTTTAGGTACACAAAAACGCGCGTTCTTGACGCGCGTTTTCCATGATACCAAAGCGCGCGTTAAGAACGCGCGTTCTTAACGCAAATCACACGCGTCAGTGTGCAATCAGACGTCCGACCAGGCGTTTGTGAGTACTTTGGCTTGCCATAGTTGAGCGCGCGAGCCATCGGCGATTGAGAGCACTCAGTGTGGGTATGAGGAGAGCAAGCAAGTGAAACGTTGCACAGGTGAAAGAGAACATCTGCGCACATCCAAATAAACTTCTTTTAAATGCAAAATTGACTTTCTTTCGCTCAAAATACTTTTTTATTTTTTTTTATTTACTTTTTTAATTATTTGCGAGACGAACATTTCTCTGCAAAACTCAGTTCACGCCCTTTTGCGCGCTCAAAATATGATCTTGCGCACGCGGAATTGTGGCACAAATGTAATTCCATAGGAACAAGACTTTCAAAAGACTAAAACTGAGGAACAGCCACCGGACACAGGTTTTGTGGATGTTTACAGCACAATGATGCCACCCACCAGAGGATCGCGGTGAATCACATAATCCGTAGCCGTTTGGGGTCAGTTCATTAAAAAGAAGGCCATCAGATTCCCTATGCCAGGTTTCTGTTAAGCATATAATGTCCAGCTTGTAGTCTGTAATTATATCTGCCAAAAACGAAGCCTTGTTATTTATAGAACGCACATGTATGAGCATCGATTTCAGCAGACACGAAGAAGCCGGTGAGTCTGACGATGTCTCATTTCGCTATTTAATATATTCATATCTGATTCACCACGTGATATAGTTCAGATGTGTGTGTGGAAATGATGCATTGTGACTGCAGAACTTTTAGAGATGTTTAAAATTGTGCAAAACAATCCCGAACCCTGTTGAGGTCCTGTTATAAAACACATGCAGACAGTATTACTGTAATTTAACATGAATAGTTAGTATGTTCCTACATTGAAACCGTTAACAATTTATTTATTTTTTTATATAATTGATAATGACGCTCTGCTCTGGTCCAGGTTAAGTTATTCATGAAGTAGAAATATAATTAAACTTTGAAGCATTTTAAACTTTGTGGCTGTAAAATAGTTTCATATGCTGGAATCTGACAAATCTTTGCTGTGAAACAAGACAGAAGTGAGAACAGACTAAAAAACAGTGTAACAAATTGTCATGAATGGAGAATACAATAACACTGTCTTTAATCACAAATCTAACATGTAGGAGAGATAAAACACAACCACTTCAACATAAATGACAGAACAATGAACAGACAGAACTAAGAGTTTAAATACACAGACAGAGTAATCAAGGTAAAACTGAACAGCTGCAGGAACTAATTAACAACAAGAACACTAACTAGGGAACACACACAGACAGCAACACCATGATAATAAAACACAACAAAACTGTTACACTAATAGATTATTCTGAAATGTTACATTTATACTGGACTAATGGTACTTTTCACTAAATCTTCTTTTATTAAGGAAAATGTGTATTTAGAGATGTGAAAGTAAATGTGGCGAAAGAGAAGATTATAGTTGTTAAATTGGACTATCTAGACCAGAGCAGGTGAAAATAGTCCATTTAAATATTAATTTTTCTATTGTTTCTGTATTCATCCTATATATTAATCTACAGTGATAAATTTACTTATTTTTGGGAGTGAGGACGGATCCAGACTTGGATTGTAACTAGTATCCTCAAATGCTCCTGTCTTGGTTTGTTCGTTTATATCATTAAGTTTCCATGTTTTTGCTGGTTTATTAGTGACATTTATTCATGATTCATTTAACTCACACATGAACTGAACATGGATTTGAGTCATTTTCTCTTTCTGTTTTCAGTCTGTGTGGATGCAGTATTACAGAGAAACAGTGTGTCATCCTGACTTCAGCTCTGAAATCAAACCCGTCACACCTGAGAGAGCTGAACCTGAGCTGGAATGAACTAGGAGACTCTGGAGTGAAAAACCTCAGTGATCTACTGATGAACCCACAATTCAAGCTGGAGAAACTACAGTTAGTATCATTATACTGTATTTACTGTTTAGTTTATTTTAAGTCAACAGGGCACAAGTCACATCATTTGTAGCGCTGCATCTCCATCTGAAGAAAGATTCAGAAATGGTTTTAGTTAAAGGATTAGTTCACTTTCAAATGAAAATTAGCCCAAGCTTTACTCACCCTCAAGGCATCCTAGGTGTAAATGACTTTCTTCTTTCTGATGGACATAATCAAAGAAATATTCATAAATATCCTGACAGATCTGAGCTTTATAATGGCAGTGAACAGGATCAGTGAGTATGAGCTGAAGAAAGTGTCTCCATCCACATCCATCCATCATAAACGTACTCCACACGGCTCCAGGGGGTTAATAAAGGCCTTCTGAAGTGAAGCGATGTGTTTGTGTAAAAAAAAATCCATATTTAACAAGTTATGAAATCAAATATCGAGCTTCCACCAGATTCAAGTAATAAAGAAAGTGTTTTTTACTTCATAATTTGTTTAAGTATAGATATTTTTTACACAAACACATCGTTTCTCTTCAGAAGGCCTTTATTAACCCCTGGAGTAAGATGACCAGATTCCTGAAATAGAAACCAGGGATATTTCCTATTTGAGTGGCCAAATATCACAGATAGTTTGATGATTAGGATTTTTGGTCTGGTTTTAATACAATTCACCAAAAACTATTACACTATTAATAGTAACCATTGTAAAAGCAGTTCAAAACAATATGCCTGTTATAACAAAAGTATGACTTTACAAAAGCACTTTACAACAAATAAAAATATAAGAAGATGAGATAAATAAAATGGCATTTAACAAATATTTGTTTTCATTTTCACAATCTGTTTTTTTTTTAAAACTATTATTTTGCATTTTAGACACATTTTAAGCACCAAGTGTATTATTATTTACTTTATTATTACTATTTAATATATTCATATCTGATTCTACCTTTTAAAATTGTGCAAAACAATCCCGCACCCTGTTGAGGTCCTGTTATAAAACACATGCAGACAGTATTACTGTAATTTAACATGAATAGTTAGTATGTTCCTACATTGAAACCGTTAACAATGTTTTTTTTTTTTTTTTTTTTAATTGATAATGACGCTCTGCTCTGGTCCAGGTTAAGTTATTCATGAAGTAGAAATATAATTAAACTTTGAAGCATTTTAAACTTTGTGGCTGTAAAATAGTTTCATATGCTGGAATCTGACAAATCTTTGCTGTGAAACAAGACAGAAGTGAGAACAGACTAAAAACAGTGTAACAAATTGTCATGAATGGCTGGTTGTAATGAAGCTCACGATGATGGAGAATACAATAACACTGTCTTTAATCACAAATCTAACATGTAGGAGAGATAAAACACAACCACTTCAACATAAACGACAGAACAATGAACAGACAGAACTAAGAGTTTAAATACACAGACAGAGTAATCAAGGTAAAACTGAACAGCTGCAGGAAATAATTAACAGCAAGAACACTAACTAGGGAACACACACAGACAGCAACACCATGATAATAAAACACAACAAAACTGATACACAAATAGATTATTCTGAAATGTTACATTTATACTGGACTAATGGTACTTTTCACCAGTGATGGGAATAAGGGCGTTATAAATAAACAGCGTTACTAACGCCGTTACTTTTTTCAGTAACGAGTAATCATCAAACAAATTACTTTTTCTCCCATTACAATGCCGTTACCGTTACTGACAAAAAAAATGCCGCGTTACTATAATTGAGCTGACTGAAGCGGTTTTCATCCGAGTAGGCTCTCTCTCAGCCATAAGACCTGCAAAGTTTTTTCTCTGGTGTGTGCTGCGGTTAGTCATACACAAATATAATTTTAAAATGAAAATAATAATGAACGATGCTCTGTGTGTCTGATCCACATCAGGGAGGGGGATGAGTGGTTTTATCCAGTGTTGGGTAAGTTACTTCAAAAAAGTAATTACTTATTACAAATTACATCATCAATGCTGTATTTAAAATACTTTTTAAATTACTGTCTGAAAAGTAATTTAATTACTCAATAAGGAACTTACTAATTACTTAAAATCCCTATAAACCTTGACCGGATAGACAATAGAAAGGAAACTTTTAATAATTTAGTCAAACATGGAAAAGTCTTTTATAACTTTTAAAAACATTTTAACTTTATTAAAACATATAGCCTACTATACTAATTTTATTTACTTTATAATAATTACATTTCTTTTAGTAACGAATAGGGATGTCACTATACCAAAAATTTAGTAGTCTGTACCGATACCACCAAAAGTGCAAAATACTCTATACCACTGTAGAAATATATAAAAAAATAAAATAAAACGATGCTATATTTTATTGTTCCAGGGAGTTTTAATAGAAAAAATACCACAAATTGAATAATCAAATATAAAATAACTCTGCATAGTCATAACTGTATAAATTACATATAGATTAATCCTTATTAAAGCTTTTCTTTTGTTGTTTATCATTTATAATACAGACAGCTAATAGTAGACAGTAGCATGTTTTAAAGGCTGCTGTAAGACCTAATGGATGGAGACAATGCTGTTACACATGCTGTTCACATTCACACAACCATCGTAAATATACGCCAAAACGGTCAATTTGACATAACTTTGTTTGAAAGTTTGTGTAATAAACAGCAAAAAATTGACACTCGCGAGAGGTGGCTGTGTGTGTGCGCTTTGGCTGACTGAAGACCGTCTCTCAGAGAGCGCACGCTTTTTTTTCTCCCTAGGACATAGCATACATTTTACCATCAAAAAAGTGAAGTGATTAGAATATTTACATTCTGCAAAACAGCCACTCGCTTCTGCCGACATCTTCAGACAGCAACTGCACAGCCAACTGGTGCGAAGTTTCGAACTTACGTGCAACTGCACTACAACGATTTTAAAGAGGCAGCGATCACTTTTACCTTTAGACGACAAATTTAGATTTTAAATTCAGTATTGATTTAAACAAAACTGTTGAACTAATTTACAGTATGTAACTTAATAAAACAGTACGCTTTAAAATCATAATTGTAGTACATTGCGTTGTTTTAAACCCAAAACATCTTACTTAAACATTCTTCATTAACACTTATCCAGGCTATGTCATTTTAAAAAAAGAAGTAGTTTCAATGTAGCTAGCTACTTTTTGTTAGTAACTTGTAGTGTAGCTAACTACATTTTCAGAAGGGTAGCTTGACTGTAGTTTAATTACTTTAATTTATGAGTAGCTTGTCAAACTTCAGTTTCAGAGTAGCTTCCCCAACACTGAGTAGAAGTATAGATAAGCATAAGCAAATTCTAATAATAAACAGCACAGCATACATAGCAATAGTGTAAACAACATCACACGGCACACAGCTTACATTTCCTTTGTATGCAAATGTTCACACAAGCTTTAAAATACAACATTGAAAGATTCTTGACAATGAATACCCAGGTTACAACATGAATCCAACAAGCTAAGGAGTACTTGATAGTCTTGTATATACACATGTACACTCATATAACGTCTCCAAATACAACACCATGATCTAACAAAACACCAAAAACCATTCATTTAAAAAAAAAAAAAAACACTTACAGACAATGCCTTTTCCAAGAGTAAGTAAAGTGTGGATGGAGATTGGTATCGTCTGTGTGCACTCTCAAACATCTCACACAAAATGGCTGAACAGCACATGCTCTACTTAAATATAGGCATGTCACCCCTAGGGGTTGCTAAATTGTGAAACTAAAGCTGAGAACAGCATATGAACAGTAATCCCTTACTTTACTTTTTCAGTGGATATGTAATTTAATTACACAACCATCAAAGAGATGCAGAGATTTCTCGGTTTCACTAACTTTTACAGGCGATTCTTGCGTAACTTTAGCTCCATCGCAGCCCCTCTTACTTCAGTGTCCAAGGGAGGGAAAGGTAGTTTAACTTGGTCTCCAGAAGCTGACAGGGCTTTCAATCATCTGAAAGAATGTTTCTCCACGGCACCCATATTACATCACCCTGATCCTGAGTTCATGGTTGAGATCGATGCTTCAAGCACTGGGGTTGTAGCTATCCCCTCGCAACGTCATGGTAATCCATCCAAACTCTTCCCCCGTGCTTACTTCTCCCACAAACTCAATCAAGCAAAACAGAATTATGATGTGGGGAACTGCAAACTTCTTGCAATGAAAACAGCCTTCGAGGAGTGGCGGCATTGGCTAGAGGGGGCCAAATACCCCTTCTTAGTCCTCACTGATCATCACAACCTTGAATATCTTTGCTCAAAAGGATCCTCATTCTGTCGACCCCACATTACAGACTCTGTTGCTTCAAGCGCATCATTCTGTGCACAAGATGCGCATAAGCGCTCAGTGACGCTCTGTATTGAGTCTTTCATAATCATAGTCATGAATGGAGTCTAATGTTCGCTATGGCAGAATTTATTCGGGAAATGCATTTCCATCTCCTATTATTCCCATAAACTCTTTTTAGCACAAGTCAAAAATCACCTCAAGTGAGTGTAAACTTTTTTTTGTGACTTTTTTTCTGAAATTTGGTGATTTCATTGCTCGTTTCTGATGCTGTACTTTAAAATGTGCATAAAAACAGGGTGATGGAAACATAGCTAATGTGTGTCTTTCTCCATGTTACCTGCACCTGGATATCCTTGTTGATTTGTCAGCAAAAGTCTGCAGGATGAAGCTAAACATGTTAGTTGATCATTATAGATCTGAGTCATTGTCTTTTCACTTTCTGTCTTCAGTCTGAGTTACTGCAGAATTACAGAGAAACAGTGTGTCATCCTGACTTCAGCTCTGAAATCAAACCTGTCACACCTGAGAGAGCTGGACCTGAGCAGAAAAAGAGCATTAAACTTTGAAGCATTTTAAAGGGTTCACCCAAAAATGAAAATTCTGTCATTTATTACTCACCCTCATGCCATTTCACACCTGTAAATCTGTCGTTAACCTTCGGAACACAAATTAAGATATTTTAGTTGAAATTCGATGGCTCTGTGAGGCTTTCATAGGGAGCAATGGAATGTTCCTCTATCAAGATCCATAAAGGTACTAAAAACACATTTAAATCAGTTCATGTGAGTAAAAAACTAAATAACGACTTATTTAGTGATGGCCGATTTCAAAACACTGCTTCGGGAAGCATCGGATCATAAATGAATCAGTGTGTCGAATCTGCTGTTCGGAGCACCAAAGTCACGTGGTTTCAGCAGTTTGACACACGATCTGATTCATGATTCGAGACACTGATTCATTTATGCTCTGAAGTTTCCTGAAGCAGTGTTTTGAAATCGGCCATCATTAAATAAGTCGTTATTTTGTTTTTTTGGCGCACCAAAAAATATTCTCGTCACTTTATAATATTAATATTGAACCACTGTAAATGACAGAATTTTCATTTTTGGGTGAACTAACCCTTTAAACTTTGTTGGTTGTAAAATTGTTTCATATGCTGGAATCTGACAAATCTTTGCTGTGAAACAAGACTAGTGAGAACAGACTAAATAACAGTGAGTACATTTACATGGACAACAATATTCCGATATTAACACGATTAAGACAATACTCTGATTAAGAAACTACCATGTAAACAGCGATTTTTGATTAATCTCTATTAATCGAAGTACACTCGATTGTACAATAGTATATTTCTGTTATTTCAAGTTATACCGAACTGAAGACGTGAAGACGTTTGACTTCCTGTGTATATAATATGACAAATGTCGATAGTTTTATTAAATTAAATGGTGAAATGTTCATAAAGTGACGCTAAGAGCAGCTCTACAGATGAAGTTCATGTATGGTGAGTGAGACAGCAGACACTGAAATCATCGCGAGCTTAAAGTCCTTCCCAGATGACGTCAGTTTGACGGCTTGGGTTGAAAACGCTTAAACCACTTCCCTGCAACCGTTCATCTGCTATGAGCGAAAGATGGACAGGAGGAGCGCTAAAGTAAACTCTGCCCTCTATTCAATATTCTGTTTCACTTGGAAATACGTCACAACACTGGAGAAAAGTCGTTTGCAACTTCCGGTTCACGCAGACTTTAAGTATGTGTACTAGTAGACAATAGCAGTAATTTTTAGCTTTAATATTCGCAGACACTAGTCTGTATCGATATCTGATTGATTGTACAGCCCTACTTTTGATTTATTCATCCAAAGAATTGCTAAATTCCATGACGTTCCGCTTTATACAGTAAGTTCTATTTGTGACTGGATTCTGTGATTTCATCCGTGTTTTCTGCATTGTGGAAATCATTTGGCTCTGCATGGTATTTGCAGCATTAAAGAGAGTTAGTTTAGTGAGTTATTTATTGTTGTGTAATAAAGTTGTTTCCATTAGTGTAAGAAGGGTATGCAGTTAATAGAAGTCTGCTCTCTATACACTCTATATAGAGCTTCATTGCCATTGAATAGAGACAGCAGCTGTTTCAGCTCCACACCGGTATAGCGGTTTTTGAAAAATTCATATCGGTCTTGAAACCGGTATACCATATGAACAGGTATACTGCCCAGCACTAGTTACAGTGTGATTGAAGTTTATTTATTTAAGACAGCAGAGCTTATGTTTCATTCTTTATAGCAGTGCACCTTCTGGGGTTTCCCTATTGGTCACATTTTTTTTTATCTAGTTATATAAATAGATATGCAGAAATCTACCTTTTCAACAGAGAATAAAGAATAGAGAGATCAAATAAATAGTTAAAAAGAAACAGTATCTTCAGCACACAGAACTAGTGTAACTGGGTTTCAAGCATAGACTGTAAAAAAATATGGACGTAGTGTCCGTGACGTCTCCCATAGAGTTCTGAACAGCAGTTTTGAAGCGAAAATGAGGCCGCTGCCATCTTAGCAGCGCGTCACTCCCGAATAACTGAAAATGGGCAAAAAGGCGGGACGTAGTTGGAGCCCATGCGACTTGTTGCTGAAACCACACCCTCCTAGCGTGACATGATCATGTTAGCAGGAGCTATCTATCTTAGATACTATCTAAAATATTAATAAAGATAACAATATCATTAGAAAGTACTAAAGGTTTACTGTCAATCTACGTGTTTTTTTTTTTGTTTTGTTTTTTAAGACAACGTTATAGATGCTCCAACACCAGTAGGCTAAATAATTTGTGTGGGGTGTGCAAATAACACAAAAAATCAAATGGGACTTCATACATTTATAATGAAATAGAGATCACGAGATGAATCCAATCTGTGGCACTTGGGTAAAATGTCCATTGCAAAACAAAAAACAGTACTTTTTGTCCATGAAAGCATTAAATCCATTAAATGTTTATATATTATCCATTGTTTGCATTACATATATTCAGAATTATTTGCTCTTCATCATCGTTCTTCAAGAAAGGATGCAATCTGAGCATCGTTTATAATGCAAAACTCTATACGTATCTATATAGGTACCAGATATCTTTATCTCTCAAACTAATGAGCACGTGTCCAAAGTATAATTTTTCAAAATAATGCAGCAGTTTTAGTTGGATCCAAGCAGTGCTGTTGGAGTTGTATATCCTCTTTGTAGTAAATCTCAGGAACAAAACTTTTAGCCAATGCCACGAGGATCCAACAACATGTGTTCTGTTTATCTTCCGCATGCGAGCACATCTACACAGACGCGCATCTGTCTCGACTATTAATGCAGCAATCCATATATTGTATAAAATAATCCAGAAAAAAGGCACAAATACGGCTGAGATGCCAAATTCAGCGGCTGAAATTAGCTGCTGAGGTACCATGACGGCTCACAGACAGCAGCGGCAATCCACCTGTCACTCAAGTGACCACGCCCTTAATTATGCAGGCTTAATATAATTTAAACGGATGAGTTATAAAAAAATTCACCCCCCTCAGAGTTGTCATGAAGGGCAAAATTAGCAGTATACACCAAAACCACAATTTGAACCCGGCTGTAAACATGTTTTTTTTTCTGCTGTAAACTTGGCTGTTTTACCATGATGGTCAATGAGATTCTGCTCCCTTTTGGAGCCTGTCCCTAGCGGCCAGTTGATGAATCGCAGTTTAAGTCACTTCCGTATTGGCTTCACGAGAAACTGGGGGAGGTTACCGCTTGGTTTCAAGAGAGACTATTGGAAACTAAATGCTGCTGAAGCTCTTCAATGATCATCATAGATGTGAACTATTGTTATTTCTCTGTCTTCAGTCTGTGTGAATGCAGTATTACAGAGAAACAGTGTGTCATCCTGACTTCAGCTCTGAAATCAAACCCGTCACACCTGAGAGAGCTGAACTTGAGCAGGAATAAACTAGGAGACTCTGGAGTGAAGCACTTATGTGACGTACTGAAGGACTCACCCTGTAAACTGGAGAGATTGAGGTCAGTAACATTCTTCACATACAAGAATCAAAATGATTAAAATCACTTTAACAGTTTAAACTAAAACACTTTATACTCAGTATCTCACAATGAGTTGAAGTCTGAACTTGAATGGATTATATGCACGGTTACTTCCTGGTTGTCATTTAGCCACCTCGGGCATTTCCGGTGAACTGTTAGCTGTTGTACATTGACACAAATCCATCAATGGTTGACATTTTAATGTTGTATTCATATTTTAATGCAGTTATCACATTTACCTAATTTGCCAATTAACCAGTTTTATTGATTGCAGTAAAGATGAAGCTATTGGGACCGTTTAGTAATGCCGTGACTGTAATTAGACACACACACACATTTCCCCCCCAGCACTTCAAATGTTATTTTTAATGTGATGACCACAAACACAATTTGTTCATCCTTCTGAGATTGTCCCCATTGTAAAACCAAACGTTTAAAAATGTAGGAAATTCAAAATTTGATAGAAAACACTTTTTAAAAAATAAAAAAAGACAATAATTACCACTTTAACCAGCAGGTGGTGGCAAAGTAGCATTTATTTGCGCATATATCAGCCATTTCCTCTAATCGTTTTTCACATCGTTTTTGACTAAATATTAAACATTATAAAATAACTAGGTTTAAAAATACATTTTGTCAATGTGAAGTATGAAGTACTCACAAAATCTTAATAAAAACAATAACTTTTATTATGAATTAATTACACAGAAAGCGAGCACCGCGCTTTCCCTTTATAATCACAGCAGCTGTCAGTCAGTGCAGCGCAAGATCAATGATTTCAGCACACTTTTAAAAACACACATTTTATTCAATTAATCTAACTAAAGTGCACAATAAATATTAAATTTTTGAAGCGTTTTTGCGCATAAAAGTGTGAAAACTGATGGTCGAATTTAGCCGAGGAGGAACACTGAGGTACGACTTTATTTAGTATTTCTATGCTGTCTTACATTTGAATAACTAAATTAATGCTATTCCTGACCATTAAGTGACTATATTCTGATTATAAACTAAGTTTTACACTATATGCTCAACACACCAGCAAATGACTCTCACCTGAGGTTTTCCAGCTGGCTTAATGCGGAAGTTGTAAAGAATGCTCCGTGCATATAGTCCATTAGTCCATTCCCAAACTTTAATTTTCTCATTTTTCGACCATTTTCAGGTTGCTTGTTGTGGATCATTCAGATCAAAGGCTTTCACAGCTGTACAGTTTTAGATAATTGAAATCTTGAAAGTGATGTTGATGTCTAATATGTTAAAGCTCTCTGTGTCTTTTGTTTTCCTCCATATTCAGTTGTCAGTTTTTAGAACTAACTTTCAATACTTTTGTACAAAGAACAAAATAAAATTCACTTTGAGGATTTCTATTGTTCAGGTTTAACTGATTAATCATCTGAATGTTTTCATTCCTGTTCTAGACTCTCTAACTGCAGTGTGACAGAAGAAGGTTATAAAGCTCTGGCTTCAGCTCTGAGATCAAACCCTTCACACCTGATAGAGCTGGATCTCACAGGAAATGATCCTGGACAATCAGGAGTGAAGGAGCTCAGTGATTTACTACAGGATCCAAACTGTCATCTGAAGACACTGAGGTGAGACGGGATGAAATAATGAACAAAACTAGTTATATTCAGGCTAAATATTCATAACAAATATATTATTCTAGTTGTAGCACTCTATACGTCCCTGTGTTTAGAGTACCCTGGGTTCATTTACTGGCTTTCTTTATGAACTTAATGCAGTAAACTCACAACATGTCAACTTAGACAGAAGAATAAATAATCAAATGTTCAAATAATCATTGGTTTCTTTTTACTTTAATTTTCACTTAATTTGAGAAATTGAATATTCAAAAAATGTATTATTTACACTATATTACTTTACAGGACCCACTTATAGTGTCTGTGCATATTTCACACTTTTACACCACTTTACATTCATTTTCTATCAGTTAGTAAACTTCACTGGGCCCAGACTCTTATAAATGTATTAAACTCAAAATAGTCCCAAAATAAATACGGTGCAGGCCTGAACGATGCTCGTGTGCGTTGGGGCATAAAAACAATATTGCCGCTTCACTCTTGATAGAGTCAACAGTGATGGGAAACAATGTGATTACTCACGATTGTAGCTCATATCTAAGTCCAGCGAAAGGATCCACGTGTAGAGTCAAGGACGGAGAAAAACTCGGCTGCATCAGGTACAGACAAAACATCACTGTGCGGTCCCGATCTGGGAATCCAGTGATGCCAGAGGAGCTTTCAGGAATTCCTGGCTACCTGAAGCGCTGTCTGGATATGGGAATCCAGCGCAGCCGGAGGAGCTCAGTCTCCGGTTGTTCTGATCAGTTGAGAATAACAAGTACGTCACAGTCTTGTGTCTGCATTACCCGCACATACACGATTACTAATGTGACAGGAGTTCAACACTTTAACTTCTGTATGAAGTTACATGAACTCACTTCACTTAGTATAACTAAATTAACACCTTTATCCTAACTGTGTCACTCTCCGTGTCGTCTTCGTCCCCACTTCTCTCTCGCTCTCCTCCTGCCCCCGCCCTCTGACCAATCACACATCTCCAAACCGAACTGACATGTGAAAATACACAATCAGAGCCTAAACTTTATACAGTTTCAACAATATAAAGTTATGTTTATAATATAATACTCATGAGGAGTACACATACAATATATATTGAATAAACACAAAAACAATATAAAGATAAATCTTAATTAAAAATAAAAATGTATTTTTTCAACAGGGGTACATAGTTATACAATAAGCTGGACAATTGCATCAGAAACTAAATTTTTTTTAAATAACTATTAGATTTTTTCAAGTATTTATGTATTTATTTGTGTATTTAAATGTTCAAAAATAAAGTTATTTATAATAAAATCTAAATAACTAACTAGAGCTTGTCTTTAGAACAATAATTAAGTTTTTTATCTTATCAATCATGTTTGTAATGCAACAGACATTTAGTTGAGAACTGAATTGACTCTTCTGCAGGTTTTTGAGTGCTGCTGCAGATGAAGCCTGTCAGTATGTGAAGAGAGTTGTGGGTAAAAACCTGTTACTCCAGAGAGAGCTGAATCTGAGTGAACGTGAAATAGGAGACACACGAGTGAATCAGATCGCTGCTCTACTGCGGGATAAACACTGTCGACTCAACACACTGATGTGAGTATTGTTCATTTATTTAAAATATTACATTACTTTTTATTTTAATGTTACTGTAGCTGATAATAATATTTCCTCACAGTATTTCATTTGGAGCAGTTTTTTCTCAGCCTCAACAATGTAAAGTAACAAAATTAAACTGTTCAATTAAAAACACAATTAAAGAGTTACCCTCAAGCTTTAAATATAGAGAAGCTTTATAATAAGACAGTTTGATCATGGGTCAATAATTATTTCAGTTACTGTAGAGGGAGAACAATGATTTTCTTCCAGAGCTCAGAAAACTCTTCAAATAAGTGATAGACTGAAATCAGCTGCACTATAAACACAGAGATGTCTTTCCTAACTTTCACAGGTTAATTCTGTGTAAATTAAATATAAGTGTGTATATATTGATGCTCTTTGTGAACATGACTGCTGAATGTGATCATGTTTACTGATTGCTGGTGTGTAACAAAGTTTTTTTGTGACATCAGAACTGTTCATAAATGCTTTCAATTTAATGTTTGTGTTTCACAAAATGTAAAATGTAAAATTTTGGTCCAGCATATACTGTAACTTTTGAACAAATGCATTTTAAAAATCTGTGATCAGAATCTGCCTGTAATAAGATCCACTGAAGGCAAGTTGACTGAACACAAGTGCAGCTTTACTCTAGTGATGTTACTCCTGATACTGAGGCTTCGAAGCTTGTGTCGAGAACGTCAGGTTCTTCCCGCCGGAGCTCCGTATCGAGGCTTGTATTGTTTTAGTGAAATTACATCACCGTTAAAGTTTGAAGCCTCGTTTGAGTGCAGTGTTTCGAGAAGGGGTTCACATTTGGCAGAACAATGTGTTTTTTCCCTCTAGTGTTACACAAGCACTTCCACTTCTCTCTGTCCAGCTCATCTTAATCACTTTCACTTTTTTATCCGGTTTAAAGAACTTTTTTTCTCGTATCTTCAACAAAAGCATTGTGTTAATGTAACATGAACCACGTAACACACATTTTGATGCTGTCACAAAGTTTTTCCTGCACCATATTTCCATTGACCAGCATGTGTCTTGTCATTGTTTGATTGTCTTCTGCTTCAGGAAATATTTTTATTCCTTAATCTGTTAATGTTCGTTTATACAATTATTCATTGTTCATGTTCGTTCACAGTGGATTAACTAATGTTAACAAAACGTTTGTATTTTAAACTGTATTAGTAAATGTTGAAACTTACATTATTAAATTATTAAATGCTGTTATTAAATGCTGTGCTAGTATTGTCCATCATTGGTTCATGTGAACTAATGTAGTTAATGTTACAAATGAAAGATTGTTGTAAAGTGTCAGTGAGTCGACAATGTGTCTGAAAACAACCGACATAAACACATTTATCCCAGTGATCAAACCAAGGGTGACATTGACACGAAACAACCTTAAAGATTAAATTAAATGAATGAATGTGTAAACTAACATGAATAGATTGATGATTTCAACCTTTGTATTGTTACAGTGTCAGTAGTATATTTAAATGAACAATGTGTCGTCTTTCTCCATGTTACCTGCACCTGGATATCCCTGTTTATTTCTCAGCAAAAGTCTGCTGGATGAAGCTAAACATGTTAGTTGATCATCATAGATCTGAGTCATTGTCTTTTCTCTTTCTGTCTTCAGTCTGAGTTACTGCAGGATTACAGAGAAACAGTGTGTCATCCTGACTTCAGCTCTGAAATCAAACCCGTCACACCTGAGAGAGCTGAACCTGAGCAGGAATAAACTAGGAGACTCTGGAGTGAAAAACCTCAGTGATCTACTGATGAACCCACAATTCAAGCTGGAGAAACTACAGTTAGTATCATTATACTGTATTTACTGTTTAATTTATTTTAAGTCAACAGGGCACAAGTCACATCATTTGTAGCGCTTGTAAGGAAAAGGAGCAAAATTAGCTCAAATGAAATAATAGGAAATTATTAAGAGTTATTTAGTTTACGACCGAGCAATTCATCATATGTGTTGCAGTAAGAAAGGAAATGAGAGAGAAAGAGTTTTAAGAGAGAGAGTGATACGATGAACAGGATTCCTAGCAAAATATGCACTTCAGAAGATCTGACTTGAACGAACCATGAATCATTAATTTAAATGCACCAGTTTCAGCTTTATAATCTGGAGTTACTTGCTTGAGTTGACATTAAGTGTGAATCTTCTCATCGGCGTGCAGAGAAGGGTTTTCCAAGTCTATGATCTGTTGCAGGGTCTTTCAGGTCCAGATTATGTTAGGTAAAAACCAATCACGTTTGAGCTTGCTGGAAAAATGAAAGGAAGTCTTTTTGTCACTGGAGTTAAAGTTGAAGCGGCAAAAGTCATTGGTTGAACTTTGCAGAAACACTTAGAACATGAGACTCTCACGGAAAAGAAAATTAAGTAAAAGAAAAGAAAAGTGAGTGAAAGTTGGATGGCTTGAATGAGCTGCTGGTCTGTTCTTCTTGTTACTCCATGGTTACTCTTTTTTTTCTGCTTACGGTCACTGCTGACTAGTTCACTCCTGGGATATGACCATTTAAACTTAGGTGTTTGTCCCACTTCTGAGAGGATTTTTGGCCAATCAGATATTGTCCTGTTTCAAAAGGTGGCTTTTCTCCGCCCCAATCGTACATAGGTGTTACCTCCGGTCTCTGCTTTAGCAGACAGTACCATTTTAAACATCATTTCTATTAAATGGAATATGATACATTTTACACAGTTTTCATTCAAGCCATGATTTAGACATACATTAGAGATTTACATTCATTCCATATAAGGCATACTTTCAATCAGTCATTCAAAAGTATCACATTTACATGAATTGTGGGTGTTCTAAAGCATAACTGGTTACAGGTAGTATGTGTGGACATGATATAAAATGTATGTAGTTAAAAGATATTTGATAAGTCCATTTCAAATTGTTTGGAACAATTTTGATGCAGTTTTAGTTGTAGAAGTGTCTTTGTTGGTTTTTCTGTAAGGTTAGGTCACCCAGAGAAACAAAAGAGGTCTGCATTGTCTCTCTGTCTCTTTTGATCTGAAGATCAAAGACTCTTTATCTTCTTGGTGACCATTTGGTTTGTCACAAATAGCTTGAGCTTGTCACCTCTCCTTCTGTCAGGAAGCATAGGTGTCGTAAAAGTACAGAGCAGGGTTTTTTTGTAGACGGGCTGGAGCCGAAAATTATATTATATTATTTTATATTTATATTATATATAATATTATATTAGCTTGGGTTTTTTGGAATTATGTTTTGAAAGAATCATCTGAATGATTCATTTGTCTGGTTCGTCCACGGTTCCTACACGCTGCATCTCCATCTGAAGAAAGATTCAGAAATGGTTTTAGTTAAAGGATTAGAAAGCTTTCTAAAGCTAGAAAGATTATAAAGCTATAAAAGCTTCCCTAAAAAAAGAATGTTTTTAAACTGGATTTAAAAATGTGCAAGGATTCTGCATTTCGTATCTCTACAGGCAAGGAATTCCAGAGTTTAGGTGCAAGATTTGAAAAAGCCCAATCACCCATAGATCTCAGGCGAGTTACAGGGACGGTTAAAAGACCAGCATTGACAGATCTAAGATTTCTAACTGGGGTGTAGGGTGTCAATAGTTCAGCCAAATATTGAGGTGCCAAATTATTTAATGTTTTGTAAGTCAGTAGTAAAACTTTAAAATCAATACGGCATTTAACTGGCAGCCAGTGCAGTGATTTAAGAATAGGCGTGATATGCTCTCTTGCACTGGTTCTAGTCAAGATGTGTGCAGCTGAATTTTGTACCAACTGTAATTTGTTGAGAGTAATCAGCCAGCAAATATTTACAGTAGTCAATACAAGAAAAGACAAATGTGTTAATTAGCTTTTCTGCCACAGTAAAAGTTAACATTGTGTGCAATCTGTCAATATTTCTGAGGTGAAAGAAAGATACTTTAACAGTGTTTCTAACCTGTAAGCCGAACGTTAGGTTGGGATCAAATATCACCCCCAGATTTTTTAATTTGTCTTTAAACTGTACAATGGAGTCATCCTGATGTGGTGAACCAATAACAATGAGTTCGGTCTTATCACTGTTAAGGCAGAGAAAGTTGTGAGACATCCACTTCTTTACCTCAGAGATACTTTGAGACAGAGTACAGTAGAGATATCAACATTTACATCTGATTTTGAATGTACATATATCTGTGTGTCATCAGCATAAAAATGAAAGTTAAGACCAAGCGACCTTAAAAGCTGACCAATGGGAAATATATACAGACTAAATAGTAATGGACCAAGTATTGATCCTTGAGGAACACCTGATTTCATAACTCCTACTTCAGATCTTGAACCCCCCAATACAACAAATTGTTTACGGTCAGAGAGATAAGACTTGAACCAGTTCAGAGCAATCTCAGAAACACCAAAAACATACTCAAGACGTGAGAGTAAAGTACAATGATCAATGGTATCGAATGCTGCACTGAGATCAAGTAGAATCAATATAGATATATAACCAGAATCTGAGGCAATTAATAAATCATTTAAATTGTGCAACTTACGGAAACCAGACTGAAGGGGCTCAAATAGTTTGTTCACAGTCAGGTGAGCTTTTAATTGAGGAGCCACAACTTGTTCTAAGATTTTAGAAAGAAAAGGAAGGTTGGAGATGGGGCGAAAATTTTTAAGGTTCTTAAAATCAGCGTTATTTGTCTTTGGCACTGGGGTAACAGCAGCAATTTTAAGTACTGGCACCACACCAGTACTCAGAGAATCATTGAATCATTGACTGTACTCAGTACAGCAGGAGAGAGATTCAAAACATGACCTAAACAAGTTGGTATGGGGTCAACAACAGAAGTGGTTGCTTTCATACTTGAGACAATGTTACGCAGAGACTGTGAGTCCAAAGTAGGAAAGTTGGAAAGTGGAACAGCAGTAAAAACATAACCATTTGATGTGTTAACAGATGACACTTGTACAGTGGCAATATGATTTCATATGTCTTGCTGCTGAAGAACTGTAAAACCTGTTGCACAGATGAGCTGAAGCTGGCACACTGGACATATTATTCCTATAGAACTTTGGGTTGTTTTGCTGACTTGTTATCATTTGTGAGAAATAATCTGACCTAGCAGATACAATTTGTCCCTTATACTCAACCAGACTGTCTTTCCAGGCCTGGTGGTGGACAGTTAAGCTAGACATACGCCATCTACGCTCAATTTACAGCAATGAGCTTTGTAGGATCATAGTTCATCAGTGTACCAGGGCGCATTTCATACAAATAGGCGTGTGACGGTATCAAATTTTCATGTTGCGATTAATTGATGAAGCTTTTATCATGGTATACGGTATTATCACGATATTAAAATAAGTTGCAAAACCATTTTTTGTCATAGTTTAACAGGTTTAAGAACTCTTTTTGTAATAAAACAAAACAACTCTGACTGAAATTTTCAAACAGATTAAAATGCAAAAGAATTAGGCTATAAAGAACAACAGATAACACTTTACTCTATTTAATGCATTAACTAAGATTGAGCAATAGCTACATTTGTTACAGAAAGTGTTATTTTTTGTTAATGTTAGTTTAGAAACACAACTGATCATTGTTAGTTTTATCTCAGGTCCATTAAATAAGTTATTTTGATTTTAGTAATGTTATTAAATAGTAACTAAGAAATTAACATTAATTAATAATAATTAATACTTTATAAGTATTTTTATTGTCAGTTTAGTGATAATGAATTAACATGTTAACTAATGAAGCTGTATGTTTTCAAAGTTTTACTGAACAATAACAAATAATCAGAACATTTCTAATCATTAGGGCATGTTGTAGTCCAGATTAAAATATAAACATGTTTAGGTTTGAAAATAAATATCCTTTTAAGTCTTTTTTAAGTATTCAGTATTTGGTGCTGTGATGAACAACGCTGAGATTACAAAAAAATGAATGGCTGTTTGAAGCATTTTAAAAACTTCACTAGCGCAGTTACTTTGTTTGCACGGTTTCCGTGGTAACCGCTGCACGCTGCTGTTCCATCAGCGCCCTCTGCTGTCAGAGAGTGAACGCGCACTTTCATTCAGCTCGTCTCCTTCACTCGTTCAGTCATGTGCTTCTCGTGCACGTTGGGATTGTTTACATCTGAGCGCGTGTCCTTTTGACGCAGAATACAGCGGTGTTGTGCATTTTATACGATTGATGGGTAAAGTATTCTTAATTGCCTTATAAAAAATTTATAATTGGTAATAAATTATTATTTACGGTATTCTGAAGTGCCGATGATTACAATATCGTGCATATTCATTATCGCGATTTATCGCATTACCGAATATCGGCACAAGTCTACATACAAATGAGACAGATCAAGACTTTAAAGGAGCAAATCTGTCCAAACCAGTAGATAAAATAGAGTATAAGCCAGTTACTTTGTCATTCAACTCCTCAGATAGTAGTCCACAATCAGATGAAGAATTATTATTACTTTCTAGACTAGACTAGACTAGAGCAATTATTAAATATCTTTCTTGTTCCCCCTTTTTTGTTACATATACATGGCTAAAATGTGCCTAATATTTCTATAGGCTAATGAAATAATACCGGCATAAAAAAGAAATTCATTAGGCTATTTTGGGTGCCCCCTCAGCACTTGGTGCCCTACGCACAGTGCGTGATGCGCGTGGTGGGAGCGGCGGCGCTGCTCGAGAGGCTCAATGGATCTCCATTTATGATAGTTTATAGTGAGTGGAACAGTTTTGTTTGTTACAGGACAGTCCATATCGAAGAAGATCACCCGATGGTCAGATAATCCTAACTCTGTGATACACAGGTGAGAAATAAGCAATCCATTTAAGATGACAAGATCTAAAATGCAGCCTTTATTGTGAGTGGGAGAATCCACGAGTTGATGTAGCTCGAAGCTCTCCAATAACGATGCAAAATCTCTTGTGGTTGAACAGTCAGTATTGTCCATGTGAATGTTAAAATCCCCACAATGAAGACTCTCTTGAATTTAAGGATCAACACAGATAGCATATCAGCAAAATCTGTTCTAAAATCCTTATTTCTCTTTGGAGGCCTGTAGATAGTTGCTATAATAGTAGATATCGGTGCACAAATACTATTTGTGCCACAATTCCGCGCGCGCAAGATCATATTTTGAGCACGCAAAAGGGCATTTCACACGCGCATGAACTGAGTTTTGCGGAGAAATGTTCATCTCGCAAATAAAAAAAGTATTTTGAGCAAACGAAAATCAATTTTGCATTTAAAAGAAGTTTATTTGGATGTGCACAGATGTTCTCTTTCACCTGTGCAACGTTTCACTTGCTTGCTCTCCTCATACCCACACTGAGTGCTCTCAATCGCCGATGGCTCGCGCGCTCAACACAACAGAGCGTTACATGTGCCACAATTCCAGCCAATCAGAGATGAGGCTGCTAAATTCTGATTGGCTGGCTTGACAACCCATCACAAGACTCCCTGCTTTACCGACAGAGGAAGAGGAAAAATACATGGTGGAAGAGGCTTTTGTTCAATGGCTTGAACACTATCAAAGTCCCTTTAGGTCTATATAAAGTCTTTGATACTATTTATTTTCAAATTCAAATGTCTACCACTCGAAGTAGATTATTTATTTATTTATTTTAATCAAAATCATATCTTATTATTACATAAAGGCATGTCCCAGTGTTTCCCACACCTCAGTTAACTGGTAAGTAACTTTTGCCCTTTTAATTAGTTAAGAGTGTAAGCAAGGTACAATACTTGCCTCTGGATATTTAAAAATAAAACATATCAAATAAATGCAGAAATGCAATGTAATAACAGTAAAGTAATTATCAAAACACTATTTAGGATGGATAGTATGCACACTGGGATGCAGGCTTGTTCTCCCTCACTGCAAAAAAAAAAAAAAAAAATCTAATTATGTGGGTAACAATGACATATATGCAAATATAACAGTATAAATCTTGGGTGTGTGACCCACAAACTTACTGTTATATTTGCATATGTTATTGTTACCTACATTTTTATTTTATTTGTTTATTTATTTTTTTTATTTTTTGCAGTGAGGGAGAACAAGCCTGCATCCCAGTGTGCATACTATCCATCCTAAATAGTGTTTTGATAATTACTTTACTGTTATTACATTGCATTTCTGCATTTATTTGATATGTTTTATTTTTAAATATCCAGAGGCAAGTATTGTACTTTGTTTACGCTCTTAACTAATTAAAAGGGCAAAAGTTACTTACCAGTTAACTGAGGTGTGGGAAACACTGGGACATGCCTTTATGTAATAATACGATATGATTTTGATTAAAATAAATAATCTACTTCGAGTGGTAGACATTTGAATTTGAAAATAAATAGTATCAAAGACTTTATATAGACCTAAAGGGACTTTGATAGTGTTCAAGCCATTGAACAAAAGCCTCTTCCACCATGTATTTTTCCTCTTCCTCTGTCGGTAAAGCAGAGTCTTGTGATGGGTTGTCAAGCCAGCCAATCAGAATTTAGCAGCCTCATCTCTGATTGGCTGGAATTGTGGCACATGTAACGCTCTGTTGTGTTGAGCGCGCGAGCCATCGGCGATTGAGAGCACTCAGTGTGGGTATGAGGAGAGCAAGCAAGTGAAACGTTGCACAGGTGAAAGAGAACTTCTGCGCACATCCAAATAAACTTCTTTTAAATGCAAAATTGACTTTCGTTCGCTCAAAATACTTTTTTATTTGCAAGACGAACATTTCTCCGCAAAACTCAGTTCATGCGCGTGCGAAATGCCCTTTTGCGCGCTCAAAATATGATCTTGCGCGCGCGGAATTGTGGCACAAATGTAATTCCATAGGAACAAGACTTTCAAAAGACTAAAACTGAGGAACAGCCACCGGACACAGGTTTTGTGGATGTTTACAGCACAATGATGCCACCCACCAGAGGATCGCAGGAATCACATAATCCGTAGCCGTTTGGGGTCAGTTCATTAAAAAGAAGGCCATCAGATTCCTTATGCCAGGTTTCTGTTAAGCATATAATGTCCAGGTTGTAGTCTGTAATTATATCTGCCAAAAACGAAGCCTTGTTATTTATAGAACGCACATGTATGAGCATCGATTTCAGCAGACACGAAGAAGCCGGTGAGTCTGACGATGTCTCATTTTGCTATTTAATATATTCATATCTGATTCACCACGTGATATAGTTCAGATGTGTGTGTGGAAATGATGCGTTGTGACTGCAGAACTTTTAGAGATGTTGAGGTCCTGTTATAAAACACATGCAGACAGTATTACTGTAATTTAACATGAATAGTTAGTATGTTCCTACATTGAAACCGTTAACAATTTATTTATTTTTTTATATAATTGATAATGACGCTCTGCTCTGGTCCAGGTTAAGTTATTCATGAAGTAGAAATATAATTAAACTTTGAAGCATTTTAAACTTTGTGGCTGTAAAATAGTTTCATATGCTGGAATCTGACAAATCTTTGCTGTGAAACAAGACAGAAGTGAGAACAGACTAAAAAACAGTGTAACAAATTGTCATGAATGGAGAATACAATAACACTGTCTTTAATCACAAATCTAACATGTAGGAGAGATAAAACACAACCACTTCAACATAAACGACAGAACAATGAACAGACAGAACTAAGAGTTTAAATACACAGACAG
Source organism: Chanodichthys erythropterus (assembly GCF_024489055.1). Taxonomy (NCBI): domain Eukaryota; kingdom Metazoa; phylum Chordata; class Actinopteri; order Cypriniformes; family Xenocyprididae; genus Chanodichthys; species Chanodichthys erythropterus. The sequence goes on from NC_090236.1 coordinate 39,085,195, forward strand.
AGTAATCAAGGTAAAACTGAACAGCTGCAGGAACTAATTAACAACAAGAACACTAACTAGGGAACACACACAGACAGCAACACCATGATAATAAAACACAACAAAACTGATACACAAATAGATTATTCTGAAATGTTACATTTATACTGGACTAATGCTACTTTTCACCAGTGATGGGAATAAGGGTGTTACTAACGCCGTTACTTTTTTCAGTAACGAGTAATCATCAAACTAATTACAATGCCGTTACCGTTACTGACAAAAAAATGCCGCGTTAGCCTACTATAATTGAGCTAACTGAAGCGGTTTTCATCCGAGTAGGCTCTCTCTCAGCCATAAGACCTGCAAAGTTTTTTCTCTGGTGTGTGCTGCGGTTAGTCATACACAAATATAATTTTAAAATGAAAATAATAATGAACGATGCTCTGTGTGTGTGTCTGTGAGCATGCGAGCGGAGCGCGAGCTCAAACCAGAATACCCTTTGTGACATGCTGGATCGAAAATATGTGAAATAAGTTTTTCTAGTCGACTATTCATTTAAGCCATTAGTTGACTGGTCACAGTTATATTAATTTAATTTCTTAAATACTGGAATAAACCATAATAATGAGCGTTTATGTAATATAGACTATAGCACTCAAGCGCACATATAAAGCTTTATTAAGCGGCAAAAGTAATAATTATGAATGTGATGAAATACAGCAAGGAGACATTTTAATTGTTTATTAATAAAGTAATGTTTTCTGAATTAGTGTCAGCTGTGAAGATGAAGTTGACATTGCTGACTCTCATCATCTCCATGGACGCGCTTAGAGAGAAAATGCACATTTCATTCGGATTACATTTCATATTTAAACATAAATATGAAACTACATTTTCTTTAATGCTTACAAACACGTATTGTACAGTACAGAGAAATTTCATAAGCAAGAGCGGATCATCAGTCACGAGTCGGATCAAGAATAATTTATTCTTAGACATATTTAATATCGGGGGCATTCAAGTTATTTGACATATTTAATTTTTTTAAAGTAACGCAATAGTTAGTTTCCCTGGTAATTAGTTACTTTTATAATGATGTAACTCAGTTACTAACTCCGTTACTATTTGTGAGAAGTAACTAGTAACTATAACTAATTACTTTTTTAAAGTAACGTGCCCAACACTGCTTTTCACTAAATCTTCTTTTATTAAACAAAATGTGTATTTAGAGATTGTAAATTACACTCTAAAATGACTTAATAATCGATTCATGTACAGTATAAGATTTTCTTACATTAATAATGAAAATAGTCCATTTAAATGTTCATTTTTCTATTGTTTCTGTATTGATCCTATATATTAATCTACAGTGATAAATTCACTTATTTTTGGGAGTGAGGACGGATCCAGACTTGGATTGTAACTAGTATCCTCAAATGCTCCTGTCTTGGTTTGTTTGTTTATATCATTAATTTTCCATGTTTTTGCTGGTTTATTAGTGACTGTATGACATTTATTCATGATTCATTTAACCCACACATGAACTGAACATGGATTTGAGTCATTTTCTCTTTCTATCTTCAGTCTGTTTGACTGCAGTATTACAGAGAAACAGTGTGTCATCCTGACTTCAGCTCTGAAATCAAACCCGTCACACCTGAGAGAGCTGAACCTGAGCTGGAATGAACTAGGAGACTCTGGAGTGAAAAACCTCAGTGATCTACTGATGAACCCGCAATTCAAGCTGGAGAAACTACAGTTAGTATCATTATACTGTATTTACTGTTTAGTTTATTTTAAGTCAACAGGGCACAAGTCACATCATGTGTAGCGCTGCATCTCCATCTGAAGAAAGATTCAGAAATGGTTTTAGTTAAAGGATTAGTTCACCATTGACTTTCATTGATGAATGTTCAAATGAGCCAAAACTGTTCAAACTCCAACTGAAAAATTCAAATTTAAACAAATCGAAACCCATTAGACTCAATTAAACTAATTCAGACTCATTTAATCTATCTATCTATAGCTATGTTCACACTGCAGCTAAATTCAGTTGTCAATTCTCCTTTTAGTGTTTAATCCCGTTCTGTACACACACAGTTCAGTAAAATACAGGAGTGACAACCGCATTTACAGAAATTATTTGCAGTGTGTACAGAACCGAACTGAACAACTAGTTTAATTATGTTTTTTAAAAATTTTCATGTGTCTCTCTTCACATACAAGAATCAAAATGCTTAAAATCACTTTAACAGTTTAAACTAAAACACTTTTTACTCAATATCTCACAATGAGTCTGAGATCACATTATATTTGTGCAACATTTTCACCTTAATGATTTGTTTGTAAGATAATCTCTCTTCCTCTGTTTGTGTCTTTCTAGTCTACGGGACTGTGGCATTACAGATGTTTCTTCTTTAACTCAGTCTTTGACAAACTCAAAAGCACTGCAGTTTTTAAAACATCTTGATCTGAGTAAGAATATGATCAGAGACTCAAAGCAGCTCAGTGACGTGTTACGAGACTCAAACTGTGACCTGAGGTGAGGAAACATCACTGTGATATTAAAGAGATCTTCATTTCCCTCTAATATGTGAACAAACCTTTGAAATATTCATGATAGGAAATTATCATTAATCTTTATTGCAACAAAGGGTTTGTGTGAGAACAAAATGTGAAGTTATTAAAATGTTCAACACAAAGGAGGAAAGAGCACAAAAGCACACTGTCACAGCTTTATTCAACAACACCTGCTTTATTAACTGTGTCAGTAGTGAATCATTTCAGTCTGAAAATAGACTTGTTCAGATTGTAGGAAAACGCTGCACTCCTGCTAAAATCAGTGCGTTCAGCTTCAGCTCACAGCCGTCCAGCCTCACATGAGAAATGTCTCTGTCTCTAGTGTGTTTTTACTCTGACAGGCAACACGTCACACTACTTTACACTCACTTTACTTTCAGTTATTTACTAAGAGCCCTACAAACATGTCTAAACTAGAGGACAAACGGCTTTAACTAAAGGATTGTGTTTTAATTCAGAATATCATTTGTATTTGCTCCCTGTGGTTTATTCCATACGCCGTACACTCATTAGTTTCTTCTTTACAGTCACTCATTAGGAGTCACACAAACACACAAACATATCAACGTGATTCATGGTTTAATGTATTATATTTAAAACACAAATATCTCTGCAAGATCATGTAAAGTCAGTAATTAATCTGATTACAGGGATCTTTTTCTCAAAAAACTTCTTTTTTTTTTAATATAATATAGTAACTAATTTGCACTTTGTTTCACTGAACACTGATTGTTTTCTCTTCTGTTTCACCTTACAGTGTTTAATCCAAACGTCTCTGGTGGATTGTTTAAATCATGAATCTGTGAAATCATCATGAGAGGAGCAGAAATCATCAGGTGATCCACAGAAGAGTCTCACTACTGTGTCTATGAGGAGAAATAAATGTGTGATTAATGTGTAAATGTGTTTCATACAGATGGAAGAGACTCAGACTTTACAATGAAATAAAGCAGCATGTGTGTTAGAAACGTGATATTGAATGATTAATGTTGCTTTAGTATTCAGCCAAATGATGGTTTAGTTTTATTTAAAGGTGAACAGGAGGAAGAAGCTCAGATGAGTCTGTCAGCAGAAATCTTCAGGCTCTTCAGTATCAGACCTACAAATATAATAATGTTTGGATTGAACTCATCCATAATGATTAAAATGTCTCTAATCATAAACGTGATTGTCAAGTATGGCACATAAATATATCAAAAGATATAAAGTGAGCTAAGTTGTTCGTAGAGACCATTGGTGGCAGTAGTTATACGAAGGCGGTAAGGATCTCAGACTGAAGTCTTCTGTATGAAGCAGTTGTTGAAGGTGGGAGTTTTGAGGCGTCAGATGCTGATCTTTATGAAGATTCATCAGTGAGAAAACAGAAACAATAACTTAATGGAAGAAACTTCAGTTTACTGTTGTAAAACTGTTAAGGCTAAGCACTTTGAGTTTGAACTTCATATTCTTACTGATCATGCTCACTGGAGAAGCATTGTGGCTGTGGAATACCCATAATCCCTCGCTCTTTAATAATTTTGTGTTTGGTCAAAGCAAAGATCTGTAAATATCTGGTATGTTAAATTAACATCTTTGAGCTTTGTTATAAAGTTGTGATTTGTGATAAGTGTGTTGTTTTTAGTTTTTTTGTAAAATTGTTCATAATGTTGAACTATAATTTTATGAGATATAAAATAAAATAATGATGAACTGTTAATCAAACTGAGCTCAACAGACTTCAAGATCAAAGGAAACATTGTAAGTTCATTAAAAAAAAATTAAATGAAGCTGAACTCAATTGGAGTTATTTGTTGCTGACAAATCTGTACATTTATTTCTGAATTTGTATATTCCTATTTTTACTTGTAATTTATTTTTAATTTGGATTCTTTTTCTTTTCTTTAAATTTCTGTCCATATGTCTACACTGAAGATAAAACAACATAATGAATAAAAATTTAAAACTACTCACAGACAAAACAGAAATAGGCCCTTATGCAGCAGAATATGTCCATTTGTGTTTAAAAAAAGTAGATTTTGATAGATGGATAGGCTCTTATCACTCAGTAATTCAACTCAAGTGAAGCTCCACTTACAGCAATTCACCAATAAATGCTGGAATATTTCATCAATCTACAAGTACTGACGGGAGAAGCTTTTCGAAACTCTGAATCAATTAAACCAATTGACTCACAAAATGATTCACTGTTTCGAAGGGTTTGAAACACCTCATGTTAGCGACAACTGCTTGTCTAAAGGATACAACAAGTAAATACAACAAAAATGTCTCTGGTTACCAAACATAACTAGTCTGGGTAAACCCAGCCTGATCTGCCGGCGATTTGATTTCGCTCGGCAACTCAAGCCTGTTTCACACATAATCCGTATGCAGTGCGTATATGTGTTGCTGAAGCAGGAAGCGGCCATTGTGCTTTCACACAGCACACGTTTGCAGTGCGTAATGTTATATTTATTACGTTTATATATTGACAGTTGCTGGAGTAGTTTAGTACACGTAAACATGACACAACTATTTGAAAACTTACTGTCGACACCAACAGCCGACGAAACAGCCGACGTTTCCCATGCCTTTTCCTTCGCATTCAAATCTTTGTTCAATAAATTCTGCGGGTCATACAGAATTGTATGTTTTTCCACCTCATCGATGAGACGAGTGTCATCCATGTCACCTTGTTTTTGAATAGGTTGGTTTAGGTCCGCCTGTCACGTCATTGCCTGCTGGGATGCGAGTTTCCCTCCAACGATGGGGAAAAACATATCTGATCGCATTATGCAAGTAAACACATTTTTCATAAAATAAAATAATTGTTTTGAAATGATACAACTGAACTGTGAAATTGAAATGTTTCCTTTTGGCTTGAATATAGCTTATTGCTGGCATGGCGTTAAATCTTAAAAAAAAAAAAAAAAAAAAAAAATTCTTTATGTAATGTACTAAATGTACAAAGTAGTTTAAATGTGCATACTTTCCTTTTTTTTTTTTTTTTTTTTTACAATTTCAGGTCAATCCATCTTCATTTTGCCCACACATAGACTCGGTACGTAAACGATCGCTGCACTGCTGCAGACGCACCGCTCCTGGAACGCAATGACGGACCGTAACTGCGTGCAGTGTGAGAACTCTAATCCGTTAACATGGGTGCGTAAAAAAATACGCAACGCATACGCACTGCAGACGGATTATGTGTGAAACAGGCGTCAGTCTGGAAACCCGTGCAATAGGCTTGTTTGAGATGCACCTAGCCTCGCCTGAAGTTCAGCCGAGAGTAGGCGGCTGCAGTGAGGGGAGGAGTGAAAAAAGTGCAGGCAAGACGGACAATTCTCCTTTCTCGTAGTGCATCAGACACCTGCGAGATCAAAGGCGGATATCGCGGGATTCACACTTGTGCACTGTGTTGCTGATAAACTGGATGTAATTTACATTCTGTTGCTTTTATATGAAAATAAACATAATGAACGAGACACCCAAAGTACTTATTTATTTCCATTCAAAGAATGTGTGTATCAATAATTTTTATTTTAATTACAGACATGTTTTTGTCATGATTGACTACAGGAAGCAAATGCAAGTAACGTCGTTTATTCAACAACAAGCAGTAACAGAAACACAGTCAATGAAAATGGGCAGGCTTCAGGTGGCGCAGGGACTGAGATGGTCGGCTGGTGACGTGACGTGGTGACTGAAGAGTGGCGGTGAGATGATTCCAGGTTCCAGACAGTAGACAAGGCACGAAGACAGTAATCCACAGAATGACGACGAACAACTGGGACTCCGGTCAGGAACAGACAAGACAACCACGAACAGGACACCAAACAACGATCTGACAAAGGAGAGATGAACGAGGTGAGTATAAAAAGACTGAGGTGATGAGCAGCAGGTGGGGAGAGTGATGAGTGGCAGCTGGGTCCACTGATCACCCACGTGGCCTGGGCACACCCACAAACACACTCGCACACAAACACAAACACACCCACTGCGGTCATAACACAGAGCACGCGACAAGAAGGAAACAATGCATCTGCGAACCGTGACAGTACCCCTCCTCCTAGGAATGCCTCCTGGCATTCCCCGACTCCCTTACCTGTCGATTGTAATCCTCGATAAGGGTGTGATCCAGAATGTCCCTGGCAGGAACCCAACTCCTCTCCTCCGGACCGTAACCTTCCCAGTCCACCAAGTACTGAAATCCGCGTCCCCTCCGCCTAGAGTCCAGAATACGAGTTACCGAATAAGCTGGCTCCCCATCTACGAGACGCGGCGGTGGGGGAACCGGGGCTGGCGGGTTAATCTCAGAATGAAAAACAGGTTTAATTTTGGAGACATGGAAGACGGAATGAATCCTCCTGTACACTGGAGGAAGTTTAAGGCGGACTGCCACCGGACTAATGATCTTGGTGACAGTGAACGGGCCAATAAATTTAGGAGCAAGCTTCTTAGAAACGGATCGGAGAGGAATGTCCTTGGTAGAAAGCCACACTTTTTGACCGACGACGTAAACCGGAGGCCTTGACCGGTGGCGATCGGCCTTGGCCTTGGTGCGTTCCCTCACTTGGAGGAGAGTCTCTCGGGCTCTCGTCCAAGTTCGGTGGCACCTCTGGACAAAGGCGTGGGCAGAGGGGACTGCGACCTCGGATTCCAGACTAGGAAAAATAGGTGGCTGGTAACCTACACTGCATTCAAACGGAGATAGTCCCGTGGACGACACTGGTAAAGTATTGTGTGCGTACTCCACCATTGAGAGTTGCTGACTCCAAGAGGAAGGATTCTTGGAGACCATACATCGCAACGTTCGCTCCAAATCCTGATTGGCTCTCTCAGTCTGACCATTGCTCTGGGGGTGAAACCCAGATGACAGACTAACAGTCGCCCCCAGCAATCTACAGAATTCCTGCCAAAATTTGGAAACGAATTGGGGACCCCTATCAGAGACCACGTCTACCGGGAGGCCATGAATCCGAAAGACGTGATCAATGACCGTAACCGCTGTCTCCTTGGCTGAGGGTAATTTGGGCAAGGGAATAAAATGAGCCACCTTCGAGAACCGGTCCACTACGGTTAAAACAACCGTGTTCCCTAGGGAGGGTGGGAGGGCGGTCACAAAATCTAGCGAGATATGGGACCAGGGTCTCGAAGGGACTGACAGCGGTTGAAGTAACCCCTCTGGGGCACGATTGGAAGTCTTACCAACGGCGCAGACTGAGCAAGCCAAGACAAAATCGCGAACGTCACGAGCCATGAGAGGCCACCAGAATCGTTGCTTAACCAAAAACTTAGTTCGACTGACTCCTGGATGACATGCCACGTTGGAACAATGACCCCACTGAATGACCATGGACCGTAATCCCTCCGGCACAAATAATCGGTTTGGTGGGCACTCGGGCGGAGGCGTTACCCCTTCTAGAGCCGACTTGACTCTCGATTCGACCTCCCATGTGAGTGTGGAGATAACTAATCTCTCGGGAAAAATGCACTCGGGAGTAGACGGGCGTTCGGAACGGTCAAAAATACGAGACAAAGAGTCGGGTTTGATGTTTTTGGAACCCGGGCGGTACGAGAGAGTAAAATCAAAACGTCCGAAAAAAAGTGCCCACCGAGCCTGCCTGGAGTTCAATCTTTTGGCAGTTCTGATGTATTCTAGGTTCTTATGATCGGTCCAGACGATAAAGGGTACCCCAGAGCCCTCTAACCAGTGGCGCCATTCCTCCAACGCTAACTTGACTGCCAGCAACTCCCGATTACCAATGTCGTAGTTACTTTCGGCGGGAGATAAGCGATGTGAAAAAAACGCGCACGGATGCATCTTATCGTCTGCGGAAGAACGCTGGGACAACACTGCACCTACCCCACCTCTGATGCGTCGACCTCCACCACAAACTGCCGTGATGGATCAGGGGCAACGAGAATAGGGGCTGAAACAAAGCGAGCCTTCAGTTTGGCAAACGCAGCTTCCGCTGCGTCTGACCACCTGAACGTAGTTTTGGGGGAGGTCAAGGCGATCAGAGGTGAGGCTAGTTGGCTGAAGTTGCGAATGAAACGCCGGTAAAAATTGGCGAACCCCAGAAACCTCTGTAGGGCCTTACAGGAATCTGGATTTGGCCAATCTACCACAGCCTTAACCTTCTCAGGGTCCATGCGTACTCCCTCAGTCGACACGATGTATCCTAGGAAAGGAACAGACTGTGCATGAAAAACGCATTTCTCCGCCTTGACAAAAAGCCCATTCACTAGCAACCTCTGAAGCACTCGTCGAACGTGCTGTACGTGTTCCTGGAGAGATGAGGAAAAAATCAATATGTCGTCCAGGTAGACATATAAGAACTGATCGACCATATCTCTCAGCACGTCATTGACGAGTGCCTGGAAGACCGCTGGGGAGTTGGAAAGCCCGAACGGCATGACCAAATATTCAAAGTGCCCCCTAGGGGTGTTAAAGGCGGTCTTCCATTCATCACCCTCCTTGATGCGGACCAAATGATAAGCATTTCTTAAATCCAATTTCGTGAAGACGGATGCTCCCTGCAACCTCTCGAAGGCTGAAGACATTAACGGCAAAGGATAGGTATTCTTTACCGTAATGTTGTTCAACCCCCGGTAATCAATACAAGGTCGCAGGGAACCATCCTTCTTCCCCACAAAAAAGAACCCCGCCCCCGCTGGAGAAGAGGAATGGCGAATGAACCCGGCTGCTAGTGAATCAGAAATATATTTCTCCATAGCCTCTCTTTCGGGAACCGAAAGTGAATATAACTTGCCCTTAGGCGGAGACTTCCCTGGTACTAGATCTATGGCACAGTCGTAGGGACGATGCGGAGGAAGAGAAGCAGCCCTGGACTTACTGAACACCTCCTTCAGGTCCTGGTACTCAACGGGCACGGTAGACAGATCCACTGCTTCCTCCTGTAAGACAGAACCAGAAACAGACGAACAAGCAGAGACAAGACAAGACTTATGACACTCCTCACTCCAGGCCACAATGCAGTTCTGGACCCAGTCTACCCGGGGGTTGTGTCTGGTGAACCAAGGATGACCAAGGACGACGGGGGTGTGAGGGGAGTCAAAAATAAAAAATTTAATCTGTTCAGAATGGTTGCCAGCGGTGATCAGGGTGATATCTTCAGTGATGTGAGAAATGGTGGGAAGACTCTGTCCATTGAGTGCGTGAACAGCGATTCTGTCGGTGAGTGGTCTGAAAGGAATGTGGAACTTGGTGGCGAAAGATTGGTCCATGAAGTTACCTTCTGCCCCGGAATCCAGAAGTGCGTTGCAGTTGTGAAGGTGATGTGACCATCCCAATCTCACCGGGAGGAGGGTGGATGTGGTTGAGGACTTTCCAGCGGAGATCCCACCCGACAGTAGCCTCAAACTTACTGCCGGGCTTGCCCTTTTAACGGGCAGTTGTAAGCGAAATGTCCCGCCTTGCCACAATATAAACAAAGTCCTTGGGACCTCCGCCTCTCCCGCTCCTCCCGGGAAAGCCGAGCTCGACCTACCTGCATGGGCTCATGATCTTGAATAGGACTGACCGTGTCCCCGCCGCTGGACCTCCGGATTTCCTCACTCCTGTGGACTGGACTTCTCCGCTCGGCCCTGGTCAGCCGAGCATCCACCCGGAGCGCCAGGTCGACGAGACCATTAAACGTGGTGGGAAGGTCCAGCGCGTAGATCTCCCTTTGAACACGGTCAGCCAACCCATGCAGGAACATGTCCCACTGCGCCTCCTCGTTCCAGTGACACTCTGCCGCCAATGTACGAAATTCGATGGAATAATCAGACACCGACTTCTCTCCTTGGCGTAGTTCCGCCAACTGTCTGGCAGCTTCTCTCCCCGCGACTGAGCGGTCGAACACTCTCTTCATTTCTGCGGAGAGTGACTGGAACGAGGTACAGCAGGGGTCTTGGTTCTCCCACACCGCCGTTCCCCAGAGCGACGCCTTCCCCGTCAGAAGCGTCAGTACGAAAGCCACTCTGCTTTGTTCGGTGCTGAAAGTGCGGGGCTGCAGAGCAAAGTGCATGGTACAATGTGTCAGAAAAGCTCTACAAAATCCTGGTTCACCTGAATAAGCTTCGGGTACTGGAAGACAAGGCTCCGAAGCGGCGACGCTCGCTGGTGTGGGTGGGGAAACGGCGGGTGTGGGCGGCGCAGCGGGAACACGATGCAGCTGGACTTGCTGGGTGAGCTCGGATACCTGCGCTACGAGAGCCTGCACGGCTCTTCCCGTCTCGTTGAGATTTCTCTCCTGTGACTCCATTCGACGAATGCTGCTGTTGACGAAATCCTCCAGTGAAGACTGCTGAGTGCTTGCTGCTTCCGCTCCTTGGTCAGATCGTTCTGTCATGATTGACTACAGGAAGCAAATGCAAGTAACGTCGTTTATTCAACAACAAGCAGTAACAGAAACACAGTCCATGAAAATGGGCAGGCTTCAGGTGGCGCAGGGACTGAGATGGTCGGCTGGTGACGTGACGTGGTGACTGAAGAGTGGCGGTGAGATGATTCCAGGTTCCAGACAGTAGACAAGGCACGAAGACAGTAATCCACAGAATGACGACGAACAACTGGGACTCCGGTCAGGAACAGACAAGACAACCACGAACAGGACACCAAACAACGATCTGACAAAGGAGAGATGAACGAGGTGAGTATAAAAAGACTGAGGTGATGAGCAGCAGGTGGGGAGAGTGATGAGTGGCAGCTGGGTCCACTGATCACCCACGTGGCCTGGGCACACCCACAAACACACTCGCACACAAACACAAACACACCCACTGCTGTCATAACACAGAGCACGCGACAAGAAGGAAACAATGCATCTGCGAACCGTGACAGTTTTTATATATTTTTATAAATATGATAAAAATCATATAACCCATAGAAAGATCACACAGTACTTTTGGAATATTCACACATAATTTATACGCATAAAATCATGGCATTAGAGTTTTAAAATCAAACATTTTAAATCAGATCAATACATCACGGTTGTTTAAACCAATAATCTTTAAGCTGTGTCGTCAGCAAGTCGTTTCCCATCATGCTTTTGGTCAGCGCAGTCGGTGGAGAGCAACTGCGCTCGACTGCAGAATCCGATGAGGACGCCTCACGCTCGCGAGAGGTTTTTGACACACGTCAGCATGACATCAGAGCAAGGTGGACCACCCTCGGACACATTTCTAACCGGCATGCATCTCGCGGTGATCACCGGTGATCGGTTCTGCGCAAAATTTGTTCATCTCAAACAAGCCTATTTACACTGAACCAGAACAGTATCAGAGTCGCCTTTTAACCTCTCGACGATGCTGAATGACTTCTTTAGTTAGCAAACAAATTGCTCGAAATACAGATCACTTTCATGTTTTTTTGTACAACCTGCAAAAATCACTTGATCCTGATTGAGACACGGTAAACCTGTCTGGAGTTTTCGCATCGCTCTGCAAAGTACGTCACCCGGATCATTGATCTGATTGGTTGAAGGACTATCCAATTGCGTGACTAATGCTCATTGATCACACCTCTTGTGCAGTAGGAAATACATAGCAAACTCCCCAGACCAATGTTCAATTTTAAATTGAGCTTGGTCTGGTGATAGCCAGACTAAAACATAACCTCAGTTCCCTGAAAGAAGGGAATGAGACACTGAATCAGAGCTGATGCTACGGGGTTTCCCGCCTTCCTCGAATCTACCATAGACAGGAATCTACTGAAGCCTTATGAAAACTCATGGCCCAGAATTCACCCGCCAATGGTGTTCAAGCACACAAAATAAAGGCGGGTCCCCCCACTGGACACCATTGCCTCAGAATCTTTGGACTGAAGCAGAGCGCAGCTGACTCTGAGCTACAAAGCACAGCAGCTTTTCACATGTCTCGTTCCCTCCTTTTAGGGAACCGAGGTCATGTTATGTAACCAGAGACATTCCCTTTTGAGTTCGGTTCACTCAACATCGCACCACAGTGTGAGCGCCGGCACCATCACAGTGTGCTGGAGTCGAATAATGCAAGCGACAGCAACACAGGTGTTACACCAAATTTTGTGATCATCGTATTCTGTGACCGTAGAGGGCGCTGTTGTCACTTGATCTCCATTACTGTACACAAACAGTGTAAATCCATAAGCAGATAAAGGTGAAATCTGTGTTGCACTTTTGATTAGAAGTGCTATTCACATCATAAATGCTTATTTGCTTGTCATATTATAGATTAAACACAATGTGGTTCTTTACAGAGTAGCCTTTAGTGTGTTTCAAACACTACAATCAACCCTTTAATGATGTTTAAATCATTGAAGATGTTCAAATTAGTGACTATAGGTCACAGTGCATTAAAATGTTATCGTGAGGACAGTCAGTCTGTTTTTGTCTGTTTGTTTTTTATTAAAATAATTAATTACATTAAGGCACAGGATAACAGTATTTTAGTAATGACAATAATTTCACACAGAATGGCTGTAACAAGGCTGTTTTAAGGTCACCTTACATCGCCTCCCCATTGTAGAGGATGTAAGTAGGAATGTAAAGGTTGTCTGCAACTTCGAGCATCATCAGCTTCAGAAATCTGAAACAATAAACTACGTTTATATGCAGCTTAAAGAAAATATTGATGAAACGTAAATGGTCTCCAATGTCATTATCATCAGGTGAATGTATAATGGACAGGACATGACATGCAGTACAGGTACAAACACTGCTCTTATCTATACTCATTGAATAAAATTACAAGAGACCGCTTGAATTTATCCAAAGACAATACATTTTCATAATTGTCTATTTATATAACATCTCTCATTAGTCAAAACATTGTTATGCTTTCTATAAAGTTTATCATTCTGGTGTAATTATATATTTATTATCTCAAAAGGGTAAATATTAATCATCATATTTGAATCAGTTAATCAAATTAACTTTATGTAGCTTAATTAATGTTCAGCCAGCAAATGCTCAGTGTTGATCGTCTATCAACTTTTCAATAATGATATTTTCCGTGGCCACAGAAAAATATTGTTTTCTTAGCATATAGCTGTGATCGTAATCGTTATCAGGGACATTTATAAGCAGATCAGAATCAACTTTCAAGAGTGTGCACACAACCAATGATGATGAAATTAACAACACAGCTGAGTTATATTCATGGATAATGGTAATTAAATTGTTTAGCTCATATAATGTATTGGTGATGTCAGCATTAATTACTGTATGTTCGTTGTTTTCAGGAGATGCTGCAGTTGGTGATGAAGTGATCAGACACTTTTATTCTACAGTTCTTGAAAAACTGAAGTACGGTTTCAGTTTGGACTACAGTATGCAGTTTAATAGTTGAACTGTGACATTTACATTTTGAATAATTGTTTTGATGGGATTTAATGCTGATCTGGAATTAAATTAACAGAAAACACAGGAGGGAGAGACAGACAACTCTGTGCCCTCATCGTCACAATTCCTTATGGAAAGCGATCTCTTCCTACGGCGGGAGAATCTAGGCTGTTCCTTTCTGCACGTGTTCATGTCTTGAGCTCAGCAGAGCTTGTGTTCATGATCTCAAGGTACAGCCACTCTGTGATTGGACGACTGCCCAGATGTTGACATACGAGAGACCATCTCCACTGAATGAGGACCAGCAGAGTAAAGTCCTGGATCTTTGTTTGTTTTGGGATCTTCCTGGTCCAATAGAAGAAAACAGAAGGTGGCTTTATGAACGTCTGCTGTCACATGTGGTTATTAAAATTTGTAGTTAGTGTTTGTGACAATGAAAAGTGCCCTTATTTCTATACATTTCAATTATATTTTGCAACTAATTTTACTTGAATAATTGTTAATTTTTCATCATTCTAATGACACTTTATATAAGAATAGTTTTTACTCGTTTACTGTTTAGATTGTGTTTATTCAGAGTTCATGATCTTTCACACAGAGATATATAATGTGTGTTATGGGGTATATCTTTTTATTTATGACTCACTGTTTTTATTTTATTTTTTATGACTTTCACTGATTTTACTGTAAACTTCTTTGAGGCAGCAGGTCATAACTGATGTTGTGCTAAACTTTGTCCTTCTGTGATTTTGTTTATTAGATTTCTTCCTTCATTTTGTGAATTTTCAGTCTGCAAATGTTCTATTATTTTGTTCTTTGTATAAGAATATAAAATTCTCATACGAATGATAACAGCAGGAACATGCTCTGATGTGGATTTTTATTTTTTGGAACCAAAACTTTATGGACTTTATGGTTCTTTCTGCATGCTGAACATCACATAAATAATCATCAACACATAAGAAATCAAATATTGTATGATTAGTTCTATTGATTCAGGATATAATGTGATGCAGTTGAGTTCATCACACCACGTGAAGTGTGTTTATGACCATCAGCTGGGTAAAGTCACGACAGGATCAAAAACCAGTTAGACGAGGAACTTTAGATGCTGCTTTTGGACTAAAACTTAAAAGCGTATTAGTGGACTTTGAACAGGAAAAGAATAAACCTGTTATGTTTAAGATAGATGAGACGATTCTGGATATATTTAATAAATTATGTAAAGGGCATAGAGGCAATGCAATTTTTAATTTTCCTTTAAAAAAAAAAGGAAAAAATTCTTCATAATGCAGGTTTATGCAGTTAGTGTCAGGGAGCAGAAAGGATTCAATGTGTAACAAATACAAACTCAGAATGTCAGTCATTTACAATATCCAGCATCTTAGATAATATTACAGGAACAGGGAAATAACAAATGCACTATTGAAATGTCCATTTAAGTGATTGTAAACATGATATTTATATGTGTGGTGGAATATCCTCGCTCCAGTACAGTAGGCGGCGGTGTGCAACTGTTCAGCTGGTTCAAAACCCTCCTGTAAAATAAGCGATGAAGAAGAAAACGAAAGTAACGTCACATGACTGTGAACATCATAGACATCATATAGGTAGACGCCCTATCGAACGCTACTGCCTATTGGCACGGACGAGCCGTGGAGCCGCCATCTTGGACCGGTCGCCAGCTCCACTCAGTGTAACTTGTTTGACAGGTGCAATGAGCTGTCAGCGCATTTAATTAATTATATCTCTCTGAATACCTAACTGATTTTGACGCGGGTTTTTTTGCTGCAAAGGTCATTCATGTAGCTATGATACAGGACACATTGTTCAGTGTATTTTAATATTCATAGTAGGCTTAACAGTTATATAATATTCTGATATAAGATATAAAGTGACCAGATGTCCAAAATCAAAATATGTGATGTAGGATATAAGGTAATTTATAAATCACACACTATAAATATGATAAAGAAGCAGAAACAGATAGTTGCAGTAAAACAAGATATCTCAGTAATACTAGCAGAAGTGGGAGGGGTAACTCGATTTGCGCTTTGCCGTCATGTGTGAATACATTGCTGCAAAACCATTTAATAGGCTATGTTAAAATCACAAACACTTTAAATTAAAACTTACAATAGACAAAAAAAAAAAAAAAACTTTATTTTTTCCACCTCTATGATGAGACGAGTGCTGTAATGTCGCCTTGTTTATCTAAAATCTTGTTTATCTAATTCAGCGCGTGCAGAACTCACCGCACTGCTGCAGATGCGCCGCCACTGTAACCACATCCGTGTGCAGTTTAAAGCTTGGAACAGTTTAAAGCTTCGCATGGAAACAATAGATGAGAACTGCAGATGGAGAATGTGTGAAAAGGACGTTAGTGGACAAGATTTCAAGTAAGTAAGGGGAGGTTTTGGGAAAATTGAATGTCACGGATGTTAAAACAAAGTTTTTTGAGAAAGGGTTATTGAAAACGAACATAAGATTTTCATTTCTGGTTTAGGCTGTTTTTTTTATGCAAAATCGAAATAATTTTTGAACGAGGCAGAGTAGACAGGTAGATCACACACATACACACACACACACACACACACACACACACACACATACACACACACACACACACACACACACACACACACACATACACACACACACACACACACACACACAAGCATCATATTTTGGATACAGACAAGCCAAGAACCTTTATGAATTTGTTTACTTGATTAGTAAAAGAAGATTTAACATTGATTATTTCAGTAGCATAAAAAAAAAAAAACTTTTTTTTTTTTTTTTTTTACCAAACTGGGAATATAGCCATTACATTAAAAGATTAGTTCACTTTCAAATTAAAATTTCCTGATAATTTACTCACCCCCATGTCATCCAAGATGTTCATGTCCTTCTCTCTTTAGTCGAAAAGAAATTAAGGTTTTTGATGAAAACATTCCAGGATTATTCTCCATATAGTGGACTTCAATGGCCTCCAAACGGTTGAATGTCAAAATTACAGTTTCATTGCAGCTTCAAAACGTTCTACACAATCCCAGATGAGGAATAAGGGTCTTATCTAGAGAAACCATTGCTTATTTTTTATCTCATTTTCTCGCCTGGGATCACTTAAAACTTTAACCTTCAACCGTTTGGGCTCCAGGGAAGTCCACTATATGGAGAAAAATCCTGAAATGTTTTCATCAAGCACCTTAATTTCTTTTCGACTGAAGAAAGAAACACATGAACATCTCGGATAACATGGGGATGAGTAAATTATCAGGAAAGTTTAATTTGAAAGTGAACTAATACTTTAAGAAAGCAATGAAAGAACTCAAAGCAGTCCATGACTTCAGTCTAATGTGAGTTATGCACTTTTGCAAAAACCTCCCGATAAAACCACATAAATTGTCCATAGCTACTGCAAAATGAATCTCTTATTTGTATCTTTTCTGCATTTTGTTGTTTATAATGATAAAAGAGAATTTGAGTGAATTCAGATTCAGATACTTTCTTTGACCCCACAGTCGAAATTCGCACCCTGAGTATGACCATTATAATGCAGCATACTTTTACTCAGTCAATTATTTTAGGATCATCTGAAACTGAAAGTGATGAAATAAACCATCATTGTGAACTTGAAGCAATAATAAAATGACAAACGATTAAACAATTAATAAATATTGGGTAAATATGATTATGAAATGATTTTAAACTGCAACAGAGAATATAACAAATTGGGTAAATTTCTGTTCTCCAGTGAATTCCTATTTAGAGTCATGAGTCAGTTAAACTCATTAAACAATCTGAAATTATTAAGATCATTCAGTTATTTTACATGACAATATATTTGTAACTCACTTTATTTTATTCATTGTTTTTGCTGTTGTGTCTAACTCATCATTCTTCATTATTTTCATGTTCTTCATCTCTGTAAAATCTTGTCATTTCCAGGTCCTGCTGAACGATTGATTGTTTTCTCAAACCAGTGCTGATCAGAGGAGCGAGGAAAGGACTCTCTCTCTAAGATGAGTCTCTCAGAGAAACACAGGTAACACTGTGTCTGTTTTCACAATCATTTTAAACTCTGCTGGAGTTTGTTTTTCCCTGTGAATAACAACACTTTAAGCATTGTTTCATATTTCTTCAATTTTGAACTTCTTAAATTAACTCTGACATTGACAGACATCAGGAAACAACTATACACTTAATGTAATCGAAGTAGGCTAACAAAACTGTGTCACACAGACATTTCTGCTCTCCATTTCTGTTCATTAAAAAACTTGACATGTTCTCTTAAAATGTTCAAATATTTTCAACATGTTTAATCTCACCCATGTACATTAAAGAAATCATTAAACTAATGTGAGCCAGTAAAATAAAATGATCATTAACTATAAAACTGTAAATTGTGTGAGTGTGTGCATTTCTGTGTAGGATTAGATAAAGACACCGATGTGTTTCAGACACAGTTGAACCTCCTTTACTAAAGTGTTTTTCTCTCTGTTGTTTGTGTCATTAGTGTAAGATCAGGATCACATGTGTCCAGCTCTGTGTCTCTGAAGAGTGATCGGTCAAAAGGTGTAGGACCAGTCTTCAGTGGGGAAAAACCATCATCTAATAAAAGGTATTTTGTGTGTTTATATTATAGAATTGCATTATTTGTCCACAGTGGTGTATGTGATTGAACTTGTTCAGATCACATTTATTTGTATATTGCTTTTCACAATACATATCATTTCAAAGCAGCTTCACAGGGAGTGCATGTCAGCATTACAATTTAGAGTGATCCGTTATCAGAGTCGTCTGTGTCCAAATAAAGTAATTTCAGAAATGTACATATATAATCACACAGTTAGCTAACAATGTAACAATGTATTCTATTTAATTTACAGTCACTGTTAGCAAAATAATTTAAGGTAGAAACAATGAGCTAATGTAAGTAATGAATACATGTTAACAATAATTAGGATATATAGAAATTTTTGGAATGTGCATGTTGATCCAGAGTTTGCTTCATTTGAAGTCCTCGCAAGGGTTGGCGCCATCTCTTCACAGGTGTTGCTCATCTGAAGTCTTCATAAGTCACAATAAAACTCAATTACTGGGAACCTTATAGAACTCATTCCAGTAACACAATTACACAGTGTTTTTTCAGTTACTTTGTGTCATTAGTGTAAGATCAGGATCACATGTGTCCAGCTCTGTGTCTCTGAAGAGAGACCGATCAAAACAAGAAGGACCAAACTTGAGTGGGAAAAAACCATCATCTAATAAAAGGTATTTTGTGTTTCTAATGTTTGGTCACACATTGACTGTGTAAAAAAAAAAAAAAAAGTTATATCAGTGAATACCAATCATGAAACATTTTTATGGTTTCAAGTTATCAAGTTTTCATGGCTAATCTTTTTTTTTTTTTTTTTCAGCTTTCTGTTATATTTTACCTGCAAAATCAATATTTTATTTTATTGTATTTATTTGATAACAGGCTTCGATATCAGACATTAGACTCAGACGTTCAGACTCACGGGAACCACAAGAATTTCAAAGACAATCTCCTGTGGATCTTCCAGGTAGGAAAAAATGTTTAATAGTTATACCAAACAAACATTATTTGTTATTGAACAAAGAAATTAAATTTAATTACTCTTGATCACTTAATTTTCTTTTTAAGCACTTTTTTTCTATTTGTGAAAAATAACAGCTGGTTAGCATGTTAGTCTTTTAACTGGATTTTTTTTTTTTTTATTAATTATTATTATTTATTAATTAATTGTGTTGACCAAATGTAGATGTACATGGCTATTGTCATTTTTCTTACTTTTTTTGTAGGATCTTGAGAGCAAAATAATCACATTTCTGAAGAAAGAGCTGGAAAAATTTAAGAAAATATTACAAAATGAGAACACAAAAAACTTAGTAAATGACTTTAATGAGAATAGATGCAGTATCAAAGAAGCAGTTCTTGATCTCACACTACATTACCTGAGAGAGATGAAGCAAGATGAAGCTGCTGATGCTCTAGAAGGTCAGAGACTCATGACCATCTGTCAGATTGACACTTATTGATGTAGACTATCTATAAAACTATAAATTAAGATTAAAACTATCTATTTTTGGTCCTGTGTCTAGTTGATCTGGTCTTCATTCATCAGTTAAAATGTGGCCTAAAGAAGAAGTATCAATGTGTGTTTGAAGGAATTGCGAAGCATGGTGACTCCACACTTCTGAATAACATCTACACAGATCTCTATATCACTCAGGGCGACAGTGAACAGGTCAATTCTGAACATGAGGTCAGACAGATTGAAGTTGCTTCCAGGCATCATGAAGCTCAAGAGATTCAGGTTAAATGCACAAATTTGTTCGAGGCTCCTGAACAAGACGAGGAGATCCGAACTGTACTGACAAAAGGAGTCGCTGGCATCGGAAAATCAGTCTCTGTGCAAAAGTTTGTTCTGGACTGGGCTGAAGGAAAAGAAAATCAAGATATCAGCTTCATATTTCCTCTTCCATTCAGAGAGATGAACTTAAAGGAGAAAGAAAGACTAAGTTTGATGGACCTTATAACTCATTTTTTCCCAGAGACAAAAGGACTGAACCTTACAAGAAGGAATCCATTCAAAGTCCTGTTCATCCTTGATGGATTGGATGAATGTCGCCTTCCTCTGAAGTTTGATTGTAATGAGATGTGGAGTGATGTATCGTCACCTGCCTCTGTGGATGTTCTCCTAACGAACCTCATGAAGGGAAATCTGCTTCCTTCTGCTCTCATCTGGATCACCACCAGACCAGCAGCTGCCAGTAAGATTCCTCCTGACTGTATCGACCGGCTGACAGAGATACGAGGATTCAGTGACGCACAAAAGGAAGAGTACTTCAAAAAAAGATTCACAGATCAAAATCAGGCCAACACAATCATTGATCATGTTAAAAAATCAAAGAGTCTCTTTATCATGTGCCACATCCCAGTCTTCTGCTGGATTTCAGCCACTGTTCTCCAGAACATTCTGGAGGAGAAAAGAAATAATGATGTGAAAAACAATCAGGCTGATGAGATCTCTAAAACACAACAGGAAACAAACACTGAAGACACTCCCAAGACTCTGACACAAATGTACACACACTTTCTCCGCTTTCAGATCCAGCAGAGCCGCCGAAAATATGATGGAGAATACGCAGCAGATGTTTACTGGGATAAAGATGCCTTCCTTTCACTGGGGAAACTGGCATTTCATCAGCTGGAGAGAAACAATGTGATCTTCTATGACACAGACCTGAAAGCCTGTGGTATTGAGGTCTATAAGGCATCAGTGTACTCAGGCATGTGTACCCAGATCTTTAAGGAGGAAACAGGGATCATTCTTGGTACCATGTACTGCTTTGTTCACTTGAGCATTCAAGAGTTTTTTGCAGCCCTTTATGCATATCTGTTTCTAGACATCAACAAGAAAAGTGTGTTTGTTCATGAGTCTACAGAAGAGGAAAACAAAAATGAAACCATGATTGATTTTCTCAAGACTGCAGTGGATAAGGCGCTTGATAGTGACAATGGACACCTGGACCTTTTCCTTCGCTTCCTCCTCGGTCTGTCAGTCCAGTCCAATCAACGACTCTTACGGGGTCTGTTGACACAGCAAGACGGCAATGACCAGAGCAACAAGGAAATAGTTCAGTACATCAAGCAGAAATTAGAAGATAATCTGTCTGCAGAGAGATCCATCAATCTGTTCTACTGTCTGAATGAACTGAACGACCAAAGTCTGGTGAAGGAGATTCAGACCCACCTTAGCAAAGGAAGTCTCTCATCTGGTGACCTTTCACCTGCCCAGTGGTCTGCTTTGGTCTTTGTGCTGTTGACATCAGAGGAAGAGCTGGAGGAGTTTGAGCTTCAGAAATTCAAGAAATCAGACGAGTGTCTCATTAGATTATCGGCAGTCATCAAAACCTCCAGAAGAGCTCTGTAAGTCATTTAATATGTTTTGTCATGTTTTGCTCTCATCTGAAAAATGCATTTATCTACATTATTCTATAGTGAATCCCCATCATGAAAATGAACATAAAGGCCCCGATATATTCAAGAGAATTTCTTTTTCGATCTTTGTTTAGGGGTAAAACGTAGCTTGAAATACTTGAGCAGCGATATACTGTAATTGAACATCTGACGCCGCCCACACTGCTGAGAATGATGGTTAAATGAATATGTAAAAATGTTGGGAGCTTTCCTCTCAGTAACAAAATAAACACAATAAAATTGAGAAACTAGCAAGGATTTGTGGATATGTTTGTTTACACAAGCTCTGTAATCGGCACTCCAGCAAAGTCACGTCCCGTTTATATTATAATACTTTATATATTCGTTTCGGCCTGATTTTGTTCGAAATGACGTCACATCAGTTTGTTCTTCGATTTCGTTTGAAGTATATTGGGGACTTTACCCGGTAAAGCCTGACATATGAAATAATAGTCTGATGAAATCTATTTTTTTTAATGGAGACAGTTTATCAAAATCTTTAGACAAAATTTAAAAGAACATTTAAAAATGTTTGCATATTTGTTTTGTATCATATGATACAACAGACTTTTATGACTCAAATTATATATTGTCTCACATTCCTACTTAAAGAAGGAAAAAAAGATCATTTTTATTCAGATGCATAAAAAAATCATAATTTGGTACAGATGTTATAAAACGATATTTTTATATAACAGGCTAAATAAAGTACAAATATATTATTATAAGTTGGTACTCTGTATCTCCCAATAATTTTATATATTTTATATTTTAAATGCTTAGTTTTATGGATAGTTCTGTAGTTTAATTATGTTTGTACTGCAATACGTAGATGATTGAGAGTTTTACAAATAATCATTTATCAAAAGTCTGTTGTATCATATTTGATGTAAACATTTTAAGTTTTCAACAAATTCGTTTTTTTATCAAGTTTAAATTAAAATATTTACTTGTAATTTAGTAAATTGTTACATGTGCACTCTGTTCGGACTTGTTTTTGGACTTGTGTTGTACTATTTCCCACCACTAGTCTGTTCCCATAGTTACTGATCACCTCATTATCACCACCATCTGTGTTCCATCACCCACCTTGTTATCCTATGTATATAAGCCCTGTGTTTTCAGTCATGTGTTGTCCGGTATTGTTCATGTGTAGTGTGGTTGTCTCCTCATTTTACCTGTCTATGAATTACCTTCTTTGTGGATTTATTAAAGAGAGTTCTACTTCTATCCTCCTCGTCATGCGTGTTAATGCTCACAACTAGCTATTGTAACAGAATACCGGACCAAAACAGTTATACAGATTGCGGCATGTTTTGTTGTTTTCCGTGTCAGTGTTTTTTCGTGTTTCACTGTTCTTTTTCGTCACCATGTACACACCTGCATTTCTGTTAATCTGCCCTGAGCAGATGGACCACTCCCTCGAGGCACATTTGGACGATTTTTTGTTTTTGGTACCATCAACACACTTCCCGGATAGCAGCCTTTGCAACTTCCTGTATGCCAGCCTCAACACCGCTACCAAAGCGCAGCTGTCCGGGGAAGGGCCTTGAGGGAGCTTCCCTGATTACGTGGAGTGGGTTCTGGCATTATGTGGATCTTCGATGACCGTGGATTTCTGCGACAACAATGCCAGTCCCACTCCTACTCCAGTGCCCAGCCATCAACAACCTGACTGCGAGGAACGGCAGCATGAGCCCACCGCAGACCGTGATAAGGACTTTGCCACGATGTTCGATCCAGCGCCAACGGGAGTGACCGAGCAGAACATCACCACGGAGCCTGAGCAACACAGGACTGACCAGGTGTGCGAGCCGGCTGTACCATCCGTCGCAAAGGGAATTCTAGTGGAATACGAGGGTATGGAAGTGAGCCCCACCCAAACTTCTGCCACTGAGAGTGAGTTTTTGGCATGCACTGGTGACTTTTTTGATTTTGGAGAGGTTAACCTGCTACCTGTTCTATTACCGTCCGATTCTAACTGGTATATGTCTAGTTCTCTGGTCCCTCCCAGCCTCCCTCTCCCACCACCTTTCCAAAATCATGTTGACACTCGTTCATCTTCTGAAGGATTTTGCTGCACTCTCCAAACCTCTCTTCTGTCCCAAGCCACGCCTGTCACCCAGTCATCGCTGTCTCCCATCTGCCTTTCAGTTTCTCCTCCATCTCCTCTCAGTGGTGGGGATCCACCTCGAGACTGCTGGAAGCCACCTCCTCCTGGGCTTGAGGAGCCTTGGGTTCCGCCTCCAGCCTCAGAGCTCTCCACTCCCCCTCTACCCCTCGACCTGGCTCCTACACCTACGCTCCTTCCACCCTTGTTGTCAGCTGGTGCCATCGGGCATTCGGCCTCGCTGGGTTCCCTCTGCACGTCGGCTCCACCTGGGTCGGACATCGCCACACCTCCACTGCGGACTTACGGGCCATCTGCTGCTCTCTGGCCCTCCACCCCTTTACCCTCCGCCCTCCCTCAGGCTCCACCTCTGCCCCCGATCGCTCCAGCTCCACCTCTGCCTCTGCCCTCTGGATACCTGCTTCCACCTCGGGGGGTCGTCGCTGTGGCTCTGTCGCGGTCGCTCAGGTCATCGGGGTCCCTACGAGTCTTCGACGCTCCGGCTGCAAAGTAGGCTCCAACTCTGATGTCATCGTCGCTTCCGATCGTCCCCATGGTGGCATCTATAACTACATCACCATGACTTCTCCTGCCTGTGACGCCACCATGGGGCGCAGTCTTGGCTGTGGCCTGGATGGGTATACGTCTTCCTCTGTTCAAGGCACCTCCCTGGTCTTCACCATCTACACTTCCCTGGATTTCTTTATACCTGCACCACCCTGGACTCTTGCACTTCGCCTCCTCCTGGTTAGCCGTCCGCCTCCTGAGCCACCTCCTACACCATCTTCAGCATCTCATCTTCATCTTCCCCTCTCCACGGCGCGGGAACGCGCCTTTCCGGGAGGGGGCGATATGTTACATGTGCACTCTGTTTTGGACTTGTTTCTGGACTTGTGTTGTACTATTTCCCACCACTAGTCTGTTCCCATAGTTACTGATCACCTCATTATCACCACCAGCTGTGTTCCATCAACCACCTTGTTATCCTATGTATATAAGCCCTGTGGTTTCAGTCATTTGTTGTCCGGTATCATTCATGTGTAGTGTAGTTGTCTCCTAGTTTTACCTGTCTATGGATTACCTTCTTTGTGGATTTATTAAAGAGTTCTACTTCTATCCTCCTCGTCGTGCAGGTTAATGCTTACAACCAGCTATTGTAACATAATTATAAAGTAAAATAAATATTAATTTAATTTAGGCAATTGTGGTGTTTTTACTATCATTAAATTAATGACATTTCACCCATTGGCTACCCTGCTCTCTAAGATATTAGTATCGGCCATCGGTTCACCACTATGAATAATCAAGGAAACTTAAATTGCTTTAATCCAGTTAATGTTAATCTTGAAATATTAATAACTAATACAATTTCTTAGGTTCTTAGATTTAAGTAATCTTAGCTACTTAAATCATTAAAGATTTCATAGCAACAAGATGTATGAATAGAGGCATTTTTTCAGACATCACTAACCCTAAAATTTACATAAACCCCACCCCCGAGAACATGCAACAAAAGGGGTGAGGCCATGTTGGGCTGCTTTAGAGAAGAGGAAGATTTGTTGTAATAGAGTGTTGTTGCCATTCCGTCATTTTACGCCGAACTGCTTCACAAACGAGGGTACATTCAATGCTGGATTTGCACAAAAGATTAACATGACGGCACATGCTAGTGGATGGATTGAATCCACTCCACAGCAACTACATAAATGTATCCACTGTAGGGCTAACACACCCTAGGAAGTAAAATTAGCTCAAATGAAATAATTTATCAGGGAATTATAAAGAGTTGTAAGTTTACGACCGAGCAACTGATTCGTCCAGCGTTCATTTGCTCGAGCCATAAGCTCTTCTGATTAGAGCAGGTAACTTAAATTGACAGTGTAAGACATTAAATCATAGAAGCACATAATACGAGACACTTTCTTTTAAACATCTACAAGATATTTTATTTATTCTTACACAAACTAATCTAAGACAAACACACTTACATACACACACACACACACACACACATTCATCTGCGTTGCAGTAAGACAGAAATGAGAGAGAAAGAGTAATATGATTAACAGAATTCCTATCAGTGTATTTCAAAGACCCGAAAGAACCATGAATCATTAATTTAAATGCACCAGTTCAGTTTCATCTGGAGGTACTTGCTTGCATTGACTTTTAAATGTGAATTTCCCTCGTCGTGCAGAGAAGGGCTTCCGAAGTCGATGATTTGTCCAGGGTCCATGTGAAACAATGAAAGAAAAGAAAGTCTCTTTGTCAGTGGAGTTGAAACAGCAAAAGTCGTTGGTTGAACTTTGCAGTAATACTTAGAACACAAGACTTTCAACGGAAAAGAAAATTAAGTAAAAGCAAAGAAAAGAAAAGTGAGTGAAACTTGAATGGCTTGATTGAGCGGCTCGTCTGTTCTTCTTGTTACTCCATGGTTCTGCTTACGTCAACAACAAAACTGTATCTAAAAAAAAAAAAACCTCAAGTCTTCTCTTGCAGTTTGGCTATTTAAGCTTAGTTGTTTTCACACCTCAGCGGAGTCTTGGCCAATCAGATATTGTCCTATTTCAAAAGGGCTTTCTCTGCCCCCAGTAAAACATGGGTGTTACATCCTGGTCTGCTTCAGCAGAGAGTGTCAATTTAACATAATTTCTATTAAATGGAATACAATACATTTTAAACAGATTTCATTCAAGTCAGGATATCAGGTGAACCCAGGTTCATTCAGTCAAAAATGAACACATTTACATGACTTGTTGAGTGTTTTAAAGCATAACTATTTGTGAACACATAATGTAAAATGTATGTAGTTAAAATATGTTTGATAAGTCCATTTAAAATTGTTTGGAACAATTTTGATGTAGTTTTAGTTGTATAACAGTCTCTGTTGAGTTTTCTGTGAGGTTAGGTCTTTTAGAGAACAAATGGGGCCTGCATTGTTTTCTCTGTTTCTTTGATCTGGGTGATCAAAGAATCTTATCTTCCTGGGTGACCATTTGGTTTGTCACTTTACCTGCTATCAGGAAGCATGGGGTGTCATAAAATTAATCCGCCTGGGTTTACTCTGCAGACGAGCTGGAGTCTGAACTTGATTCTGAATTAGGATTATGTTTAAAAGAATCATCTGAATGATTTAATTGTCTGGTTCGTCCACAGTTCCTACACCACTAACCATTCAGAAATGTCCAGTTTCATTCTAAAAGTTGTAACTTCTTCCTGAGTTTCTCCATCAGTGTCGAATGGTTTGAAAAATGTAAGGCTGAAGACTGTTACTGACAATCCTCATTTTGGCTGTGTGAGATTCTCCAGCTTTGTTGTTGTTGAGCAACCAAAGCATGAGCTGTTAAAGCTCCACCCTCTTCTGGAAAGAGGGCCAGGAGCAGCAACTCATTTGCATTTAAAGGGACACACACAAAAACGTAATGTTTTTGCTCACACCCAAGTATGGGCAATTTGACAAGCTATAATATATGATCTGTGAATTATTTTCAGATGAAACTTCACAGACACATTCTGGGGACAGAGACTTATATTACATTTTGTAAAAGGGATGTTATAGGTCCTCTTTAAATGATTAGTTTGCTTTCAAATGAAAATTTACCCAAGCTTTACTCACCATCAAGCCATTCTAGGTGTATATGACTTTTTTCTTTCTGATGAACATAATAGAAGAAATGTTAATAAATATCCTGACACATCTGAGCTTTATAATGGCAGTCAACAGAAGTCACGAATATGAGCTCAAGAAAGTGTCTCCATCCACATCCATCTGTCATAAACCTACTCCACACAGTTCCAGGGGGTTGATCCCTTAAACCCTGAGGGTATTTTTCTGAGTGACACAAAAAAGTAATGAATCATAACTCCAAAACTATAGCAAGGAGAGTCAAAAGGTTGGTATTGTTTAAAAGAATTTTATTTTAATTTTGGACATTTCTCAAGCTGAGAAACTGCAAATAAACTGCAAAATAAATAAATAAAATAATACAAATCTTTCTAATTTAAAATGGAATATCTCATGAAGGAAATAAGGTAGTAATAAGGAATAAGGATCATTCTTTTTTTGATGTTCCTATGTATGTGAGCTGTATCTGGATCAAATTGTGTGGTGATCGCATGAAGAAATCGAAAGTTACAGCATTTGGAACCAAGGTAGCCTTTGTTGTTTAGTCCTTGTCACCCCCTGATGGTCATTTTTAAAAGCGTTCTTTTCACGGGAGCATCTACTGTATGTTTACTGAATGTTTCATGAAATTATAACCAAAAATGC
Source organism: Chanodichthys erythropterus (assembly GCF_024489055.1). NCBI lineage: Eukaryota > Metazoa > Chordata > Actinopteri > Cypriniformes > Xenocyprididae > Chanodichthys > Chanodichthys erythropterus. The sequence goes on from NC_090236.1 coordinate 39,113,454, forward strand.
CATGTGATAGCATCTGTGCGCCTGTGGGGTTTTATGTGTCGTACATTTGTGAGCAATATCACTTGATCTGCTTATTGGGTTATGCTGATGTTAGACTCATTTTAATCATGAGAATCTGCTGTAAATAATGCTGTCGTAAAATGGTTGAATGCATTAAAAAAGCTTCTAACCTTTAAAATGATACCTATTTGTGTTATTCCTTTCAGTGGTTGCTTTTAGTAATTTGATTATGAATTTTTTCAGGGGGGTCCCACCGGTGGGACACTACAGGCTTAAGGGGATAATAAAGGCCTTCTGAAGCAAAGCAATACATTTGTGTAAAAAAAAATTCAATATATAAGTTATTAAGTCAAATATCAAGCTTCTGCCAGACCACCTTCCGTATTCAACGTATGAAGAAAGTGTAAAACTCTTGCAGTTCACAAAGCTTATGCTATGTCCTACGGCTTCCCTAGTCAACTTACGAAAAAACTGTAATTGACGTGATGAGTTATAATAATATAATAATTCTGTTTTGTGATTTATTTCTCTTGTAGGTTATATGACTGTAACTTAACAGACAAAAGCTGTTCAGCTCTGGCTGCAGTTCTTGGATCAGATACCAGTCTAAAAGAGCTGAACATGAACAATAATAATCTGCAGGATTCAGGAGTGAAGCTGCTCTGCACTGGACTGAAGAATTTAAACTGTAAATTGGAGATACTGAGGTAAGTTTAGCCACAGGAGTCACATGACGTTGCATTTCTTTGTTTAATATAAGTGTGTTTGTCTTTGTTTTATTGTTGTGTTTTTCATAAAATAATAATAATAATGAACTACGAACTAAGCATTCGTTTTAAAAATCTTTGGATATACCATATCATCCGTCTTATTCATTTTGGTAACAAAAGTCCAATGTTTAAAAAGCGAATTTGTCATTGTACTATTTTATTGTTGATGTGTTTTCATTAATAATAATGAGCCACAATCTAAGCATTCGTTTTAAATTAAGGGAAAAATACAAATACTT